>NC_087370.1:14892593-15492593 GCF_030014295.1 Loxodonta africana | reverse complement strand
CTTGGTCTCTAGGATTCGATATGCATGAGCAGGAGGAGGATTTCACTAGATGCCTCGCTGTTGCATGTGATGGGGATAGACTTTACAGGGTTTCTCACTGGCACCCCTGCACTGGCACCCTCACTCCCCAGGCACCTCACTCGGGGTGACCTCCTGCTTGCCTGTCAGTCTGGACTGCTCCCCTCGCCCTGCTGTCCTTGCAGGTCTTCCTGGTCCTGGTGCCCATTAATTTCATGCCTCATAAAGGTCCAACAGTACTCTAGTGAAGTGTTCAGATCTTTCCTCACCCCATCCCATTTGCATGGCTTATGAACTCTGAAGGCCAGTTTGCACCACCTTAAAAAAAAGCCAGCTAGAGCTTCCTCAGATAAGCTCCCTTTCTGTGTTCTCTGTTTAGGGCGTTTCCCAGTCCTGTCGCATAATGCCTGCAATGAGCTTGTGCTCCCAGTGTTAGTGGGTAGGGTCTCTTAATTACCGTGCTGACCCTGTTCCTCCTTTCTCTTGCTTCTGGATTCACCCTAATTCTCCAATTTCTCAGCTGCTGTCTGGCATTTCAGTATCTCAATATGTGCTTGTTTTTATTCGTTGCTCAGTGTATTAGTTGCTGGCGGAGTAGATAGGACTATCCACCATCTGCCCTGCTCTAATCTTTATTATTTCTTTCTTTTTCCTAACTGGTTTGAGTTTGATTTTCTTTTTCTAGCTTTCAGTTACCGATTTGAGATCTGTATCTGTCAGGATTCTCCAGAAGAACCAATAAGAGATCTACATATTGTACAAATACACACATGCACACGCACACACACACACATGAAAGCAAACGTGCGTATGAGTATGCACATACATATACACATGCAAACATACACACACATATATATAGCATGCATATACACACACATATATGTATTGAATCATGCTGTCTGTTGCGAGTTCCAAAATCCATAGGACAGGCCAGGAGGATGGAAGCTCAGCAAGATTTCTGTTACACTGTTCAAGGCAGAATTTCTACCTTCAGGAAACCTCAGTTTTTGCTTTTAATGCTTTTTTACTGATTGGGTGAAGCCCACTCATATTATGAAGGGTAAGTTTACCTGATTATAAATGTTAATCATGTCTAAATACCTTCATAGCAACATCTAGACAGTGCTTTGCTAAATATCTGGACCTAAGCTTAGCCGTGTTGAGAAATACTACTAGCCATCAGAAATGTTTTAAAAATTTAATGTGTACATTTACAACTATAAATTTCTGTTTGCACTACTTTTTATGCATCCCATAAGCCTTGGTGTGTTATGTTTTAATTTTCCTTTGCCTCTGAGTATTTTCTAATTTTCCTTTTGGCAATTGGTTGCTTAATACTTTGTTTTTTAATTTTCCCATATTTGTGCATTTTCTGGTTTTCTTTATGTTATTGAATCCTATCTTCATTGCAGAGTGGTTGGAGAAGATACTTTGTATGATTTCAATCTTTTTAAAATTTGTGGAGATTTGTTTTATGACCTAACATATGGTCTATCCTGGACAAGGTTCCATGTTCATTTGAAGAGAATGTGTAATCTGCTGTTTCTGAGTTGTCTGTTGTGTCATGGATTGAATTCTCTTCCCCCAAAATGTGTGTCAACTTGGTTTGGCCATGATTTCCAGTATTGTGTGATTGTCCACCATTTTATCATCTGTCGTGATTTTCCTATCCTTGTAAATCTTACCTCTATGACGTTAATGAGGCAGTTATGTTAACAAGGTAGGACTCAATCTTCAAGATAAGCTTGTGTCTCAAGTAAATCTTTTTTTGAGATATTAGAGAAGCAAGCAGAGAGACAGGAGGTCCTGTTACTACCAAGAAAGTAGGGCCAGGAGAGGAGTGCATTCTTTGTACCTCGGGTTCCTGTTTTGAGAAGCTTCTTTCTAGTCCAGGGAAGATTGATGACAAGGGCCTTTCCCAGAGGTGACAGAGAGAGAAAGCCTTCCCCTGGAGCTACCACTCTAAATTCGGACTTCTAGCCTCCAAGAGTGTTAGAAAATAAATTTCTGTTTGTGAAAGCCATAGTGGATAACTAAGAAAATTCCATACATGCCTGTTAGGTCAAGTTAGTTTATAATATTGTTCAGGTCTCAAATTCCTTATTGATCTTCTGTCTACATATTCTGTCCTTTATTGAAAGCAGATTATATGTAGTCCTTGACTTACAGTGGGATTCCATTTCAATGATTCTGTCATAAGTCCATTCTGATGTAAGTCAGATACCTCTTTTTTTTTTTTAAGTTTTCATTATTACTCCCTTTTATTATCAGTATCTTTATAAATCTGATGTTTATTTTTCATTGGGGGTTGGGATCATTACATATACACTTACAGATATGTTTCAATACATACATAGATTAAAAAAATGCACATCTTAAAAATTTAGTCCAGCAATATGAAGACAAGTTGGAGAATAATGCTAACAACTCCTGACCCTGACTTCGTTGTATACCAGGCCATAGCCTACTATACGGCAGTGTTTTGGAGAGTAAATCGTAACATTGAACATCTGTGAAAGAACAACTGAGAATGATAAGAGCAGCAAATTTCATGCAGCAACATTGTATGTAGTACATATTACTAACAGATGTAAAAGAAAAGGTTGGTTGCAATCATGGCTGGTCATAACTTGAATATGTCATAAATCAGGGACTACTTGTGTTGATGCCTTGAATTATTATAATAGAAATGTCCGTTTCTCCTTTCCATGTCGTCAATACATAGTTTTTACCTTTTAGGGCTGTTTTGTTGCTGTGTATAGAATATACAATGCTGTATGTTCTAGTTGGATTCACCCTTTTATCAATATATAAATCACCATTTCCCTCTTGTAGCAATTTTTGCCTTAATGACTCTTATGCCTGTTGTTATTAGTTTAGCCAACCCCAGCATTGTTTCAGTTACTATTTACATAGAACATCAGTTTACAGTTCCATATCTTTTCTGAATCTGCTTGAATTTCTCTTAGTTCCCTGTCGGTATACTGCAATAGCTGCTCTCGAATGATCTTCCACAAAATTTTACTTGCACGTGATATTAATGATATTGTTTGATAATTTCTGAATTCTTTTGGATCACTTTTCTTTGGATTTGGTACAAATATGGTTCTCTTCTAGTCAGTTGGCTAGGTTACTGTCTTCCAAATTTCCTGGCATAGATGAGTGAGCACTTCAAGCATTGCATTTGTTTGTTGAAACATCTCAATTGGTATTCCATCAGTTCCTGGAGTCTTGTTTTTCATCAGTATCTTCAGTGCAGCTTGGACTTCTTCCTTCACTACCATCAGTTCTTGATCATATGGTAACTTCTGAAACGGTTGAACTTCTGTCAATTCTGTTTGGTACAGTGACTCTGTGTATTCCTCCTGTCTTGTTTTGATACTTAAACTTAGGCGTTTTGTGGCTTCCCTGTAGAATCCTTCAGGATTACAACTTGAGACTTGATTTTTTTCTTAAGTTCTTTCAGCTTGACAAAAGGAGAGTGTGTTCTTTTCTTTTGGTATTCTATGTCCAGTATTATTTATTATAATACTTTATTTTCTGGAGCCATCTTTTGAAATCTGTTCAGCTCTTGGACGTCATCCATTCTTTCTTTCTCTGTAGTCACTCTACATTCAAGAGCAACTTTTTCAGTGTATTTGCTGACATCCATTTTGGTCTTTGCTTTGACTGTCTTTTTAATGACTGTTGCTTTCTTCATGTACGATGTCCTTTTTGTCATTCCACAGTCATCTTGTCTTCCATCCTGAGTATTCAGTGTGTCAAGTCTGTTCTTGAGATGGTCTCTACATTCAGGTGGAATATACTCAAGGTCTTACTTTGGCTCTCATGGACTTGTTACAATTTTGCTTAACATGAACTTGCATAGGAGTAGTTCTGATCCAGAGTTGGCGCGTGGCCGTGTTTTGACTTACGATATCGACCTTTTCCATTGTCTCTTTCCATAGATGTAATTGATTTTGTTCTTGTGTATTCCATTTAGTGAGGTCCACATTTTACGTCACTGCTTATGTTGGTGGCAAAAAGGTGTTTGCAGTGAAGAAGTTGTTGGGCCTTGCAAAATTCGGTCATGCAATCTCCGGCATCATGTCTAACACCAAAGCCGTGTTTTCCAACTACCAGGCTGCCTTCTTCGTTTTCAACTTTCGCATTCCATCACTGGTAATTATCAGTGTGCCTTGATTGTGTGTTTGGTCAGTCTCCGACTGCAGAAATTAATAAAACTTGTCAGTGTCTTTATTTTTGTCCTTAATGTGTAAATTTGAATAATAACATATTAACTGGTCTTCCTTGTAGCCGTATGGATATTATCCTATCACTGACAGTGTTGTACGTCAGGATAGAATAGTTGTTGTGGAATAGTTTGAGTAAAATTGATGTCAGCTGTTCTCTGAATTTTTGGTAGAATTCTCCAGTGAAGCATTGTTGGCTGGGCTTTTTTTTGTTGTTGTTGTGGCCTTTTTTTTTTTTTTTTTAAATGACCCCTTCAATTTCCTTTTTTGTCATGGGTCTGTTCAGATTTTCTACCTCGGTTTGTATCAGTTCAGGAGAGTAGTGTGTTTCTAGAAAGTTGTCCATTTCTTCTAGGTTTTCATGTTTGTTAGAGTATAATATTTCATAGTATTCTGTTATGATCATTTTTATTTCAGTCGATTCTGTGGTATTATTACCCATCTCATTTCTTATTTGGGTTATTTACATCTTCTCCTGTTTTTGTTTTGCTTTGTTTTCAGTTTGGCCAGTGGTTTGTAGATTTAATTGATCTTTTTAGTGAACCAGCTTTTAGCTGTATTTCTTTCTTTTGTTTTTCCATGTTCTGTTTTATTTCTGCTGTAGTTTTTATTATCTTGTTTCTTCTCACATCTTCAGACTTCTTTTGCTCCCTTCTTTCTAATTGTTCACGTTTTAGGGTTAGTGTTTTGATGTGTGCGTTTATTGCTATCAATTGACCTCTCGGCACTACTTTCGCTGTATCTCAAAGGTTTTGGTGTGGTATGTTTTCATTCTCATTTGATTCTATGAATTTTTTTGTGTATGTGTGTTTCTTTATTACTCAGTGATTTTTAAGCAGGGTGTTTTTCAGCTTCCATGTATTCAGTTTTTTTCCCTTGCTTTTTTCTGTCGACTGATTTCTGCCTGTACTTTGTTGTGATGAGAGAAGATGCTTTGCATTATTTTCATGGTTTTGAATTTGTTGATGCCCACTTTGTGGCCTAAAATGTGGTCTGTTCTAGAGGATGATCCATGAGCATTGGAAAAACTATGTTTACTTTGCCACTTTTTAAGTGAAGTGCTCTGTATATATTTATGAGTTTTAGTTGGTTGATTGTAGTATTTACGTCTTCTGTGACTTTGTTTAGTTTCTAGTTTTGTCCTTCACTGAGAGTGGTGTGTTAAAGCCTCCTGGTATCGTAGTACAAGTGTCTGTTTCTTTTTTCAGTGCTGTTAGAGTTTGTTTTATGTACTGGGAGGTCTGTCATTGGGTACATATATGTTTACTATGGTTATGCCCCCTTTGTGGATTGGCCCTTTAATCATTATATAATGTGCTTCCTTGGCTTTTATGTTCAATTTTGCTTAAAGACTATTTTATCAGAGGTTATCGTTGCCACTTCTGCCTTTTTTTTTTTTTACTGTTAATTTGATACATCCTTTTCCATCCTTTAAGTTGTGGTTTATTTTATCTTTGTGTCTAAGTTGTGTCCCATTTAAGCAGTATATTGATGGCTCATTTTTTTTGTCCATTCTGCCAGTCTCCATCTCTTTACTGGTGTGTTTAAGCCACTTACATTCAGTGAGATTATTGGTAAGTATGAGTTACTGCTGTAATTTTGTTATGCCTTTTTTTTTTGCATGTCTGTGGTGACGGTTTCTTCGTGCTGCTTCATTTTCTGTGCTGAGTTCTTTTTGATTGTGGGTTTTCATTTACTTTGTTGTCGTTGGTTTTATGTGTACTCAGTCTTTATGATTTTCTTCTTTTATATTTTGATGAATAGGTTGTTAACTTTCTTTGTGATTACCCTGAATGTACCTTTATGTTCTTCAGTTTAAAATAGCCATTTATTGATTGATATTGCCTTGACTTCCTCTCCTTATAGAAGTTCTAATCCTATACCCGTTATCCCGCCTTTATGTTTTAAAGTGCTTGTCAGTTACAGATTGACATACCTGATTCATTGTTTCCCGTCTTTTAGCTTTGTTTCCTTTTTTAGAGTTCGTTGTCTGGGCCAATATCTGGCAGTCATCCTCCTGTGTTGTTCAACTCACTTTTCCTCTCCACTTGGTATACAGTTCAGCCCTTAGACCATTTTTGATGCTTATGGTTCCCAGATTGTTATCTGCTTCTGTTTTGCTTGGTTTTGGGGGTCTTTGATGCAGGGGGAATGTTATGGTGCTGGTGAGTAAGCCACCATTTTGGCTTTGCTAAGGTTATGTAGTCTTGGCCAGCATGCTATGTATAAATGGTAATATGTTCTTTCAGAGAATCAGATTCAGAGGTACATGCTATCTAGGTGTTTCTAATTGGTGTGGTTAATTTAGTTCATGTGGTTAGCATGTTTTCTGTGTTGCAGAGTTTCTCTTTATTTTTACATCTAATGCAAAATCTGTGGGGATGCCCCTTGAGACTTCACATATAGCCTGCTCCTCATCAAATCCACCTCCCCTTCCTACCTCATTATTATTCCCAGTTGATTTTAACTGTCACAATAGCAAAACAGTGAATTTTTTTCCAGTTCCACCACTTTGTGCATTTGGTGCCTCTTTACTTATAATTATTTATGTACTTATTTAGATAATAATATATGGACTTAGATGTCTGTTTTACTGTATAAGTTATTTATCCATTACTGCCTTTATTTTGATGTTCAGATTAGTCCCAGTTTGGCCATTGAGATACTCATGTTATGTCTTTTTGACATAACTCTATTATTTAAACACTTCCTTACTTTGCCATAGAAAATGTTCCATGTTCATCCTGTTCACTCCCTGTTTCAGCCCCGGAATCAGCCATTTCTCCATGTGTAGAAAAGAAGACCCTGGATGCTAGTAGGTGTGCTCATTGTTCCAGGATTTCTAGGTTCTCTCAGTGAAAAGACCAGGAAGTTGATGTGCATATGTTTATGTACTTGATTCCTGATTGTGCTTTTTGTTTTTCACATATTGATTACTTAGTTTACCTGTTTCCGTTATGAGTAACATTGTACCGTCATCATTTCCCACATTTCCCACTTGTAAGTTACTGAATTCAATGCTTGGCCATATTTAACCTTCCTGAAATGAAATACTTTTGTCTTAGGCTGGGTTGTCTGGAGAAGTAAAGGCAGTGAAGCATCTGTGTGTGGACGTATGTGTGTATACAAAGATTTATCTCAAGAAAATGGCTCATGCAGTTGCAAAAGTAAGCATGTGCCAAGTCCGTGGGTCAGACATGGGGCTGAAGGCTTCTCCTCACTCACATGGTCGCAGGGGCTGATGAAACTCAGAATCAGCACGTCAGACAACAGATTGCTGGCTCAATAACTGAGGCCAGATAATGATGAGCTTCATGCATGATCCAGGGCAAGTGAGCTTTTCCGGAACATCTGTATATGTATTGGATACAGGCCACGCCCCCAAGGAAACTCTGTTTTCAACTGGTTGGCTGCTCACATCAGATCACAAAATGGGGAGTGACTACAGGAGATCATGAAAGTTGATTACATCATTACATAACCATCAAACTACATCAGTACATAATTGTCAAACCACTGAGAATCATGGCACAGCCAAGTTAACACACAGCCTTAACCAACACAGTTTCCATCTTGCTGTTCTAAATAATTTCTAGTACTTCCTCACTTCCTCCATTATTCCAGGTCTTTAGGGAAGCCTGACACAACTTATCTAACCTTTTTTCCTGCTTCGTCCAAAATAAGTCCTTTAAATTGTACTCTCTTGTGTTCTTTTTGTCCCATAATTATTTGCATTAACTTTGAATCTTCTTTGCTCATTATCTAACTTCCTTATATAAGCCATTCTGGAATACTGTGCATCGTAGTAATATGTCATTATTTATTGTCTAAAAGATTTATCTGATTCATTTTAAGTTTTGTTGCTTCTTATGTAAATAATCCTACTTCTTGGTGATAAATGCTATTTGATTTTACTCTTGTGTGATTTTAATACTGCCTCTCTTAAATGGTTATAAATATTTCAAGTATGTTTTAAAGTAAATATAAGTAACATAAGACTTCCAAAAACCACAATCAATTCCGAATACAATTAGTACATTCTGTTGGTTGGGTGTTCTAAAAAGGGTCTTTTTTGTATCTGTCAGCTAATAATGTAAAAGAATTCTATCCATATAAAATTTCAGTCTTTGCTAGAAAAGTTTAAAATGTGTTGTAATAAGGGACCGTCTTTTGTAAGGAATCCTGTACATTCCTTAAAATGGGATCGGTTTTATCCACATTTAAGGAACACTAGTGGCACAACTTGAACCCATCCATCCAAGCTTCAGTTAGCTTGGCTGCTAACTGAAAGTTTGGTGGGTCATACGCACCTAGAGACCCCACAGGGTAAAGACCTAATTGGCTCCTTCCATAAAGATTACAGCCCAGAAAACTCTATGGGGAATTCTGCTATGTCATATAGGATCACCATGTGTTAGAATTAACTCACTGGTGCCTACCAACAGCAACCCATGTTTAAGGTGGGTTTTGTTCTAGAAGAAGGTACAGTAAAATAGCAGTCTAGTCTGATCATTTACTACAGCAGACATTGAAAGAGACAGCAGAGTTCTCTCTGCTATCAAGAGTAACCTGATAAAAATTATTGTAGTCTGTGGGGCTGCTGTGAAAAGTAGGATAGCATTTTTTTTCAGGAGAAAGGGGTAGAGAATGAGATTTTTTAGAAAACTCATGCTGAAGTTTTGTGTGATAGCATGATTCCTTAGGTGGACCTAAAGTGCTCATGGTGATTCTGAAGGTGTAGGTGTATTTTGCTAGGGTTAAAACAAATGTGTGTGGAGACAGCTTTTTGTTTGCTTTTCTTGTCATTCTTGCTCCCGAGAACCCATCCATAATGTTCTGGGAATTGTAAGAAAGTATGGGCATTTCTTTAGGGCAGAGCAGGCTATGTGAAGAAGTTTGAATTTACAAGATAGTTAAGTAAAACCAATTATGTCATGATTATGTGGTAATAATAATGAAATGAATGTAAACTCATAATTTCTTTTATTTTTATTTGCAGTTTAATTGGTTGGGGTCAGATAAGAAGAGGAGTGACAATCAAGCCAACAGTAGATGATGACTAAAGACTCCCAGTTAAATAATGCATTTAGATGGAGATGGAATTTCTCTTAAATTAGGTGTATATTTTCCAAGCAGAACTGGGAAGTCAGCTCATTCCTTTGTTGAAACTGTAAGGTTATTCGCAAAAAAAAAAAAAAAAAAAAAATTTTTTTTTTTTGGTGATGAAAATTTAACCTCTAGTACTGAAATAGTACTAAGGTAAATATCATAAGTGGCATATTGATGGAGTTAACCCAACTTTTCCAGAAACAGATCATTCCTAACCAGTGTCTAATTGATATATCAATGCAGACATAAAATGAAAGTATCATAGTCAGTCTTTACTGTAGTACACATACCCACTGAACCTGTTTTGAAATAAAGTTTTTCTTCTTATTTTTTTATGTTTTGTCTTTGATCAGGTTCAGGCATAAAGGAATGTTGTACCATAAACTCTTGAAAACACAAATTCTCCTTGAAGATCAGCTCCTTTTCTCTTCCATGTTTTTTGTTGCTTTATCTTTGAAATTTAGAGTGAAAAGAAAATTAGTAAGTTTGTATCTTTCAGAGTATAAGTGCTTGTTCATATGGATAAATCTTTTTCCTCTTACTCTGTCATTAGACTGGAATACAGGAAACTAGAGCTAGAAGTTGTGCTCATTCTCTACCAGTGATTCCCTGAGATTATTTCTGCAGTAATCCCTGAAACCCAGCAGTCTTCCATCGTTGAAAAGCACTGTTACACAAAATTATTTTAGATAAGTAATGATGTTTATGGCTGTATCAAGCTGTAACGTGTATTCATAAGCTCTGCTGGTTCAATGCAGAATGCCCGTGTGTGACAGCCAGTGCACAGTTACCCACTTACTAATTTTGTGAATTAGAAGTTAGTTACTTTGGTTAAAAAGTTATAATTAATATGTGGTTTTGACTCTACTTTGAAGTAATGGTTTCAGATGTAACTTTCCTTTTTTGAGAAAAAGAATAGTTTTATCATAAAGAAATGAGTTTTTTGTGTTTTTGTCTTTTGCCTCTTAAGTTCATTAGTGTTTTCTTAATTATTTTTTAATAGGTTTTTTTTTTTTTTTAAAGAACCATTTAAGGTTTATAGAGAAATTATGCAGAAAGTCTAGAGAGTTATTTGACCACAGTTTTAACCAAGACTAAATTACAACATTTTAGGCTCTTGATTTTCTATGACATTACAGAGTAGCTCGGGGTATTTACATTCTTGTGAGGACAGGAGCATAGGATATGATGTGTTATCTCTTCACTAACAGTCCACTGGTAGACATGCTATAGGTCATGAACTCTGTATCCATAGTAGGACTTAGCCCCCAGTAAGATTCTAGGGAGAACATATAAGAGCTTTTTGTATAATCCTCCGTAAAGACATGATAATTCTGTACTTGTATTGGTAGAAAAGGTACTCCTGTATGAAAGCCTCATACCATTGAGATACAGGGAATAAAATGTTCTTTCCCAGAGGGGACATGTGCTCAGAATGTAATTCTTTATGGCCATAAAAAGTTTTAATTCTTTAGACTTGGAGGAGTTTGGGGGTTGGTGTTGGTTTCAAAACTTGGGCAGAGGAGAAAAATATTTGGCTTTCCTACCATTTCTCCTTTAATATTTCTTCTTGCTTTAAAAAGTCAGAATGGTGAAAATAGTGCTTGAGAGATGTTTACTTATCCATTTATCACTGGTAGCCTGCAGGGAGCCGAAAAGTATATAGGTTTAGCTAATGTTTAGGGCCATATCGGTAATGTAGAAGAGCCCCAAACAGAAAATTTTATTGTTTTAATTTAAAAATGAAGAGATAAAAGGAAATAGTAACATTTATGAAGGATATCACTGGTTGGGAGTGACAGAGATAATTATTTGGAATCTGAGGAGGCATGATGATACCATTTCAGTAAGAGGGAGCTCCAGGTTTTGTTCTTGATGATACAAACATACAAACCTAAAAGGCTGAAATTTTTTATCTGGGAGGTGGTAAAAATGGACACGAGAAATTCAGCTCTCACTATCTTTTCCTTTATTGACTGTACACTCTTAAAGAGTAGCAGCAAAAACTGCTTGCTCATATGTTTGCCTAAACTATTAATATTTTTACTTTTACAAAAAGGGATCACATCTAAAAGAGTTGGAGTCTTCAACTCTGTGGTTTATTCAGATACATTAACTGAATGTCCTTTGATCATTGAAAGGACAGTGTTTACAGGTAGTTTCTCTGGAATACTATCATAGAATGAAAAACTCAATCTGAAATACTGATCAAAGGAGGCAAGTGATCAAAGAATAAAATAAGTTAAACGGGTAGGCTGAACTCAGGTTTGCTGAGAGTTTTCAGCTACTCAGGTGGTTGGTTATTTTCTAGTCTTGATACACAGTCATGCACTGCATAACGTCAGGGCAGTGCTCCCAGTGTATATGTCCCTGGTCCTGTGTGCCCACATCCAGGGCACACCCATCTGCCCCTCCTGGTGTTCAACAGCTTCAATCCCATGGCTTGCACATGAAGCTCGTGGCCACTGTGTTCAGAACCTGTTGCCCTCCATCAGCATACACAAAGTAAAACTGAACACCAAGTGCTATCTCATCATCCAACTCATAGGAGGTGTATTTCTTCCATTATAGCATCACAGTCATTCCTGTGGGTACAAGTGTGAACAGAAATTCTTCAGGAGAATTCCCCAATATCAGCCATTTGCAGAACATCAGCAGGCTGTGCCAGAGCTGCTGGCGGTGGCCACAATCAGAGCTGTCAAGGTGTGAGGCAGAGCCCAACAGACAAACACAGCATTATGGAGCTGCTCCATGCCATCCCATAGCATGGCAACATGCAGACTCTCCAGGCTCAGTTAGATAGGTCCTTGGGTAACTAAAATCCAGAAGGGTGTCAGGGAGGGAGCTGAATGTGCTGTTGTGTGTACAAGAGGGAGGAGGAGCTGCAGGTCATGCTGGCTGGCAAGGAGGAAAGGCTGCAGCTGAAAAGGCCCAGAGGCAGGACCAAAAGGCCCACAGCAAGCAGCACAGGTGGGAGCTGTGTAAGTGTGAATGGTGGAACTGCTGGGGAAGAGGGTACGAGAGACGCATCCGGTGAAAGTGGGAGCTGCGAGAGGTCCACAAGAAGAGCCTGGCAGCCATGAAGACGTCATGGGAAGAGGCCGATGGGGATAGTCATGCTGAGGACAGTGCCCTGCCGGGAGCCTCCTCTCCAACCTGAGGAGAAGGAGGATGAAGCTGAGTATTTCTTGCTGTGCGGTGGGTGAGGAACCTGATGACGTGTTTCCCAGGCTGATCAAGAGAAGATGATCCACCAGGCCTCTGTGAAAGAAGTGGCAGGTAAAAAAGATGGCAGACCAGACCAAGGGGGTAACTGGAGGCCTCCGAAGCCCAAGGGCCAGTCTTGCCGAGCCCAGGCCAAGCTGGGGTCTAGCAGGGTTGCCTGGGGCTGTGTGCAGGATGGGTGCAGCAGCCTAAGGGAGGGCCCTAGCCTGAGCCTCAGCAAGGCCACAGCCTAGGGCTCCCATAGGACTCCCAAGTTCAACCTTCTGTTGCCTTTTATAAAGGGGCTCTTTCCGTACCTCCACCCCCCACTCCCACAGTGAATGACTACTTTCCCAAAAAGAGAAGGAAAACATTAAAACATTCTTTTCTACAGAGTTGCCCACATCCTGGTACAGGACAACAAGAGCCTACCCACAACACCCCACCCTCAGGAACAGGTGTCCCTCTCACTGGAAGGAGCAGGCACCCTGTCCTCTCCAGTGCTCCAGGTCAGCAAGCAGTAAGGCCTGGCCCTGATGTGGGCTCTAGGCAGAGGAGACGCCTCCCTGCTGCCCTGTAGCACCAGCAGCCTCTAGGGTATGACCTTTATAGGGCTTAGGGGTACATTTTGCAGCGCAAAACCCACCTAGGACTCTCCTAAGATGTCTGCAGTGTTACAGGGGGCATGAGCTACACAGGTGCTGTTTTCCTCCCTTCCCCACACAGACACCTGCCAGTGAACCTCAGTATTGGCATACCGTCCAAATCACATACCCATCCTATTTGATCCATTTTGGATGTAAGGCAATGCGTAACTATATAATTGTACTGGCGTGTTTTCTAATGTTGATCAATCTCTGCATTCCTAAAATAACCAATATATTAGTCTTTAAATATATTGTATTTGCTTAAATTTTGTTTATAATTTTGTCTTCAAGTTGTTGAGGAATATTGGTCTGTAGTTGGCTTTTCTGTAATAGTACTGTTTTCATATCAGAGTTCTGCTGACTTCATGGAATAAGTTCAAGAGTATTCTTTAACATTTTGGAAGAGGTTATGTAAAACTGGTATTATTTCTTCGATGTTTGGAAGAATTCAGCGAAGCCATTTTGAACTTTTTTGTTGCGGGAGTATTCTTAATCTACAATTTTATTTGTATGTAAAGCTATTTAGGCTGTCTCTTCTTGAGCAAGCTTCAGTAGTTTGTATCTTAGTTTCCTAGGACTGCCATGGCAAAATACCAAAACCTGTAAAGTGCAGGAATTTATTTTCTCACGGTTGTAGTTATTTTACAGTAGAAGTCTGAAATCAGACCATCTGCTCTAGAGGTAGGTCCTAATATGCCTTTTTCAGTTTCTAATAGCTGCCAGCAATATCTCATATATACATCTGCCTCAGTCCGCACATTGTTTTGTCCTGTATGTGTTTCTCAGAATCTGCCCTAAAATTTTATAAGAACCACTTAGAAGGGATTCAATTTAGAACTTTCCTTGCTCTTATTTCCAAACAGGGTTACATTCCCAGATAACAGAAGTTAGGACTATTCATTTGCTAAAGGATGTTTGGGTTGTTTCCTCCTTTTTGCTGTTGTGAGTAGTGGTTTAGTAAACATCAGTGTATGTATATCAGTTCATATCCCTAGGGTATATCCTTCAGAATAGGATTGCTAGGTTATATGGTAGCTTGTTTCTAGTTTTTTGAGGAATAACCATACTGTTTTCCACAGTGGCTGGACCATTTTACATTAGTTTGTTTTTATTATAATTACCATTCTAGTAGGAGTGAGGTGGTTTCTCATTGTAGTTTTGATTTACACCTCACTAATGGCGGATAACGATGAGCATTATTTTTTGTTTGCTACCTGAGTACCCTCTTTACAGAAATGTCTGTTTATGTCCTTCGTTCGCTTTTTGATTGAGTTGTCTTTTTAAGTTTATGTTTTAGATATTAAGCCCTTAGATACATGATCCCAAAGTTTTTTTCTGTCTTTAGATTGTCTTTTTACACTTTTAAAAAAGCGTTTTGGTGCCTGATCTCTAAAATCTACATGATACTGCAAAAACTCAACTACAAAAAGACAACCCAATTAAAAAATGGGCAAAAGATATGAACAGACACTTCACTAAAGAAGACATTCAGGTAGCTAACAGATACATGAGGAAATGCTCACGATCTTTAGCCATTCGTGAAATGCAAATCAAAACTACAATGAGATTCCATCTCCAACAAGGCTGGCATTAATCCAAAAATCATGAAATAATAAATGTTGGAGAGGTTGTGGAGAGAGTGGGACACTTATACACTGTTGGTGGAAATGTAGAATGGTACAACCACTTTGGTAATTGATTTGATCCTTAAAACGCTAGAAATCAAACTACCATATATGATCCAGCAATCCCACTCCTTGGAATATATCCTAGAGAAATGAGACCTTTACACGAACAGATGCATGCACACCCATGTTTATTGCAGCAGTGTTTACAATAGCAAAAAGAGGGAAGCAACCAAGGTGCCCATCAACAGATTAATGGATAAATTATGGTATATTCACACAATGGAATACTACGCATCGATAAAGAACCATGATGAACATTTCATAACATGGAGGAGCCTGGAAGGCATTATGCTGAGTGAAATTAGTTGCAAAAGGACGAATACTGTGTAAGACCACTATTATAAAAACTTGAGGAAGAAAACACTTCATTGTGGTTATGGGGGGGGGGGAGGGAGAGAGGATGGGAGAGGGGTTTTCACTAATTAGTAGATAAGAACTTTATTTAGGTGAAGGGAATAGACAACACACAATACAGGAGAGAGCAGCACAACTGGACTAAACCAAAAGCAAAGAAGATTCCTGAATAAACTGAATGAAGGCCAGCATAGCAGCTGCAGGGGTTTGGGGACTGTGGTTTCAGGGGACATATAAGTCAATTGGCATAATAAAATATTTTAAGAAAACATTCTGCATCCCACTTTGGAGAGTGGTGTTTGGTGTCTTTAACACTATCAAGCGGCCATCTAAGGTGCATCAATGAGTCTCAACCCACCTGGATCAAAGGAGAATGAAGAACATCAGGGACACGAGGTAATTACAAGCCCAAGAGACAGAAAGGGCCACTTGAGCCAGAGATGACTACGTCCTGAGACCAGAAGAACTAGATGGTGCCTGGCTACAACCAATGACTGACAGGGAAGACAACAGAGAACCCCTGAGGCAGCAGGAGAGCAGTGGGATGCAGACCCCAAGTTCTAATAAAGAGACTAGACTGGTCTGACAGAGTAGAAGGATCCCGGTGGTCATGGCCCCCAGACCTTCTGTTGGCCCAGGACAGGAACCGTTCCCCAAGCCAACTCTTCAGACATGGATTGGACTGGACAATGGGTTGGAGAGAGATGCGGGTGAGTGAGCTGCTTGGATCAGGTGGACACTTGAGACTATGTTGGCATCTCCTACCTGGAGGGGAGATGAGAAGGTAGAGGGGGTTAGAAGCTGATAAAATGGACATGAAGAGAGTGGAGGGAGGGAGTGGGCTGTCTCATTAGGGGGAGAGTAATTGGGAGTACGTAGCAAGGTATATGTAAGTTTTTGTGTGAGAGACTGACTTGGTTTGTAAACTTTCACTTAAAGCACAATAAAAATTATTTTTAAAAAGTTTTGATGAACAGAAGTATTTTAATTTTCATGAGGTCCTAATCTGTTTTGTCTTCTACTACTCATGCATTTATTGTTTTTTTGGTGTCATTAAAGAAAAGTAGGTCCGTTAGTTTTGCCCCGGTATTTTTTCCAGAACTCTGTTGTTTTAGTTTTTATCATTTAGGTCCTTGATATATTTTCCCTTAGTTTCTGTGTATGGTTTATGGGTCCTGCTTCATTTTTCTGTATGTGGAAGTTCAATTTTACCAACACCAGTTGCTATTTTTTGTTGTATAGGCCTATCTAACCTTTGCCTTCAAAGGCGGCTTCAGGGTTAGCAGAGTGTCTGGGGGCCACAGTTGCAGGGGTTCCTCCAGTCTCTGGCAGACCAGTTAGTCTGGTCTTTTTTTGTGACCTTGCATTCTCTTGTACATTTTTCTTTCACTTTATCCGGGACACTCTGTTGTGATCCCTGTCAGAGTGATCATTGGTGGTAGCTGGGCACCATCTAGTTCTGGTCTCAGGCTTGTGGAGTCTCTGGACAAAATACCTTTTTAGGAGAAACAATTCAGTCCATAACATTGTCTTTCAGGGCCCTTGTACATTTCATATCAATTGTGATTTTTTTTTTTTTGTATAAATACAAGTGCTGATAGTTCAGTGGCAGAAATCTCATCTTCCATGCAGGCGACACAGTTTTGGTTTCTGACCAGTGCACCTCATGCACAGCTACCATTCATCTGTCAGTTGAGGCTTACATGTTGCTGAGATGCTGTGGTTTTTAAGTTTGTGTGTCATTTTGCCTGGGCCGTGATTCTCAGTGGTTTGGTAGTCATATGATGGTGTGATCACTTCCATGATGAGATTTGATATAATGTCTTCACCTCCATGATGCGATCTGCTGTGCGTAGCCAGTCAATTGCAAGGGAGTTTTCTTGAGGTTTTGGACTTTCTGGCAGGGTTCAAGGACTTTTCCTCACTCTGGATCCTGCAGCTGGCTTTTGTTCATCTGACCTCTGGTTCTTCGGACTTAAGCTAGCATCTTACCTTCCATCTTTCCTGCCAGTCTGGGGTTTGTCAGTCTTCACAGTCTGTAAGCAAGAGCCCTGGTCTGTGACTAGTGCACCGCATGCACAGCTACCATTTGTTCACCAGCCCCTGCAGCTGCATACATCAGGAGAATCCTGCAGCCAGACCTAGGGACTTGAGACATTCCAGCCTCTACATCCACATGAGCTACATCCTTGATATAAATCTTAAATGCTTTACTCGTTTTGCTTCTTTAGAGAACTCAGCCTAAGACATTTGGTGCTGAGAATAGTTCTAGAGAAAAAAAAAAAATTATAAGGGTGAGTTTTTAAAATTGATTCTCAAATTTGGTTAGTCTGAAAGGTGTTGCTGACTGCGCTTCCCACAGTAAAGAGGGCATTGCTAATCCATGGCATGAAGTGGCAATGGAAATACACAAAATTACCACCAATAGATCAGGTATTGGTGAGAAGCAAGGCTCTGGATGATTGATTGCATGTTTGATACCTTTCTACATTTTTGTAATTATGAGGAATAGGTGGAAGCTGGTTAGTGGATCCTGCTTTTGCTAGGCAAAGTGGGGAAAAAAAGAGATGAGCTCAGGGCTTCAGAGTCAAATAAATGACCTCAACGTTTCCACTTCTGCCTTGAAAGAAAGATTTATTATAATAACAAGCTGATATAGCCAAAAACCAAACCCAGAGTCTTTATCATAGGAGTTGCTGAGGTACAACACCAACTCAGTTCTCACCCTCAAGTAGTGTCTGAAGTTAAACGGAGGGCATTGATTGGGGAAAAAATGGAATCCTGAAACTTGGGATGGGGACATGGGGGGGTATATAATCAGGAAGCTGGAGACACTGAGCTGCTGAATTCTATTGACTCATTCCCACCAATAAAATCAGATTTCTCACTCCCATCTGAAGAGATTTTTCCATGTTTGCCTGCTAAGCCACCCTCTCTAGTAAAGCCATTATCCCCTCCACTCCTACTTAATGATATTAAGTGTTCGAAGAGCCTTTGAGTCATTGCCTGGGACATATCGTGAGGCAGATGCATTGCAAGAAAATGCTGAATGTTCTCAAAACATTCACTCCGCCAATTTTGGCTTATAGACCTGTAAGTCTAGACTTAAGTCCCAGTCAGCCCCAAAAGGTGAAGTAAAAAGTGTGACCCAGGAGGACGTATGCCACCCTCCAAAAGAACTGTTTGACTTTTCTAATATAAACAGAAACCTGTTTATATTAGAAACCTGGGGAATATGTGTGGTAATGGCTGTTACGGATGTGGGATAATGGTGTAAGTAACGTAGAGATGAATCAGTCTGAGTTTATCGATACTGGCTACTAAGCACAAATTCTTCAGTGTTTCAGCTGGAGAGACTAGGAAAGGATCTAATAGTTTATTTGGTTGGGTAGCTGAAGCATGTATTACGCAGCAGCCTATGCAAAATTGAGTTAAAGTACCAGATGTGCCTTGATATACTGTAGGAGAAGGTACCCAAGGGCTTAGGAAATTGGCATGTTAGAGTGGATTTATCAGGTTACACGCACAAACCTGCACATGGAGTGCCCAGAGGACACACCTTTTACCACAATCGTGAGGAACGAATTTGTGGAGGGAGGCCCAGCATCCTTGAAGACTGTTGTGGTTGCTCTTTTATGTAACTAAGATTTGACAGTGGGAACTGCCCTGAATTAAGACACCTAACTGCAATGGGGTTGATTGGACCCTGTGGTGTTAGGGGACACGTAGTGACAATCAGTAGACAAAAACAAGGTGGGTGTGGTTACTGTAATGATAGCAGGGTCAAAGCAGTATTCTCAATAGTCTGACTCATATGTGTGAACTCACGGGATTTGCTACTTAGTCATGATGTCCCTAGGAGTGAAATAGTTGGGAAGTCTTATAAATACTTATTTGATCTATGCGAGTGGAAGAATTCTACATCAATTGAACAACATGGTATCTTGAATTGCTGGAATGGAATCCTGGTCTCTCAATCAATTTCTAGACTTGAGCGAGTTTACAGACTCACAGCCCCTTGAATGAAGGGGACACCAGATACCCTTGAGGAAGGACTCCAATACACTGCCAAAAATTGATACTGTTAATCTTTTCCTTAATTTCCCCAAAGGTATCTATGGCCTTTTGTGAGAGTGACTGTCCACTGGGGAAAAGGAAACTATTAGATTTTTCAGGGATTGCTGGGTGCTGATATTAATTCCAGGAGACCCAAAACATCACTGTGGCCCATCAGTCGGGGTGCGGGCATATGGAAGCTAGGTTATTAGTTCAGTCTTAGCCCATATCTGTCTAACAGTGGGTCTGCTAGCTTCCTGAGCCCATTCTGTAGTGACTTCCCCAGTTCCACAGTGCATAATTGAAAGAGATATGCTCAGCAACTGGCAGAACCCACACATTGGATCCTGGACATATGGAGTAAGGGCTGTTGTGGTAGGGAAAGCAAAGTGAACGTCATTAGAACTGTCATTACCTAGGAAAATAGTAAACCAAAAGAAGGGATCACAAAGGTTACCGCCACCATCAAGGACTTGAAGGATGCAAGAATAGTGGTTCCCAACATATCCTCGTTCAACTTGCCTGTTTGGCCTGTGCGAGTAATAGATGGATCTTGGAGAATGACAGTGGATAATTGTTCCAGATGTAGTTTCATTCCATGAGCAAATTAATAAATCTGGTACCTGGTATGCAGCTGTGGATCAGGCTGACGCTTTTTTCTCCATACCTGTTTTGAAGGTTTGCCGTCAGCTGGCAAGGTTAGCAATACATCTTCAGTGTCATACCTCAGGACTATGTCAACTCTCCAAACCTATGTCATAATTTAGTTTGAAGGGACTTTGATTGCCTTTCCCTTCCTGACTTAGTAAGGAAGAAGTTTCAATATCTGTGGACATTGGTGTGCTAGAGAGTGGAAAATCTGACAGAAATTCAGGAACAATCCACTTCAGTAAAATTTCTAGGGGTTCAGTATATGGGATGTGCTGAGATAGATCAAGGGACTTCACAGCAAATGAAGCACAGCAGTGTACCTATGAGCATGGAATTCATTGGTCTTAACCATGTCACCCATCACCCTGAAGCAGCTGGCTTCATAGAGCAATGTGATGGCAATACCTTAAAAACTTGGGGCAATGTTCTCCAGGAGGCTGAGTGTCCTCCAAACTGGTGTCCAATATATGGTATTGAAGAAGGTAGTTCTAAATGGCACTTATGAATATGTGACCAGTTTTCAGAAACGAGGTCTATAATCGTTATGAGTATTCCTGCTTTCCATGTGTGCATCAAATATTTTTGTTTTCTTCACATAAAATATATAAACCGGGCTAGTGTGTTTTTGGTTGTATCACGTTAGGTACAAGTATGACTTTATAATTGTTTTTATTCAGAGGTTATGTCTGGATTAAGGTGATGCGTACAGGTGCCAAGTTAACAAGGGGTGGCCTGTGATCATTAAGGCTTTGTGTCAACTTTGCGGGACCTTGATTCTTAGTGATTTGACAAGAGAAACCTCTGTCATGAACTTGGAACATTCCAGCCTTCAATGTGATGGAACATTTTTATGTGGCATTTCTTCCCATGGTGTTGTAACTCCCATCCAGGTTATTGGGCAGAACATGCAGATAGGGTAAGTGTGGCCCCTCAAGTGGATTGATCAGTTTTGCCATCCCTCTGGGCTTGAAATGAGCCACTCCAGAGGCAAGAGAGAGAAGAGAAAATCCCAACACCACCAAGGAAGAGCAGTCAGGAGCTAGCACATCCAGGAAATCTCTGCACTGAGAAGCTTCTGGACGCAGGAGAAAGACAGCGAGCTTTAACCCTGAAGACAGCAAGAAGCGGCAGTTATGTGAATAAGGCAGGCCTCAATCTACAGGATTAGGTTGTATCCTGAGTCACTATCTTTTGAGATATAAAAGAGAGAACTAGAGAGGAGGCTTCATTACCACCAAGCAAGATGATCCATCAGTTCTTGCTCATGCTATCCCCTGAAATGGTTGAGCGTAGACCAATTCTTTTTGGCACAGGAACTCTATTCCTTCCATCTTATTTTGATGCGCCTTCATCGTTTAATGTTTTCCCCATAGAACTTAAGGCTTGAATTTTTTTCTTCCCTTCTTTCAGCTTGAAAAATTGTGAGTGTGTTCATCTCTTTTGATTTTCTAACTGCAGGTCTTTGCACATCTCATTGTAATACTTTGACCAATTTCATTTTGCAGAAGTTGGTAAAAATCTTCAGTTTCTTCATCTTTGGTCTTAGTGGTTGGTGTATAAATTTGAATAATCGTCGTATTAACTGGTCTTTTTAGGCATATGGATATTATCCTTTCACAGACAGGATTGTACTTCAGGACAGATTTTAAATGTTCTTTTTGACAGTGTGACACCATTCTTCTTCAGTTTGTCCTCCGCAGCATAGTCGGCTATATGATTGTCTGATTCAAAATGTCCAATACCAGTCCATTTTAGGTCACTAATGTCTAAGATGTGAAAAGACTTTTCATTTCTCTTTTGACGACTTCAGATTTTCTAGATTCCAGGATTTGAGCTGTTTCAACAAACAGATGCAATGCTAGAGGTGCTCACTTGTCTATGCTACAAAATTTGGAGGATGACTACATGGCCAACCAAGTGGAAGAGATCCACATTCACGCTTATTCCAAAGAAAGGTGATCCAACAGAATGTGGAAATAATCCAACAATATTGTTTATATTACACACAGGCAAAATTTTGCTGAAAATAGTTCAAAAGTAGTTGCAGCAGTTCCTTGGCAGGGAACTGCCAGCGGCTCAAACCAGATTCAGAACAGAACGTGGAATGAGGATGTCCTTGCTGACGTCAGATGAACCCTGGCTGTAAGGAGAGAATACCAGAAATATGTTTACCTGTGGTTTATTGCCTCTGCAAGGCATTCAGCTGTGTAGATCATAACAAATTATGGATAACATTGTAAAGAATGGGAATTCCAGAACACTTAATAGTGTTCCAGGAACATATACAAAAACCAAGAAGCTGTCATTCAAACAGAACAAGGGGATACTGCATGGTTTAAAGTTAGGAAAGGTGTGCATCAGGGTTGTATCCCTTCACCATACTTCATTTGTATACTAAGCAAATAATTTGAGAAGCTGGAGTATATGAAGATGATGTGGCATCAGGATTCAAAGAAGATTCGTTAACAACTTATGATATGGAGAGGATACAACCTTGCTTTCTGAAAATCAAGAAGATATGAAGCACTTAATGATGGAGATGAAAGACCATGAATTACAGCTCAAAATAAAGAAAACCATTCCTCACAACTGGACCAATAAGCATCATCATGATAAACAGGGAAAAGATTGAGGTTGTCAAGGATTTCCTTTTACATGGATCCACAACAAACACCCATCGACGCAACAGTCAAGAAATATAAAGACTCATTGTACTGGGCAGATCTGCTGCAAAGACATTTTTAAAGTTAAAAAGCAAAGATGTCACCCTGAAGACTAAGGTGTGCCGATTGAAGCCATATTTTCAGTCGCCTCATATGTATGTGAATGCTGGACAGTGAATAAGGAAGATCAAAGAAGAATTGATGCCTTTGAATTATGGTGTTGACAAAGAATATTGAACGTACCGTGGACTGCCCAGAATCCAGACAGTATGGCCAACACCCAGAGTCTGGAGGGCATAGCCATTGCCTAAATGGTCTCAGAGAACAGAGGATTATATTCAAGCCCTGAGAGTAATATAGTATGTTCTGCTGACTTGCTAGCATAGTGGTTAAGTGCTACAGCTCTTAACCTAAGGGTTGGCAGTTTGAATCTGCCAGGCGCTCCTTGGAAACTCTGTGGGGCAGCTCTACTGTGTCCTATAGGGTCGCTATGAGTCAGAATTGACTCCATGGCAAAGGGTATTTTTTTTTGGTTTTGGTGACTTGCTTGGTGCCTGTGATCCCTTCTTTCCTTCTAGTTTCTGCCATTTGTAATGGAGATTTCTACCTTATTCCCATCCCAACATTGTACTTTGGAAGCAGATAACTAGTATTCTAGATTTCACAGATGAAGAGGAACTTTTGGATTTTGGACTTGGAGTCAATTTAAGACTTTTGGGGTGCTATGATGGAGTCAATGTGTTATTACATGTGGTAAGCACATGAATTTTGAGGGACCCCCACAAAATGTATGTTAATATGTTTAGGCCATGATTCCTGGTTTTGTGTGGTTGTCCACCATTTTGTCATCTGATTGTAAATCCTGACCTGTATGATGTTAATGAGGCAGGGTCAGAGGCAGTTCATGTTAATGAGACAGGCGTCAGTCTACAGGATTACATTGTATCTTGAGTCAATATCTTTTGAAATACAAAATAGGAGTGAACAGAGAGGAGTGGGACCTCATTACCACCAAGCAAGAAGAGCCAGGAGCAGAGCATGTCCTTTGGGCTCAGGGTTCCTTGCACTGAGAAGCTCTGGACCAGGAAATTGGTAACAAGGACCTCCCCCAGAGCAGAGAGAAACAAAGCCTTTCCCTGGAGCTGGCACCCTGAATTCAGTCTTCTAACCTCCTGAACTGTACAAGACTAAATTTCTGTTACAGCAGCATTAGAGAACTAAAACATAGAGGTTTTGACAATTGCTGTTTTGTATCTGCCATTATAATATCATACAGATAGTTTTACTGCTTTAAATGTATTGTGTTTTTAACCAGTCTGACAATCTTTGCATTTTATTGGATTGCTTACCCCATTCACATTTAATGTTATTGATATAGTTGATTTTAAGTCTGACATTCTGCTTCTTTTCTACGTGATGTGTTTTTGTTTTTAATGCTTTATTTTACATTAAGTATTTTCTAATGTAACTTTTAAATTTATTTAATATATTTTCTCTGTATTTTGTTTCACTTTTAGTGAAGCCAGTATTCTTCTTCATTTATTAGAATCAGCTCCAGACTTATACTAACTTAATTCTGTTGATATATATTATCCATGCTTGTACAGAGCTCTATTCCATATTCCCCTTGCTGTGGTGTTATTGTTATACGTATTATATCAATTAATATAACAGGCACCAACCATACACTGATATAGTTATTATTTTACCATCTGTAGTCATTTTGCTTTACATCCACGGAGAATATCAGACAGTTATTATTTTGATTCATTCTTCAGACATGATTTAGAGCACTTGGGAAGAGAAGGGTATCTATTTTACTTATCCATATTTCCGTTCTTTTGTTATCTCTTTATTCCTGATATTTCACATTTCTTTCTTTAAATTTTCCGTTTCTGTTTGAAGAACTTTATTTAGCAGTTCTTTTTAAAGTAGGTCTGTTTGCAGTAAATCATCTTCATTTCTTTTACCTGAGAAAGCTTGGGTTTTATTTCCATTCTTAAAAGATATCTTTGTTGGGTGTAAAACTTTGAGTTGACAAGGATTCTTGTTTGTGTTTTTGTTTTAAGCATTTGAAAATATGTCGCTTCCTTCAGGTGTCCATGATTTCTGATGAGAAACTCACTGTCTTCTGAATACTTGTTTGTCTATCATTAATGAATTGTTTTTGTCTCACTACTTTTAAGAATTTCTTTTTTGTCTTTCATGTTAAGATATTTAATTAAGAAATGTCTTGGTGTGGATTTCTGCAGGTTTATTTGCTTGAATTTGCTCAGCTTCTTGAATTTATAGGTTTATGGCTTTCGCCAAGTTTTAGAACTTTTAAGCCAGTATTTTTTCAGATAGTTTTTCAGCCCCATTCCCTTTTTCCTATCCTTTTGGGACTCTGATGACACAAACATTACACTTTCATTGCTAACAACCCCATGGTTAAGAACCCCACAATGTGTCAGTACTCTCCCTTGTCAACTCTGGATTCTCTGTTACCAGCTTTCCTATTCCTCCTGTCTTCCAGTCCCTGCCCCAGGGCCGGCGCACCACTTTATTCTTGTTTGTTCCATGGGCTTGTTCAATCTTTGGATGAATAGTGAACCTCAGCAGTGGCCTCACTACTGAGCTGAAAGGTTGTCCAGGGTCCATACTCTCAGGGTTTCCCCAGTCTCTGTCAGGCCAGCAAGTCTGGTCTTCCTTTTTGAGTTTAGAATTTTCTTCTACATTTTCCTCCAGCCCTGTCCAGGACCCTCTATTGTGATCCCTGTCAGAGCATCCACTGATGGTAGCCAGGCACCATTTAGTTGTACTGGACCCAGTCTGGCGGAGGCCATGGTAGTTGTGGTCCATTAGCCCTTTGGACTAATCTTTCGTTTGTATGTTTAGTTTTATTCATTCTTCCTTGCTCCTGAAGGGATGACACCAGTGAAGTATCCTACATGGCCGCTTCCAGGCTTTTAAGACCCTAGACACTGCTCACCAAAGTAGAATATAGAACATATTCTTTATAAATGATGTTATGCCAATTGAGCTAGATGTTCTGCATGTCCATGGTCCCACAGCCCTCAGACCAACAGTTTAGTACCTCAGGGAGTTTGATTGTGTCTGTGGGGCTCCCATGACCTTGCTTTGTACAGGTTGTACTGGCTTCCGCAGTATTGTGTACTGTCTTACCCTTCTCCAAAGTCTATTGTCTTTTGTCTATTAAGTGTTTTTCCATCCCTACTCCTCTCTTCGTTTGTAACCATCAAAGATTGTTTCTTTTTCTGTGTAAACCTTTTCATGAGTTTTTACAGCAGTGGTCTCATACAATACTTATCTTTTTGTGGTTGACTTATTTCACTCAGCATAACGCCCTCCAGGTTCATCCATGTTATGAGATGCTTCACAGATTCATCAGTGTTCTTTATCGTTGCATAAAACTCCATTGTGTGTATGTACCACAGTTTGTTCATCCATTCATCTGTTGATGGGCGTCTAGGTTGTTTTCATATTTTTGCTGTTGTGAACAGTGCTGCAGTGAACATGACTGTACATATATCTATTCATGTGATGACTCTTATTTCTCTAGGACATATCTCCTACGAGTGGGATTGCTGGATCATAACGTATTTCTGTTTCTGGCTTTCTAAGGAAGTGCCATATCATTTTCCAGAATGGTTGTATCATTTTGCATTTCCATCAGCAGTGCATGAGAGTTCTGATCTTGCTGCAGCCTCTCCAACATTTGTTATTTCCTGTTTTATCAATTTGTGCCAGTAATGCTGGGGTGAGGTGGAATCTCATTGTGGTTTTTATTTGCATTTGTCTGATGGCTAGAGATCATGAACATTTCCTCATGTGTCTGTTAGCCATTTGAATGTCTTCTTTGGTGAAGTGACTTGATTTTCTTTATCAGTTTTTTAATTGGCTTATTTGTCTTTTTGTTGTAGAGGCGTTGGATTTTCTTGTAGATTTGAGAGATTACAACTTTGATTTGTAATAGCCAAAAAAATTTTTTCCCAGTCTGTAGGTTCTCTTTTTGTTCTTTTGGTGAAGTCTTTGATAAGCTGTTTAATTTTTAGGAGATTCCAGTTATCTAGCTTATCCTCTGGAGCTCGTTTGTGTTGGTTGTGGTTTGTATCTTGTTAATGCTATATATTAGGGCCTCTAGTATTGATTGTGTTTTTTCTTCTATGAACTTCTTGGTTTTAGGCTTTATATTTAAGTCTTTGATCCATTTTTAGTTAGTTTTTGTATGTGGTGTGAGGTATGGGTACTGTTTCATTTTTTTGTAGGTGAACATCCAGTTTTGCCAGCACCATTTGTTAAAAAGACCATCTTTATCTCATTTGGTGGACTTTGGGCCCTTGTCAAAGGTCAGGTGACTGTAGGTGGATGGATTTACATTTGGATTCTCAATTCTGTTCCACTGGTCAATGTATCTGTCATTGTACCAGTACCAAGCTGTTTTGACTACAGTAGCTGTATAGTAGGTTCTGAAGTCAAGTAGTGCGAGTCCTACTTTATTCTTCTTCAGTAGTGCTTTACTTATCTGGGGCATCTTCCCTTTGCATATGAAGTTTATGATAAGTTTTTCCATCTTTAAAGGATGTTGGTATTTGGATTGGTATTATATTGTATTTGTAAATTGCTTTGGGTAGAATTGTCACAGTGTTGAGTCTACATACCCATGAGCATGCTATGTTTTTTCATTTATGTAGATATCTTTTGGTTTCTTGCAGTAGATTTTTGTAGTTTTCTTTATGTAGGTCTTTTACAACTGGTTAGATTTATTCCCAAGTATTTTATTTTTTTTAGGGGCTATTATAAATGGCATTGTTTTCCTGATTTCCTCTTCATCATTCTCTTTATTGGTGAATAGGAATCCAACTGATTTTTGTATGTTTATCTTGTATCCTGCTGCTCTGCCGAGTCTATTAGTTCCAGTAGATTTCTCATGGAGTCTTTTGGGTTTTCATATCATCTGCAAATATGGACAGCGTAACTTCTTCATTACCAATTTGAATGCCCTTTATCTCTGTGTCTTTCGTTATTGCTCTAGCTAGGACTCCAACATGATGTTAAATAGGAGTGGAGATAAAAGGCATCCTTGACTTGTTCCTGTTCTCAAGGGGGATGTTTTCAGCCTCTGTCCACTAAGAATGATGTTGGCCATTCATTTTGCATAGATGTCCTTTATTATGTTGAGAAATTTCCCTTCTATACCTATTTTATTGAGAGTTTTTGTCAGGAATGGATGTTGGACTTTGTCAAATGCACTTTCTGCATTGATTGAGATGGTCGTGTGATTCTTTCCTTTTTTGTGTTCGGTGGATTACGTTGATTGGTTTGCTAATGTTGCACCATCCTTGCATACCTGGTATGAATCATATTTGGTCATCGTGTATTGTTATTATTTGTTTATTTATTTATTTTGATACAACGCTAAATTCTGCTGGCTAGAATTTTGTCGAGAATTTTTGCATCTATAGAGATACTGGTCTGTATTTTCTTTTTCTGTGGGGTCTTTGCCTGATTTTGGTATCAAGGCTACGCTGGCTTCATACCTCTCCTTGCACTCTGTCCTCTGTCAGTTTCTTATTCCATTCAGTGTTTGGCTGAGTTCTTTATCTCTTCATTTACCGCTTCATGTTCCAGGAATGACGTTTGTCTCTGTTTTACTTAGTTTTTGGGTCTTTGCTGTGGAGGGATGGCATGGTGCTTCTGTATGTGGTGCCATCTTGACCAGAAGTCTTACTGACACTCTTATTGTGACCTAACTTACAGTCTATCTTGGAGAACATTCCATATGTACTTAACAAGAAAGTACATTCTGCTGTTCTTGGTAGGGTTTTCTGTATGTGTCTGTTAGATCTGGTTGGTATAAACTTTTATTCAAGACTTCTTTTACTGATATTCTGTGTGGTATTTCTATTCATCATTAAATTAGGGTATTGAAAGTTACTGAATACTGTAGAATTATTTATTTCCACTTAATTTTTACTTCATCTGTTTTGGGCTCTGTTAGGTGTGTATGTGTCCATAATTGTTACATCTTCTTGATGAATGGCTGTTTTATCAATATATTCTCCTTTGTCTCATAGAAGTTTTTGACTTAAAGTCTATCTTGTCTGATATTCATGTTATGTGTCCTTCCTTTAAATCCCCCATCTCTCTCTGGTTACTGTTGGCACGGAATATCTTTTCCCATCCTTTTTCTTTGAACTTCTTTATGTGTTTGCAACTAAAGCGTCTCTCTTATAGACAGAATATATCTACAGCGTGTATTTTAACCCCTTTTTGCAATTTAATTAGAATAAATCATTAAATTTAATGTAAGTACTGATAGGAAAGAGCTTAAATCTGCCATTTTACTTTTTTCTTTATGTTGTATCTTTTCCGTTCTTCAGATTCTCCAGGCGTTCTTCTCTTAAATTTCATTGTTTTTTATTTTATCTTTTTGTAGTGTAGCTTTATGTTCTCCTTTTCTACATTTTTTTTATTTAGTGTTTTCCTGTTGTTGTTAGATGCCATTGATTTGGTTCTGACTCATAGCAACACTATGTACATCAGAATGAAACACTACCTGGTCCTGAGCCCACCTCACAATTGTTTTTATGCTTGAGTCCATTGTTGCAGCTGTGTCAGTCCATTTCAAGCCTCTTCCTCTTATCTGCTCAATTTCTTCAGCAAGTATGGTGCCCTTTTCCAGGGACTGATACCTCCTGATAACATGTCCAAAGAATGTGAGGCAAAGTCTCAGCATCCTTGCTTCTAAAGTGCATTCTGGTTGTACCTCTTCTAAGACAGATTTCTTTGTTCTTTTGGCAGTCCATGGTGTATTCAGTATTCTTCACCAATGCCACAATTCAAAGGCGTCAATTCTTTGATCTTCCTTGTTCATCATCCAACTTTTCCATGCATATGAGGTGATTGAAAATATCATGGCTTGACTCAGGCACACCTTAGTCTTCAAGTTGACATCTTTGCTTTTTAACACTTTGAAGAGGTCTTTTGCAGCATATTTGCCCAATACAATGCATCTTTTGATTTCTTAACTGCTGCTTCCATGGGTGGATCCAAGCAAAATGAAATCCTCGACAACTTCATCCTTTTCTCCATTTAATGATGTTGCTCGTTAATCCAGTTGTGAGGATTTTTGCTTTATGTTGGTGTATAATCCATACTGAAGGCTGTGGTCTTTGATCTTCATCAGTAAGTGCTTTAAGTCCTCTTGACTTGGAGCAAGCAAGTTGGTGTCATCTGCATCACTTGGGTTGCTAATAAGTCTTCCTCCAATCCTGATGCCCGGTTCTTCCCATAGTTCAGCTTCTGAGATTATTTGCTCAGCGTACAGATTGAATAGGTATGGTGAAAGGATACAATCCTGATTCTCACCTTTTCTGACTTGAAACCATGCAGTATCCCCTTGTTCTTTTAAACGGACTGCCTCTTGATTTATGTACAGATTCCTCATGAGCACAATTCAGGGTTCTGGAATTCCCATTCTTCTGTTATCCGTAATTTATTATGATTTCACACAGTGGAATACCTTTGCATAGTTAATAAAACACAACTAAACATCTTTCTGGTATTCTGTGTTTTCAGCGAGGATCCATCTCACATCAGCTGTGGTATCCCTGGTTCTGTGTCCTCTTCTGAGTCTGGCTTGAATTTCTGGCAGTTTCCTGTCATTATACTCCTTCAGGGACTTTTGAATGATCTTCAGCAAAATTTTACTTGCATGTGATATTAATGATATTCTTCAATAATTTCTGCATTCTGTTGGATCACCTTTCTTTGGGATGGGCATGAACACGGATCTCTTCCAGTCAGTTGGCCAAGTAGTTGTCTTCCAAATTTCTTGGCATAAATGAGTGAGCACTTCCAGTGCTGCATCCATTTTTTGAAACATCTCAGTTGGTATTCCAACAGTTCCTAAAGCCTTGTTTTTGACAATGTCTTTGATACAGCTTTGACTTGTTCCTTCAGTCCTGTAGGTATCTTATGATATGGTACCTCCTAAAATGGTTGACCCCTGACCATTTCTTTTGGTATAGTGTCTGTGTATTCCTTCCACCTTCTTTTGATGCTTCCTGCATTGTTTAATATTTTCCCAGTAGAATCCCTCAGCATTGCAACTTGAGGCATGAATTTTTTCTTGAGTTCTTTCAGCATGAGAAATGCCGAGTATGTTTTTCCCTATTGTTTTTCTAACTCCACCCTATCACATTTCATAATAATACTTTGCTTTTTCTTCCTCAGCTGTCCTTTGAAATCTGCTCAGCTCTTTTATTTCATCATTTCTTCCTTTCCCTTTAGATACTCAACATTCTAGAGCAAGTTTCAGAATCTCTTCTGACATCCATTTTGGTCTTTTTCTTTCCAGTCTTTTTAATGACTTCTTGCTACATGTATGATGTCCTTGTTGTCGTTCTACAGCTGGTCTGCTCTTTGGTCATTAGTGTTCATTATGTCACATTTATTCTTGAGATGGTCTCTAAATTCAGGTGGGATATACTCAAGGTCATTCTTTGGCCCTTGTGGACTTGTTCTAATTTTCCTCATTTTCAGCTTGAACTTTCATATGAGCAATTGATGGTCTGTTCCACACTCAGGCCCTGGCCTTGTTTTGATGATGATATTGAGCTTTTCTATTGTCTCTTTCCACAGATATAGTCATTTTGATTCCTGTGTATTCCATTTGGCAGGGTCTACATGTATGATCACTGTTTATGTTGGTGAAAATAGGTATTTGCAATGAAGAAGTCACTGGCCATGCAGATTTCTGTCATGCAATCTTCTGCATCATTTCTGTCACAAAGGCCATATTTTCCAAGTAGCAATCCTTTGTTTCCAACTTTCGCATTGCCATCACCGGTAATAATCAATGTATCCTGATTGCAGGTTCAATCAATTTCAGACTGCAGAAGTTGGTAAAAAATCTTCAGTGTTGTCACCTTTGTCCTTAGTGATTGGTGTGTAAATCTGAACAATAGTTGTATTAACTGGACTTTCTCATAGGTGTGTGTATATTATCCTATGACTGACAGCGTTGTACTTTTGGATAGGTCTTGAAATGTTCTTTTTGATGATGAAGCAACGCCATTTCTCTTCAAGTTGTTACTCCTGGCAATAGGAGACCTTACAGTTGTCTGATTAAAAACCACTATAGTCCATTTCAGCTCCCCAATGCCTAGGATATTGATGTTAATGTGTTCCATTTCATTTTTGATGATTTCCAATTTTCCTAGATTCATACTTCTTACATTCCACAAATGTACAAATGTTTTCCTGGAGGTTTACAATCAACATCTTAAGCCTTTTGCAATCTATTTTGAATAAATACGAATTTATCCTTAATAGTATAAAAAAATTCTGCAACTATTACAGCTCCATTCATTTTTATATGGCTTCAAATTATTCTTCTAGGGTAGGTCATACTTCCTTACCTGCTATTATGTGGTATGTCACAATTTCCTCTTTATTTTTTAATAAAAATAAAATTGAATAATTTTTGTTAAATTCCTGCATTTCCCCTCCCAACAACACATTTTCCCACTTCTGGTTTCCATTGCTTTTTATGAGAAATCAGCTGTTAATATTATTGAGGGTCTGCGTAATGGTGAGTCACTTCTTTCTTGCCGCTTTCAAGTTTCTCTGTTTTTGCTTTACAATATTTTGATACAATGTGTCTCAATGTGAATCTCTTTGCATTTATCCTACTTGGAGTTTATAGAGCTTCTTAAATGTATAGATTAATGCCTTTTATCAATTGGAATGTTTCAGCTATAATTTTTTCACATATCCTTTTTGCCCCCCTTTCTTGTCTTCACTCAGATCTCCTATCATGCATGAAGGTGGTACATTTGATTGTGTCCCTCCCATTTCTTAGACTCTCTTCATTTTTCTTTTATTCTATCTGCTCCTCAGGTTGCATAATTTCATTTGACCTGTATACAAGTTTATAGATTCTTTCTTCTGACTGCTTGAAACTCTGCTGTTGAACCCCTTTAGTGAGTTTTTTATTTCTTTTGTACTTTTTAGCTTCAGTTGTACTTTTTGGCTCTGGAATTTGTATTTAGTTCCTTTTTATAATCTGTATCTCTTTATTGGTATTTTCTATTTAGTCAGACATTGTTCTTCTGTTTCTTTTTTAAAAATTCTTTGCCCATGGCTTCTTTAACCCTTTGAGCGCCTTTATGACAGTTGATATAAAATCTTTGTCTAGTGAGCCCAGTGTCTGTGTTTATCAGGGGTATTTTCTGCTTCTCCTGTGAATGGGCCATACTTTTTAATTTTCTAGTTTGCTTATGTTGTATTGAAATCTGGACCTTTTTAAAAATTTGTATTCTGGTAAAATATCTATAACAAAATATTGACACTGTAATCATTTTTTCGTTGTACAGTAATTAAACTCATCATGTTATGTACCATCACCACTATCCATTTGCAAAAATTTTCATCACCCCAGTCAGAAACTCAGTACCCTACATAAGCAGCAATGTCCATTCTCCATTCCCTCAGCCCGTGGTAACCACTAATAAACTTTGGTCTCTATATATTTGCCTATTCTAGAAGTTCACATAAGTGGGACCATTGAATGTGTGTTCTTTTGTTTCTGACTCACTTCACTCAGCATGTTTTCAAGATTCCTCCATGTTGTACTGTGAATCAGAAATTAATTTCTATTCATGGATGAATAATAATATTTCATTGTCCATATAAACCCCATTTTGTTTATCCATTCATCTGTTGGTGGACAGTTGGGTGTTTCCACTTTTTGACTATTGTTAATAATGCTATATGGAACATTAATATACATGTATCTCTTTGAGTGTTTGCTTTCAAGTCTTTTGGGTATTGTCATGGATTGAATTTTGTCCCCCAAAAATGTGTCTCAAATTGACTAGACCATGATTCCCAGTATTGTGTGATTGTTCACCCTTTTGTCATCTGATGTGATTTTCCTCTGTGTTGTAAATCCTGTCTTCATGATGTTGATGAGATGGTGTTAAGGCAGTTATGTTAATGAGGCAGGACTCAGTGTACAAGCTTGGATTGTGTCAAAAGCCAATCTCTTTTGAGATATAGAAGAGAAAAGCAAGCAGTGAGACAAGGGCAGCTCGTACCATGAAGAAGGCATCACTGGGAGCAGAGTGTGTCTTTTGGACCTGGGGTTCCTGTGCAGAGAAACTCCTAGATCAAGGGAAGATTGATGACAGAGACCTTCCTCCAGAGCAGAAAGGGCCTTCTGCCAGAGCTGATGCCCTGAATTTGGACTTCTAGCCTCCTAGACTGTGAGAGAATAAACTTCTGTTCGTCGAAGCCATCTGTTTGTGGTATTTCTGTTATAGCGGCACTCAGTTACCAAGACAGGTATATACTTAGTAGTGGAGTGGCTGGGTTATGTGGTAAATCTATGTTTATTCTGTTGAGGAACTGCCAAACTGTTTTCCACATGGCTGCACCATTTTATAATCCCATCAGTAGTGAATGAGGGTACCAGTATTATGACATGCTCGCCAACACTTTTTATTTTCTGCTTTTGCGATAACAGCCATCCTGTTGTTGTTGTGTGCTATCGAGTCACATCCAACTCATAGCGACCTGTACGACAGAGTAGAACTGCCTCATAGTGTTTCCCAGGCTGTAATCTTATGGGAGAAGATCAGTAGGTCTTTTGTATAGTGCTGCCAGTGGGTTTGAACCAGCAACCTTTTAGTTAGCCGCCAAGTGCTTAAACATTGCACTACCAGGGCCACTTATTACCTACCTAGTGGGGGTGAAATGGAATCTCACTACGGTTTTGATTTGTATTTCCCTAATGACTAATGATGTTCAGCATCTTTTCATGTTTCATTGGTTATTTATATACTTATTTGGAGAAATGTTTGTTCAAGTCCACTGCCGAATTTTTTACTGTGGTTTTGTTATTGTTCAGTTGTAGGAGTTATTTATATATTCTATATTTTTTTGTACATGGAAATTCAGTTGTCTCAGCACCATTTGTGGAACAGACTGTTCTTTTTCCAATGCATGTGCTTGGCATCTTTATTAAAAGATCTGTGGGTTTATTTCTGGACTTTCAGTTCTATTCCACTGGTCTATATGTTCATCCTTATACCAGTACCATGCTGTTTTGCTTACTGCAGATTAACAGTATTACAGGAAATGTGTATCCTCCTACTATGTTAAGTATCAGTGAATTGTGGTAATATGACAATGGTTTGTTCTGTATATATAACAGAAAGTCTTATTCATTACTGGTGGGAATGCAAAGTGGTATAGTCACTTTGGAAGGCAGTGACAATGTTGAATTTTGCCTGAACCCTATCATCCTAACAAATAGTAATAGTTAAAAAAAAAAAACTCTCCACCTTTGTGTTCAGTAAAACAACTTGCTGCAGGTAACCGCCCTTTTCATATAACTTAGATAAGATGCACAGATGATCCCATGTTCACCTATGACAAGGCCAGACACAGACCCTCCAAATTCCCTTTCTCTGCAACATAAATGATTAACCGAAGTGCTGTCCCTGCTCAGTCAGAAACAAAATGCCTGTTAACAAAACTTCTCTCTTCCCCCAAGTTCCTGAACTTTGGCCCATCCTCAGCCTGAACTGCATATAACCGCAGAGAATAGGCTGATTTAAGCATTAAACATTCTCTGATTTATAATCTGATTGGCTTTCTCTTATATCCCACTTTCATGTACCTGGCTTTCCAGCCCTATTTACTCTTGTTTCTATAAAGGAAAAACTCATTTGCCATAACTATTAAGATGCTAGCTGAAATCATGGTCAGAACATTCACACTATTGCATTGGAAGTCTTTCACTACGATGTGCAGGTAGTCCATGACTTATGACGTATTTGAGTTATGACAATTGCACTTATGACCGTGTTTTTATTTTGTACACCTTATCATTACAGTAGTTCCCCTTATCCCAGTTTCACTTTCTAAGGCTTCAGTTACTGGCAGTCCTCAGTGCACTGAAAATGTTAAATGAGTAGCGTGATGAAATCTCACACCGTCCAGCTCTGTCCCACCCAGGAACGACATTCACATAATTTTTATTACAGTATGTTGTTATAATTAGGAGCTATATAATTGTTCTATTTTACTATTCATTACTGTTATTAGTCTCTTACTGTGCCTAATTTATAAATTAAGCTTTATCACAGGTATGTATAGGTCAAAACGTATATAGGGTTCAGTACTATCTGAGATTTCAGGCATCCATGGAGATCTTGGAACACACGCCCCACAGATAAGGGGGGACTACTGTAGTAATGGGGTCCTGGTGGCACAGTGGGTAAGCACTTGGCTGCTAAGAAAAACACCAGCAGACTGAAATCACCAGCCACTGCTTGGAAGCCCTCAGCGGCTGTTTTACTCTGTCCTATAGGGTTGCTATAAAGTTGGAATCCATTAGAAGGTAATGGTTTTTTTGGTATTGTAGTAATATGTAGTACATACTGTGTTGCAGCATGTAATTTGTTGATTTGTCTTTGTCAGATGTTCACTCACAGATGTTCAATATTATGATTTACAACGATACTGATAATAAAAGGCTATAGTAATGAAAACCAAAAAAAAAAAAAAAATGAGGTATTCAATTTATGTCAGAACCAACTTATAATGGAGTCCTCAGAACTGGAATCCCATGGTAAGTTGGGGACTACCTGTAGCTTCGCTCCTCCCTTATGGTGATATTTCTTTCTGAATAATACCCTTTCCTATCTAAGTCTGGGTTTGTTTTTATTTGACAACAGTCCGGCTGTTTCTTACAAAGATAAAAAAAGGCTTACTGTATGGTCTAGCAATCATGCAGCTAGGTGTTTACCCAACTGAAAATGTATGTCCATATGAAAACCTACACATAAATGTTTATAGCAGCTGTATTCATAATTGCAAATAATTAGAAGCAGCCAAGTTGTCAGTAGGTAAATGGATAAACTGATACATCCATACAGTGGAATATTCAGCAATAAAAAAAAAAAAAAATGAACCGTCAAGCTACGTAAAGACAGGGAGGAACCTTAAATGAATGTTTTTAAGTGAGAGAAGCCAGTCTGAAGAAGCTGTATACTGTATGATTCCAAATACGACATTCTGGATTGGCAAAACTATAAAAGTAAAACCAAACCCTTTGCCATCGAGTCAACTCTGACTCACAGTGACCCTAAAGGACAGAGTAGAAGTGCCCCATAAGGCCTCCAAAGAGCACTTGGTGGATTCGAACTGCCAACCTTTTGGTTAGCCCCCATAGCTCTTAACCACTATGCCACCAGGGTTTTTAGCAATGAACAAACAAAAGGAAATTAAGAAAACAATTTTATTTATAATAAAATCTAAAAGAACAAAGTACCTAGGAATAAATTTAACTGAAGAAATGAAAGATGTGTACACTGAAAACTACAAAACATTATCGAGAAAAATTGAAGAAGACCTAAATAAATGAAAAGCTATTCTGTGTTCGTGAGTTAAAAGACAATATTTTTAAGATATCAATAGTACCCAAAGTTATCTATAGATTCAATGCAATCCTCATTAAAATTCCAGCAGCCTTTTTGCAGAAATGGAAAAGCCAATTCTCAACTTTTTGTGTGTCATGGATTCAATTTTGTCCTCCCAAAATATGTATCAACTTGGCTAGGCCATGGTTCCCAGTACTGTGTGATTGTCCACCATTTTGTCATCTGATATGATTTTCCTATGTGTTGTAAATTCTACCAGCAGAAGTCAATGAGGCAGGCTTAGAGGCAGTTATGTTAATGAGGCAAGACTCAATCTACATGACTAGGTTATGTTTTAAGCCTATTTCCTTTGAAATAAAAAAGAAGTGAGAAGAGAGACATGGGAACCTCATACCACCAGAAAGTAAGATCCAGGAGAACGGCACATCCTTTGGAACCAGGGTCCCTGGGACTAGAAGCTCCTTGACCAGGGAAGATTGACGACAAGGACCTCCCCTCCCAGAGCTGACAGAGAGAGAAAGCATTCCCCTACAGCTAAGCATGCTGCATTTGGACTTCAAGCCTCCTAGACTGTGGGAGAATAAATTTCTCTTTGTTAAAGCCTTTTACTTGTGGTATTTCTGTTATAGCAGCACTAGGTAACTAAGACAATGTAGACCTGCAAGGAGCCCCAAATAACCAAAGTAATCTTGATAAAGAACAAAGTAGGAGGAATCACAGCTCTCAGTTTCCAAATATACTCTATAGTTACAGTAAGCAAAACAGCCTTGTACTGAAAGAATGATAGACACATAGACCAATGAAATAGAGCTGAATAACTATGGTTAATAACTACGGTTAATTGATTTTTCCCAAAGATATTAAGTCTACTCATTGGGGAACAAATGGTGCTGGGCAACTGGATTTCCACATAAAAAAGAGTGAAGTTCAATCCCCACATCACACTATATATGAAAACTAATTAAAAATTGATCAAAGAAAATTCTGAGAAGAGAACATAGAAATGCTGCTCCAAGGTTTAGTTTATTACAATGGACTCTTACATATATTATCTATTTACAAACAGATAAATTCAACTTTATCTAAATTAAAAACTTGCATGCAGGAAATAACTTTATGAAGAAAGTAAAAGACAGCCTTTAGATAGGGAGATAATTTTCACAGCATATAGCCAATAAGAGTTTAATATCCAGAATATGCAAAGAACAACTACAACTGAAAAAAAAAAAAAGACAAACAATCCAATACAAAAAGTAGGCAAAAGATTTGATTACCATTACACCAAAGAGGAAATACAGATGGCCAACAAACATGAAAAGGTGTTCAGTGTCATTAGTCATCTGCGAGATGCAAACCAGAACTATAATGAGATAACCACTTCACCTTGATTAGAATGGGTCTGATTAAAAAAAAAAAGAAAGAAAGCAATTGGTGTTTACAAAGATGTGAGGAAATTAGAACCCTCTCCCATTACTAGAGGGAATGTATATGGTAAACCTGCTCTAGAAAACAGTCCGATAGTTCCTCAAAAAGCTAAACATAGAACTATCACCTTATCCAGCAATTCCACTCCTAGGTTTATACCCAAAGGAATGAAAACAAGAACACAAACAGATACATATATACCAACGCTCATTGCCTCACAATTCACAATAGTCAAGGGTGGGAAACAATTTAAATGTTCATCAGTAGATGAATGAATAAACACAAAAAATAATGGAATATTGTCATAAAGTGCTGTCAGGTTGATTCTGACTTAGAGTGACTCTAGTACAACCGAACAAAACACTTTCTGGTCCTGTGCCATCCTCACAAAGGTTGCTATGCTTGAGCCTGTCATTGCAGCCACTGTGTCATTCCTGCTCATTGAGGGTCTTCCTTTCTCTCAATGACTCTTTACCAAGCATAATGTCTTTCTCCAGGGACTGGTCCCACCTGATAACAAGCCCAAAGTATGTGAGATGAAGTCTAACCATTCTTCCTTCTAAGAAGCACTCTACCTGAACTTCTTCTAAGACAGATTTGTAGTTCTTCTGCCAGTCTGTGGTATAAAAAAGAAATGAAGTCCTCATACATGCCACAATATGGATCAACCTTGAAAGCATTGTGCTGGTTAAATAAGGCAGTCACAAAAGGACAATGTATAGAGACCAAAGTTCATTAGAGATTACCGTGGTGGGAGCAGTCATTGCTTAAGGGGCACTGAATTTTTATTAAGGGTGTTGGAAAATTATGGAAAGGGATAATGGTTGCACAACGCAATGAACCCAATTCATGTCACTGAATTGTATAAATAATAAATGGCTGAAATGATAAATGTTTGGATTATTTTATTACAATAAAAATAAAATAACAATGAGATACACCTTCACCCCCACTAACCCATAAAAACTGTTGCTTTTGATTCCAACTCATAATGACCCTACTAGGATGGCTGTCATGGACTGAATTTTGTCCCCCCAAAAATGTGTATATCAACTTAGTTAGGCCATGATTCCCAATATTGTGTGGTTGTCCTCCATTTTGTGATTGTAATTTTATGTTGAGAGGATTAGGGTGGGATTATAATCCCATCCTTACTCAGGTCACCTCCCTGATCTAAGGTTAAGGGAGTTTCTCTGGAGTGTGGCCTGCACCACCTTGGGAAGCAAGCAGAGAGCTGGGGACCTCATGCTACCGAGGAAGCAACACCAGGAGCAGGGCACATCCTTTGGACCTGGGGCCCCTAAGCCTGAGAAGCTTCTTAACCATGGGAAGATTGAGGGCAAGGTCTTTCTTCCAGAGCTGGCAGACAGAGAAAGACTTCTTCTGGAGCTGATGCCCTGAATTTGGACTTTTAGCCTACTTGTAAAGTGAGGAAATAAATTTCTCTTTGTTAAAGCCATCCACTGTGGTATTTCTGTTATGGCAATACTAGATGACTAAGACAATCGCTGTTAACAGAAAAATGGAATACAAATACTGATGAGGATATGGAGAAATTGGAAGCTTCATCAGGTGCTGACAGAACTGTAAAATGGTATAGCCACTGTGGAAAATGTGTTTGCTTACTGTGTCCTAGCTTCTTGTTTTGTTTGGTTTTGATATACCCGAATAGGCTAGGGCTATGGGTTAGTTTGACTGTTGACTCTTTTGAAGCTCTCATGTCCTGTCATCAAGTAGTTAGACATGTTACTAGATATTGAGTCCCGGAGTCCTTTTACTTTTCTTGTATGGATTTAGCTCAGGGGTCCAGGTAGTCGATCACCAAGTGTGTGATGCAGTCTCTCACCTACAGCCCTAGAGGGGCAGGGGTAATTGGAGTAGGCACAGGTATCTGGCTGCAGTAGGGGGTCATGTGCTGACCAAGGCAGGGGGCTGACAGCTGCCCCTGAGTGTCTGGGAGGCAAGTGTGTCCCTGTTCCCTAGAGCACATAGATGGGTGAGTTTTGCGGCTGGACCATGAGCACCCAATGCTGTTGGTTTTAAGACTGCGAGGTACCATTATCCTTGGACCCCTGTCATGGGTGGCTAGGTGACATGGGTGGGGTCACCAGCCCTGTTGCCCCTGATGTGCTTAGATGAGGACCCTGCTTAATGTGCAAAGCAGCGTCAAACGTCACAAATCTGCTACTCCACCTTATAGCTAATACAGTTTAAAATAGGCTTCAGGTGTATACTCTGCTGTACTGTGCTATTGAGGGCCTGTGCTACTGAAATGGGTCCACACAGGCCTACGCAGGGGTGAAAACCATTCAAAGTCTGTGAATGCCTTATACCTGTGCCTAGCCAAAGGGGCTGTGCCTGCCCTGATTTCCTGGCTTAGGGGAGCTGGGAGATTATTTTTCTTGTTGTTAACTAGCTGCCTCTCCAAAGCTGGGAGAATGGTTCAGGGTGTGAGATGAGCCCTACTTCTAGCCCAGGGGACATGGCAAATGCTGAAGCCATCCTGGCAGTGGTGCAGAGTGAGGAGGGAGCACGTAATGGGAGAGAGATTCTACCCAAAAGGGGTGTTTTTTGATCTGTGTGATAAGTTACTACTTATCCTTTGCCGATTGAGTGTTGCTTCTCGCTGGTACTGGAGGCTTGACTAGACTGACCGCCGCTCAGTCTCTCTTGATGTGGAAAATGCTTCCCAAGCACAACTGCTTTCATCACAACACATCCCAGTCAATCTAGCCTGCAGGGTCCTGGTTCCCACTGGGTCAGTTCTGGCAACTCTTCACTGCTTCTGAACTGTTTCTCCCTCCTCCTGCAGCTCGGTCCAATTCCTCAACTTTCCTTTGATGTTAAGGGCTCCTAGATAGTCATATATAATTGATTCACTTATTTGGGGGGGCCTTTGTTGTCAGGGGAACCACTGAAAGCATCTAACTACTCTGCCATCTTGGCCCTGCCTCCATCACTGTGGATAATAGATCAGTCGTTCCTCAAAAAGACAAACATAGCATTACCATATGACCCAGCAGTTTCACTCCTAGACATATTCCTAAAAGCCCTGAAAACAAGGACTCAAACAGATACTTCTTACATCAGTGTTCACTGCAGCATTATTCAGGCAGCCAAAGGGGAAAAAACCCAAATTTCCATCAACAGAGGAATGAATAAATAAAATGTGGTAATTGCATATAGCAGAATATTATTGAGCCATAAAGAGAAATGAAATTCTGATACATGGATGAACCATGAAAACATTTGTTGTTGGTAGTTGCCTTTGAGTCAGCTCTGACTCATGGTGACCTGTATATAACAGAATGAAATGTTGCCCAATCCTCTGCCATCTTCATAATTGCTGGTATGCTGAGTCCATTGTTGAAACTATTGTGTCAATACACCTCATGAAGGGTTTCTTTCATTTTTGCAAACCCTCTACCAACCATGATGCCCTTTTCTAACAATTGGTCTTTCCAGATAAGGTATTTAAAGTAAGCCAGTGGAAGCCTAGTCATACTTGCTTATAATGAGCATTCTAGTTGTATTTCTTCTAACTGGTTTGATTGTTATTTTTGCAGTCCATGGTATATTCAACATTCTTTGGCAGCTCACAGTTCAAAGGCATCAATTCTTTTTCTGTGTTCTTTTTCAATGTCAATATTTTCATTGATATGAGGCGATTGAAAAGATCATGGCTTGGGTCAGATGTATCTTAGTCACCAAAGTGACATCTTTGGTTTTTAAATAAAGATGTTTTAGAGCACATTTCCTCAGTGCAGTACATCATTTGGTTTTTCTTCTTTCCTTCCCTCTTCTCTCCCTCCCACCCTCCTTTCTTTTTTTTGTCAGAAGGTGTGGTATGAAATTTCCACTATATTTAGTGTTTTTTTTTAAGAGTTGTAATTTTTTTTTATTGCACTTTAGATGAAGTTTAGAGAACAAATTACTTTCCCATTAAACAATTAATAAACATATTGTTCTGTGACATTGGTTGCCAACCAACCTTGCAATGTGTCAACACTCTGCGCTTCTCAACCTTGAGTTCCCCATTACCAGCTTTCCTATCCCATTCTGCCTTCTTGTCCTTGCCCCTAGGTTGGTGTGCCTATCAAATCTTATTTGTTTTATGGGCCTGCCTAATTTTTGGCTGAAGGATGAACCTCAGGAGGGACTTCAGTATTGAGTTAAAAGGGTGTGAGGGGCCATACTCTTAGGGTTTTTTCGGTTTCTGTCAGGGCAGTAATTCTGCTCTTCTTTTTTTGTGAGTTAGAATTTTGTTCTACATTTAGTTCCAGCTCTGTCTAGGAGCCTCTATTGTGATACCTTCCAGAGCAGTTGGTAAGTGGTACCATCTAGTTGTGCTGGACTCAGTCTGGTGAAGGTTGTGGTAGCTGTGGTCCATAAGACCTTTGGACTAATGTTTCCCTTGTGTCTTTGGTTTTCATCATTTTCCTTTGCTCCAGATGGGGTGGGACCAGTGGGGGATCTTAGATGGACACACACAAGCTTTTAAGACCCTAGACATAACTCACCAAAGGAGGGTCTCAAATAGTTTTTTTATAAACTGTTATTCCAATTGAGCTAGATGTCCCTGGATCCCATTGTCCCAACTCTCAGCCTAGTAATTTGGTCCTTCAGGGAGTTTGGATATATCTACAAAGCTTCTATGGCCTTGCCTTGGTCAAGTTGTGCTGGCTTCCCCAGTACTGTGTACTGTTTTACCCTTCACCAAAGTCACCACTTATGTATTGTCTGTTTAGTGTTTTTCCCTCCCTGCCATTTCCCTCCCTCATCACCATTAAAATTGTTTCTTTTTGTGTGTAAACCTTTTTGTGAGTTTTTAACAGTGGTCTCATACCATATTAGTCCTTTTGTGATTAACTTATTCGGTTCAGCATAATGCCCTCCAGATTCATCCATGTTGTGAGATGTTTCAAAGATTCATCATTGTTCTTTATCTTTGCATAGTATTCCATTGTGTGTATGTACCATTGTTTATCCATTCATCTGTTTATGAGCACTTATGTTGTTTCCGTCTTTTGCTATTGTGAATAATGCTGCAGTGAACATAGGTGTGCATATGTCTCTTTGTGTGATGGTTCTTATTTCTCTAGGATATATTCCTAGAAGTGGAGTTGCTGGATCGTATGGAATTCCTATTTCTAGCCTTTTAAGGAAGCCCATATCGTTTTCCAAAGTGATTGTACCATTTTACAGTGCATTTACAGTACACAAGAATTCCAATCTCTCCTCAGCTTCTCCATTTGTTGTTTTCCATTTTTGTTTGTTTGTTTTCTTTTATTAGTGATAATGTTGGGGTGAGGTGGTGTGTGATTGTAGTTTTGATTAGCTAGTGATTGAGAGCATTTCCTTAGATGCCTGAATGTCTTCTTTAGTGAAGTGTCTGTTCATATCCCTTGCCCATTTTTTAATTGGATCATTTGTCTTTTTCTTGCATTTTGGGGGGTTTTTCTATATATTTTAGAGATTAGACCTTTGGCAGATAAGTCGTAGCCAAAATTTTTATCCCAGTCTGTAGGTTCTCTTTTTACTTTTTTTTTGTGAAGTCTTTTGATGAGCAGATGTGTTTCATTTTTAGAAGGTCCCAGTTACCTTTTAGTATTTGTATATTGTTAGTTATGGTTTGTATCCTATATGTGCAGCATAATAGGGCCCCTAGCATTTACCCTATTTTTTCCCCCCATGATCTTTATACTTTTTGGTTTTATATTTAGGTCTTTGATCCCTTTTGAATTAGGTTTTTGGTATAGTGTGAGGTATGGGTCCTGTTTCTTTCTTTACTGATGGACATCCAGTTTTGCTAGCACCATTTGTTAAAAAGACTGTCTTTTCTTCATTTAATGGACTTTAGGCCTTTGGCAAAGATCAGGTGATGGATTTACATCTGAGTTCTCCATTCTGTTTTCCGATTTCTGCCGTTGTACCAATACTAGGCTATTTTGACTACTGTCTTAGGCTGGGCTCTCTAGAGAAGCAAAACCAGTAAAGCATGTAGATATATAGAGAGAGATTTATATCAAAGAAATGGCTCACGCGATTGTAGGGGCTGGAATCTCTAAAGTCCGTGGTTTAGGATAGAGGCTTCTCCCAGTTCACTCAGCTGCAGGGGCTGGCGAACCCAAGATTGGCAGTTGGAAATCAGGGCTATTTCTCATGGGCTATGAATATCAAGGAGTCCCAAAACTGCCAGGCAAAACACAAGGCTTCTTCTCCTGATTCACACAGCTGCAGGAGCTGGCACACCCAAGATTGGCAGGTCAGAAAGCAAGGCTCCACTCACAGGCCGTGAAGATCCATGAATCCTAAGATTGGCAGATATGTGGATACCTCAAGTCCCAAGAACCGGAGGTCAAATGAACAGGAGGCGGCCGTAGGATCCAGAATGGCAAAAAGCCAGAACGTTTGCTTATATTCAGATGCAGGCCACACCCCCAGGGAAACTCCCTTTCAACTGATTGGCTACTCACAGCAGATCCCATCATGGGAGTGATCACATGTAAACCCTGAGAATCATGGCCCAGCCAATTTTATACACAATCTTAACCATCACAACTACTACAGCTGTATGGTAGGTTCTGTGGTCAGGTAGCTTGGGGCCTCCTATTTTGTCCTTCTTCAGTAATGCTTTACTTATCTAGGGCCTCTTTCCTTTCTATGTAAAGTTAATGATTAGTTTTTCCGTATCATTAAAGAATGTTATTTGGGATTGCATTATATTTGTAGATCGCTACTGGTAGGATTGACATTTTGACAATGCTGAGTCTACCACTACATGAGTATGGTATGTTTTTCCATTTATGTAGGTCTCTTTTGGTTTCTTGCATTAGTGGTTTGTAATTTTCTTTGTATAGGTCTTTTACATCCCTGGTTAGATTTATAACTTTTTTTTTTTTTTAAGGAGCTGCTTTCCTGTTTTTCTTTTCTTCTCTTTGTTGGTGTATAGGAATCCAACAGATTTTTGTATGTTTGTCTTGTGTCCTGCTTACTCCATTGAATCTATTAGTTCCAGTAGCTTTCTTGTGGGGTTTTTTGAGTTCTTGACATATAGTATCATATCTGCAGAAAGGGACAATTTTACTTCTTCATTACCAAATTTGAATGCTCTTTATTTATTTATTTTTCTTGCTGTATCGCTCTAGCTAGGACTTGCAGCACAATGTTAAATAGTAGTGGTGATAAAGTGCATTCTTGTCTTGTTCCTGTTCTCACAGGGGATTTTTCAGCCTCTCTCCATTAAGAATGATGTTGGCTGTTACTTTTGTATAGATGCCCTTTTTTATGTTGCTTAATTTGTCTTCTATATGAATTTTATTGAGATTTTTTTTGTATCAGGAATGGGTGTTGGACATTGTTGAATGCCTTTTATGTGCTGACTGATATAATCATGTGGTTCTTTTTTTTTTATTTATGAGGTGGATTATGTTGATTGATTTTCTAATATTGAAACATCCTCGCATACTTAATATAAATCCCACTTGGTGCTGGTGTATTATTTTTTTGATATACTCGATTTTATTAGCTAGAATTTTGTTGAGAATTTTTGCATCTGCATTCACGAGGGTTTGTTTGTAATTTTCTTCTTTTGTGGTGTCTTTCCCTGGTTTTTGTATTGCTGATTTGCTGGCTTTATAGAATGGATTTGGAAATATTCGTTCCTTTTCTATGCTGTGAAATAGCTTGTGTAGTACCAGTACAAACTCTTTTGTGAATGTTTGGTAGAATTCTCCAGTGAAGCCTTCTGGGCCAGGGCTTTTTTGTTGTTGTCGTTGTTGGAAGTTTTTTCTTTGTTGTTTCTTATTACATTTTGAATCTCTTCTGTTGTTATGGGTTTGTTCAGGTTTTTGACTTCAGTTTTTCGTTAGTTTAGGTAGGTTGCGTGATTCTAGAAATCTGTCCATTACCTCTAGGCTCTCAAATTTGTAGGAGTATTGTTTTTCATGGCATTCTGTTATGATCCTTTTTATTTCAGTTGGGCCTGTTGTAATGTTCCCCATTTTATTTCTTATTTGGGTTATTTATTTCCTCTCCTGTTTTACTTTTGTCAGTTTGGCCAATGTTTTGTCAATTTTGTTGATTCTTTGTAAGAACCAACTTTTGGTTTTGATGATTCTTTCTGTTGTTTTGCTGTTCTCTATTTCATTTATTTTTTCTCTGATTTTTATTATTGCCTTTGTTCTGGTGGTTGTGGGCTTCTTTTGCCGTTCTCTATTTTTTTTGAGTTGTGTTGCTAATGCTTTGATTTTGTCCCTTTGTTCTTTTTTGATGTGTGCTTCTATCGCTATAAATTGACCTCTGAGCACTGCCTTTACTGTGTCCCAAAGGTTTTGATATGTGGTATTTCCATTCTTATTTGATTCTAGGAATTTTTTAACTCCATCTTTGATTTCTTCTATTTCCTGGTGGTTTTTAAGATTCCATGTATCTCTTTTTTTTTTTTTTCCCTTGCTCTTCCCGTTATTTCTACTTTCATAGTGTTGTGATAGGAGAAGATGCTTTATAATTACTTCAGTGTTTTGGGTTTTGTTGAGAGTTGCTGTGTGGCTTAAGTTGTGGTCTGCTCTGGCGAATGTTCCATGTATGTTGGAAAATAATGTATATTTTGCTGCTGGTGGGTGGAGTGCTCAGTATATGTTTTTGAGGTCAAGCTGGTTAATTGTGGCCTTCTGATCATCTATATCTCTGTTGAGTTTCTTTCTAGAAGTTCTGTGCTTTACTGAGAGTTTATGTGGAACTGTCATTTTTTCTTTTAAGTACGGTTAGATTTTGTTTCATGTATTTATTATGGTTTTGTCTTCAGGGTGGATTGTCCCTTTAATCATTATATAATGTCCTTCCTTATCTTTTATGATGGATTTTGTTTTAAAGTCTAATTTATCTGGCATTAGTTGAGCCACTTCTGCTTTTTGTGTGTGTGTGTGTTGTTTGCTCAGTGTATTTTTTTCCATCCTTTGATTTTTGATATATTCATGTCTTTGTTTATAAAGTGTGTCTCTTGCAGGCATCATATCGATAAGTCCCGATTTTTTATTCATTCTTTATCCTCTCTTTATGGGTGCATTGAAGCCATTTATGTTTAGTGTGATTATTGATTGGTGTGAGTTTATTGTTGTCATTTTACAGTGCTTTTTTTGTGATCTGATATTTTCTTTGTTCCTCTTACTCTCCTGTGCTGAATTCCATTTGTTTGTGGATTTTTTTTTTTTCATTTCTTTTGTTTTTGTAGATTTTGCATTTACTGGCACTTTATATTTTTCTTCTTTATTTTGATGAGCAGGTTTGTTAACTTTCCTTGTGGTTACCTTGAAATTTACCCCTCTCTTCCTAAGTTTAAACGAGGATTTTATTAGTTGATATTGCCTTGACTTCCTTTGTATTTGACAGTTCTATACTTAACCCTGGAAAGCCTGGTGGTGTAGTGTTTAAGTGCTTGGACTGCTAACCAAAAGGTCAGCCGTTCAGATCCACCAGGCGCTCCTTCGAAGCTCTGTGAGGCAGTTCTACTCTGTCCCATAGTGTTGCTATGAGTTGGAATCAACTCGAAGGCAGTGGGTTTGATTTTTTGGTTTTTATACCTACACCATTTATTCCCTCTTTTATTTTTCTGACAATGTTGGCATTTATAGATTGACCTCTCTGGTTCCCTGTTTTATATCTTTTAGTTTTGTTTTATCCTTGAGAGTTGATTATGTAGGTTGATATCTCACTGATGCTGTCCTGTGTCTTAGATTCAGGTTATTGTCTGATGTCATTCATTCTCTAACTGAAGGATTTCTTTTGATAATTTTTGAATGCTTGGCTTGGTTTTTACGTATTTTCTTAATTTGCGTTTATCGGAAATGTCTTAATCTTGCCATCATATTTGAGTGAGAGTTTTGCAGGATATATTACATTTTAGTAGGCAATTTTTTCTTTCGAAGTTTATATATATCATCCCATTGCCTTCTTGTTTGCATGGTTTCTGCTGAGTAATCAGAGCTTAGTTTTATTGTTTCCCCTTTGTATGTGACTTTTGGTTTTTCTCAAGGTGCTCTCAGGTTTCTTTCTTCGTGTTTTGTTTTGGACTGTGTGATTATGATATGTCTTAGTGATTTTCTTTTGGGCTGTATCATATATGGATTCATTGAGCTTCCTGGATGGTCAGCATTTCATCTTTCATGATATTAAGAAAGTTTTCTGTCAGCAGCTCTTTGGTAATCCTCTCTGTGTTTTCTGTTTTCTCCCCCTGTTCTGTAACTCTGATCACATGCAAATTTTTCTTTTGATTGTATATCACATTGTTCTCAGGGTTTCTTTGTTTTTCTTCTTTTCTCTGATTTTTCCTGAAACAAAGTGGTAGTCAAGGATTTATCTTCAATTTTGTTGATCCTGTTTTCCATTGTTTCAGATTTGCTCCTAAAACCTTCCCTTGCATTGCCCATTTCTGAAATCTTATGGTTTTTTCTTTTGGATTTCTAATTACTGTTTTGTATGATTTCTAGTTGTTTATTTTGACATGTTTTTCCTGAATTCTTCCATTGGTTTGTCTGTCTTTTCCATGATTTTGTCTGTTTTTCCTTTTTTGTCTATGTTTTCCTTCACCTCTGGAAGTGCACTGAATAGTAGAGTTTTGAATTCCCTATCAGGTAGTTCCACTGCCTCCTCTTCTACAGGAAGGTAACCTGGTATTTTCTTTTGGACACTTTCTGGAGCCATCCTGTCCTTTTTAAAAATACATTTTGATGTTGTCTGCTGTCTTCAGGACATTCAGGAATTACTTTATTCATTTATTGATTGTAGATTTATTTATTTTGTCCTGATTTTTAGTTTCATTTGGTTGTATATGGGTGGGGGGTTTGGTATGCTTTGTTGCTTGCTCATTCCTGGGCATGATACTTCTCACCACCTTTTCCAAGTTGACAGGACCATCTGCTCAGATATGGTGCAGCAGGGTAGGGTAGTGGAGGGGGTGGAGCAGGCATGGGTCATTTGTGGCACATACTAGGGCCGACAGGGTGGAGCCGGGGGCAATGCAGGGTGGGGTCTGGTGGTTTGTGCACATGCTGCTCAGGGGTGTGGTACTCAGCACATGATGCAGATACACAGGAGGGAAGGGAAAGGATGTACTGTTTGGATTGAAGTGGATTAGCAAGAAGAGGGAGAAACAGAAGTTAAAAAAAAGAAATAAAGAAATAAAACAGAAAAAAAAAAAAGTGAATAAAATGATGGCACAGTGGGATTTGCTTGGGGGGCCAGGGCAGATCCAGCAAGGCTGTGTACCAGGGGCTCTCTAGCCAAGTGGTACATCTCAGCCTTTCAAGAGGGGAATGGGTGTGCTGAAAGAGGGAAAGAGAAGAGAAGAAAGAAAAAACAAAACAACAAAAATGTGGTGCTGGGGGAGCTCACCATTGGGGGCCAGCGGAATTGGTATGTTGGTGAGCCGGTATCTCTCTCACTGAGCAGTGCAGCATAGGCTGTTGGGTAGGGGTGGAGGCAGCACAGGGCCTACATGAGAGGGAGAAGGAAAAGTAAGAAAGGGAAAGAAAAATAAAAAATACAGTGCTGAGGGAGGTGGCCTGTGGGGGCAATGCAGACCTGGGGAGGCCATGTACCAGAGGTTCTCCAGCTGCCTAGTACAGCATAGCCCATCAAGAAGGGTGGTGTGGCTCAAGGACAGGGTGGGTGGGAGGAAGGAATGTTGGAAAGACAGAGAGAGAGAAGAAACAACAAAAGCAAAAACAAACAAAAGGAAGAAGAAATGCATTGAAGGAGACTGCCAGTAGGGGTGGTGTGGACCCAGGGAGTCTGTGTGCCTATGCCAGTGACTCTCTAGCTGAGTGGTGTGGCACAGCGCATCAAGAAGGGGCAGAGATGGCACACAGAGCTATGTAGGTAGGAGAACGAAACGGGAGAAAGAGAACCTAAATGTCCATCAAAAGATTGATGGATAAACAAAATATGGTATCTACATACAATGGATAACTACTCAGCCATAAAGAGAAAAGAGGGGCTAAAGATTATGCTTAGTGAAGTGTCAGACACAAAAGGACAAGTGTGTAATGATCCTACTAATCTGAAATACCTAGAGCAGATAAATACATACAGACTGAAGTTTATTAGTGGTTACCAGGGGCAGGTTGTGGGGAAATAAGGTATCACTTATAGGGTACTGAGTTTATGATGGGGAGATGACAAAATGTGATGACGGTTGTACAACATGGTAAGCCTAATTAAAGTCACCAAACTGTTTTTAATATATACTTTACCACCTTAAAAATTTAAATAAATAGGATAAAAATCTGTATCAAAGCCTGGATATCTCTGAACTTAGAACTATGTGATTCACATTAATAGCTTTGAAGGAACCGACACATTTTAGTACAGAATCAAATCCCTTTGACTGCTTTGAAGCCCATTGTGGTGTGATGGATTGCTTTTGTGTGGCCTCTCTCACCATGGTCTTGTAACTCCCACCGAAGTGCCTGGATAGGACTGTGCAAATAGGGTAATTGTGGCCTACCAGAGGTATTGGTCAGTTTTGCCATCCTGCTGGGCTTGAAATGGGCCACCCCAGAGGCAGGAGATAGAAGATCCCACCACCATCAAAGCAGGACAGCCAGGAGAGGAGAGTGTATCCTTTGGATGTGGGATCGCTGTGTTGAGAAGCTCCTGGACTCAGGAGACAGAGCAAGCTGTAATTCTCAAGAAGTGGTAGCAGGAGATACTGGCAGGAAACCACACAGTGGGCTTCCTGGCCCATGGAGTGAGAAAAGTAAGTGCCTTCGGGATGAGGTTTACTGGCGGGGGGCGGGGGGGGGGTGCTTCTGGGCACTTACTGGCAGGGTCTAAAAGAGCTTTGTAGCACTTGTCTGAGCAAGGAAGAGGCCCAGGACCAGAGAGAGGTGTGCCAATGAGCACAGCTGAAAAGAGGCTATCCTGGTGGAGGAACTGCATCCTGAGTGTTCCTAAGTCTGAATTGCAACCTGTTATAAGTCAGAATCAACTTGGCATTAACGGTGTTCTTTTTTTATTTTTTAATAGGTACTTCCCTGATAATCCCCATAATCACGAGCATTGTCTGTTGAGTTCTGTGTGGCCATTGCAATGAATTACCAAAACCAGGAGAAAAGCACAGAGTGCCGTGGTACGGGTATTCGGTGTCAGAATTGGTAAAGACGGAGAGGAGGCATGTCTGATCTCCATCCCACAGGAATCAGCCTTGGGTTGTTGATCTTGATTCTCCTTCCTTTTATGAAATTGGAGGATGTCAGACACCACCTCTACACCTCTTAACTTTGTATTCATAGCATATGCTTATAATATTTTCCTTTCAATAGTCTTAAGTTAATTTTCCCTTTAGTGTATTTCTTTAATTGAGAAAATTAAAGCACTTTACATGGAGCCTCACATCTTTGTTACCACCTGTGCTTAGAATTCCACAGTCTTCACATACTAAAACAGTCATAATAATATCAACACAAGATAGGAATGTAGTAGGTCCTTTACGGGCAGTGTAGGATGCCTAATCACCCAGTGCTTGATTACCAAATGTTTTCAGTGATGTTAGGTGTACCCAAGGTCTTATTGTGACTACTTTAATAAAACACATTTTGCATTTTATTATATTATCAAACATTTTCTGATCTTTGCTCTTCAGGCTTTGTGCCTACTTTATCATGGTATTTTGTAGTGTTAGTTAAGTATACAGCTAGTAGGAGTCTTGGCAGTACAGTTGTTAAGTGCTTGACTGCTAAACAAAAAGTCAGTGGTTCAAACCCACCAGCTGCTCCTCAGGAGAAAGATGGTGGCAGATTGCTTCCATAAAGATTTACAGCCTTGGAAACCTTAGGTGGCAGTTCTGCTTTGCTGTATTGGGTTGCTATGTGTCATGAATCAACTAGACAGCAGTGGTTTTATTTATTTACTGGTATATTGCTAGTAGAATTTTATTTTTAAACCATATTCTGGTTTTTATGGACTTACATCACATAGGAAAATCACGTCAGTTCACAAATGGTGAACAATCACACAGTATGAGAATCATAAAAACCAAAACCAAACCCAGGGCTGTCAAGTCAATTCCAACTAATAGCGACCCTATAGGACAGAGTAGAACTGCCCCATAGAGATGCCAAGGAGTGCCTGGCCGATTTGAACTGCCGATCCTTTGGTTAGCAGCTGTAGCACTTAACCACTATGCCACCAGGGTTTCTGAAGGGAATCATAGCCTAGCTAAATTGATACATAGTTTTTGGGCACACAATTCAATCCATAACAAAGACCAAGAGGCAGTCCTTTAGACAGAACAAGATGATATATTGCATGGTTTAAAATCAGGAAAAGGTGCATAAGGGTTGTATTCTTCACCAAATTTATTCAATCTGTATGCTGAACAAATAATGCAAGAAGCTGGACTGTATCAAGAATGCAGCAACAGGACTGAAGGAAGATTAACAACATGTGATATGTACATGACACAACCTTGCTTGCTCCAAGTGAAGAGGACTTGAAGCATTTACCGATGAAGATCCTTCAGTACGGATTATACCTCAACATAAAACAAAAGTCCTCACAATTGAGCCAAAAAGCAGCATCATGATAAATGGGAAAAAAAAGTCCAGGATTTCATTTTACTTGGATTCACAATCAGCACCCATGGAAGTAGCAGTCAGGAAATCAAATGACATATTGCATTGGGCAAATATGCTGCAAAACACTTCTTTCAACTGTTAAAAAGCAAAGATATCGCTTTAAGGACTAAGGTATTCAGGACCTAAGCCATAATATTTTCAATTGTCTGATATGCATATGAGTATCAATGAATAAGGAAGATCAAAGAAGAATTGATGCCTTTGAATTACAGCACTGGTGAAGAATATTGAATATATCATGGACTGCCAAAAGAACAAAGAAATCTTTCTTGAAAGAAGTACAGTCAGAATGCTCCTTAGAATGGAGGATGGCAAAATTGTCTCACATGTTTTGGACCCATTATCCGCAGGGACCAGTCCTTGGAGAAGAATATTATGCTTGGTCTGCAAAAAGAAAAAAAAAAAGAGGAAAAACCTCAATAAGCTGGTTTGACTAGTGATTGCAACAAAGCAATGGGCTCAAACATACTGATTGTGAGGATGGTATGGGATCAGGCAGTGTTTGGTTCTGTGATACCTAGGGTCACTATGAGTTGGACACCATTTCTTCATAAAACTATCTACATGAGAGGAATAAAAGGAAAGTTCCTCAATATGATTAACAACATTTATAAAAACCAATAGCCAACATTTTACTCAATGGAGAAAGGTAGAGAACTTCCCCTTCAAATTGGGCAACAAGACAAAAATACCCCCCCTCCACTACTCCTTTCAAAATTGTAAAGTTCTAGCCAGATCAATAAGGCCAGAAAAAGAAATAAAAGGTATTCAAATTGGAAAGGAAGAGATAAAACTATACTCATAGGTAGTATGATCCTGTATATACAAAATCCAAAAAAACCTACAAAAAAACATCTGTAGTTAATAAATTTAGCAAGGCTGGAGGATAAAAAGTAAACACCCCCAAAATATGTTGGTTTCCTATACTAATACAAAAACTAGGACATGTACAACTGGAAGTCCACTATTTGTATGGGGTTATACATACAGTGGGATGGCACTTAGCTATAAAGAGAATCAAAGTACTGATACATGCTATAACATGGATAAGCCTTAAAGACATTATACTGACATAAGAATTGGCAAATATATGGAGATCAAAGTTTGTGAGCAGTTACCAGGGGCAGGAAGGAAAAAACCATTTTTGGTGAAGTAGTGAGTTTATGTTTATGGTGTTTCTTACCTTTTAAATTTTAAGGCTATTGAGACACATGTTGCTTAAGTGCTTTATACTGGTGGGGTTATAAGTATTTAATGTTAATTTTCCGACTCACAGCCAACCCCATGTGATAGAGTAAAACTTCCCCATAAGGTTTTCTAGGCTGTAATCTGTATTGCAGCAGATCACCAGGTACTCCTGTGGGCCCCATGGGTGGGTTCAAACTTCCAACCTTCTAGTTAGCAACCAAGCTCTTTACCATTGTGTCATGGTAATTTCCTCTCAGTGATTTAATTTTGATTTTTTTCAAGTGATTAAATTTTATTTAAAAAATGACTAATTATGTGTCATTATTGGTTATAGAAAATCCTATCAGGCTGTGATATATATGACTGTATTCACAATAAGAAATAAAACTAAGCAATTTTTTAAAGTAAAAATAATTAAAACAAGCTCTGTACTGACATTTGTGTAGTATTTTTTAAAGTGATAACCAGTATTTAATTACTTTCCAAAGGCCTTTAATGCTATGTTAATGGAGTCTCTCATCATTCAACTGTAAGCAGCATCGTCAGCACACAAAATACTCTTGTCATAATTCTTGTTAGTTCTTCCACAGCCCGTTACCATTGAGTTGATTCCGACTCAAAGCGGCCCTTTAGGACAGAGTAAAACTGCCCCATAGGACTTCCAAGGGAAAACTCTTTACATAAGCAGACTACCACATTTTTCTCCTGCAGAGCAGCTGGTGGATAATAACCACCACCCTTTCAGTTAGAAGCCCGAGGCTTAATGACTGCACCACCAGGGCTCTTGCATTACCTTTGTTTTATCTTTTCTAAAACATTGTATGATTGATGTCTAAGGCGCATTTGCTTTTCCAGAGTTTAAAAGAGTTGACAGGAACTAAAACACAGGGCTTCTGCATTTAAATAGATTTTACGCCAGTATGTTATATGTAAGTTTTGTGTCCCTTAATCTTTACAAATGTCTTTTACATTTAGTACTGTTTCATAGTATAGCATGTCAGATCTTGGATGAATGTATGTAAATACTACAGTATTTAGCTTTATACTATTAACTTTTAAACATAGTCTCAGTCCCAGATTTAGTATGGAATGGTAGCATATAAATATTAAGTTAATGGAAAAGCAAAACACACATACACCTCTTTTTTTTTTTTGGCAAAAGCAAAACACACAAAAAGCAAATGCTGTTTGTTTAATCAAATACATTTTGGTTCTTTCTCCAAAAGTCCTTTTTAAACTTTAAAGATTTTAGCTGTTTGTAAAACAAAACCAAAAACCTATACCCAAATCTGCTACTCAACCTATTAAAGAGAGAAAACTCATTAACTTATGAAACAGGTACAGAAAACCTGTATTTCCTAGGCTCCCAAACTGTGAAAGAGACACAGTCACAAATCTGTACATTAAAAATTCCTGTTAATTGCAGTGTGCAAAACCACCTTTAAAACGTAACCGTTTCTTCATTTCATTCGCAAATAAACTTAGCTATCCTGACAGCTTAATTTATAAAATTAAAGTTTGGTAGTTGCTGTAGGAAAAACCTCCCCTCTTGCCCACACACTCATTTGGACTGGCAAATCCATTTTCATTTTATTTAAAAAAGCTTTTTCTTTAAGCGAAGGAAAGTAACAGAGGGGATTGCTAAATCGATCTTGTTCCCCAGTCACAGGGACGAAAACACTGACATTGTCTGAGGCCTGCAAATTACTCGAGCTGGCGCCTCTGCCAGGACCCAGGTAAAGAGACGGTAGGTAGGTCTCCGGGGAAGTCCGCGGGGGCAGTCGCGGCCCACAGGGGATGGTGGTGGGCGGCCGGGACAGGTACAGGCCGCCTGTCTCTCCGCGGGTAGGCCCCGCGCTGGCCTTACGGTCTAGGCTGCGGCAAGAGCGGCAGCGGCGCCGCGTCTGAGGCGGCGACGGGCGGGAACGCGGAGAACTTGGAATGTAGAGCGTTGTCACGGAGACCCAGCTGCCACGAGACCACTGGGCTCACAGGCTGCGGGGCGTGAGCCGCGCCGACCCGGGGCGCCGGAGGCACCTACCGGGCGGAGGAGGGGTCTTTCTACCCTTCCGCATTTTCCTGGGTCTTTTTCCCGGGCGCTGACGTGACGTGCTGACGGCAGGCCCGTGCCGGGGAGCTGGGCCGCTTTTTGTCAGCTCCGAGCTCGGCCCCTCCTCCCTCCCTCCGCCCGTCCCACCAGCCGGAGCCCGGCCCAGTGCTCCAGAGAAAGGCCGGTCTGCGGCACCCGCCACCGTCGCCGACCTCCCGCAAGCCCGTCCGGTGAGTCCCGGGCGCCGGCGGGGCCGCAGGGCCTGGTCTGGGCCTGGTCGGTGGCCCGCAGGGCGCCCTCCTGCGATAGGCTGGGCAGTGTCCCATACGGCGCTGAGGAGGCCGCAGTTAGGCCTGGGGAGGAGCTCGGTTGTCCCGATCGGTGGCGGAGGCGCGTTCCGTAAGCGGGAGGGGTTTTGAGGAAAGTCGCCCGGTAGCCCAAGAGTCGCCCAGGGGCCTCCGGTGGACGCCACGACCGGCCCTGGGTACCATGCGGGGGCGAGGCCTAGTGAGGAGGCTAAGGCTGCATGCGTGAGGTGAAGGCCGCAGGCTGGTCGGGCTGATTTTCACTATGTAAATATTGCTGGAAGAGGGGAGGGATGGGGGATAAAATGGCGGCGGCTCGGCGCCTGCTGCTGGGGACGGTTGAGGGGGTTGCCGTCAGGGGGGGCCGCCATCTTGAAGGCGGTGTCGGGAGCGGAAATTCCGCTGCAACCCGTCGGGGGGTGTCGGGGAGCTGCTTGCTGCGGCGGAGACGCCGTTAACGGGTCTGGGAGGTCTGGCGCGATGGCGTGTGCGCGCAGAGGGGGCGTGCCCGCTCCCTACAGCGGCCATTGCTTTTTCCGCCATGTTGAGCTTTTGCACCCCAGGTCCTGGGAGGCAGCGCCACCTTGCCGTCTGTCGGCCGTGTGCCGGTGACTCTTGGTTTTCAACCGAGCTGAGTTTAACCCAAGTGGACACTTTAACAGAGCTCAGGCGCGGAGTCCCAGAGTTCAGGGCCGCCGCTGCTCGGATCCGCTTTGTAACTCACGCTGTCGATTGATGTCGACTTTACCGAGGCAGACGGGACACCAAGAAATTTTAAAGTTGCACTTAGAGTGTCCTCTGTGCGAATATTTTGCACAATCGTTGCCTCCTCGAGTACCTGAATAACCAAGCTAAAGATGGCATTTGATAGCAAAGGGGTCCTATTAATAGGGCAAAAGTGTACACAAAAATGCAAATGCACATTACTAAAGCGGAAGATTAACGTCTTGCCGCAGTCCTTTTGTTTCATTTATCTGAAAACAGCTATCTTGATAAACTGCATTTGAACTATGATCTCTTTGTATTTTTCTCAGTAAGAAGGGTACCAAAAGAGGCTGAAAGCACTTCTTTCTGAAGGACAACGTAATGTGATGCATTATTTATATTTCATGTACTTGTGAAGCTTTTTAAATTTAATATCTTTTCGAAAGTTTTAAGTAGCGTTCCTGTCCTTAGAGTACTTTTGATTGAGCACTATACAACTTTCTTGGTAAACTCGAAGTCGTGTTATCCGTGCACGATGTTAGGTGCTAAGAAATATTCAAAAGTTTGTTAGAATGTTGTTGCAAGACTAGCTGCTCGGACTTCGGAGAAAGGGGATTTCCATTTGGAGCATCTGGGAAAATTCATGAAGTAGATGACTTTTTGAAAGGTTTACTATCAGTGAGTAGGACTTCGTTAGGCAAAGCTCGTGGTAGGAGAAAGGAATCCCAGAAGTGAGGCTCTAATTCTATACATTTTGGTTGAAGTGAATGCTGTTGATAGAGGAGTGGTGCGAACTCGGATTAGCAAAGAATGGTCGCAAAAGAGCTTTCTTGCCTAGCTTAAGGGGTTTATACTAGTGGTAAGAGACATTTGTGAAGCCCTCAAGTGGCAGAGGGATGACACACCTGAGCGGGGCTCTATATGTCACTTAGCACTTTTGGTTCCAGCTATTGGACTAGGAAAAGTTTCAAAGTTGAGAAACAAGGCAAGTGAGTAGCTTCAGTTGAGCATTGTGGTTGTTCACTACTGGAAAGATTATAAATAATGTTGCTGCTTTGTTTCTAAATAACTTGCTCTTTTTTTTCTGTTCTAAAGTCTAACCCCAAGTAATCTTTGATCAGAAGCTTCATAGCTTCTGTAATAAAGTTTCATTTACCATAGTTGAAAACATGGTTTAAACAGTAGGCTAGAAAAACAATTATTACTAATGCAGTGGCGTTCAGATGGCTCAGTGCAAACTTTGTTCTTCCTCCAGGTGAAAGTAACCTTTTGGTACACTTAGCCAAGCTTCCTTCCAAAGCCACAGTTTGATTGACTTTTGAATGTGCTAGTTGTGAAGTTTGGGAAACACGGACAGCACTTGATTCCTAGAAATTTATTGTAGAAAAATCAAGTTTCTCCATTTTTTAGACTGCATCAGGTCAGAGCAATAACGGTCAATGAGAGAGAGGGAATTGGACATTCATGTTTATCATAAAGAATTGTGGTTTAGAAAAAATTGAAAAACAGTGGGTTGCAGCAATCAGACCAGAAGCGAGTTGCTAAGGTAGATTGTAGTTGAGGTGTTAAAGGTAAGCCTAAATTGTAGAAGAATTAGTTGCTTTATGTCTTGACAGCTGAGAGAGATCTACAAAGAAGATAGAATTGTATTACTGCACAGTACAGCAGCTGTAGATGTTCCAGTACACAGCAACAATGGATGCTCAAGATTGACTCATTAGACCCAAGTTGTATGACTAAGAAGACAGGTAAAATGTATGGTTTAGAAGGATTTCCATCAGAAATGGTTTAATATAATTTTTTTAATAACCTTTCCTGACCTGCAAAATTGGTGAAATATCTTATTACCCAGTCATGCTAGACAAAAGAGGTATTTTTAACCTACATGTGTTTTTCAGGTAGCTGCAAAGATGCTTTTTAAAAATTTCTTTCTCAGTGCTTTTTGTAAAAGCTTGCTCTCTAACCCTAATTCCTTGTAGTGACAAGGATTGATTTTTTATTTGTATTTGTGGATACTAGTAAGTCTAAATCTTCTTTGTTACTGTAATTTTTTTTTAAAAAAAACTGTTCTTTATTGAGGTTCACACAGCAGTTTAGGTTCCCATTCAGCAATTTCTACACAATTGTTCAGTGACATTGGTTACATTCTTCAAAATGCTTGAACATTCTCATTATTTCCATGCTGGTTGTTTCATTTCCATTAATCTGGTTTCCCTGCCTGCTTGCATTCTCATCTGTGTTTTAAAGTAATTGTTATTACTAAACCAAATAACTCTTAAAATTTCTGAATCCCAGTCCTTGAAATCTCACCCCCAGCAAATTACCTAATCTTTTCTTAATTGAGGTTTAACAGCCATCTGATATAAACATTTGATTTTTCCCCTCTGTTTCTACCTAGGGTTTACTCCTTTGTCTTTGGCTGCCCTTCTTGGAATTGCCCCCTTTCTAAAACTAGGTTCTTCTGCCTGTGCTCTTCCCTGAATCTGGTGTCCCCTTTTGGCCTTATATATATTTCTACGTTTGCTAACTTAAAAAAACTTTCTTTTCCCACTACCTTTATTATTATTCCACTTATTTCTGAATCCAGTATTTCCTGAATTAGGGAAACTGTTTCACAGCATGTTAGTGGGTATTTCATACAAAATAATTCTGTTTCAGTACTCTCTGTGCCTTTTCTGTCTTCTGTGGTTCTTCTATCACCTAAATGTAGAATTTCCTTCAAGGCCAGTCATCTATCTTTTTTTGTTGACTCTTCGACCCACTTTTAGGGTCCCTTGTGTTTCTCACCTACCATTTCTAATTGCCTACTGAATATCTCCGCTCGCCCTCAACATAGCTGAAATAAAATTTGGCACATATGGGTACTCAGTAACAGTTATTGAAATCTATGTGTGTATATACCATTGTCTCTGAATTGATTCTGACTCAGTGACCCTATAGAACACAGTAGAACTGCCCCATAGGGTTTCCAAGGCTGTAAATCTTTACAGAAGCGGATTGCCACATCTTTGTCCTGCAGAGCAGCTGGTGAGCTCTGACCACTGACCTTTTGGTTTGTAGCGGAGCCCTTAACTACTGACCACTAGGTCACCTCCTTTTTTTTTTTTTACCCATACCAAAAAACCCAACCTTTTGCCATGGTGTCAGTTCCAACTCATAGAGAACCTATAGGACAGAGAGAACTGCCCCGTAGGAATTCCAGGAAACAGCTTGTGGATTCAAACTGCCAGACTTTAGTTTAGCAGCCAGGCTCTTAGCTACTACTTCACCAGTGTCCCTCCTTTAACATTTTTTTTCCAGAACCATGTTTCTCATTCTGCTTTGTTTACTTAGTAGGATGACTTGGTACATGATCATTATCTCCAAAAATTAACTTATATGGAGATGGTTAGCTTTTGAGTAGAAATTCAGTACCCAAGTAGACATTGAGTTTTTTACAGAAGGTACTGTTGAGGCATAGCGCATCCATCTTGGGAAGGCACCCGGTCCATCCAAAGGAGCTCAGAAACAACTTCTCTTCCTGTTACACTTTAACTGATGAGAATGTGGACAACCCATTCCTATTTCTACCAAATTATTTCCAAAACAACATTTTATGAAACCTAGTAGGTCTCTTGTAATTGGAAAACATAACATAAAAAGAGTTAGTAGATTGCAAATACTGGTTTATTGAAAGAAAGGAATTTTAATCAAGGCAAGGAAGTTACGCAGTCTGAATGGCTTTCAGCAGATACATTAACATTGCTCTATTAAACATTTAAGTTACAAAATATTGGAGGATTGCTATGAGTCAGAATCTACTCGATGGCAGTGGGTTTGGTGATGGAAAAACTATTTTCTTAATAATAAGTTATTTGCCTTTTTACTCTTGATTTTCCAGAGGGTGTGTGACTTGTAATACTGTAAAATGAATACAGAAGCAGATAGGGTGACCAAGATGTCTTTAATAAGCCAGACTTTAAAAAGATTGGTACAATTTTTTTTTTTGGAAAACATTTTTTATATAAAGTTATTTATGTTAACATTAAAACTAGTTTTAAGTGAATAACAATGTAAAAATTATTCAGCTTTAATTTTTAAAATGATAAATATGAATAAATATAGCTCAAATAAACAAAAAACTCCTTGAGACTCTCAAATTTTAAAATTATAAAGGAGTCCTGAAATGAAAGCATTTGAGAAATTATTTAATTCCTTCATACATTCTAGTGTGTAAATTAACTGTGTTTTATTCATTTCTAGATAAGTTAGATTTTCACTCTTTTTGCTATTTCAAAGCAGTGCTTTTGTGTATGATTTGGATTTATAATATAGGTGAAATGTGCTTTCACTTTACTTGGAATTGCCAAGTGCTTTCGGTGTGATTGTATTTAAATAGATTCTGACCTATAGATAAGCCTCTCTTTCTCCATATTGCCAAAGACAAGACATTAGTTCTAATGTTTTGGGTATGAAGTGGTATCTCATTGCTGCTTTAACTTTTCATTTATTAGATTACTAGCGAGGTTGAGTTTTTTTTTTTTTGTGTGTGTGTGTATTTATTGGCCATTTTGCTGTCATTTTCAGTGATGGCTTGTGCATATCATTAGCCCATTTCTCTGTTGTGTTGTTGCCTTTTATTTATTGATTTTTAGATTTTATTTTTATTTTCTGGTTAACAATAATTTGCTGATTATTTATACAGCAGATCTCTTTCCTCAGTCCGGCATATCTTGACTTTTAGTTTGTTTTTGGTATATTTTGTTGAGTCAGACTTAATTTGAGGGTAGGTTTTTTTAGTCTTTTCATATATGGCCTGTGTTTTTTTGTGCCTTCAAGAAACTTCTCCCTTACCTCTGTCTGTTGCCTTGGAGTAGATTCTGACTCATAGCAACACTGTATAGGGTAAAGTAGAATTGCCCCATATGGTTTCCTAGGTTGAAATCTTCACAGGAAGGAGAGTGCCACATTTGTATCCCAAGGAGTTGGCTGGTGGGTTCAAGCTGCCAGCCTTTTTGATGACATCCCATTTTTTACCCACTGAGCCACCAGCGTCTTTTGTTGCCTGTTACAAGGCTATTAAGATACTGTTTTTGTATTTTTAAAATGTAGGTCTTAATGTTTGCTTTTTTTATATTTATATATATATTTTTATATTCATCTGGAATTATTTTTTATGTTTTGTGATACAGGATTCTAATTTTACCTTTTTTACATGGATTTATTTACTGTTTAGCTTTTCCCCCACTGATTTGTAATGCAACTCATGAGATGGGTCAGATTTCCATATGTATGTACATTATTTTAGTTTCTGTATTTTGGTTTTGTGTTAAGCGCTTGGCTGTTAACAAAGGGGTTGGCGGTTCAAACCCACCCAGTGGCTTCATGGAAGAAAGACCCGACAGCCTGCTTTGGTAAAGATTACGGCCAATAAAGCCTTTTGAAACAGTTCTATATCACATGGGGTCATTGTGAGTTGAATTTGACTTGATGACAGCTAAGGACAATGATATTGCTTTTAGCTGGTCTATTTGCATATCTTTGTGTCTTGTTTTAAAAACTGTAAATATTAATATGAATTCTGTACAAGTATTTTAACTATTTTTTTCCTTTAGCTCATTTAAGGTTGGTTTGTCAGTTTTCATGGAAAAACAGGTTTTCATTGTATTTGCATCAGATTTATAAAATGGGTGTGTATAGACACACGCCTTTTGCTAAACATAGTATGTCTCTTTGTTCCTTAAGGTTTTTATGTTGTTTTATAGCGTTTTAATTTTCTCCACCATTATGTTATCATCTTTGCCATAATCATGGCAAACACTGTGTGCTGGTGCTGTTCTTGAGGCTTTACGTATGTAACCCATTTAATCCTTATGTCAACACCTTGTAAGTAAGTAAATGCCCTTGTGTACTTTGTCTTGTGAAAACCCAAAGCCCAGGGATATGAAATAAATTTTAGGTTACGTAGCTAAGTGTTTGAGCTAGGATTTGAATTTTGCTATTCTTACTACAGGTTCTATACGTATTACTATTCTGCTTTTTATAGAGATCTTGCAGAATTTGTGTTAACTTTACTTCTAGATATTGAGTGATTTTTATTGTCATGGTGAATAGTGTTTAAGAAATAATTTCTAATTGTCTTCATTTAGTGATCATGCAGCCTTGTTGAATTCACATATGGCTATATTTCACACATTCTGAGATGTACTTTTCCCTTTATATTTTAACATCTCTGAAAGCAGGATGTTTTTTGCAACTGTTGATAGTCCTGTAATTACTGTTGACTAGGTAGTATAACTTAAAATGAGTTACATGCATGGTGAATACCATCTATACCTGTTGCTAAAGGATCCCAACTTACGCAACTGAAGACAAAATAAATTGTCAAGGTCGTTAGAAATGTTCAAAGAAGATTCAAAGCAACCTCAGGCTGGTGTGTTTGATTCATAGTTTAATCATGGGATAATTAGTTCTATAGAGTGGCTATTGGTTGCAGATTTTCCAGCTTTGAATAGAAGCTGGTTAACATGCATAAACAAGCTTCAGTTGAGGAAAAAAAAATTGAAACATTTAGTCAGTTGGTAAAGTGCTAGCAGGAAAACTTTGCATAGTAGATGTCATTGACCTGAAAAATTTCAGAGATAATAAGAATGCATCAATACTGCTGTTGGCAAGAGGGCACTTTGGGTAGAAAAGTGATTCAAAGTAGTGTCCTGAATGTGATGTTTTAGCAATAGTCTAACCAATTTTATTTGGGTGTATTTTTCTTTCTTTATATCGCAAGAATGACATATGATTTTTAAAAATATGTATAAGTCTAAAAGAACTGTATGTTTCAAATAAAAGTTTCAAACGATGAAAAAGTATTATTTCAGTTTACCTGGCAGTATTTTTTCTTAGTGGTTTAACTAGTGACACGTCTTACAATTAAGTACAGGAGTAATGCTAGGCAGTGATTCTTTTGCATTTACTACATAGTTTTCTGTGAATAATTGTGTTACATTTTCCCCCCAATCGGCTTTTATACCTAGGTACTTGAGAGAAGTGCTTTCAGTATTTTTAAGTATGACATTGTAGTATTTTCTTGAGTAGATTATCTTTTAATTGCCTTCTGTTCACAGTTAGTTTTTATCATGAATTAAAATTTTTTAAAAATGATTTTGCTGCATCTGTTGAATTGACTATATGCTTTTTTCTTTTTAATCTACTTAGGTGGTCAGTTGTAGTGATAGATTTCTCAGTTTTAAGCTCTCCATGAATGCCCTGGGTATTTACACCCTTTTATTATTGCTGTATAGAAACCCTGGTGGTGTAGTAGTTAAGAGCTATGGCTGCTAACCAGAAAGTCTGCAGTTGAAATCCATCAGGTGCTCTTTGGGGACAGTGCTCTCTGTCCTGTAGGGTAGCTGTGACTCAGTGGCCATGGGGTTTTTTTTGGGTTATTACTGCTCCATAATTTTTTTTTTTTTTAGATAACAAGGTTGTGTAACCCTCATAAAATTAGTGGGGGAGTTCCCCTATTTTAACAAATTGTATTAAAAAGGGACTGTGTGTTTCTTGAAAGGTAGAATTCATCTGCAAAATGTATGTATGTGGTATCTTTTTGTGAGTAGATTTTTCTAAAAATAATACTTTGTTATGTTTTCAATCCTGGCTATTGCAGCAATTTAGGCTCACTTTGAAGAATTTCTGTGCAGATTGTTCAGTGACACTGGTTGCTTTTTCCTCTCATTGGTTACCACTCTTCACAATGCATGAACTTTCTCATTATTTCTGTTCTGGTTCTTCCGTTTCCATTTATGTAGTTTTCCTGTCCCTTTACATTCTCATCTCAGTTTTCAAGTAATTCTTCACCTTTTGAGTGCATATGGGCGATTTTTTTTTTTTAAAGGAATGCAGTACTCGTGAATGATACTCTTTATTATGTGAGCCAGTGACCTCAGGAGATAGTTTTGGTTCAGGGTTTGAAGTAGCTCAGGGCAGTAGTCTCTGGGAATCCTCCAATCTCAGTTGGTCTAGTAAATCTGGATTTTTAAGAGTTTAAGGTTCTGTCCCACGTTTTTCTCCTGTTCTACCGGGTCCATCTGTTGTGGGCTTGATTAGAATGGTTGGTAGTGGTAGTTGGGCACATCTTGTTTCAGGGTAGATGTGGCCCTGGTTCATATAGACTGTCTGTTCTGTAGACTAGTTTCTTCTTTGAGTCTTTGGTTGCCTTCATTATCTTTTGTTCCGGATGAGTAGAGACCAATAGGACTGTCTTAAATGGCCGCTCGAAAACTTCTGAGACCTCAGACAGTACTCACCGAACTAGGATGTAGAGCATAAACTTACATTATGCCACTTGACTAAGTTTTCCTACAAGACTTTGGTCTTAAGCCTTCAAACCCAGGAAATCAATCCCATAAGGTGTTTGGTTATATCTAAGAAATGCTTGTGACTGTGCCTCCTGTGTGCTTTATTACATACATGTGACTATGCACATTCACACATACATCGTTATATATACTTGTATTTACTCATTTATACTCACATGTACATACCTGTATACATATATGTCTCTATACCAAAACCCACTGCCGTTGAGTCGATTCTGAATCATAGCGACCCTATAGGACAGAGTGGAACTTCCCTGTAGGGTTTCCACAGAGTGCCTGGTGGATTCGAACTGCCAGCTGCTTGGTTAGCAGCAGTAGCACTTAACCACTACAACACCAGGATTTCCATATGCCTCCCTATGTACATTCTAGAACAGCTTACTTTATTAAGGTATGTGTGTATGTATTTTTTCCTTTTACATGATGGGTCACATTTGCAAATATTTAAGTTGGATTCAGAAGTAATAGAGTTTGAGTTTAGTTTGAATTATTTTGTTAGGTTTTGTTTTCAGTGATTTGTTGGCTTGTAGAAGGAATTGTGACACCTCATGTTCTGAGAAAGTTAGCTTGAGAATTGTCTGTTCCTGGAAGCTGTGCAGAAATTTCCCTGTGAAACCATTTGAGTTTCAAACGCTGTAAAAGATGATATTAGACAATTTTGTTAACATTTTTTATGAGGTTACAGTGCTTTCTGTTTCTTCTTAAATTAATACGGATAGTTTATATTTCCTGGTAGATCATTTTTAATCTGTTTAATTTAGTATGCTAGCTCAGAACTAGTGTTTTAAGTATTTTCATTTTTTTCTGTATCTGTTTTTTTTTTTCTTTTTAGAAACATACATGTTCGTGTTTTTCACCAGTTTATTTGCCCTTTTTTAGTTTACTCACTACTCATATTTCATTGTCTCTTCTTACTGTCTAAAAGAGCTAGATTTGTAGTTCTGTTTTTTAAATAGCTGGCTCATTAGCTTTTACGCTGAAGAATGATTGTTGTTGTCGGTAGGTGCCGTTGAGTTGATTCTGACTTACGATGACCCCATGTGACACTATCATGTTTACCAAAAAGGATACTTGGTCATACCATACAATAAGTGAGAACTTGTCTGCTAACCAAAAGATTGGTCCTTCAAACACACACTCTGGCTCCATGGGAGAGAGACCTGGCAATCTGCTCCTATAAAAATTACAACCTAGGAAACCCTGCTGAGCAGTTCTGCCCTGTCACATGGGGTCATTGTGAGTTGAAGTTGATTCCACAACCCATAACTATAAGAAGTCTTTATGAGAACCACTAGGTGGGCTCAAACTGCCAACCTTCCAGTTAGCAGCAAAGTGTTTAACCTTTGGCTCACCAGGGCTTCCTGGAGAATGATTAAGTACCATGAGAGAAATGCTTCCAGTTACTCAACTTAAAACAAAACCCTGGTGGCGTAGTGGTTAAGTGCTACAGCTGCTAACCAAAGGGTTGGCAGTTTGAATCTGCCAGGCGTTCTTGGAAACCCTATGGGGCAGTTCTACTCTGTCCTATAGGTTGCTATGAGTCGGAATCAACTTGATGGCACTGGCTGGGTTTGTTTTTTTGGGGGGGTTGAAGTTGTTAAGTCACTGATTGCAAACCGGCTCATACATTACCCAGTCTGCTTTTTTGATTTTTACTTTTTTTCTCCCACTGCTGTTTTGTTCGGTTTTTATAACTAGCCTTTTAACTCTCAGGATATATCATTTTGATTAGCAGTCACTCAAAACTGGTCATCCAGTGTAATGGTTTCCTATGCTCCTGCTACTGTACTTTTATATAGACTATATTTTACCTCAAATTATATATAATTTGTACAGATCCATTTTTTTTTAGTATTTTAGTTTTTACTTAATTTAGAAACTTTGATAGAACTTAAATTTACTTAAATAGGGTTTATTGCTGTAAACTGTTCCCAAAATCATAAGCTTTTGGTTTTTTGAATGTTTTGCTTGGTTTGAGTCCTTTTTTTGTATGTTTGATATTCCTCAGGTTATGTCTGTGTGTGTGTACTTGTATGGTTGTATATACACAAATGCCTCATTCTATCAATTTTGATTTAAAAATTGATAACCTATTTTTTAAAGTTTTGAATTTTATATTTTCTGTATCCAAGAATTATTTGACTGTTTAAGTCTTGTATTGTTTATTACATTATTAAAATTTTTATATACCAGAGTTCATTAATTTCTATTCATAAAATGTATCAAGGTTTTCATTTTCACCTATTGGATGACCACTTATTGAAATATTCTGGAGTTCTTTGAGGAGAAAATATGCCATTCTTAGGTAATGTAATTTGAATGAAGGTTATAAGATTAATCTTATTAATTATTGCAATTTTCTTTTTCCTTATTTTTTGACAAGTTGATTTGTCAAGTGCTCATAAAGTTGCTGTAGCCTTCTACTACTAATGAATGTTTTGGGGTTCCTCTTTGTTTTGTAGTTTTTTTTTTTTTAATCTTTCTTTGCATGCTTCTGTGTTCTGTTTGGTATATAAAGATTCATTAAAAACAAGCCCATTTTTATGTAGTTGGTTCCAACTTATTGTGACTCTATAGGACAGAGTGGAACCACCCTGTAGTGTTTCCAGGGAGCAGTTGGTGTATTCAAACTGTCAGCCTTGTGATTAGCAGCTGAGCTGTTGACCTCTGTGCTACCAGGGCTCCTTAAAGATCCATGACTTCAGATTGAACATAGCTTAGAGTTTACATTTACATTTTACTCTTCCCAAAGTCAAAATAAGGAAGAAGTATGAAAATAAGCTAAAAAAGATGAAAAATGTGGAGGAGGTGCCAGTGGCAGACTAGAATATGACAAATTTCTTGTTGAAGAGAACAAATGTGAATGGATTAATGGCAAAACTCAAGAGAGCTTAATGGACACTCAGCTCCATTCAATCAGTAGGATGGGCCTTCCCCCACAAATGAAATTTTCCGCTAGCATAATTCCATTGTCAAAAGTAGTGAGTCTGGGAGATAGCACAACCAGATAGCCTGGGTCATTGAAAGGTAAGCCTTTCTTGGGCTGCATAACTAAAAAAATTCAACTTTCTCAGTTGCTGTTCAGACAGAGAGAATTCTAGAGCAGGTGCTTGAAGAGAGAGGTAAAAGCAGTGCTTTTAGATAGCTTGCAGCTGTCCTGAGGATATTAAAGCTCCAGCACCTGGAAGATCAGATGCCTCAGTTGACGTTGAGTTGATTCCAACTCATAGTGACCCTCTAGGACAGAGTAGAACTGCCCCGTAGAGTTTCCAAGGAAGTAAATCTTCATGAAAGCAGACTGCTGTATCTTTCTTTGGAGGGGTGGCTTCTGATTGGCAGTTGAGTGCTTAACCACTGTGACATAATGGCTTCTGATAGGATGCCAGTTCACTGTTAAAGCCTGTCTGGTTATGTGGTTTCTTTGTCTATCATTGACCCATTTGAGATAAGGATCCTGTAGTCAGAATGTATTAACTGCTAGGCAAACAGGGATTCTTGCTTGGGCTGAGGAAACACACCCCCAGCTGTAAGTATGGATTTTAAGATCCTTGTGTATAAACATGAACAGAAAACCAAGAATAAGTATGTTTTTTGATAAAAATCATTCAGTAGCTTGAAAGGAGGCACGAAATTGAAGCAGTTGTGGGGACAGTTTAATACAGGGTATAGAATAAACGTTAAATCATCAGATGTTTGAAAATATATTGTGCCTGCTTAAAAAAGAAAAAAAACATTACTGTGGAAAGGAAACCATTGGATTTTGAAATTAAAGCATGAATTTTTTCCTTTTATTTGAAAATATCTTTTAAATTATGGCACAGTAAAATTGACTTTTAAAATTTGCTGGTATGTATTTTAATATATACATAGATTTGTGTAACCACCACCACAGTCAAGGTACGGAACACCCAAAACAATCCCTTGTGGCCACACTCTCTCCGTAGACATTTCTTCTGTCAGACGCTCCTCTGTTCTCTGTTATTTATAGTTCTGTCTTTTTTGAGAATGTCAAGTATATGCGATATGTAGCCTTTTAAAAATTTTTATTATGCTTTTAGTGAAAGTTTACAAATCAAGTCAGTGTCATACAAAAATTTATGTATACCTTGCCATATACTCCTAGTTACTATTCGTCTAATGAGACGGCACACTCCATCTCTCCACCCCGTATCCCCATGTCCATTCATTCAGCTTCTTTCCCCTTCTGCCCTCTCATCCACCCTTCACACAGGAGCTGCCTACATAATCTCATGTGTCTACCTGAGCTAAGAAACTCATTCCTCATCAGTATCATTTTCTGTCCTGTAGTCCAGTCGAATTCCTGTCTGAAGAATTGGCTTTGGGAATGGTTCCAGTCTTGGGCTAACAGAAGGCCTGGGGACTGTGTCCTCTGGGGTCCTTCTAGTCTCAGTCAGACCATTGAGTCTGATCTTTTTATGAAAATTTGAGGTCTGCATCCCACTAGAGTCCTCCATCAGGGATTCTGTGTTGTGTTCCTCGTCAGGGCAATCATCGGTTGTAGCTGGGCCCCATCTAGTTCTTCTGGTCTCAGGCTGATGTAGTCTTATTTTTGTGGCCCTTTCTGTCACTTGGGCTCATAATTACCTTGTGTCTTTGGTGTTCTTCATTCTCCTTTCATTATGTGGGTTGAGACCAATTGATGTTTTGTAGATGGCCACTTGGCTGCTAGTGTTTAAGACCCCAGACACCACTCTCCAAAGTGGGATGCAGAGTGTTCTCTTAATAGATTTTATTATGCCAATTGACCTAGATGTCCCCTGAAACCATAGTCCCCAAACCTCTGCCCCTGCTACTCTGGCCTTCAGAACATTCAGTTTTTCAGGAAGCTTCCTTGTTTTTGTTTAGTCCAGTTGTGCTGACCTCTCCTGTATTGTGTGTTGTCTTTCCCATTGCTTGTCTACTATCTAATTAGTGAATATCCCTCTCCCTCCCTCCCTCCCCAAGCTCGTGACCATCAAAGAATATTTTCTTCTCTGTTTAAACTGTTTCTCCAGTTCTTATAATAGTGATCTTATACGATATTTGTCCTTTTGCAACTGACTAATTTCACTCAGCATAAGAACTTCCAGATTCCTACGTGTTATAAAACGTTTCACAGATTTATCATTGTTCTTCATTGTTGCATAGTATTGCATTGTATGAGTATACCATAATTTATCCACTCATCCGTTGATGGGCACCTTGGTTGCTTCCATCTTTTTGCTGTTGTAAACAGTGCTGCAGTGAACACGGGTGTGCATATATCTGTCTGTGTAAAGGCTCTTATTTCTCTAGGATATATTCCAAGGAGCGGGATTGCTGGATCGTATGGTAGCTCTGTTTCTGCCTTTTTAAGGAAGCACCAAATCAGTTTCCAAAGTGGTTGTACCATTTTACATTCCCACCAGCAGTGTATAAGTGTTCCAGTCTCTCCACAACTCTCCAACATTTATTATTTTGTGTTTTTTGGATTAATACCAGCCTTGTTTGGGTGAGATGGAATCTCATTGTAGTTTTGATTTGCATTTCTCTAATGGCTAATGATTGTGAGCATTTCCTCATGTATCTGCTAGCTACTGGAATGTCTTCTTTAGTGAAGTACCCATTCATATCCTTTCCCTGTTTTTTTAATTGGATTATTTGTTGAGTTTTTGCAGTATCATGTAGATTTTAGAGATTAGACGCTGATTTGAAATGTCATAGCTAAAAACTTGTCCCAGCCTGTAGGTAACCTTTTTAGTCTTTTGGCGAATTCTTTGGATGAGCATAGGTGTTTGATTTTTCGGAACTCCCGGTTATCTAGTTTCTCTTCTAGGTATGTGGCCTTTTGAGACTGCCTTTTTTTTTTTAAATCAGCATGTGCCTTTGAGATTATTCAAGTTATATGTGCAAACACTAGTTTCTTTTTATTGCTGTAACATTTGGGTTATGTCTAGTTGTTTACTATTACATGTATGTACAATTTTATGTTATCTTTTAAATAAGAACAATTTAGTGGATGCGGTGATAACAGAATGTATGTGGCTCAAGATCAAATTGGGAGCTTAGAAAAATGAGCATGGAGATTCTCTTAGTAAGCATTGTAAAGGTAAGGATGGAAAATAGAGAAATCGGATAAAGTGATAAAAAGACTATTTCTAGTTGTTCTTACATCCTGATAGAAATTTTTAGCAAAAATGAAAAAAGAAAAGCTCATATGTTTTTGTTGAAAGGAGCTGGTCTGAATGGGAGATAAGATAGCAGTGAGAATAAAGAGGAAGTTATTCACTTAAGGGCTGAAGTGGAAAGATGAATGAAATGTCACTCTAGATTTGAAGTTTAGATACCTGGAGGAATGATGTTTAACACTGAACAGCACAGAAAAATAAAAAGAATGTCGTTTCTCAATAGGCAGTAGTATTAGTGACTTTAAACATAAGTTAATTTTTCACTGGTTACAACTTCCTTTTGTGAAAAAATCTGTTACAGATGAATTTATTTTGATTTCCTAGCATTTTTTAGTGATTCTGTCTACCATGTATAATACATATTTTGGTTTTTTGGGCATGACTTAGGGAGAGGAACTAAAATAAAGCAATAATATTAAAAGGCATTGAATGTATGTTTGGGAGACCAGAATTAGAAAAATGATTTATGCATGCATGTTAAAAAGCACATACTTTGTAAAGAAGAAAGGGGTATATAATCACTGTCTTGAAACTTGCCAGAGGGTGAGATCAAGTGTCTAAGTATCAAGAGATATAAAGTGTAAATAAATTATAGTCATTATCATTAGTTTTAGATAAAATATTTCTGTATTATTAACTTAGAATGATTTTTTTTTGATTATTTTAAAGAATTGAGGACTGTTCTTATGAATCTCCCAGATTTCTGTCAAGCCTTTATCTTCCTTTAAACTGTAAAATTTTCAAATTAATTTCTCCCCAGGCAGCTCATAATCTTACTTTTCAGGGTCCAGGTTATAATTTTCAAAGTCAAGACCTAACAGCTGGACAGAAAGTCTTATACTGAGTTTCACATGATAGTGGGGCCTCAAAAGTAGAAGTATTTTCACGCTGAATTTTTAGACTCTTGGTTCCCTGAGTCATTCTCATTGTCTTCACCTTCAGTCTGTATCTAGGCTTGATTCCTGCTGCAACACCATGGTCAGTTTCGGCTAAATCATCAGAGCATGTTCTTCTGCCTTTGCATTATCACAATCTTGGGAACTCTTTTGAGTATTTTCCATTTTAAGAACATGGTCTTATTCTGACTACTGGGAGGAATTAACTTCTAAACCAAGGAAGGTTACTAAGGTGAGATATAGTCATCTTTGCCTTGGAAATGGAGAAAAAAATTTTTCTTTGCCCATTTGCATTTTTATGATGATGAAATAAAGGGAAGAATAACTAGTCAAGTGCATTGTTGAGCAATGATTGATCATTTTAGTAAAAATAAGATATATGACAAGCCAGACAAAATATTAGGCCAGGCTGTGTAATAGGAAATGTATATGATATAAAAGCTGGCCCTTATATTTGAAGATTTTCTGTGAGTAGCAGCCTTTGCTGAATAGAGTCCTAGGATCCAGCTCAGGAGTTAATTAATTGGTTTCTTATTTGTTTGAGCTCTTCTTTCCTTAAACCAGGATTTACATGTTTATGGTACATATGATTATATGAATTAGTTGCTATCACCACATCCCTAAGTTGTTGACACTGGCATCATCTTTATACATATGAAGATATTTGTGCAGTTATTAACTCTACTGTGAGAGCTGAATAGTCATAGATCCACTTTTTTAGAAACCCCTCTTGCCACCCTCAAAACTCTAGATATTTTAGGGATAAGACTTTGATTTTCTTGTGTCCAAAAATGAATTCACTTTTACCATTTTGTAGATAACTAGTATAAAATATATATATTTTTAGTATCAATTAGCTGTAGTTGGAGAGTACTGTGAAAATTTTTTCTCTAATCAAGAGGTAAGTTAGGAAAGGTCGTTGTAAGCTAGCAAGATATGTCAGTGTGTTTACCGTAATCACAAACTTGGAATTTTTATCATTATGGAATTTTTTGATGGAAAGATTGTAGACTACTTTAGAGATACAGTAAGGAAATTTTATAAAGCATACTGGAGTTGAACTTTGAAGGAGTCACTGGGCTGTTGATGGAGCGGGGGAAAATAAAGGATGTTCTTGGCTGCAGGAAATATTCTATATATTAACCTGGGTGGTGGAAATACCTATGCAAAAATATGTCATTAATCTACACTAAGATTTGTGCACTCTATATGAGTAGTGCCTCAGTTCAGACAAATACTCTAAATATGGTCTACCCAAAATCAACCTGCTTGATTTAGCCGTCATCTCTTTCTACATAACTGTCCATGTATCAGTGGAAATCAGTTATGTTCCTTATTTTATTTGATAGATATTTGATAAATTATTTCAGCACTTTAGAAATGTAAATATGATGACATCTTTAATATATGGTATGAAAAATTAATATTTGATATACTTTATTCCCTGGTTTAGGAGCTGTGACTAATGAGAATTAAAGGCCATGGATGAAGATGAACTTGAATTACAACCTCAAGAGCCAAACTCATTTTTTGATGGAATAGGTATAACTGTTTCTTGGGTTATTCTACCTCCCATCTGCCAAATTTAGAGTTGTTTATCAAGAAGAAAAATTGCTAGATCTGATATTGATTCATACTTAGGTATCTTGTTATCCTGTCATAATCTTGTAGCCAACTCTTATATTCTTGTTACTAACACCATCAGTGTAAAAATCTTACTGTTATCATTAATCCTCATTTTCCCCATTTATACCAGTAAGTCCTATTAGTTCTCACTTTGAAAGTGTTTCTTGTTTATATCTGTGTTAGGCATATTAGTTTTCTATTACTGCCATAATACATTTTCACAAATTTTAGAGACTTAACCTGAATTTGTTACCTCAGAGTTCTGTAAATCAGAAGTCAATATATAGTATGGCTCAAGAGTGTCCTGTGGTTAGAGTTTCACAAGGCCAAAATAAAAGTGTTGGCAGGGTGGTGTTCCTTTCTAGATGCTCTGTAGAAGAATCCACTTTGAAGTTCCTTGAAAAATTTGGTGAAATTTGGTTCTTTTGGTTGTAGATCAGAGATCCTTGTTTCCTTGCTGGGCCGTTTTTTGCTTCTTAGAGACTGCCTACATTTGTTCATTCTCATGCTTTTCATGTGGCCCCCTCAAGCAACAGTGGTTTGGGTCTCAAGCTTTGAATTTCTCTGACTTGACTTCTGCCAACCAGAAATCTTTATTCCTTTTGATAGCTTGATTAGATTGGACTCGTTCAGATAATCCAGGATAATTCTCTGTTTTAGGCCCATAGCCTTACATCTGCCGAGTTCCTTTTGACGTATCATTGTAACACATTTAAAAATTTAGGGACTGAAGTATCCTTGGGGAACCATTCTACCTACCACATACGGTCTACACTCTAGTCTCTAAACATTTATGTCCCTCCCAAATGCAAAAATACGTTGATTTGCTCCCATGGTCCGCAAAATCTTACCTAAAGCTAATCAGCTCCAAAATTTCAGATACCTGAATCATGCAAACAGGTATGGCTGATGCTCCAGATGTAGTTCATTAAGTATAACATCTGGAACACAATTTCTCTGGGTCTGTGAGTCTAAGAAAGTAAACAAGCTGTCTACTCCCAGTATACTCTAATAGGACAGTTTTAGACATCCTGATTCAGATGGGGAAATTCAGAATGTAAAATGAGTCATTGATCCAAAGAAGTTTTCAAATCCAGCTAGGTAAACTCCACTAGGTTTTGAGGCCTTGTAATAACAATTTACTCTGTTCTATAGGGTTGCTGTGAGTTGGAATCAACTCACCGGCAGTGGGTTTGGGTTTTTTTTTCTTTAGTGGTGCAGTGGCAAAGTGCTTCACTGCTAGCCAAAAGGTTGGGCATTGGAACCCACCAGCTGCTTCTTGGGAGAAAAAGTGGCAGCTTGCTTCAGTAAAAATTACAGCCTTGGAAGCTCTATGGGTCAGTTCTAGCCTGTGCTATAGGGTCACTATGAGTCAGAATCAATTTAGTGGTATACAACAACAGTAGTCTTCATGAGCTGTGGTTCTGCTCTGAGTTGTCTTTGCTTTTTTCAAGAAAGATAACATTCATGTGTTTTTAGCTAAGTAGATCTACCGGTCTGGTTCCTGACTCTATAATTTTGGGGGCCGTGAACGACGCTCTTTCATATTGTACTTTCTCAGAGTCTTTGAGCCTAAGCTAGCAGAGTTTCCACTTATATAAATTTCTCAAAACTTTATGGTTCTTCTGCATATGTCACTGGGATTCACTGCATTAGACAAAAGGCTTATCTGCAGATCTTTCTGGCATAATTCCATCTCTGTTTTTTTACTTGGGCTGAGAAGGGTGAGGAACAATACCCTTAAGCTTCCCGGAAGTATCTATGTTTGATTGAGGAGTCTCGGTGAGGTACACTCAGCCTTTTCAGAGAGTGTTTTATGTGAGTTTATATGAATTGTTTAACCTTTTGATTTCCTGAAAAATCCGGCAAGTATTGTAGAGTCACACATTGTTTTTTTCTGTCAAACATCTTTCCCTTACAGCAAATCTCTTTAATTTTAACATTATCCTTTCTGGATAGACTATTTCTCAGATTGTTGTGTCCAGCTTCCCTTTTAACAGTTATTACCATAGCCTGTATCTCTTTGGTGTTTTACTATAACCTGCAAGAAGAAGCCAGGGCACTTCAAAAATTATTTGCAGATCTCCTCAGCTAAATATCCTAAGTTCGTCATTTACAAGTTATTTTTTCCACATAACTACTGGACACAATTTTACTGTGTTCAGTACTGCTACATGATAAGAATCCCCTCTTTCCTCTAGTTTCCAATAACATGTTTCTCACTTGCATTTTTTACTTGAATTTTATTTTTGATGAAAGTGCAGCATACTGGCTCCTATTCTACAGTCAAAAGACATAATGATCAATGACATTGATTACATTTTTCACATATTAGCATTATCATTCTTCTCTACTAGTTGTTTCATCTTTATTTACTTAAATTCCCTGTCCTTCAACCTTCACAACCGTACTTTAAAATAGTTGCTAATCCTTTGGTCTTATATATATGTGTATATATACGTATTTTTTTTAATGCATTGCTCAGGGGTGATAATCTTTCAGTCTTTACTCTGGGCTAAGGTATTACTTACTTTAAAGGCGATCCAGGGGGTGGTTTCAGTTCAGGTTTGAAGAGCAATTTGGAGCTATAGTCTTGGGGACTCCTCCAGCCTCTGTAGATCCTTCCAGTAAATCTGGATTCTTTAGGAGTTCGAAGGTCTTTTCCACATTATTCTCGCTTCTGATTAGGACTCATCTATTGTGTTCCTACTCTGAATGCTTAGTAGCACACCACCTAGTTCTTTTGGTCTCATGGTGGAGGAGGCAGTGATTCATGGAGATAATTGGTCCTATACCTTCTCTGATTCTTGAGTTTCCTTCTTTCACTTTTGTTCCAGATGAATAAAGACCACCAATACTTGTATTTCACTATTTCATCAATAACATTCTTAAAGTCTAGATTACTGCTCCTGGTCATTCATTGCAAGTTAGAAATTCTCCAAATCGAAGTAGAATTTCTCTCTACCATACTCTTCTTTACTTTCTGAGTCCTCAGTAGTAGAGTTGTTAATATTCATAATGGTACCAGTAGTCTGGTCAATTTGGGCTTCTTCAGTGACGCTTCTCACAATTCTTAGGGAATTAGATAATTCCACAGCCACTCACTTTTTTGTTTGTTTTTTATTGTACTTTAGATGAAATTTTACAGAGCAAATTAGTTTCTCATTGAACATTTAACACACAAATTGTTTTGTGACATTGGTTGCCAACCCTGTGACGTGTCACCACTCTCCCTTTCTCCAACCTGGGTTCTGCATTTTCATTCATCCAGTTTTCCTGTCCCATCTTTCCTTCTCATCTTTGCATTTGGGCTGGTGAGCCCATTTAGTCTGGTACACATGGTTAAACTGTGAAGCACGTTTCTCATGTGGGTTGTTTGTTTTATAGGCCTGTTTAATCTTTGGCTAAAGAGTGAACTTAGGAATGACATTTGTACTGAGTTAAAAGGATGTCCAGAGGCCATACTCTTGGAGTCTGACAGTCTCTGTCAGACCAGTTAGTCTGGTCTTTTTTTGAGTTTGAATTTTCTACATCTTCCTCCAGCTCTCTCTTAAGACTTTATTGTGATCCCTGTCAGAGCAGTCAGGGGAGGTAACCAGGTATCATCTAGTTGTTCTGGACTCAGGTGGCTCTGTGGTAGTTGTGGTGCATTAGTCCTTTGCACTAATCTTCCTTCCCCTTGTATCTTTGGTTTTCTTCATTCTCCTTTGCTCCAGACAGGATGGGACCAGTAGATGTATCTTAGATGGCTGCTCACCGGCTTGTAAACCCCAGATGCCACTCACCACAGTTGGGTGTAGAACATTTTCTTTATAAACTGCTGTTGTTAGGTGCCCGTAGGTGGGTTCTAACTCATATCAACCCTGCGTACAACAGAAAGAAACACTGACCGGTCCTGTGCCATCCTCATAATTGTTACGTTTGAGCCCATTGTTGGAACCGCTGGGTCAATCCATTTCATTCAGGGCCTTCCTCTTTTTCGGTGACCCTCTACTTCACCAAGCATAATGTCTTTCTCCAGGGACTGATCCCTCCTGATAACTTGTCCAAACTTTGTGAGGTGAAGTCTTTCCATCCTCCCTTTCAAGGAGTATTCTGGCTGTATTTCTTCCAAGACAGACTTGTTCATTGTTATGGCAGTCTGTGGTATTTTCAGTATGCTTTGGCAACATCATAATTCAAAGGTATCATTCTTTTTCGTCCTTCCTTATTCATTTTTCAGCTTTTCTGTACCTGTGAGGTGATTTAAAATACCATGGCTTGGGTCAGGCTTACCTTAGCAACATCTTTACTTTTTAACACTTTAAAGAGGTCTTTTGCAGCAGATTTGCCCAGTGCAATATGTTGTTTGATTTCTTGACTGCTGCTTCTATGAGCGTTGATTGTGGATTGAGGTAAAATGAAATCCTTGACAATTTCAGTCTTTTCTTCATCGTGATGGTGTTTATTGGTCCAGTTGAGGATTTTTTTTTTTTTTTTTTATGTTGAGGTACAATCCACACTGAAGGCTGGAGTCTCTGGTCTTCATCAATAAGTGCTTCAAGTCCTCTTTACTTTTAGCAAGCAAAGTTGTCTCATCTGCATATCCCACATTGTTAATGAGCCTTCCACCAGTGCTGATGCCACTTCATATAGTCCAGCTTTTCGGATTACTGGCTTAGCATGCAGATTGAATAAGTTATGGTGAAAGGATGGAACCCTGATGTACACCTTCCTTGATTTTAAACCATGCTGTGTTGGAATGACTGCCTTTTGATCTATGTACAGTTTCCTTATGAACACAATTAAGTGTTCTGGAATTACCATTTTTCACAATACCCACTGCTGTCGAGTTGATTCCAACTCATAGCGACTCCATATCATCATGAATTGTTATGATCCATACAGTTAATGCCTTAGCATAGCCAATAAAACATAGGTAATGGTGTTTTCTGCTTTCAGCCATGATCTCACATCAGCAATGATATCCCTTGTTTCATGTCCTCTTTTGAATCTGTCTTGAGTTCCTAGCAGTCCCCTGTTGATCTTCCACTGCAGCTACTTTTGAATGATCTTCAGCAGAATTTTACTTGTGTATGATATTAATGATACTGTTTGAGAATTTCTACGTTGTGTTGCATCATTTTTCTTTGGAATGGGCCCAAATACCAATCTCTTCCAGTCAGTTGGCCTGGTGGCTGTCTTCTGAGTTCTTGGCATAGACGAATAAATACCTCTGGTGCTGCATCTGTTTGTTGAAACATCTGAATTGGTATTTTGTCAATATCTGGAGTCTTGTTTTTTGCAATGCCTTCAGTGCAACTTGGACATCTTCCTTTAGCACCATCAGCTCTTGATCATATCCTGCCTCCTGAAATGATTGGACGTTTACCAGTGCTTTTTGGTACATGGACTGTGTGTATTCCATTCATCTGGTTTTGATGCTTCTGGTGTCCTTCAGTATTTTGCTGTAGAATCCTCCAGAATTGCTTCTCAAGGCTTGAAATTTTTCTTCAGTTCTTTCAGCTTGAGAAATACTGAGCAAGCTGTTCCCTTTTGGTTTTGTGTCTCTAGGTCTTTGCTCATTTCATTATTAATATTTTACTTTATTTTCTTGAGATGTTCCTTGAAATCTTTTGTTCAGCTTTTTCTTCCATCCACTTTACCTATTCTGTATTTAAGAGCAAGTTTCAGAGTCTCTCCTGACATCCATTGTGATCTTTTCTTTCTTTCCTCTTTTTAATGACTACCTGCTTGCTTCATGTATGATGTCCCTGCTGTCATTTTGCAACATGCCTAGTCATTAGTGTTAAATACATCAAAACTCTTCTTGAGATGGTCTCCAAGTTCAACTGGGATGTACTCAAGGTTGTATTTTGGCTCTTGTATACTTGTTTTAATTTTCTTCAGCTTTAGCTTGAACTTGAACATGAGCAGTTGATGTTCTGTTCTGCAGTCAGCTCCTTGCCTTGTTCTAAATGATATTGAGATTTTCTATCATCTCTTTCTACAGATGTAGTTGATTTGATTCCTGTGTATTCCATTTGGTGAGGTCCTCATGTGTAGTCCCCCTTTATGTTGTTGAGAAAAGTTATTTGGCATTGAGAAGTGGTTAATCTTGCAAAATATCATTATGTAATCCCTTGTTTCTATCACCAAGGCCATATTTTTCAACTACCAGTCATTTTTCATTTCCAGCTTTCTCATTCTGATCATAAGTAATTATTGATCCACCTTGATTGCATATTTGATCATTTTCAAACTGCAGAGGTTTGTATAAATCTTTCAAGTTCCTCATCTTTGGCTGGTATGTAAATCTTAATAGTCATTCCTTGTAGGTGTGTGGATGTTATACTACCACTGACAGTGTCGTACTTCAGGAGAGATATTGAAATCTTTTCGACAGTGAATGCGACTCCATTTCTGTTCAGTTTGTCATTTCTGACATAGTAAACCATATGATTTTGTGATTCAGAATGGCTAATCCCAGTATATTTCAGGTCATTGATGTTTACCATATTGATTGTTTATGTGTTCCATTTCATTTTCGACTACTTCAGTATTTCTAGATTCATACTTTGTACGTTGCACTTTCCAGTTACTAATGGGTGTTTGCAACAGTTTTCTTCTCATTTTGAGTCATGCCACATCAATCAGCTCATCTTCCAGCACGGTATCAAACAGTGTTCTGCTGCCATTCATAAAGTTATGTGTCTGTTCGTATTCTTTGTCCATTTTTTATATTGGATTCTTTATCTTTTTGTTGTAGAGGTGTCGGATTTACTAGTAAGTTTGAGATATTACACCTTTATCATATATACCATAGCCAGTTCTTTTCCCCACTCTGTAGGTTCTTTTTTACTCTTTGGTGAAATCTTCAATGAGCATAAGTGCTTAACTTAGAAGATCTCTGTTACCTAGTTGATCTTTTGCTGTTTGTCTATTGTTAGTTATGGTTGCCGCTTAGATTTTTAGATATTTGTATAGCAGCACTCTACTGTCAGTCACCAAAATTTGAATTAGTTTTCTGTTACTGCCTTGAAAATGACCAAAAAAAAAATTACTAGCTTAAAACAAAATTCATTGTCTCCTAGTATCTGTGGGACAGAAGGCTAGCATAACATTGCTGGATCTTCTGCTTTGGGTTCAGAAGGCTGAAATCAAGATGTTTTCGTTCTCAGTTCTGAAAAGGAATCTAGGGGTCCTGGTGGTATGGTGGTTAAGCACCTGCCTGCTGACCAAAAGCTCAGTGGTTTGAACCCACGAGCTGCTCCTTGGGAGAAAGATGTGGACTCTGATTCCGTAAAGATTTACAGCCTTGGAAACCCTATGGGGCAATTCTTGTCTTTCCTACAGGGTAATTGTGAGTCAGAATCACCTCAGTGGCCATGGGTTTGCTTTTTTGGTTTTGGAAATGAACCTTGTTCCAGACTCATTCCTGCTGTTGGCCAAATTCAGTTCCTTGAAGTTGGATGACTAAGATTTCTGTTTCCTTGCTGACATCACCTGGGGGAGTGGTCTTTGCTCCTTCGTTATGGTGACTTGTGTTCCTTCTCATGCTCTCGGCATGTATTCCCTCCAGCAAAGGCAAGTTAAGTCAATTTCACATGTTCAGCCTCTCTGCAAGTTATCCTTTGACTGCAACTCTTTAATTATAGCCAGAGAAAGTTTAGTGGTTTAAGAGTTCATGTGATCAGATTGGGTCCACTTAGTCTACCCAGAATAATCTTTTATTGTACGGTAAACTTACTTATGTCTGCCAAGTTCATTTGTCATAAGCTATAATGTGGTATATTCATAGGTTCCAGAGATCAGGGTATAGATGTCTTTGAGGGGGAAGGGGCATTCTGTCCTCTATACTGCTTCTCTTCATGCCAGTTCCTTTGGCTTAGCTGGGCTCTGCTGTCTCATTCTTAATCCGTAGTATTAAACTCTTTTCCTTACCCTTAGCCTCTTTTTCAATCTGCCTAACAAATTACTCATCCTAAAATAACACATGGAACACATCATTTGTCTCGTCTCTTGCTCAAGAGGTAACATATAAAACAAGGTCATCTCGTTTCAAAGGAGCCTTCTGCCTCAGGCAGATAATGCTAGCTCACCCAGACTGCACAAGAAGGATTATATTCATGGAGTTGTAATAGTATTAAAAAAGTATTCCAAATTTCAGATTATTGTTAGTTCAAAGTATATAATAATGTAGGTGATGGCAGCTGATTTTGTAATATAAAATTATATTATACTATATAGCTACTCTTATAAATTGCAGTGATTTTATTCATTAAGTTTTAAGTGGTCATTTGCTATGTATTAATGATAGCAATTAACCTTAGCAAGAAATACAAGGTATGTTATGTATAATTTATGTATCGCTGTGTGTGTGAGAGAGAGAGAGAAAGAGAACAACTTGGGATAGTCTTAACTCACATTTGGTAGTTTCACTTTGATAATGGTAAATACAAAGTTAAGATTTTTTTCTTTACTGGAATATAAAAAAAAAACCTGTTGCCATCGAGTTGATTCTAACTCATAGTGACCTTGTAGGACAGAGTAGGGCTGCTCCATAGGGTTTCCAAGGAGTGGCTGGTGGATTTGTGAACTGCTGACCCTTTGGTATAAATATGCCTGAAAGTTCTTCAGGGAAAAGCTAGTACTTAATAGTTTAATTTTGTCACAGCAGTCATGGGTCATAGCCTAAGGTAGATTGAAGGGCTATTCCATTTCAGTCCTGATTGTTAGCACTTCCGATGTTTATCTTTGAGCAAGTCACTTAATATGCCAGTGCCTCCATTTTCATGTTATAATAATAATGTAATCTCTCATTAGAGTTTTTCAGAACATTTTGCATACCTTCCCATTTGATTATCAAAACAGTCCTGTGAGGTATGTGTGGCAGACGCTACTGTCCTCATTTTACTGATGAGGAAACCGAAACTCACAGGTTAAATGACTTGCCTGAGATCACAAAAATAATGTATCCAAATCCGCTCTATAATTTAGACCTTTTGTCAGTGCTCTTGGCCACTAAATGCTTTCATGTTTCATTGCAAAATGGAGATCCAAGTGGCCTTTTGTTAATATTATGACTACTGAAGACAAATGAGTATAAAGCATTTTGTACTATAGAGGAGAAAGCAAACACATTCTTCTTATATGTAAATTATAGTGGGTATTAACTGACTTTAAAAACTTCTTACAACTTTATTATTCTTTGGCCACTTTTGTTTATTGAAAGCCTTTTATTTGTTTTGGGGCCTGGTCAGTGGCACACAGTCATTGAATTAGGCACTGCTTGGCTCCAGCCTGTTCTGAGTCACAGCTGGAAGCACTAATTGACTGACTAATTGCATTTTATGTGAAATTTTCATAATACACTGCTTGCTTTTCTTGAACCAGGAGCCACAATACCCAGTTGGTTTTTTTTTTTTAATATCTTTGGTTAAGATACATAAATTCTATTTTCATCTATAGCATTCATTGAGAATATTTCCTGAGCACCATACTGTATGCAAACCCAGTGATTTTGGTTAAATCCTTTAATCTCACTGGGTTTCAATTAGTTTAACCTTGTACCTTTATTCCTTAACCTCAGAATGGACTAGATTAGAGTTTATTATATTCTGTGGAAATGTGCAGGGTATTAGAGACTGGAAGAATAGGGAGGAGGATAGAGGTATGGAGGTAGTTAGACCTGATTCATTCTCATGAATTTGTGGCAGGCCCTTCTCCAACTAATCTCACCTTCAGTCACACCAAAGCAGCTATAATTTTATTCATTTTACCTATCCACCGAGGTCCCTCAGTGAATAATCTTTCCTTATCTGTGGCCTTCTTTCCCTCTATATCAGTCCTTTCTAGTCCTGGGTTCAAAGTATGATTTCTAAATTTGCATAGCAACAGGGGAGAGATACTGGTGGAATAGTGCATCAGATCAAAAGGAGAAAATTATGACAGGTGAAAGCAAAAAAACAAAGACTAAAAGAAAATCTGTAAGAGTGATGGAAAAAAGAAAAACCATGTGTTGAAGGGAGTCAGGAAAAGAAGGAATGAAACATATGCAATCAAGGAAAGTGATATACTTGTTTTCTAAACTTGGCTACTTATGCAGTTTTTATAATCATCCCTTAAAATTTAGTGGTTGAGGAAGTTTTTTATGCAGATATTCTGGATTTTTCCCTCTATAGGTCTTTTTCTTTTGTGGCTGCCTCATATTTTGTTTCCCTAGTATTTCTTTATGTGCTCATTGATTAGTAATGTCTTTTTTTTTTTTTTTTTAAATAAAGTTCTTAAGTTATAATTTTCAATTTCTGATAAGAATAAAAAATGGATTCCCTCTTTATTTCTTTACTCTATTTTAATGTTTGAAAAAAACTGAGGAAATAGTCTGTATTCCCTGTAGAAATTAAATAACATATTATTTGAGATAACCCTGCATGCCTACCTGAACTGTCATTTTAATTTTTATTTTTTTAAGGAGCTGATGTTACACACATGGTTGGTGATCAAATTGTTGTGGAGGTACAAGAAACTGTTTTTGTTTCAGATGTTGTGGATTCAGACATAACCGTGCATAACTTTCCTCCTGAAGACCCCGACTCCGTTGTAATCCAAGATGTTATTGAGGATGTTGTTATAGAGAATGTTCAGTGCTCAGATATCTTAGAAGAAGCAGATGTATCTGAAAATGTCATTATTCCTGAGCAAGTACTGGAGTCAGATATATCCGAAGAAGTTTCTTTAACACATTGCACAGTGCCAAATGATGTTTTAGCTTCTGACGTTACTTCAGCCTCAATGTCTATGCCAGAACATGTCTTGACACATGAACCTATACGTGTGCCTGATGTTGGGAATGTTGAACATGTGGTTCATGATAATGTAGTAGAAGCAGAAATCGTCACTGATACGTTGACAACCGACATAGTTTCAGAAGAAGTGTTGGTAGCAGACTGTACATCTGAAGCAGTCATAGATGCCAATGGGATCCCTGTGGACCAGCAAGATGATGACAAAGGCAACTGTGAGGACTACCTTATGATTTCCTGTAAGTGCTGAGGTTAACGTGATTGTCAGAGGTGGTTTTGAGTACTGTCTTTTCTAACTGGAATCAAGGTTGACATATTCTTGACTTAAAGCTCAAAAATCAGGGTAAACCTACATACGTTGTTGTTTCAGTTTGCATTTTGTGAGATAAGCCAAAGTTAAGAAAAGTGAGATGTTAAGAGTAAAGATTTGTTTCTATATAAGAAAGGAATAGAAAAATGAAATTTCCTGAGAAAGATAATGGCTTAATTGGATAAGATTGGGCTTTGTGAAATCATGAAAGACATGGCTAAACTGTGACCCTCCTTGTCAGAATTACCATTTAAAACTTGAAAGGGGTTCAACTTGAAAAAAAGTATCTAAAATAAAGTAGCCATGAACAAGACTATAAACAACTAACTTACAGTGAGTTTAGATTGATAGAAATTTAGCATTATTTGGTTTTGTATTCTGTCCACTGCCCTTGTGGGATGCTGACAGCCTTGACTGTGTTTACCTCTTTATCATCCAGGACATGATTGGACATAGTTTTGCTTAGGTAGAAAATCATGATAATTCAGTGTTATTAAAATACCTCAATGGTGTCTCTATAACTTCAATTTTTACGTACGTTCTGAGAACGTTAATGAAATTCCAGCTTTATAGACTAGCCTCATAGTCTGTTGATTTAAATAACTTTAACATATCCTTAATCACCATTTTATGTGACTGCTAATGTCTTTGGAATAATAATTTATAGTATAGATTGAATTCAGTTTTCCCATTAATACAAGTTGCAGGTCTCTTCCGCTTACCCACTATCATTGAGCATAGCACAGCAAAAGAGTTTGCAGGCATTTTGCTGGGTGTAGAATAACAGACATTCTTAAGTCTTATATAATAAGTCCTTTCTTCCTGATGATGATGAATTTCTACCTGCAGCTGAACTTGCTTAATAAGTGCCAAGAGCCTGGTTTAATAATCATTGATTGACTTCTTTTTATAAAGGACTGTTACCGACTATTTAAGAAGAACTTACAGATTTTGCCCTTGAGTTTACAATCCAGTGTGAAAGACAAAGAGGGAAGAGGGGTTATTTATCATAACTATTTAACGGTGTAATCTAAAGTACTTTCATCAGGTGAAGTTATCTAGAGATTTGTTTTCTTGGTATTTCTCTTGTTTTTGCCTCCCTGGAAGATACTTTCTCTCATGATGCCTTATAACTTAAAACCGTATTTAGGGTTGATGGGTTTTTGTAAGTGTTTAGAGGAACTTTGCCAAATTTTATACATGATAGAGAAAACTCAGATGCTGTTGACAGTCTTAATGCTTTTCATAATGTTAGGAGAGATGATACTGTCTCTGAATTTATGGTATATCTACTTAGTATAATTGGCCAAAGAAAATAAATAGATGTGTAAGTACTGTTTTGTCTTTAGAATTTTCAGTAAGTTATTTAAGAGCCTAACATAGAGTTTTCATAAAGTCTTTGGTATCCATCTTGGTTGTTTTTGTCTCTTTGGAAGGTCTCACTTAAGAATGAAGACTCACAAAGAAGAGTTTGCATTGTTTATACTGTTTTCATAGGTGGCTGGGTGGTGCATATGGTTAAGTGCTTGACTAGTAGCTGAAAGGCTGGTGGCTCAAACCCATCCAAAGGTGCTCTGGAAGACAGGCCTGGTGATCTGGTTCCAAAAGGTCATAACCTTGAAAACCCTGTGGAGTAGTTCTACTCTGCAAACATGGGGTCACCCTAAGCTGGAATCAACTTGGTGGCAACTAACAATATCAGAAGCATATCTAGACCTGAATCCTTTTTGTAGCAGCATAAATGCCTTTGAGATCAAGATGATGTCTTTATCTAATCTTCGTACTTGATTCTAAATAGATTGTTTCTTCTTTATATATGCGTGTATGTGTTTATATGTATAGTGGTAAAATATTGTAACATAAAATTTGCATTTTAACCATGTGTAAGTGTATGATTCAGTGACTTTAAATGCATTCACAATGTTGTAAAGTCATTACCACTCTGTTTCCAGAACTTTTCCTTACCCCAGACAAACTCGGTATCCATCAATCAGTAACTTATTATATTTCCCTCTCTTTAGCCTCTCTTTGATTATATTTCTTGAGGACACGATCTTAACGTACTTCTGTCTTACCTACTTATGTGTTTTCCCCATCAAACCCTATGCATATTAGGTGTTTAATGCATACATTCTGAGTATTCATTCAGCATAACGGTTACTTTGATTCTAGTGCCTACCAGTACAGAAAGTATGGTGAAATAGTCATTATTTTATTTTTTTGTATAAGTAATCATTTATTTGTTTTTTCCTTTCTTCTGTAGGCTAATTATTAGATATGTATGTATCTTGCCATTGTATGCTCCCGATCAGACCATTTGGTTAAAACACAGAATAAATTTTGGAGTTTAAAAAATAAATATCTACAAGAGAATGTTTCTGAAAAGGGAGAAAAGTTTTATTTACTGGATATTTTATAGAGGAATGTTGATCATTTTTTTAAATTTGATAAAATTTAGAAAGAGGCGTTTGTTACACTAGAATTGATGTGTTTTTATATAGAACTCTAAAATGTGTTTAGAAAATCTTACAAGAGATACAGTGTTTCAACAAAGATACACTAGGCAATAAAGGGAGGTAGATATTAAACTCTTAGCCTCAGGAAAGAAGCTAAATTTGAAAAGTATATGACTGAAATGAAAATCTCACAAACTGGGCTGAAAAGTAGATTTGAGGCAGAAAAATCAGTAAATTTAAAGAAGGATTTTCCAGGCTGAGAAACAAAAGGATTGGAGAAAAGTGGATAGCCTCAGGGACCTATGGAATACCGTCTAGCATACTAACACGTGCCTAATGGAAGCATCAAAAGAGACGAGAGAAAGAGCTGAGTCAAAATAATATTTAAAGAAGTACTGGGTGTGAAAACTTTAAATTTGATGAAAAACGTTAACCTACATACGTAAGCTAAGAACTCAACAAACTCCAAATAGAATAGCCTCAAACAGCTCCACCTCTAGATGCAGCATAATCAACCTGTTGAAACCCAAAGAATCTTCGAAATAGCGAGAAAAAGTCAGTCATCACATGCAGGTGATCCTTCTTCAAAAAAATTGATATTTATCATCAGAAACAGGTGAGAAGGCAATGGGATAACAGTAAACATGCTGAAAGAAGACACTTGTCAATCAAGAGCTTTATATCCAGCCAAACTATAATCCCAGCTACACAAAAAGGCTGCAGTAATTCATACTGACAGAAGGATAGATACATGCATCAATGAAATAGAATTAATAGTCCAAAATAAACCCACGATCCTTTGGCCAGCTGATTTTTTTTGACGAGGGTGTCTAAATTCAGTGTGGAAATAAGCCTTTTTAACAAATAGTGCTAAGATAGTGGATATCCATATACAAAAGAATGAAAGTGGTCCCCTACCTTATACCATATGCAAAAGTTCACTCAAAACAGATCAGCTACCTCAATGAAAAGACCTAAAATTATAAAACACTTAAGAAAAAAACACAGGTGTAAATATTCTTTATCTTCAATTAGTCAGCAATGGCTCCAAAAGCAGAAGCAACAAAAGGAGAAAAAAAAAATTGAATTTCATTGTCATTAAAGTGTAGCGTTTCAAGGACACAGTTAAGAAAAAGATAACCCAGAGAATGGGAGAAACTGTTTGCAAGTTGTACATCCAATAAATAGATTGAGGGCCCAGGATATATATAAAAACTTTAAAAATTCAATAACAAAAAGACAATCCAACTTAAAAATGAGCGAATGATTTGTATAGACGTTTCTTAAAAGCACATTTACAAGCGGCCAGATGCGTACATGAAGAGAAACTTGAACATCATTCATTAGTGATTGTTGTAGTTAACTGCTATTGAGTTGGTCTCTGACTCATGGTAAACCCATGCACAGCAGGATTGCATCATTTCTATCCATAGGTTTTTGTTTTTATTTTTTTAATAGTAGTTTATTGTGTTCTGTGAAGGTTTACACAGTAGTTTATGCTCCTGTTCAAGAATTTCTACTCAGGTTGTTCAGTGACATAGATTACATTCTTCATAATACGTGAACATAGTAGTTATGTCCGTCAGGTTGTTCCTTTTCCATTAATTTACTTCAAGCACTAGTCTTGAGGAGTCCTCCAGCCTCAGCCAGTCCGGTAAGGCTTTTTTTGTTTTTAGGAGTTTGAGGTTCTATTCCACTTTTATCTACTATTCTATCAGGGTCCATTTGTTGTGGGCCTGATTAGAATATTTGGGTATTAGTAGCCAGGCACTATGTACTTCTGTTCTTAGGATAGTAGATGAGTATGTGATTTGTATAGACCATTTGTCCTTTAGGCTGGTTTCTTCTTTCAGCCTTTGTTTTCCTTCTTTCTGTTCTGCTCTGGGTGAGTAGAGACCAATAGCTGTATCTTAGATGGCCCACTCACATACTTTTTAGACCCCGGATACTACTCACCAAACTAGGATATAGAACGTAACTCCATGAACTGTATAATGCCAGCTGACTGGTATGTCCCATGAGGCTGTGGTCCTAATCCTTCAAATCCAGAAGTCCAGTCACAGGTTGTATTTTGTTAGTCTAAAGTATTTAACTATGAGCCGTATCATATATGGGTACATGTTCATAGTCACATAGATCCATATACGTGTTTATTCATAAACCTGTATGCATATACATATGTACATACCTGTACACATATATGCCTTCATATATATATATATATACACACACACACACATAGCCACACCTTATTTTGTTTGGTTGTTTTTGCTATTGCTTCAAAATTATATGTGGCATGGCAATCACCTTCAGGTCCTGTTTTCTTGTGTGCTTTTTAGTGACAGTTTAGCTTTGTCAAGCTGTGTGTATTTCACCATTGATCCACAGGGTTTTCATTGCTGATTTTTCAGAAGTAGGTCACCGGGCCTTTTCCTAATCTGGAAGCTCTGCTTAAATCTGTTCAGGATCTTAGCAGCCCACAAGCCTCCACTGAGACAGATGGTAGGTACACTTGAGGTTCATTGGCTTGAGATCAAACCCAGATCTTCTTCATGGAAGGATAGAATTCTCCCGGTGAACCACCCTGCCTTCCCGTGTTAGTCCTTTAAAAAAAAAAAAAAAAAACCCCGTTGCCATGAGCCGATCATGACTCATGGCAACACCATCTTTTTCAGAGTAGAACTGCTACATAGGGTGTTTTGGGCTCTTTGTGGAAGTGATTGCCAGGCCTTTCTGTCATGGCTCTGTCGGGTGAGTTAAAACAGCCAACTTTTAGACTTCTAGTTAAATGCAAACTGTTTGTCCTACCCAGGGACCTCTCATGTGTTAATAGGGGAATGAAAATCAAAACTGCAAGATACCACTTCACATCCACCAGGATGGCTATGATGAAAAAGAAAAGTGTTGGCAAGGATGTGAAGGATTTGTAACCATTATAAATTGCTCATAGGAATGAAAAACTGTACAGCAACTTTGTAAAAGATTGGCAGTTCATTAAAAAGTTACCATGTTACTCAACTATTCCATTCCTAGGGATATACACAAGAGAATTCAAAACATATGTCCACAGAAAAACTTGTGCACGAATGTGCATAGCAGCATTCATATTTGACTGTAAATGACTCAGCAAGAAGATGAAGATTTAAGTAAGTAGGTGACCTTTCTGTGGGAGACAGTTTTATGTTTCTGTAAGGTTTTTTTTAAAATGCAACCGGTATTTGAAGGAAATGAGTGGAAACAACCCAAATGTTCTTCAATTGATGAGTTAAACAAAATGGTCTATCCATAGAATAGAATATCAAACATAAGGGGAAATGAAGCAGTGATTCATGCTACAGCATGGATGAGTCTTGAAAACATTATGCTAAGAAAAAACACAGAATGCCCAAAATTGGAATACCTGTAAAGACAAAGTAAGTAGATCAGTGGTTGCCTAGGACTGGGTGGGACTGAGAAGTTACATTACATGGAGCTTATATTTTTGGTACTTAATCCAATCCAGAATCTGTTGCTTTATGACAGCGTTTTTTATTTTTGTTAATTTTCCAAGTCCTAAGCATCATATCACATTTACTATATAAAGCTTGAAATATATAATGTTTGTTGTATTCACTGTGTTGTTATTTGCTTACAAGTTGATTCTGACTCATGATGACCACACTTGTACAGAGTAGAGCTGTTCTATGTGGTTTTCAGGGCTGCAACCTTTTGGAAGCAGACCACTAGGTCTGTCTTCCAAGGGACCTCTGGGTGGGTTAGACTGCCAGTCTTTTGATTAGTAGTTGAGCACTTAACCGTTTGTGCCATCTGTGTATACTGTTTGAGTGTGTACTATTGGAAGTTATACTTAACTCTGTTGTTAAGGGTGGCTTTTGTAAGAAGTAAAATAACCATAAAACAGGCTGCTTTCATTAAGACATGAAAAAAATGTTGATATAATTTGCTGCATTTGCCAGCTAAGAACCAGACTTATTACCTTCATGAACTCAAGTATGTGTGCATTTGTGTGTATGTAATGTGTGTGTAGTTTCAAATTTAAACAATACTAGAGTTTACATTGGCTATTTCATTGCAGTGTACCTTTCAGGCAGTCAAGTTTTGATTATTTAAAAATGTACAGTCTAATGGAAACAGATAAGAACAAATAATACTCATAAATAGTGGCCATGAGGTAGTGCTGATAATTTATGTACATGAAGAGTTGCTGATTTTACTGTTAGGACATTTCTTCCAGTGTCTTCACTTGTCAGTATTTTAAGAATATTTATAATACAGCAATGTTTTTACCTTACAGATAAGCAAAGTGTACCTTTTCATTACTTACAAAAGTTTTCTTTACATCAGATTTTTCTTTAATATGTTCATTTTTAAAAGTCTTTTAGAATTGTATTTATTGAATCATCTAATTGTCTAGGTGAAATCATCCAGTGTTATGTGAAGCAGTTAAGAGGTTATATTTGTTTGAAAACTGTAACATTTTGTTTCAGTATATGCTACTATTTGTGGTGTTTTTCCTGCATTTTTAGTGGATGATGCCCGCAAACTGGGACACGATGGTACCTCTGGAATAACCATGGACACAGAGTCTGAAATCGATCCTTGTAAAGTAGATGGCACTTGTCCTGAAGTCATCAAAGTCTATATTTTTAAAGCTGATCCTGGGGAAGATGACTTAGGTAAGAGGAAACCTTCAGCATAGGGACATACCTTGATCCAAATTCTTCAGTCTGATTACTTTGCTGTTACTTAATTTGAGAACATCTGAAATCTTTTCTGAGGATAACTTTTTAGAAAAGAATTCCAATGTAGGAATATAAAATTATTGTAAAAGGTAGAAAGCAAAACAGGTGGAAATAAAATTTTGGAGCTCTCATCTTCCCTTGTAGGTGGGACGGTAGACATTGTAGAAAGTGAGCCTGAGAATGATCATGGAGTTGAACTACTTGATCAGAATAGCAGTATTCGTGTTCCAAGGGAAAAGATGGTTTATATGACTGTAAATGACTCTCAGCAAGAAGATGAAGATTTAAGTAAGTAGCGCCCTTTCTGTGGGAGACAGTTTTGTTTCTGTACTTTTTTTTTCTTTTGTATGCAAGGAAACAAGCAGCACTATTTCTGAGATAATTACGATGCCACATTCCAAGGAAGTACATCAGTAACTGCATATTCTTAGAATGTTGCTTTAAAAAAAAAATGTGAAATCCAATAAATGTGATTCATTTATTGAATGCTTCTTAAGGGAAAGCAGTGTTCTAGATGTGCAACATTTGAACTTTGTATTTGTCTGTTAATTGAATTCAAATCAGTATCTTTTCTTTGTGATCTCCTTAAAGACAGTTACAAAAGTTTTTTTTTATTCTGTATTTAGATGTTGCTGAAATCGCTGATGAAGTTTATATGGAAGTGATAGTAGGAGAGGAGGATGCTGCTGTTGCTGCAGCAGCAGCTGCTGCTGTGCATGAACAGCAAATGGATGACAGTGAAATTAAAACTTTTGTGCCGATAGCATGGGCAGCTGCTTATGGTAAGTCACATAACCACTCTTAGGCTTGCATTGGTTTTTTAACTTGAATTCATGGTCTTAGATTTCAGATCTCTGAAGTGCCAATATTGTTATATAAGTAAAAATAGAACGGCATTATAAAGTCTACTTTTTGCCTTTAATATTAACAGCCACTTCCTTCATGCCTGGAATCATGTCTAGCTTTCAAACCTAAAAAACCCATGTCAGCATTCTGCCCTGTGGATTCCCTGGTTGTCTACAAAATTTTAAAGTTATGTGCCAGCTATAATCAAGATGAAAAGTTTCAGCTTGTGAAAGCCTGTGTACTTCTTACAATATCTGAAAGTTAGACATTTCCTACGATCCTGCTCTAAATGTGCTCACAAAGCCCATTACTGAGAAAGGGACGTTTCCTGACATGATTGTCATGACTTATTTTTCACTGTTGTGCTTAATAAAGAATCCCTAGTTCTTTATCATTTATAATACTGTATAATTTTTTTTCTAATGCGCATTGTTAGGTAATAATTCTGATGGAATTGAAAACCGGAATGGCACTGCAAGTGCCCTCTTGCACATAGATGAGTCTGCTGGGCTTGGCAGAGTGACTAAACAGAAACCAAAGAAAAGGAGAAGACCTGATTCCAGGCAGTACCAAACAGGTGAGGGCTCACAAGTTCCACAGCACAGAGTTCTGTGCCAGCTCCCAGACTGAATCTAGTATGTGTCCACAGAGGTGTTCTGATGGCATTTTAGCTGCTAGACCGTATCCAGCTTTTCTGTATTGAATCATAAAACATCATTTTAAGAATTCAGTGATATTCATGAATGATTTTCTTAGATAAAAAGAAACAAATGGTGACTAAAACCTTCAGGATAAACAGTTAAAAGGCTCAGGTGATCTCCCCCCCCCCCCCACAGTGATTATATAGACAAGGATCCCTAAAATGGATTAATTAACGTAAATTTAAAAATCTAACTATGTTAGTATAGAGCAAGCATAATTTACAGAGGAGCAGGACAAGTACTTGCACATAGGACAAACTCCTTTCTTGTATATTTTGTGTATATATTTGCATACTAAAAGATTTTTATAGGTGTAGTTAAACTTTAAGCATATATTTTCTTTGAATAATCAAAGCAGAAGTAGTGAATTTTAATTTAATAAATGATTTTTATGCAGGTCTCTAAATTGATGTAACTTCTGATTTATATTTTTTAGACTGGAGATAGATTGGTATAGTAATACTGAATGAACTTTCCAGACCAGGTTTTCTTTATGACTAGGTTGTTAAATCGTTCATGTTGAAAAACAAAGGAATTTTAAGTGGTAAATGGTATATTTTAGGTTCAGAACACACAATTTAAATTCTTGAAGAAAACAACTTTGATCTTGCATTTGCCTTTCTTTTCCTTTTGCTAGCAATAATTATTGGCCCTGATGGACATCCCTTGACTGTTTATCCTTGCATGATTTGTGGGAAGAAGTTTAAGTCGAGAGGCTTCTTGAAAAGGCACATGAAAAACCATCCTGAACATCTTACCAAGAAGAAATACCGCTGTACTGACTGTGATTACACTACCAACAAGAAGATAAGTTTACACAACCACCTAGAGAGCCACAAGTTGACCAGCAAGGCCGAGAAGGCCATTGAATGCGATGAGTGTGGGAAGCATTTCTCTCACACTGGGGCTTTGTTTACTCACAAAATGGTGCATAAGGAAAAGGGATCCAGCAAAATGCACAAGTGTAAATTCTGTGAATACGAGACAGCTGAGCAGGGGCTATTGAATCGCCACCTTTTGGCAGTCCATAGCAAGAACTTTCCTCATATTTGTGTGGAGTGCGGTAAAGGTTTTCGTCACCCTTCAGAGCTGAAAAAGCACATGCGAATCCATACTGGGGAGAAACCCTACCAATGCCAGTACTGCGAATATAGGTCTGCAGACTCTTCTAACTTGAAAACTCATGTAAAAACTAAGCATAGTAAAGAGATGCCATATAGGTGTGACATTTGTCTTCTGACTTTCTCGGATACCAAAGAGGTGCAGCAACATGCTGTTATCCACCAAGAAAGCAAAACACACCAGTGTTTGCATTGCGACCACAAGAGTTCGAACTCAAGTGATTTGAAACGACACATAATTTCAGTTCACACGAAGGACTACCCCCACAAGTGTGACATGTGTGATAAGGGCTTTCACAGGCCTTCAGAACTCAAGAAACATGTGGCTGCCCACAAGGGTAAAAAAATGCACCAGTGTAGACATTGTGACTTTAAGATTGCAGACCCATTTGTTCTAAGTCGCCACATTCTCTCAGTCCACACAAAGGATCTTCCATTTAGGTGTAAGAGATGTAGAAAGGGATTTAGGCAACAGAATGAGCTTAAGAAGCATATGAAGACCCACAGTGGCAGGAAAGTGTATCAGTGTGAGTACTGTGAGTATAGCACTACGGATGCCTCAGGCTTTAAACGGCACGTTATTTCCATTCATACGAAAGACTATCCTCACCGTTGTGAGCACTGCAAGAAAGGGTTCCGGAGACCTTCAGAAAAGAACCAGCACATAATGAGGCATCATAAAGAAGTTGGCCTGCCCTAACTGTACTCCTTACAGTCTTTTGTAGAGATACCCACCGTAAAACAGAAAATTGATTTTAAACGCAGTGTCATTCACATACAGTACTGTGTACATTGATTTCTGCTGTGTGCCAATAGGATTATTGCCTCTAGTTAACTTTTCTTTACCTGTTATTCAAGATAGTGTTCTGAATTCTTTCCAGTTTGTATAGTGAGGAAAAGTGACAAAAATTCAGTTGCTTTTAATTCATAGCCCCAGAAACTGTAATGAACTTTACAGTCTTAGAAGTTTTACTGTTTATTTAAATACTTCATTCACCTTCATGGTATTCTTCTAAGACTCTTGACTTAAAGCTAAAATAATTTAAGGTTGGTAACTCTAAAGATAATTTTTTCGGCTTTTCCTCGCACACATAAAAAATCTTTACATACAACAGAGACATCTGCTAATATAAAGGGGAGATTGTACTGTCAGCTTTAATTGTGATAAAAAAATCATTTCCTTTGCCTTAACATTTTCCGATGACATGACAGTGAAACTTCCTGTTTGAGCCGGACATTGTTGAACATGGAAGAATAGTTAGATTTGTATTTAATTTTCATTTTGTTTAGCAGGCAAATATGTTTCCTTTGACATTCTTTGTATTGTTAGGTTTCTAGCAGAGCAAACTTTTAGAAAATCTCATTGAAAAGCTTTGCTCATTCCTGTTCATTTTATTGTTCCATTCATGCTGTTTGTCTTGGAACAGTTGCATTCTGAAAGTGAGGCTTATTGTACACTAAATTTTGGAATCTTTTTGAGGAAAATTAGGCTCACAAGATCTTTTTGAAACTTGATGTGTAAATGTAGTCTAGCTGTGTGTTGCTTATTTTACATATTTATACACAATCCCAAATTTTAAATCTGCATGAAAAGTATCAAATTTACAGTAACCTGAAAGATCTAGGGATTCATGACAGCATTTTGTAAACTTGCTATTCAGCGAGACTACTCTGGTGAAGAAATAGAAGGAAAATTATTAATTATCCTTCAGGATCTTTAAAGAGTAAAGGTACTTTATTTTAAATTTCTTTGGTAATTGAGAAATAGAAGATGTTTCCAGATAAAATGTTTTTCCATACAGTTTCAGCTTCATGGCTTTGTATTTTTCTGAGAAGCTGAATGTGTAGACATAACCACCCTCAGTTTTCTCTCTGAGCCCACCAGTGAACTAAATGCCAGTAACTGAGGATGGTTGCTAATTAGCGAACTAAAACTTGGCATATTTTAGTGTGCTTTGTTCTGTCTTAGACAGAAAAGGCTACTGTTAGCAAAGTTTAAAAGTTGGCTTTGATTAGAAGATAAAGGTGTTTTAAATATACAATGAAAACCTGAGGTCTGACATTACCAAATCTTTCACAGTTTTGTTTTTTTATTGAATTGATGTATTTTAAGCCGTTATGAACATGAATATAATATAAAATGAATTTGAGCAGTTAATTAGAATTTGGTTGCGTTAACAATTTTGGAAAATAAAACACTTTTTAGGTCCTTTAACATAAGTGTTAGCAACATATATTAAGAGGTTTTTCTTCTCACTTAATATCTACTTTGCTCCACTTCATTGTGGTGTTACGTTCCATTCTTGCTGTCAGGTTTTACCTTTTTCTGTGCCACTAATAATCATAGCCAAGAGTTTTATTTATAGAGTAAGAAATACAAATATTTGGTGTTGCAGCCTCTTAAGTACAAGTTTGTTTAATTTCATTAGGCACGTAGGAATTCAAATCTATTGCTAACCAAAGCCGAGGCATGAATTTTGGAACCTTTGTGCTGAGTTAACTCCCATACCTGGCCCGCACATTTTAAATGTCATCCATTGTCCTGAATGCTGTTTTTTCCTTTTTTTTTTTAAGTCTTTTAAATCTTCCTTGATTTTGTATTTTTCCCTAGAGTAATACAAGAGAAAATTTAAAAAAATTGAAATTTAAGAATTTGAAAACATTCCATAAAATTAATAGAGAAAATATAATTAGCCGTTTAAATATATTTTAAGAAACAAACTGAAAGATAAAGAACACAACACTTGACATACTTCGTTTCTTTTACATAGTCTGGAGTCATCACAGTTGTTTTGTTTTGAAGCACAATACTGAAACCTTTAAAAGACAACAAAGGGTTTGGTCAAGTGAATATGGTAAAACATGTATAAAAAAATTGCAGTTACCGTTACATACTAACATTTGTTACAGGCTGGTTTTATACTTAAGACAATTTAATTAGCGAAGCTAAAAAAGTAGTTGTTTCAGTTCAATGCTTTAAAGAGGTACAGATATTTACAAGAACATAATATAAGTTATTGTTCTATTGAAATATCCGATTAAATATTGTATGTTCCTTCTCTGTATACATTGTAAAATAAGTATAAAATACTTTAAAAGAAATTCACATAGGGAAGTGTGACACTATTGTAAATGTGTACTTGAGAATAACATGCAAAAATAAAAATAAGAATATTTTCCTGTTAATGAATGTTTAGTCTGTTTGATACCAGTACTAAGTTAATGCTTTTTGTTAAGGAAAAAAATGCAGTTTTATTAAATCTGATAAACATAAACGTACTTGATTGTCTTCATTTACCCACTTCTTAATTCGTTCTGTGGGGCCAAAAAAATCAAACCTGTTGCCATTGACTCAGTTCCAATTCTTGGCAACCCTGTAGGACCGAGTAGAACTGCCCCATAGAGTTTTCAGGGAACGACTGGTGGATTCCAACTGCTGATCTTTTGGTAAGCAGCCAGGCTGTTAACCACTACAAATCTATGGAGCAGTGGGATGCAGATTGCTTCATTTTGTGGCTATATTGATAATCCTGGGAATTTGCAACTTGTATTTCAGAGAAGTCATTTGTGAGTTCTTTGACGGGCATATCCTTTAAATTTATTTTTTCCATTTACCTTCATAAAGAGTTTGTTTTATTAGTATTTCTAATTCTCTTTTAGATAAGTTTTCTGTTTTTGAGAGCACTTAAAAGTTCAGCATAAATTCACAGCATATTGAGTCTGTAGAGATTATCACCACCTCTGCATCACAAGAGCCTTCCCTGGAGTCAGTTACCACTTTGTACCTTAATATCCCTTTGTGCCCAGTTTGGAGGGCTTGAAGAAGCCCCTGGTGGCGGGATGGTTAAGCCACTGGGCTGCGAACCAAAAGGTTGGCAATTCAAACCTGCCTGGCAGCTCTGTGAGAGAAAGACCAGCTATACTCGTGTAAAGATTACAGCCTAGGAAACACTGTGGGGACAGGTCTACTCTCACATGAAGTCACTATGAGTAGAAATTGACTCTGTGGCACCAAGGTACCGAATAACAGTAGACATTGACATAAAATGGGCCCTTATCATGGTGCGATTTGGTAAAAGTTACCAGGAGTCGAGGACGTAGAAAAAGAATTGAGACACCTGGTTTTTTTTTTTTTTTAAATGAAGGTAAAATTCTTCTAAGGTTAACTTTTTAAAGTTGCATTCAGTGTCATTTAGTATGTCAAATTGTGCAATCACATCGATCTAGTTATAAAACAGCTTTGATGAAGCTCTCGCAGTTCTTAAATTATATAGAAACAAGAGTTTCAAAGTGTAAATAATTAAAACTAGTTAAATCATCAGGAGGACATGGTGTAAGACATAGGAATCACCTTGCCAAAAAGTAACTTGGCATTTTGGTTGCAGTTCTTGAGTCCTGACCTTTACTGGCTTTACTGGGATTGGCTGGGAGCCCGGCCCTGTAGTTGATCTTTATGCTTGACTTGACTGCCCTGCTGGGGCTCCCCTCCCTCCCTCACCACTCCTGGGTTGGGGATCTGCCCAGTGACTGATAAAAATCCTATAACGTGGAGGCTCAGATAAGGCCGCCTGAGAGACAGGAGAGATGTACTTCCGTTGGACACAGGCCCAGAGCTGAAATTTAGACCAGGTAAACCTGTGATGGCAGCAGAATTTCAGCTCTGGGTCTGTGTCCAAAGGAAGTACATCTCTCCTGTCTCTCAATGAATTATCAGAACAAATGGAGCATGGGTAGAGGGAGGAGTGGGAGGGAAGCCAGGGCAGCTGTTAGAAATTGTGATGTTGGAAAATGGGGTTATATATACATGACCTCTGCCTCATGTGAACCAATGTTGTGTTCATTCTTACAGCGTTGCCTTTTCATGTGGTGAACATCACTTCAAGAGCCAGAAATTGGTAAGATGACTGAATATTATGCTGAACAATTTTGTTTTAATAGAACACTTAACAAGTAACAGGAAACTCTGGTAGCATAGTGCTTAAGAGCTACAGTTGGTAAGCGAAAGGTCAGCAGTTTGAATCCACCAGGAACCCCTTGGGAACCCTATGGGGTAGTTCTGCCCTGTCCTTTAGGGTCACTATGAGTCACAATCAACTAGATGGCAATGGGATTTGGTTTTGGATTAACAAATAGCAATCAATCTGTGAGCCCAACCAGTCAGATGACACTGTTCTGCTCTTTGGGAATCAGTATTAACAGTTTCTTTTGTTTACCACAAATTCTAGGATTCATATTAATGAAAGCAGTATGACCAATCAATATTGTGAGGGTATGTCAGAGCAGTGGTTTTCAAAGTGTAGGCCAGGGACAGCTAGCATTAGCCTCACCTGGGAAATTGTTGGAAATATAAAATCTTGGGCCTCACCTCAGATGTACTAAATCAAACTATGTATAGGCCCAGAAATCTGTGTTTTAGCAAGTCATTAATGTGATTTTGGTATACTATTAAGTCTGATAGCCCATGGTTTAGAGTGCTTGACGGAACTTACAGAATTACTGGTGCAGCATTTTGTGTTGTAATATATATAACAAACACCAACAATTTCTTCAGAAATAAGCAGCAAAGGTGAAATACCAAAACAGATTTAAAAAGCAAACAAAGAAGCAGAGATTGGGGAAGATTGATGTCAAACCATGTAGAGATCTCCAAGGAACCAGGAAACAAGCTGAAGAGACAATGACCTCCCTCCAGAGCTGACACAGAAAACCATCCCCTAGAGCTAGCACCCTGAATTCAGTCTTCTAGCCTGCTGAACTGTGAGAGAATAAATTCCTATTTGTTAAAGCCATCCACTTGTCTTATTTCTGTTATAGCAGCACTAGATAGATAACTTAAGATAGCACCAGCACTCAACCATTGTGCTCCAGGGCTCCTTCAAATCTTATATAAATCCGAAAAAACCCATTGCCTTCTAGTCTATTCTGACTCACAATAGGACAGAGTAGAACTGCCTCACAGGGTTTCCAAGGCTGTAATCTTTGCTGATGAAGATCAAACACTACAGCCTAAAGAAAACAAAACTTCTGACAGCTGAACCAATAAGCAACCTGATAACATTGCAGCCATTGCCTCCATGATAAATGGAGAAAAGATTGAAGTTGTGAAGGATTTCATTTTACTTGGCTCCACAATGAAAGCCCATGGAAGCAACAGTCAAATCAATGTATTGAGCAAATCTGCTGGATAAAATCTTTTTAAAGTGGTGAAAAGCAAAGACAACACTTTGAGGACTAAGGTGTGCTTGACCCAAGCCACAGTATTTTCAGTGGCCTTATATACATATGAAAGGAAACCCTGGTGGTGTAGTGGTTAAGTGCTATGGCTGCTAACTGACGGATCACCAAGTCACCAGGAGCTCCTTGGAAACTCTATGGGGCAGTTCTACTCTGGCCTATAGGGTTGCTATGAGTCAAAATCTACTTGATGGCAATAGATTTGGTTTTGGTTTAATATATATATGAAAGCTGAACAATGAGTAAGGAATACCAGAGAAAAATTGATGCCTTTAAATTATGGCGTTGGCAAAGAATACTGAATATACCATGGACTGCCACAAGAACAAACAAACCTGTCACGGACAGATACAGCCAGAATACTCTTTAGAACAGAGGAAGAGGAGACTTCACCTTGTACTTTGTTTCTTTTTTTTGTTTGTTTGCATAATAGAGTTTATTATGCCAATTGCCTTAGAAGTCCCCTTAAGCCGTAGTTCGCAAACCCCTGCCCTTGCTCCGCTGACCTTCGAAGCATTCAGTTTATCCAGGAAACTTCTTTACTTTTGGTCCAGTCCAGTTGAGCTGACCTTCTGGGTATTGAGTATTGTCCTTCCCTTCACCTAAAGCAGTTCTTATCTACTAACTAATCAGTAAATCACCCTCTCCCCCCCCCCTCCCTTCCCACTCTCATAACCACAAAAGAATGTGTTCTTCTCAGTTTATGCTATTTCTCAAGAACTTATAATAGTGGTCTTACACAGTATTTGTCCTTTTGCATCTGACTAATTTCACTCAGCATAATGCCTTCCAGATTCCTCCATGTTATGAAATGTTTCACAGATTCATCACTGTTCTTTATCGATGTGTAGTATTCCATTGTGTGAATGTACCATAATTTATTTAACCACCTATTGATGGACACCTTGGTTGCTTCCATCTTCTTGCTATTGTAAACAGTGCTGCAATAAACATGGGTGTGCACATATCTGTTCGTGTAAAAGCTCTTATTTCTCTAGGGTATACTCGGAGGAGTGGGATTTCTGGATTGTATGGTAGTTCTAACTTTTTAAGAAAACGCCAGATAGATTTCCAAAGTGGTTGTACCATTTGACATTCCCACCAGCAGTGTCTAAGAGTTCCAATCTCCCCTCATCCTCTCCAACATTTATTATTTTGTGTTTTTTGGATTAATGCCAGCCTTATTAGAGTGAGATAGAATCTCATCTTAGTTTTAATTTGCATTTCTCTAATGGCTAATGATCGAGAGCACTTTCTCATGTGTCTGTTAGCTGCCTGAATATCTTCTTTAGTGAAGTGCATGTTCATATCCTTTGCCCACTTTTTGATTGGGTTGTTTGTCTTTTTGTGGTTGAGTTTTAACAGCGTCATACAGATTTTAGAGATCAAGCACTGGTCAGAGATGTCATAGCTGAAAATTTTTTCCCAATCTGTAGGTGGTCTTTTTACTCTTTTGGTGAAGTCTTTAGATGAGCATAGGTGTTTGATTTTTAGGAGCTCCCAGTTATCTGGTTTCTCTTCGTCATTTTTGGTAATGTTTTGTATTCTCTTTATGCCTTGTATTAGGGCTCCTGACATTGTCCCTATTTTTTCTTCCATTATCTTTATCGTTTTAGTCTTTATGTTTAGGTCTTTGATCCACTTGGAGTTAGTTCTTGTGCATGGTGTGAGGTATGGGTCCTGTTTCATTTTTTTGCAAATGGATATCCAGTTATGCCAGCACCGTTTGTTAAAAAGACTATCTTTTCCGCAATTAACTGACACTAGACCTTTTTCAAATATCAGGTGCTCATATGTGGTTGGATTTATATCTGGGTTCTCAATTCTGTTCCATTGGTCTATGTGCCTGTTGTTGTACCAGTACCAGGCTGTTTTGACTACTGTGGCTGTGTAATAGGTTCTAAAATCAGGTAGAGTGAGGCCTCCCACTTCCTTCTTCTTTTTCGGTAATGCTTTACTTATCTGGGGCTTCTTTCCCTTCCATATGAAGTTGGTGATTTGTTTCTCCATCACTTTAAAAAATATCATTGGAATTTGGATCAGAAGCGCATTGTATGTATAGATGGCTTTTGGTAGAATAGACATTTTTACTATGTTAAGTCTTCCTATCCACGAGCAAGGTACGTTTTTCCACTTATGCAGGTCCCTTTTAGTTTCTTGCACTAGTACTTCATAGTTTGCTTTGTACAGGTCTTTTACATCTTTGGTAAGATTTATTCCTAAGTATTTTGTCTTCTTCAGGGCGACTGTGAATGGTATTGATTTGGTGATTTCCTCTTCGATGTTCTTTTTGTTGATGTAGAGGAATCCAAGTGATTTTTGTATGTTTATCTTGTAACCTGAGACTCTGCGGAACACTTCTATTAGTTTCAGTAGTTTTCTGGAGGATTCCTTAGGGTTTTCTGTGTGTAAGATCATGTCATCTGCAAATAGAGATACTTTTACTTTTTCCTTGCTGATCCGAATGCCCTTTATTTCTTTGTCTAGCCTAAATGCTCTGGCTAGGACCTCTAGCACAATGTTGAATAAGAGTGTTCACCTCGTACTTTGGGTGGGTCATCGAGAGGGACTAGTCCCTGGAGGAGGACTCATGCTTGGTAAAGCAGAGGGTCAGCAAAAAAAGAGAAAGACCTTCAACCAGATGGATTGACATAGTGGCTGCAACAACGGACTCACACATCACAACAATTATGAAGGTGGCACAGGACTGGGCAGTGTTTTCAATTCTACTCTACATAGGGCTGCTGTGAGTTAGACCATTTCAACAACACCTAACAACAACTTCAATCTTTGTGGAAGCAGACTGCCACATCTTTCTCCTGTGGAACAGCTGGTAGGTTTGAACCACCACCTTTTGGTTAGCAGCCAGGCACTTAACCACTGTGCCACCAGGGCTCCTTTCAAACCTTGTATGAAAAATAAAACCCGTTGCCAAAGAGTTGATTGTATAGACTCTCAAAAATTAAATTCTTGAAAGGTAAAGAGAAGTCAGAGGCATATTAGGCAAGTAAAGGTGAAGGACTTAAAAAGTTGTGTGCGTCATAGGGAAATAAGTAATTTCAACTCAGTAGTTGTAGGGAGACTTAAGTAATTCATATTAGAAAACTTTCCCCCCGCCATCCTGTAGCTATTTTAGTTAAGGTCAAAATTAAGTAGACCTTTATTGATTTGTTTTTTTGTGTGTGAAAACAGAAAACAAAAACCATACATAGCACAACATTTGTCAGTTCAACATTTTCACTTGCACAATTTAGAGACATTATGTTCATCATGTGCAGCCATCAGTACTGTTTTTGGATTTTATGTTTTTCTTTGTTGTACATATATTATTTGTTCTGCCTATAAAACAAGTTTTAAATTTTAAATATATTGTTCCTGCTATTTAAAAATATTTGCTAATATTTACAAATAACTTACTATTTTATTGGGCATATATGTATGTGTGACTGTATATGTATATATACATGAGTATGCATACACAGATACACACACGCAGAGAAATAAGGCTGCTTAAAATTACATGTTCTACATTCAGGAAATGTGACCCCTTGAGTAGTTTGGCATTTCTAGCACCAGTGAAACTATGAATGACTGTTGCATCCATGTAGCCATAATATTTGTGCCCACTTAGATTTTAAAATCATTTTCTCAAGTTCTGAGGTGGCAATATGCAGTAAATTACTGAAATTTGAGTTAAAAAATCAAGAATTATTTTTTCTGATTTGGCTTTTCCTAAACCAAAGTGTCAGCAGTTCGAATCCACCAGGCACTCTTTGGAAACTCTATGGGGCAGTTCTACTCTGTCTGATAGGGTCGCTATGAGTCGGAATCGACTCGACAGCTCTGGGTTTTTTTTTTGGATCTACTTGGTATCCTGTGTTACTTGTATTGCTGGTAATGAGTAACAAAGGATTTGTCATCATAGTGACCTCCTGATATTGAAAAGTCAGAAAAAATGCTTAGAAATTCTAGATGATATTTAGCTATGTGAATTATGACAGAAATTTCAAAATGTATCAATTAAACTTGATTAGTTCGTTAAACCTACATTTGCTATCCAATTGCTTCATGCTTATGTTTGCCTTTAAATGCAGAATCTATTTCCTTTAGTTGGAGATTACTTGAAATAATGGAAGGTATTGCAAAGACATCTGCTGAGGTTTTGATGGTGCTAATCACATACGTTCTGCCTTTTGAATTCTAATCACGCCGAATGTGTGATTTAATCTAATAAAACTGGATTGGGATACTTGGAGGCTAAAATGTGTCTATGTGCTATTTTCTCCAAATCTAGGCCTTGCCTAGCCGTTTAATAATGCAGCCAATGATGTGAAGGCCTGGGATGTACCTTACCTTCCTCCGAGTGAGCTGTAGAGAGACTGGTTGCCCTCTCACCAGAGAAGTGCAGCAAGTGGTATAGAACGGCTGCAGGGTCCTCCATAGTCCAGGGAAAAGCAAAGCAGAGTTTGCCATCCTAAGCACTCAGCTGCTAACCAAAAGTTGAGTGGTTTGAACTCACCATCCCACTCTGTGGGAGAAAATAACAGTGTCACTAGCGGCCACCCCTCCATGCTAATTACCACAATATTGTAGCTAAAACACCAGAAAATTTGCCAAAGTCAGCGACTATATGAACACCAGCAGCAGGAAAAACAACAGTGTGTGCTTATAGAGCATACAGGTGAAACCACATGATTTACAGTGTCATAGTGGCAAAATTCTTTACCATATATTGATGAAACTGTTGCAAGTTTTTTTATATTGCAAGTTTTGATAAACATTAAGTAATCACCCACCATGTCATCCTCCTTATTCAGTGAATGATTTATCTTTTCACTACAGCCTTTGCCGTATGTTTTGTGATAATATTTTGTGTTCAGCAATTTTTCTTTCAAGGATCAAGTATTCCTGTATCTACTGACTATTCACCCATGCTCTTTTTTTTTTTTAAGTGTATATTCATTTTGGAGAGAATTTTTAAGTTCAGAACGGTGCACAGAAGAAAGGAAAGTGTGTCGAATTAACCCATTATCTGAAACAATTATAATTTCCTTTTCAAAGGTCTGTATGGGATTATCCATTTTTATTAGATTTTTTGAAATTACAGACAATACTTGTTATTGTAGTGATTGTAGAACAACACCAAAAGTATGCATACTAAGTTAATAAACTCACCCCAATACTTATTTCCTTGTGGTAATTATTATTGCCGTATATAGGCCTTCTCCTGAAGTTCATAAGAAATCTCAAGGCACCCCAAATAGCCAAAGCAATCTTGAAAAAGAAGAACAAAGTAGGAGGACTTACACTTCCTGATTTCAAGACATACTATCAAGCTACAGTAATCAAAACAGTGTGGTACTGGAGTAAGTACAGACCTACAGACCAATGGATTTCATAGAATCGAGAACTCCTCTAGTCATTAGGGAGTCAAAACCACAAAAACTTCTGTGCTGTAATAGCCAGTACATATACAGAACTCCTGCAACTCAACAGCAAATGTTTTGAAGGCTCATTCATGTTATAGCATTTATCAGAATTTCATTTCTGTTTATGGCTGGATAATATCCCATCGCATATATACATATATATGCGTTTGTATATATGTGTATATACACCTCACTTTGTTTACCCATTCATTTGTCTGTACACGCTTGGGTTGTTTCCACTGTGTGAATATGCTGCAGTGGACATTGCTGTACAAGTATATGTTTGCAGTCCTGCTTTTAATTCTCTTGTGTATATACCTAGGAGTGAAATTGCTAGATCACTTGGTAATTTTATGTTTAACTTTTGAGACTCTCCAAACTGTTTTCCACAGTGGCTGCAACCATTTTACAGTCCCGTAGGTAATGGATGAGGTTCCTAATCTTCCACATTGTTGCCACACCTGTTGGATTTCTTTTTCAATCACAGCCATTCTAGTAAGTGTGAAATATTTCGTTGTCCTTTCTATTTGCTTTTTTCTAATGAGTAATGACACTGAACATCTTTCCATGTGCTTGTTTGTCATTGGTATCCCTTCTTTGGATAAATGTCTATTCAAGTCTTTTGTCCATTTTGGATTGAGTTGTTTGTCTTTTTTGTTGTTAAACGCGAGAGTTATTTGAAAACCCTGTCAGACACGTGGTTCTCAAAAACTTTCTTCCAATCTATAAGTTGTCTCTTCACTTTGTTGATAAAGCCTTTGGATAAAAGTGTTGTTTTTTTTTTTTGTGTGTGTGTGCTTTAAGTGAAAGTTTACAGATCAAGTCAGTCTATCACACAAAAACTTATATATACCTTGCTACGTACTCCCAATTGCTCTCCCCCTAATGAGACAGCCCGCCCCCTCCCTCCATCCACTCTCTCTTTTCGTGTCCATTTTGCCAGCTTCTAACCCCCTCTATCCTCTCATCTCCCCTCCAGGCAGGAGATGCCAACATAGTCTCAAGTGTCCACCTGATCTAAGAAGCTCACTCCTCACCAGTATCCCTCTCCAACCCATTGTCTATTCCAATCCCTGTTTGAAGAGTTCGTTTTGGGAATGGTTCCTACCCTGGGCCAACAGAAGTTCTGGGGGCCATGACCACCAGGGTCCTTCTAGTCTCAGTCAGACCATTAAGTCTAGTCTTTTCACGAGAATTTGGAGTCTGCATCCCACTGCTATCCTGCTCCCTCAGGGGTTATCTGTTGTGTTCCCTGTCAAGGCAGCTGTTGGTTGTAGCCAGGCACCATCTAGTTTTTCTGGTCTCAGGATGATGTAGTCTCTGGTTTACATGGCCCTTTCTGTCTCTTGGGCTCATAATTACCTTGTGTCCTTGGTATTCTTCATTCTGCTTTGATCTAGGTGGGTTGAGACCAATTGATATACCTTACATGGCAGCTTGCTAGCATTTAAGACCCCAGATGCCACTCTCCAAAGTGGGATGCAGAATGTTTTCTTAATAGATTTTATTATGCCAATTGACTTAGATGTCCCCTGAAACCATGGTTTCCAAACCCCTGCCCCTGCTACGCTGGCCTTCAAAGCATTCAGTTTATTCACGAAACTGCTTTTGGTTTAGTCCAGTTGTGCTGACCTCGCCTGTACTGTGTGTTGTTTTTCCCGTCAACTACAGTAGTTCTTATCTACTATTTAAGTAGTGAATTCCCCTGCCCCACCCTCCCTCCCCTCGCTCTTGTAGCCATCAAACAATATTTTCTTATCTGTTTAAACTATTTCTCAAGTTCTTATAATAGTGGTCTTATACAATATTTGTCCTTTTGCAACTGACTAATTTCACTTAGCATAATACCTTCCAGGTCCCTCCACATTATGAAATGTTTCACAGATTCATCACTGTTCTTTATCGATGCGTAGTATTCCATATACCACAATTCATCCATTCATCCATTGATGGGCACCTTGGTTGCTTCCATCTTTTTGCTATTGTAAACAGTGCTGCAATAAACATGGGTGTGCATATATCTGTTAGTGTAAAGGCTCTTATTTCTGTAGGTTATATTCCAAGGAGTGGAATTGCTGGATCGTATGGTGCTTCTACTTCTAGTTTTTTAAGGAAAAACCAAATCAATTTCCATTTTACATTCCTACCAGCAGTGTATAAGTGTTCCAATCTCTCCACAGCCTCTCCAACACTTATTGTTTAGTGTTTTTTGGATTAATGCCACCCTTGTTGTAGTGAAATGAAATCTCATTGTAGTTTTGATCTGCATTTCTCTAATGGCTAATGATCAAGAGCATTTCCTCATGTATCTGCTAGCTACCTGAATGTCTTCTTTAGTGAAGTGTCTGTTCATATCTTTTGCCCATTTTTTAATTGGGTTATTTATCTTTTTGTAGTTGAGCTTTTGCAGCATCATGTAGATTTTAGAGGTCAGGCACTGATCGGAAGTTGGATAAAAGTTTTTAATTTTGATAAGGTCCTATTTATCTTTTTTTTTTTTTGGCTTGTGTTTTTGGTGTCATATTTAAGGACCCAATGTCAAAAACTAGGTTCTGAAGCCTTATCCCTGTGTTTTCAGTTTTTATATTTAGGTTTTTGATCCATTTTGAGTTAGTTTTTGTATATTGTATGAGGTATGGGTCCAGATTCATTCTTTGGCTTGTGGAAATCTGTTCTCCTAAGACCACTTATTAAAGAGACTATTCTTTCCCCATTGAATGGAATTAGCACTGTTGTTGAAAATTGACCATACATGTATGGGCTTTTTCTGAACTCTCAGCTCTATTTAATTGATCAATATGCCTATCATACCAGTATAAGATTGTTAGATGGTCTAGCTTTATAATTGTTTTGAGATCAGGAAGTGTGGGTCCCCCTACTTTGTTCTTCCTTTTTCAAGAAGAATTTGGTAATTCAGGCCTCTTTGAAGTTTCATATAAAGTTGAGAATTGCCTCTTCCATTTCTGCACAGAAAGCTGTTGGAATTTTGATGAAGATTACATTGAATTTATGGTAGCTTTAGGTAGTATCATACTATAGGGTCTCTATGAGTCAGAATCAATGGCAATGAGTTTGGGTTTTTTTTAATTTATTTTTTATTTTTAGGTAGTGTAGGCATAACAATATGAATTCTTTTGATCCATGAATCTGGAATGTCCTTCCATTTATTTAGGCCTTCTTTAATCCTTCCATTTATTTAGGTCTTCTTTAATTTACTTTAGTAATGTTTTATGAGATACCTGGGAGGTGTGAATGGTTTGCTCTAAGCTACTAACCAAAAGGTTAGTAACTCAAATCCACTCAGAGGCTTCACGGAAGAAAGGCTTAGCGATTTGCTTCCATAAACATTACAGTTAAGAAAACACTATGGAGCTCATTCTACTCTGTAACTCACGGCTTCACCACAAGTCGGTACTGATTTAGTGGCAATGGTATACACACACACACACACACACACACACATAGGATGGCAGTGATATCTGTGTGTGTGTGTATGTGTGCAGCCATAGCACTTAACCACTACACCTCCAGGGTCTCCTACATGCATATAAATGTATGTACGTATGTATATATATATATATTTGTTTATGGCTACTAGCCAAAGTAATACATATAATATTATATATAATCCACAAAAAAAACCCCAGTGCCATCATATGTGTGGTATGTACATATATACACATATATTTACAGATACATATATCGCTGCCATCCAATCAATTCTGATTTATTGTGAACTCATGTGTTACAGAGTAGAACAAGCTCTATATATGTATACGGCGCACTGGTGGTGCAGTGGTTAAGTGCTAAGGCTGCTAACCAAAATCTCGGCAGTTTGAATCCACCAGCCACTCCCTGGGAACCCTGTAGGGTAGTATTACCCTGTCCTGTAGGGTCACTATGAGTGGAAATCAACTTGGCAGCAATGAGCCTGGTCTAGTTTTGGTTTTACACAGAAACACACAATAGGGAAGCTCTTAATCTTTACTAAGTATGATGTTAGCTGTTGGTTTTTCATAAGAGGCCTTCATTATATCAAGGGATTTCTCTACTATTCCTAGCTGTGTGTTTTCTTATCAGAGAAAGGTATTGGATTTGGTCAAATGCCAACTCTACATCTATTGAGATGATCCTGTTGTTCTTTTACTTTGTTCTATTAATGTGGTATATTACACCGATTTTCTAATGTTGAGCTACACTTGCATTCCTGTAATAAATCCCACTTGATCATATTGTCTTTTTTAAAAATAATTTATTATATTCTTGGTGTTAAAAATATGCACAGCAAAACATACACTAATTCAACAAAATCTACATGTACAATTCAGTGACACTGACTACACTGTTCAAGGTGTGTAACCATTCTCATCCTTCTTTTCTGAATTATTTCTCCACTGTTAACATAAAAGTGTAAACTTTTTAATGTGCTGTTGGAATTTGTTTGCTGGTATTTTGTTGAGGATTTTTGCAATTATATGCATAAGGGATGTTCGTGTGTACCTTTTTTTTTTCACTCTGTGGTGTCTTTGTCTGGTTCTGGTATCAGAATAATGTTGACTTCAAAGACTAGGTTAGGCAATGTTCCCACTTACACATTTTCGAAAAGCTTAAGGATTAGGGCCAATTCTGCTGTACATGTTTGGTAGAATTCTCCAGTGAAGGCATCTGGTTCAGGACTTTTCTTTGTTGGGAGATTTTTTTTTTTTTAATTGATTTAGTATCTTCACATGTAATGGATCTATTCAGATGTTTTTATTTCGTCTTGAGTTAATGAAGGAATTTTATTTATTTCTGGGTATTTGTCCATGTCACATACGTTATCTAGTTTGTTGGCATACAAGTCTCTCTTCAGAGTATTCTCTTAAAATCCTTTTTATTTCTGTAGGGTTAGTTTTAATGACCCTGCTTTTATTTCTGATTTTAGATATTTGTGTTTTCTCTCTCTCTTTTCAAATCTATGTAAATAAAGGTTTGTAAATTGTATTGATCTTGTCCCTTTGGGTCTGGTTTGCTTTTTTTTTTTCTGAATCCTCAAGTTGTTAAGTTAGATTACTGATTGGGATATTTCTTCTCGTAACGTAGGCATCTACAGCTATAATTATGATTCTGAGCACTACATTCATTGTATCCCACAAATTTTTATACGTTGTGTTGTCATTTTCATTCAGTCTTAAATATTTTGTGACTTCTCTTTTGTATTCTTTCCTGATTTGTTGGTTGTTTAACAGCATGTTGTTTAAAAACCCAAAACCAAACCCACTGCTGTTGAGTCAATTCTAACTCATAGTGACCCGACAGGCAGAGTACAACTGCCCAATACGGTGTCCAGGGAGTGGCTGGTAGATTTGAACTGCTGAACCTTTTGGTTAGTAGTCATTCTCTTAACCGCTGTACCACCAGGGCTCTGTGTATTGTTTAATTCCCATGTATTTGTATATTTTAACTGATACTAATTTCTAGCTTCTTCCCTTTTTTGTCAGAGAAAACAACTCACATGATTTAAATATTTTTCTGTCTATTTTGACTTGCTTTGTGATCTAACATGTCATCTATTTTGCAGAATGATTTCTGTGCATTGGAGAGGAATCTATATAGTATAGTCTTGTTAGGTAGAGTGTTCTGTCTATGTGAGTTAAGTCTGGTTGATTTTTATTGTCATTCAGGCTCTCTTTCTTTATTGTTCTTTCCAGGTGTGCTGTCCATTATCGAAAGTGGTGTTTTGAAGTTTCCTACTACTAGTACACAGCCTTCAAGTCTATTAGTGCTTGTTTTATATATTTAGGATTATATTTGGGAATGTCTTAATTTCACCTTAATTCTATTTATTTTATTTTATTTTTTTATTGTGCTTTAAGTGAAAGTTTACCATTCAAGTCAGTTTCTCATACAAAAACATATACACACATTGTTATGTGACCTTAGTTGCTCTTCCTATAATGTGATGGCACACTCCTCCTGTCCACCCTGTATTTCCCATGTCCATTCAACCAGCTCCTTTTTTCCTCTGCCTTTACATCTCACCTCTGGACAGGAGCGGCTCACATAGCCTCATAGGTCTACTTGAGCTAAGAAGCACACTCCTCGCCAGTATGCTTTTTATGTCTTATAATCCAATGTAATCTTTGTCTGAAGAGTTGGCTTCGGCAATGGTTTTAGTTTTAGGCTAACAGAGAGTCTGGGGGTCATGTCCTCTGGGGCCCTTCCAGTCTCAGTCAGACTATTAAGTTTGGTCTTTTTACTAGAATTTGAGATCTGCATCCTACTTTTCTCCTGCCCCATCAGGGATTCTCTGTTGTGTTCCCTGTCAGGGCAGTCATTGGAGGTAGCCAGGCACCATCTGGCTCTTCCAGTCTCAGGTTGATGGAGTCTGTGGTTTACGTGCCCTTTCTGTCACTTCGGCACATATTTTCCTTGTGTCTTTGGTGTCCTTTATTCTCCTTTGCTCCAGGTGGGTTTAGACCAACTGATGCAACTTAGATGGCTGCTTGCTACCTTTTAAGCCCCCCAGATGCCATTCGCCAAGGTGGAATGAAAAACATTTTCTTAATGCACTTTGTTATGTGAGTTGACCTAGATGTGCCCTAAAACCATGGTTCCCAGACCCCTGCCCCTGCTACTCTGTCCCTTGAAGTATTTGGTTGTATTCAGGAAACGTCTTAGCTTTTGGTTTAGTTCAGTTGTGCTGACTTCCCCTGTGTTGTGTGGTGTCTTTCCTTTCACCTAAAATAATTCTTGTCTACTATCTAGTTAGTCAATACCCCCCTCCCTCACCCTCCTAACCATGAAAGAGTGTTATCTTCTTGTTTAAATCTTTTCTTGAGTTCTTATAATAATGGTCTCATACAATATCTGTTTTTTGTGACTAATTTCACTCAGCACAATGTCTTCCAGATTTGTCTATGTTATGAGATGTTTCATCATTGTTCTTTACTGTTGCGTAGTATTGTATCATGTGAATATATCATAATTTGTTTTTCCATTCATTCTTTGATGGGTATGTTGGTTGTTTCCATGTTTTTGCTATTGTAAACAGTGCTACAATGAACACGGGTGTGCATGTATCTATTCACATGAGGGTTCTTATTTAGGATGTATTCCAAGGAGTGGGATTGCTGGATCCTGTGGTACTTCTATTTCTAGCTTTTTAGGGAAGATCCAAATCGATTTCCAAACTGGTCGTACCATTTCTTATTCCCACAAGCAGTGTGTAAGTGTTTCAGTCTCTCCACAACTTCTCCGACAGTTATTATTTTGTGTTTTTTGGATTAATGCTAGCCTTGCTGGCATGAGATAATATCTCAGTATAGTTTCGATTTGCGTTTCTCTAAAGGCTAATGATCGTGAATATTTCCTCGTATATCTGTTAGCCACCTCAGTATCATCTTTGGTGAAGTGCATTTTCATATACTTTGCCCATTTTTTAATTGGTTTGTCTTTTTGTTGTTGAAATTTTGCAGTATCTTGTAGATTTTAGAGATTAGATGCTGATTGGACTTTTCATAGCCAAAAAATTTTCCCATTCTCTAGCTTGTCTTTTTACTCTTTTGGTGAAGTCTTTGGAAGAGCCTAAGTGTCTGATTTATAGGAGCTCCAAGTTATCTAGTTTCTCTTCTGGTATTTGTGCACTGTTATGTCTTGTATACTGTTTATGCAATGAATTAGCACTCCTAGTATTGTTCCAATTTTTTCTTCCATGATCTTTATCATTTTAGATATTATATGTAACTCTTTGATCCATTTTGAGTTAGCTTTTGTGCATGGTGTGAGGTATGGGTCTTGTTTCATTTTTTTGCAGGTGGATATCCAGTTATGCCAGCACCATTTGTTAAAGAGACTGTCTTTTCCCCAATTAATGGACTTCGGGCCTTGGTCAAATATCAGTTGCACATAAGTGGATAAATTTATGTCTGGATTCTCAATCCTGTTCCATTGGTCTCTGTGTCGTTGTACCAGTACCAGGCTATTTTGACTACCATGGTGATATAAAACATTCTAAAATCAAGCAGTGTGAGGCCTCCCACTTTGTTCTTCTTCTTTGGTAATGCTTTACTTACCTGGGGCCTCTTCCCCTTCCATATGACATTGGTGAGTTGTTTCTCCATCTCATTAAAAAATGCCATTGGAATTTGGATGTGGATTGTATTGTATCTGTGGATCACTTTGGGTAGAATATACGTATTCGCAATAGCGAGTCTTCCTATCAGTGAGCAAGGTATGTTTTTCCACTTATGTAGGTCTCTTTTGGTTTCTTGCAGTAGAATCTTGTTTTCTTTATATAGGTCTTTTAGTCTCTGGTTAGAGTTATTCCTAAGTATTTTATCTTCTTGGAGGCTATTGTAAATGGTATCAGTTTGGTAATTTCCTTTTTGAAGTTCTCTTTGTTGGTGTAGAGGAACCCAACTGATTTGTGTATGTTTATCTTATATCCTCATATTTTGCTGAAATTTTCTATTAGTTCTAGTAGCTTTTTTGTAGATCCTTTTGGGTTTTCTGTGTATAAGATCATAACCTCTGCAAATAGAGGTACCTTTACTTCTTCCTTACCAATTTGGATACCCTTTATTTCTTTTTCTAGCCTAATTGCTCTGGCTAGGACCTCCAGCACAATGTTGAATACGATTGGCGATAAAGGGCATCCTTACCTGGTTCTCATTCTCAAGGGGAATGCTTTTGGTCTCTCTCTGTTTAGGATGATGTTGGCTGTTGGCTTTATATGAATGCTGTTTATTATGTTGACCAATTTCCCTTGTACTCCTATTTTGCTGAGTTTTTATCATATGTGGATGTTAGACTTTGTCAAATGCCTTTTCTGCATCAGTTGACAAATATTTTGTCAATTTGGCTAGTGGCTTGTTGATTTTGTTGATCTTTCTGAAGAATAAACTTTTGATCTTATTAACTCTTTCAGTTGTTCTTCTCTTGTCTATTTCATTTAATTCTGCTCCTATTTTTATTATTTGCTTTCCCCTGGTGCCTGAGGGCTTCTTTTGCTGCTCTCTATTTGTTTGAGTTGTATGGTTAATGTTTTAATTTTGGCCCTTTCTTCTTTTTGAATGTGTGCACCTCTTTTTGGGTGTGTGCATTTTTTGCTATATATTGACTTCTGGGTACTGCTTTTGCTGTGTCCCGAAGGTTCTGATAGGAAGTGTTTTCATTCTCATTTGATTCTGTGAATTTCTTTATTCTGTCCTTAATTTCTTCTGTAATCCAGTAGTTTATGAGCAAAATGTTGTTCAGCATTCATGTGTTTGATTTTTTTCCTTGCTTTTTCTGTTATTGATTTCTGCTTTTATGGCTTTTTGGCCAGAAGAGATGCTTTGTAATATTCTGATGTTTTGGATTCTCTTAAGGCTTGCTCTATGGCCTAATGTGTGGTCTATTGTGGAGAATTTTCCATGTGCATTGGAACAGAAAGAATACTTGGCTGCTGTTGGGTGATGTGTTCTGTATATGTCTTTGAGATCAAGTTGGTTGATTGTTACATTTAGACAATCTAAATGTATCTTTATTGAGCTTACTTCTGGATGTTCTGTCCTTCACCAAAAGTGGTGTGTTAAAGTCGCCTACTATTACTGTGGAGCTATCTATCTCACTCTTCAGTGTTGTTAGAGTTTGTTTTATGTATTTTGGAGCCCTGTTTTTGGGTGCATAAATGTTTATTATGGTTATATCCTATTGTATATTGACCCTTTAATCATTATGTAGCATCTGTCCTCATCCTTTGTGGTGGATTTTACTTTAAGGTCTTTTTTTCTCAGAAATTAATATTCCCACTCCTGCTCTTTTTTGATTGTTGTTTGCTCAATATATTTTTTCCAGCCTTTGAATTTTAGTTAGTTTATGTTTTAAGTCTAAGGTGTGTCTCCTATAGCAGTATATAGATGGATTTTTTTTAATCCATCCTGCCGCTCTCTATCTCTTTATTGGTGCATTTAGTCCATTTATATTCAGCATAATTATTGATAGGTAGGAGTTTAATGCTGTCATTTTGATGTCTTGTGTGAGTGTGTGTGTGTGTTGCTGACGGTTTCTTTGTTCCACTTAATTTTCTGTGCTGAGTTGTTTTTCTTTATATATTGTCTTTTCCTCTTTTTTTTTTTTATTGTTGCTTTTGCATTTGATGAGTCTTCATGTTTTTCTTTTTTATTTTGATGTGTAGGATTGTGAGTTTCCTTTGTGGTTACCCCTATTTTTTAAGTTTACCCCTACTTTTCTAAGTTTAAACCAATCGTTTATTTCTTTATATCGTCTTGACATCCTCTCCATATGAAAGATTTATAGCTACATTTTTTACTCCTTTTTTGTTTTAATGTTGTCATCTTTTACATAATGACATCTCTGTTTCCCTGTTTTGAGTTTTTAGCTTTGATTTACTTTTGTGATTTTCCTGTCTGGGTTGATATCTCCTTGCTCTGTCCTCTGTTCTAGCCTTGGGTTGTTATCTGATGTTATTGATTTTCTAACTAGAGAACTCCCGTTAGTATTTCTTGTAATTTTGTTTTGGTTTTTGCAAATTTCCTAAATTTTTGTTTATCTGGAAATGCCCTAACTTCGCCATCATATTTGAGAGATAGTTTTGCGGGATATATGATTCTTGACTGGAAATTTGTTTTCTTCAAGGCTTGATATATGTCATCCCATTGCCTTCTTGCCTACATGGTTTCTGCTGAGTAGTCTGAGCTTATTCTTATTGACTGTCCTTTGTAGGTGCCTTTTCTTTTACCCCTAGTTGCTCTTAAAATTCTCTCTTTATCTTTGGCTTTGGCAAGTTTGGTTAAAATATGCGACTTGGTGACTTTCTTTTGGGATCTACCTTGCGTGGGGTTCAGTGAACATCTTGGATAGATATCTTCTCATCTTTCATGATATCAGGGAAGTTTTCTGACAAGAATTCTTCAACAATTCTCTATATTTTCTGATATCCCCTCATTCTGGTACTCCGGTCACTCATAAGTTATTCTTCTTGATAGAGTCCCACATAATTCATAGGGTTTCTTCATTTTTTTTAATTCTTTTTTTTTTTCGTTTTCCCTCCGTTATGTTGGTATCAAGTGCTTTATCTTCAGTCTCACTAATCCTGACTTCTAGTTCCTCAATTTCGCTCCTCTGACTTTCTACTGAGTTGCTTAATTCTGAAATTTTATTGTTAATCTTCAGGATTTCTGTTTGCTGTCTCTTTATGGATTCTTGCAGCCTATTAAATTTGTCACTATGCTGTTCTCTAATCTTCTTAAGTTCCTCTAAGACATATATGTGTTCCTTGGCTTGTTCTGCGTTTTGTCTGATCTTCCTGATCTCTTGAAGAATTGTGTATATTAGTCTTTTATATTCTACCTCTGGTAATTCCAGGAAATTCTCTGGGAGATATCTTGATTCTTTGTTTTGGGAGCTTACCGAAGCCATCATGGTCTGCCTCTTTATGTGACTTGATATTGCCTGTTGTCTCAGAGCCATCAATAAGTTCTTGTATTTATTTTATGATTTCTTACTGTGCCCTAGCTTCTTGTTTTGTTCCGATATGCTTGAGTGAGCTAGTTTGATTATTGGTACCTTCGAAGTTCTAACATTCTGTCACCAGGTGGCTAGAACTGTTACTAGGTATCTGAGCCCAGGAGTCCATTTACTTTTCTTGTATGGATTCAGCTCATGTGTCCAGGTAGTTGGTCACCAAGTGTGTGGTGCAAGCTCTCACCTACAGTCTTACACAAGCAGGGGTGATTGATATAGGCATAGGTATCTGGCTGCAGCAGAGGGTCATGTGCTGAGTAAAGCAGACACTTCATAAAGCTGACAAACACACCTGAGTGTGAGGAAAGTAGGTCCCTGTTCCCTAAGGCATGTAGGTGGGTAGGTTTTGCAGCCAGACTATGGGCACCCAGTGCTGTTGGCTGTAAGCATTGAGAGGCACCACTTATCCTTGGACCCCTGTGATGGCTGGCTAGATGGCATGGGTAGAGCCACCAGTCCTCAGGCCCCTGATGGTAGGTGAGGACCCTGCTTAATAGGCAGAGTGGTGTCAATAGTCACGAACTTGGCTCTCCACCATATAGCTGAAACTGTTGAAGTTAGACTTCAAGTATATACCCTGTTGTGATTTGCTAATGAGGGCCTACACTGTTGACATGGGCCCACACAGGTCTATGCACAGTTGAAAGGTATTCAAAGTCTGTGGACCACTTATGACTGTGCCTAGGCAAGGGAGCTGTTTCTGCCCTGAGTTCCCAGTTTAGGGAAGCCAGCAGATTATTTTTTCCCTGTTTGTTAAGGTTTTCCTTCTCCAAGTCCAGAAGCATGGCTCAGGGCACATGACATGTCCTACTTTCAGCCCAGGGAAAGTGGCTATTACTCAAGCTGGCTAGGGACCCAGTGCAGAGTGGGGAGTGTAAATGGGAGAGAGTTTTTTTTCCCAAAGGTGTAGATTAGATGCATGTACTTATCTTTTGCTGAGAGCACTGTTTTTTGCTAAATCTGGGGACATGAGTGGACTTGCCACCACTCAGTCTTTCCCAATGTCGAAAACACATCCCGAATGCCACTGCTTGCCTTACCATGCTTGAAACAGCCGATCCCACCTGCTGGGTGCCAGTTCCTGCTGGGTCAGGACTGGCGACTTCTTGCTGCTTCTGAATTGTCTCTCACTCCCCCTGCCATTCAGTCCAATTCTTTGACTTTGCCTTTGATGTTCAGGGCTTCTAGATTGTCATGTATAATCGAGTCATTGTTTTGGGGGGATCTTTGTTATAAGAGGGACAACAGAAGGTGTCTGACTACTCTGCCATCTTGGACTTGCCTCCTCACCTTAATTCTTGAGGACAGTTTTACATTCTTGCTTGGCAGTTTTTTTTCTCCCTCCACACTCACCACACCCAGCAGTTTATATATACATCATTTTATTGCCTTCTGGCCTTCAAGCTTTCTGAGGAGAAATAGGCACATTGTCTAACTGAGGATCCTTATATGTGATTGGAAACTCTGGTAGTGTAGTGGTTAAGAGCTATGGCTGCTAACTAAAAGGTTGGCAGTTTGAATCCACCAGGTGCTCCTTGGAAACCATATGGGGCAGTTCTATTCTGCCCTATATGGTTGCTATGTGTTGGAATAGACTCAACAGCAATGAGTTTTTGTTTTGTTTTGTTTTCGGTATATATGATTGTTTCTGTCTGGTTGCTATCTGGATTCTCTATAGTTTTTCAGAGTCTGAATATAATGTGGCCTGGATCTCTTTGGGTTTTTTTTTTTTTCTACTTGTAATTTGTTGAGCTGCATGGATTTGGGGGTTCATATCCATCATCAGAGTTGGAAATTTTTCTGCCATTGTCTCTCCAAATATTTTTTTCCTTCCTTTCTCCTCCTGGGATTTTCATAATCTGTATGTTGATTCACCTGATGTTTCCTATAATTTCATTAAATTGTGCTCAGCATTCTTGAGTCCGCTTATTGCTCTTTGGACACAATAATTCTGCCTGTCTTCAATGTTCAATCATTTCAGAAGGTAACATATGACTAGTGGCTGATGGTACTGCAGGAAGAAGTCCAAACTTCACTGAGGCATTGGCGAAAAACAGGTCCTCGGGAATTGAGATGTTTCGACAAACAGATGCAGAGCTGGATGTGGTCGCTTGTCTATGCCAAGACATTTGGAAGCAGCTACATGGGCAACCAACTGGAAGAGATCCATATTTATACCTAACCCTAAGAAAGCTGATCCAATCGAATGCAAAAACTATTGAAAAATATCATTAATATCACACACAAGCAAAATTTTGCTGAAGATCACTCAAAATTGTTTGTAACAGTGTATCAACAGGGAACTTCCAGAAACTCAAGCCAGATTTAGAAGATGACATGGAACCAGGGATGTGATGTCAGATTAATCCTGGCTGAAAGTGAGAACCAGAACAATATTTACCTGTGTTTTATTGACTGTGCAAAGGCATTCAACTGTGTGCATCATAACAAATTATGGATAACAATTATGAGATTGGGAATTCCAAGAACACTTCTTTGTGTTCATGAGGAACCTGTTCTTGAATCAAGAGGCAGTCATTCAAACAGAACAAGGGGATGCTGCATGGTTTAAAGTAAGGAAAGATTCATGTCAAAGTTGTATTCTTTCACCACACCTATTCAATCTGCATGCTGAGCAAATAATCTAAGAAGCTGGACTATATGAAGAAGAACCGGGCATCAGGATTGGAGGAAGACTCATTAACAACCTGCATTATGCATATGACACAACCTTGCTTGTTGGAAGTGAAGAGGGCTTGAAGCACTTACTAATGAAGATCAAAGATCACAGCCTTCAGTACGTATTGCACATGAAGATAAAGAAAACAAAAATCCTCACAACTGGACCAATAAGCAACATCATGATAAATGGAGAAAGAAGTTGTCAAGGATTTCTTTTACCTGAATCCACAATCAACACCCATGGAAGCAGCAGTCAAGAAATCAAAAGATGCATTGCATTGGGCAAATCTGCTGCAAAGGACCTCTTTAAGGTGTTGAAGAGCAAATATGTCACCTTGAAGACTAAGGTGTGCCTGACCCAAGCCATGATATTTTCAATCACATCATATATATGTGAAAGCTGGACAATGAATAAGGAAGACTGAAGAAGTGATGCCTTTGAATTGTGAGAATACTGAATATCTATACCACGGGCTGCCAAAATAACAAACAAATCTGTCTTGGAAGAAGTACAACGAGAATGCTTCTTAGAAGCAAAGATAGCGAGACCGTGTCTTACACACTTTGGACGCGCTGTCAGGAGGGATCAGTCCCTGGAGAAGGACATCATGCTTGGTAAAGCACAGGGTCATCGGAAAAGAGAAAGACCCGCAACAAGATGGATTGACACAGTGGCTGCCACAATGGGCTTAAGCATAACAATGATTGTAAGGATGGCCCAGAACCAGGCAGCGTTTTACTCTATGTGTCAGAGCTGACTTGAGAGCAGCTAACAACAACAATCCTGTTTCATTGATTATCCGTTCTCCCTGAACAAATATATTATTAAATCTTCTATTATGTCTGTCATTTTAGTTATTGTATCTTTAATGCTTGTATTTCTGTTTGGTTTCTTTTTCTAGTGTTATCTTTCACTCTTTTTTTAAGTTCTCATTTTGTTCATCCATCATTTATTAAACTTTAACTCTTCATCTGTGTTTTCCTTTAGTTCTTTGAGCTTCTTTAATATTTTTGTATTATATTCTTCCATTCTGTTCATTATTTGGGCTTCCATAAATAAAATTCCTCCTCCTTTGACTTGTTCCTTTCAATGGGCCATCAATTTTCATTTTCTTTTTGTGTCTTGTAATTTTTTAAAAATTTGGGACGTTAGTATTTTACAGTATGTTAGCTTTCTTAATTTTCCCCATTATTCAGTGTTTTTAAAACCACTGCTTTCTGCAGGAAACTCGTACGTGGGCTGAACCTTCAGAGTTTGCTTATTTCTCTATTTCTATGTGATAGCTTCACCATTTTTTTTTCTCTCTCTGTTTTATCTAGAATTAAAAAAAACCTAGAGTGTGATTTTTTTTTTTTTTAAGTGTCTCCAAACAGAAACAGAACATGCAGTAATCAGTCTGTTGGGCAGGGGGGCAACCAAACAGAACAGAGAACATGCAAAAATCAATCTGTCCACCCGACGGTGTAGTCTTATTTCTTTGGTTATCACTCCTTCTTCTGTTCTGTGTGGGCTACATTTCGTGACCATACTTTCAGTCAGAAAACCCAGCAAAATGAACCCTTGGCAGGGCTGGGTGCTCCTTTTTATTCTTGCACAAGACTCCCTTTTCTGCTGTTTGAGGACCTCAAAGCTGGAGATTGGGGTGAGTACAGGTAGAACTTCCTCATAGTACGTGGAAGGAAATGGATGCATGCACCCAGAACAGGCCCCCCAGGGGATCTTTCTGGTTCATTTTAGAGCCAGAGCTGCCACCCTTTCCCTGTGCAATAGCAGGCAGAGTGTGGATGGGGGGAGCAGGCTGTACTATAATTTCCATTTCTGTAGTCCTCAGCAGCCAAATTCCTGCAGCATGGGAGGGGAAATGGGGACAATAGGAAAAACTGTGTTACTAAAATTGGAATCTCACTATTAATTCCTTGTCCTGTTTTCCTTTGCAGGTCCCCATTGCTGTCCTCTGCCCACTGACTCAGAATTCCTCAGGGCCAATCGCAGATTTCTTGCTGTATTTCTTGGTAAATCTGGAAAAGGCTCAGAACTCAGGCCTGTCATGCTGCCAGAATTCCCTCAGGTTTTGGGTTGTTTTGATGAACAAATATACTCAACCTCTACCAGAGTATTTTTAGGCTAGTGGTTGTGTTGTTTCAAATGATACACAATTGGTGACATGTAGCTATTATAAAAACACAATTCATTGAGTGGTCAATTTTTTAGATTCCTTTGCCATACACCATACCCTCATAGTTTGACTCAGCTGTTGGAACAATCATAGCAGTGCTTACCAACTCCTCATTCCTGGACACTAGTGAATCCATTCTCACCACTGCTCAAACACACATACCCACACTGACACACATTTAAGAAATAAGGCAGGCTGGCTCTATCTAGATTTACTAATTAAGTAAGCATTATTATCATAAGTAAATTAAAAATTCCATTGCCTTAGGACTTTTAGTGTGGCCTAGAAAGTGTAAAGAATGAATTTATTTCTTTACCCTTTAGTAATATTCATTGCTTTATTACACAGAAGAAGATATTATCAAGGACTGGAAAGGTAACTAAAGGGGGAAATACTATGAGAAAGAAAATCCATCATCTAGGCAATACTCAGGATCATAATCACTTCTAAGCTCTAAGCCTCACCCACAAGTATACCAAGAAATACAGCAAGAAATCTGTGATTGGTTCCTAAAGGATCCTGAGTCAGTGGGCAGAGGACAATAATTTTTTAAAGTTGTTAGAGTCTTAAATCAAATATTACGAAGAGCTCAGGAAAAAAAAATTGTGAGCTGACATCTGCTATGCAAAAGTAACTTCTGACGGTGGTAAATTTTCTGACTTTGAAAATGACCCTTCCCAAAATTGCTACCATAAATCCTTGAATTTGTGTGCATGTCCATAGCCAGTATCAGGTGCTTTTCTTTCTGGTGGCCTCTTCTTTACCCTGGCTATCCTGGCTTTTTCTGAAAACATTATCTCCTTATACAACCATTGTGCTTTGGTTTTAGTGAGGTATCTTATGGTGGCCATCTGGCTTCGTTTTTGCCTCCCATCTCAGTTTCTAGCACTTCTGCTTTCTTCCTTGAGGGAGAGGAACTTTCTCTGCTTCTCCAGGCCACAAATTGGAAAAAATATACTTTTCCTGCAGTTCTCAAACTTATATGCCATGAAAGTCCAACAGCCTGAACTGAGAAAGGATCTGTTTTTGTTTTTTTCTGTCCCACTTTTAAATTCTTGAAAAAAGGAATCTGACCCAGAGGGTAGTATTACCTTGAACAGAATAACTGCTAGGGGCTGACTGTGTGGGCTAAGGAGGAGGCTGGAAAAGATTTTATTTCCAGCTTAGTTCTGTCAAGATGAGAGTGTTTTAAAAACAATTTTTCTAGAGATGCTAAACAATAGATAAAAATAATCATATTTACAGTTTGAACACCACTTTCTTTCATCAACAATTATCTTGCCTACCTAGACCAGTTGGCAAGGCACCAAGTTCCTGATATTTTCTCCTTCTCTTTTAGGCTGGGTTCTATAAAGAAGCAAGACCGGTGTAGTGTTTTGCCATTGAGTCAATTCTGACTCATAGCAACCTATAGGACAGAGTAGAACTGTCCCACTGGTTTCTAAGGAGCAGGTAGTAGATTCAAACTGCCAATCTTTTGGTTAGCAGCTATAGCTCTTGACTGCTGAACCCCCAGGGCTCCATGTATACATATTTATCTCAACAAAACAGCTCAAGTGGTTGTTACAGCCTGGAAGGTCCCAAATCTGTGGATCAGGCTGGAGGCTTCTCCTACGCACATAGCTACAGGAGCTGGAGAGCCTGAGATCAGCAGTGTCATGGATTGAATTGTGTTCCCCCCAGATATCTGTCAGCTTCACTAGATTCCCAGTATTGTATGACTGTCTGCCATTTTGTCATCTGATGTGATTTCCCTATGCATCGCAAATCCTATCACTATGATGTAATGAGATGGATTAGTGGTGATTATTGATGAGATCTGCAAGAATAGATAGTGTCTTAAGCCAATCTCTTTTGAGTTATAATGGAGAGAAGTGAGCAGAAAGAAATGGGGACTTGATACCACCAAGAAAGCAGTGCCAGGAGCAGAGCACATCCTTTGAACCTGAGGTTCCTGAGCTGAGATGCTCCCAGATCAAGGGAAGGCTGATGACAAGGACCTTCCTTCAGAGCTGACAGAGAAGCAAAGCCTTTCCCTGGAGCTGATGTCCTGAATTTGGACTTCTAGCCTACTAGATTGTAAGGAAATTAATTTCTCTTTGTTAAAACCATCCATTTGTGGTATTTCTGTTACAGCAACACTAAATAACTAAGACAGACAGGTCAGACAACAAGCCTCTGGCTCTCAGGCTGAAGAGACCAACGAATCCTAAGATTGATAGGTAAGTTGCTGGCTCAAGTTCCAAGAGCTGGAGGTCAGACAAACAGAAGCCAGCTGCAGGATACAGAGTAGCAAAAGCCCATGAACCTTGCAAGAAAACCCACCTATATTGGACGCAGTCCATACCCCCAAGGAAGCTCCCTTTCAACTAACTGGCTACTCACAGCAGATCCCATCACGGAGGTGATCACATTACATCAGATCTCATCAGGGATGTGATTACATCATTATAAGACTGCCAAACTACATCATAACTGCCAATCCACTGAGAATCATGGCCCAGCCAAATTGATGCACAACCTTAACAATCACACCTTGTGTCATAGATTGAATTGTGTCCTTCAAAAATGTGTGTTGACTTGGCTAGTCCATGATTCCCAGTATTGTGTGATTGTCCATTTTGTCATCTGTTGTGATTTTCCTATGTATTGTAAATCCTTCCTCTATGATGTTAACGTAGTGGGATTAGCAGCAGTTATGCTAAAGAGGCAGAACACAATCTAACAGGTTAAGTTGTGAATTGTCAATCTTTTTTGAGATATAAAAGAGAGAAGAAAGTATAGAGTCAAGGGGACCTCATGCCACCAAGAAAATAGTGCCAGGAGAAAATTACATCCTTTGGACCCAGGGTCCCTGCTCTGAGAAGCTCCTAGTCCAGGGGAAGACTGAAGACGAGGACTTTCCTCCAGAGCTGACAGAAATAGAGAAAGCCTCCCCTGCAGCTGACACCCTGAATTTAGACTACTAGCCTACTAGACCATGAGAGGGTAAACTTCTGTTTGTTGAAACCATCCACTTGTGGTATTTCTGTTATAGCAGCACAAGATGACTAGACACATTCTATCAGCCATTTATGGCTTACATGGGAAAGAAGTAACCCTAGAGATTTGACACTAGGAAGTTGAGGATTGGGTCTGTTTTCAGGTCTTGTGCAATCCTTGGTCTATTAAGATATCTCTTCCTAGTTTTGTACCTGGATCTTAGCCTTTTAGTTTGTTCCTGCTCACTTCAGGCTGAACACTGTATTTATTCTAAAACAACTCTAGCATTCAAGGTCCTATCTTGCCTTTCTTATAACACAGGCCTAGGGCATCCTTTTTCTAGAGTTATCCAAGTATGAAGACTGCAGTAAGCTACTCCCTATCTAGCCTCTTTTTTTTTCATCCACAAAGTATAAAAAGGTAGGCTCTCCTCTCTGGTTATTCAGAACTGGCATCTCCATGATCTTCCCCACAGTTGGTAATTCTTCCTGGGAGTCCCCATCTTTTCTGGTGATCTTCTGAATTGTATTGGCTATTGGCACTAACCAAAAGCAAACATTCATGTGTACTATTCCTTATTAGGGCCACCCAAACACAGTAGATTACTGCTCTTTCTCCTTGAAGATGCCCCTAGTTCTTAGCCCAGTTTCAGAACAGAAGTGTCATAAATCCATGTTTAAACAATTTATCTCCTAGCTGCAGATTCTCTTGAGTAAGTCATTGTTCACCATCATTCAGGCTTTCATTCTTCTCATTAATTCCCATTTATCCAGGATGAGTGTTTAATGAAAAAAAAAAATTAAAATTTATTTAACATCAGTTGGATAGTGACAGGCATTTCTCACATGGAACAAAAGTCTTTGTTGAGCACATGTGAGGAGTGAGGGTATGTGGAAGGTGGTACCTGGATGGCAGAATAGTCAGATGCCTCCTGTCATCCCTCTTACAGCAGAGACCTGAAAAAACAAATGTATAAAAAATCATATACAACAATTTAGGAAGCCCTGATCATCAAAAACAAAGCTGAAGAGCTGGACTTAGCAACAAGGGGAAAGAGAGACAATTCAAAAGTAGCAAAATAGTGCCAGTTGTGAAGTTGCCATCACCCTGCTGCCTGAGTTGGTGGATGCATGTGGGTTGAGGTGAACAGTAGCTCTTGGGATGTGTCTCACCATGTCAGGTGAGGCCAGATGGCGGTGAGTCTGCACAAGCCTCTAGAGCCATATGGAGGTGGTGCTGGACCTTCAAAAGTAAAGTGCAACTGTCTGACATACCGTGCAGGGACAAAATAACTCTTCCCCCACTACGAGTTTCACAGCAGAGAAGTGCCTTCCCCAGTGCTGCTCCATCCCAACACCAGCCTGGGAGAATTCAACAATTGCCATGTTCCCTAGCTGGAACTCAGGGCTGTCCATGTTCAGTCAATCTCACCATGCCACCTAAGCTGGGAATTCAGGGCAGGTTAGGAGGTTCTGCACCTTTGCCTAGGCACTGGCCTAAGGTGTTCACAGACTTGCAGCACCCTTCACCCCTGCCTAGACCTGTGTGGGCCAATTCAACACTGTATGCCCTCATTAGCATAAAACAGCAGGGGATACACCTGAAACCTCTTTTCATCTGTAGCAGCCAAGGGGGATTTGCACATTTGTAACATTTGACATCTCCCTGCCCATTTAACAGGAACCTCACTCACCTACATCAGGGCCCTGAGTGCTGGCACTACCACCCACTCCATCTACAGTAGAGGTCTGAGAATATTTGGTGCCTCCCAGACCCTATGGCCAACAGCATTGGATGCCCAAGGACCAGCTGCAGTACCCACACACCTCTATACTCTAGGGTACAGGGACACACCCTTCATCCAAGGACCCAGGTGCAGCTGTAAGCCCCTGCTTTCTCCCCCCATAGTTCCCTACTTCAGACAGATACCTGTTCCTGCTCTGAACACACCTATGCAGGCCTGCCCATCTAGGACTATAGGTGAAAGCCTGTACCACACACTCAGTGACCAATGACCTGGACACCTGTGCTGCATGCATGCAAGAAGAGTGAAAAAGACTTCTGGGCTGGCACTTCTAGTGGATGCTAGAACCACCTGGAGACAGGACATGAGAGCTGCAAAGACACCTTTACCAAAATAGCTCACACACTCAGCCTACCTGGGCATATAAAAACAAAACAAAAGGCTAGGACACAGTAAACAAACATACAATAAATAGACATAATAACTTATTGATGGCTTGGAGAAGATGGTCAGTATAAAATTATGTAAAGAAGCAGGTTAAGATGGCTACAGCAAGTGACCAAAATGACCAGGAAATGTTCCAGAGGAAGTGATGTTCATGGAATTGCCTGAGATAGAATTAAAAAAAAAAAAAAAAGTATACAGAGTTCTCCATGAGATGAGGAAGGTGATTAGGCATAATTCAGATCAATCCAAAGAACACACAGACAAAGCAATAGGGGAATTCAGGAAAACAATACAAGAACAGAACAACAAATTTAACAGGCTGTTAGAGAGACACCAACTAGAAACCCAAAAGATTAACAATAAAATTTCCAAATTAGATCACTTAATAGAAAGTCATAGGAGGAGAATTGAGGCAATGGAAGTCAGAATTAGTGAGATTGAAGATATATCCCTCAACACCAATTTATTTGAGGAAAAAAAAGAAATTAAACTAAATGAAGAAAGCCTAAGAATTATGTGGGACACTATCAAGGGAAAAACTCATGAGTGATTGGAGTACCACAACAGTGGGGCATAACAGAAAACACAGAGAAAATTGTTGAAGATTTGCTGGGAGCAAACTTGTCTGATATGAAAGATGAGATGATACCTCTCTAAGAAGCTCAATGAACCCCTTACAGGGTAGATCTCAAAAGAAATTCACCAAGACATTTTATAACTAAACTTGCCAAAACCAAACACAAAAAGAGAATTTTGAGAGCAGCTAGAGATTAAAAAAAAAAAAAAAAAAAAGTTACCTACAAAGGAAAGCCAATAAGACAAGAAGGCAATGGGATGACATATATAAAGCCTTGAAGAAAAAAAAAAAAAAGCTAGCCAAGAATTACATAGCCAGCAAAACTGTTTCTCAAATATGATGTCAAAATTAGGGCATTTCCAGATAAACCTCAGTTAAGGGAATTTGTAAACACCAAACAAAAATTATAAGGAATATTAAAAGGAGTCCTCCAGTTACAGAACCAATAATATTAGACAATAACCCAAGACTAGAACATAGCACAGAATGACCAGTTATTAACCCAGATAGTGAAGTCACGAAAACAAGGCAAAGCTAAAAGACTGAAAATAGGATATCAGGATGTCAATATGTAAATGATGACACCATGAAAACAAAAAAGAGGAAATAAATAATATAGTCATAGAACTTTCATATGGAGAGCAAGTTAAGGCAATAATCAGGAAATAAATGACTGGTTTAAACTTAGAAAAATAAAGGTAAATTTTAAGGTATCCAAAAAGGAAGCTAACAACTCTACCTATCAAAATAAAAAAGAAGAAAAATGTAAAAGCTCAGCAAACACAAAATCAATAATAATGAAAACAGCAAAAGAAAATACATGAAGAAAAAGGACTCAGCAGAGAACAAAGAACCTGTAAACACCACAAAAAAAAAAAAATAATAAAAATGACAACAGTAAACTCATACTATCAATAATTATACAGAACATAAATGGACTAAATGCATCAATAAAGACACTGAGAGTGGCAGAATAGATAAAAATACATGATCCATACGTATGTTGCCTGTGAGACACACACTTCACACTGAAAGACACAGACAAAAAAACAAAGGATGGAATAAAATATATTAAGTGAACAACAAGCAAAAAGAGCAAGAATGGCAATATTAATCTCTGACAAAATAGACTTTAAATCAAAATCCAATACAACGGATAAGGAAAGACACCATGTAATGATTAAAGGGTTAATACACTGGGAGGACATAACCATAATAAATATATATGCACCTCATGATAGGGCTCCAAAGTGCATAGAACAAACTCTAACAGCACTGAAAAGAGAAATGGACAGTTCCACAATAATACACACCACTTTTGGTGAAGGACAGAACACCTAGAAAGAAACTCCATAAAGACATGAAAGATCTAAATGCCACAATCAATCAACTTGACCTCATAGACATATACAGAACACTATGCCCAACAGCAAAGTATACAATTTTTTGCAATGCTCATGGATCATTCTCTGGAATAAACCACATTTTAGGCCACAAAGTAAGCCTTAACAGAATTGAAAACATCAAAATATTACAAACGATCTTTTCTGGCCATAAAACCATAACAGTAGAAATCAATAACAGAAACAGCAAGAAAAAAAAAAAAAATCCAATACATGGAAACTGAACAACACCTTGTTGAAAAACTACTGGGTTGTAGAAGAAATCAAGGACGGAATAAAGAAATTCATAGAATCCAAAGAGAACGAAAGCACATCTTGCTAGAACTTTTGGGACACAGCAAAAGCAGTGCGGAGAGGTGAATACATAGGAATAAATACACACATCCAAAAAGAAGAAAGGGCCAAAATGAAAACATTAACCTTAAAACTCAAATAGAAAGAGCGCAGCAAAAGAAGAACTTAGGTACCAGAAGAAAGGAAATAATAAAGATTAGAGGGGAAATGAATGAAATAGAGAATAGAAAAACAACTGAAAAAGTCAACAAAACAAAAAGCTGGGTCTTTGAAAAGACCAACAAAATAAACAAACCATTGGTCATGCTGACAGAAGAAAAACAGAAGATGAAGAAAATAACCCAAATAAGAAATGAGAGGTGGTATCACAACAGACTCAACTGAAATAAAAAAGGATCACAACAGAATAATATGAAAAATTGTACTCCCACAAATTTGAAAACCTAGAGGAAATGAACAAATTTCTAGAAACACACTACCTGCCTAAACTAACACAAACCAAGGTAAAAAACCAAAATAAACATATAACAAAAGAAGAGATTGAAGAGGTAATTAAAAAAACTCCAAACAAATAGAATGCTGGCCCAGACGGCTGCACTAGAGAACTCTACTAAACTTTCAGAGAAGAGTTAACACCAGCACTACTAAAGACGTTTCAGAACATAGTAAAGGAAGGAATACTCCTGAACTCATCCTATGAAGCAAGCATAACCCTGATACTAAAGCCAGGCAAAGACACCACTAAAAAAAAAGAAAATTACAGAACAATATCTCTCATGAACATAGATGCAAAAAACCTCAACAAAATTCTACCCGATAGAATTCAACAGTATATCAAAAAAATAATTCATCATTACCAAGTGGAATTCATACCAGGTATGCACGGATAGTTCAACATTAGAAAATCAGTCAGTGTAATCCATCAATAAATAAAACAAAACAAGAACCGCGTGATCTTATCAATTGGTGCAGAAAAGTCATTTAACAAAATCCAACACCGATTCATAATAAAAACTCTCAGCAAAATAGAAATAGAAGAGAAATTCCTCAACATAAAAAAAGGCATTTATTACAAAGCCAACAGCCAACATCATTCTAAACGGAGACAGTCTGAAAGCATTCCTTTGAGAAACGGAGACAGATAAGGCTGTTCTTGATCAGCAGACTTATTCAACATTGTGCTTGAGGTCCTAGCCAGAGCAATAAGGCAAGAAAAAGAAAGGGCATCCAAATCGGTAAGGAAGAAGTAAAAGTACCCCTTTTCGCAGGTAATATGAAAAACCCTGAGAATCCAAAAGAAAACCACTGGAATTAATAGAAGATTTCAGCAGAGATCAAGACACAGGATAAACATACAAAAATCAGTTGGATTACTCTATACCAACAAAGAGAACTTAGAAAAGAAAATCACCAAATCAATACCATTTATAATAGCCCCCGAAAAGTTAAGTACTTAGGGATAAATGTAAACAAAGTAAAATACCCATATGAAGAAAACTACAAAACATTATTCCAATAAAACAAAAGAGACCTCCATAAGTAGAAAAACATACCACATTCACGGACAGGGATACTCAACAATGTGAAAATATCCACTCTACCCAAAGTGATCTACAGATACAATTCAGTCCTGACCTAAATTTCAACAGCGTTTTTTAACAGGATGGAGAAACAAATCACCAGCTTCACATGGAAAGAGAAGAGGGCCCGGATAACTTAAGCCTTACTGAAGAAGAACAACAAAGTGGGAAGTCTCACACTAACTGATTTTAGAACCTATTATAATGCCATGGTAGTCAAAACAACCTGGTGCAGGAGGACTCACACTACCTGACCAAGAGCCTCTTATATGGCTATGGTAGTCAAAAGAGTCTGTACTGGTACAATAACAGACACATTGACTGATGGAACAGAAAAAAGAACCCAGATGTAAATCCATCCTCCTGTGGTCACTTGATCTTCTAAAAGGGCCCAAAGTCCATCAAATGGGCAAAAAGGCAGTCTTTTTGATAAATGGTTTTTGCAAAGCTGGATGTCCACCTGCAAAAAAATGATACAGGATCCATACCTCGCACCTCATACAAAAGCTAATTCAAAATGGATCAAAGACCTAAATATAAAGCCCGAAACTGTGAATTTCATAGATGAAAACAGGAACAATGCTAAAGACCCTAATACACAGCATTAACAGGATACAAAACGCAACCAACACACAAACTCCAGAAGATAAGCTAGATAACTGTGATGTTCTAAAAATTAAACATTTCCACTTATCAAAAGGCTTCACCAAAAGAGTAAAAAGAGAACCTACAGGTGGGAAAAAGTTTTTGACTATTACAAATCAGACAAAGTTCTAATCTCTAAAATCTACAAGAAAATCCAACACGTCTACAACAAAAAGACAAATAATCCAAATAAAAAATGGACAAAGGATATGAACAGTTACTTCACCAAGAAGATATTTAAGCAGCCAACAGATACCTGAAGAAATGCTCGAGATCACTAGCCATTAGAGAAATGCAAATTAAAAGCACAATGAGATACCCACTCACCCCAACATTACTGGCAGGATTAATAATAATAAAAAAAAACAGGAAATAACAAATGTTGGAGAGGCTGTGGGGAGATCAGAACTCTTACGCACTGCTGGTGGAAATGCAAAATGATACAACCATTTTGGAAAATGATATGGTGCTTCCTTAGAAATCTAGAAATAGAAATACCATATGATCCAGCAATCCCACTCCTAGGAATATATCCTAGAGAAATAAGAGTCATCACACAAATAGACATATGCACACCTACATTCATTGCAACATTGTTCACAATAGCAAAAACATGGAAACAACCTAGGTGCCCATCAACGGATGAATGGATAAACAAATTATGGCATATACATACAATGAAGCAATGATGAATCCACAAAACATTTCACAGCATGAATGAATCTGGAAGGCATTATGCTGAATGAAATTAGTCAGAAAAAGACAAATAATGTGTGACACCACTATTATGAGAACTCTTTGATGGTTACGAGGGCAGAGAGAGCAAAGAAGGGGAATTCACTAACTAGATGGTAGACAAGGATCAACTTAGCTGAACGGAAGGACAACACACATTACAGGGGAAATCGGCATAACTGGACCAAAGCCAAAGCTAAGGAGTTTCCTGAACACATCCAAACACTTTGAGGGACAGAGTGTCTGGGGATGGGGTCTGGGGACCATAGTTTCGGAAGACATCTAGGTCAGTTGACATAACAAAGTTTATCAAGAAAATATTCTGCATGCCACTTTGGTGAGTGGCCTCTGGGGTCTTAAAACTTTTTGAGTGGCCATCTAAGATGCATCAATTGGTCCCAAACCACTTGGAGCAAAGGAGAATGAAGAAAAGCAAAGGCACAAGAAAATATTAGTCCAAAAGACTAAAAGACCACATAAACCAGAGACTCCACCAGCGTGAGACTAGAAGTAAATGGGACCCAGCTACCACAATAGACTGCCATGACAGGGAACACCACAGAAAGTCCTGGACGGAGCAGGAGAAAAGTGTCAAGCAGAACTCAAATTCACATAAAGAGACCAGACTTAAGTATCTGACAGAGACTATAGGAACGCCCAAAACTATGGCCCTCAGACCATCTGTTAACTGAGAGCTAAAACCATTCCCAAAGCCAAGTGTTCAGACAAAGATTAGACGGGACCATAAAACAAAAATAACACATGTGAGGAATGTGCTTCTTACTTCAGTCAGAATCGTGAAACCACATGGGCGGCATCTGTACAGAGGCAGGATGAGAAGGTGGGAAGGGACAGGAACTGGTTGAATGGACACAGGCAACCGAGGGTGGAGAGTGGGAGTGTGTTGTCACATTGTGGGGATTGCAACCACTGTTTTTGTATGAGAAATTAACTTGAGTTGTAAACTTTCATCTAAAGCACAATTTAAGGAAGAAAAAATTAAAAAATAAAACGTCCATTTTCTGGGCAAAAAAAAGTTAGCCTATCTAACAGAGGGATGGTTATCTTGTGTGGGTACATTTGAGGCAGTGGTTATAACCCGGGAATGATTTTGATCCCCAGGTCACATCTGGAAAATCTGGAGGCGTATTTGGTTTTTACAATTTGATGAGGGTACTTCTGGGATTTAGTGGGCAGAGAAATGCGTGCTGCTAAATTTTCTACAATGCACAGGATGGTCTCATCAACACAGAGTTACTGTCTGAGGAGGTCGAGAGAGCTGTGAACGAGGAATCCTAACTTAGTGCCAGTGAAATAGATGCGTGAGGTGAGCTGGTAAGGCCTGGGATCGTTGTGCTAAGGGTAAGGAAAATGGAGATAATAAAGCAAACAACACAAGTAGCAGAAAAAGCAGCTGTGATTTTCTGGTAATGAATAATGAGGTCCCTGTCTTTGAGTCTGTAATTTTATAGAAAGACAGCTGTTTTTTGTCACTATGGAAGAGCAGTTTTTAACCTTTTCTTCTTGAGGCTCTTTTACATGCTTAGTATTACTGAAGGAGTGACATACTGGAAATGGCAGAGTAGATAATTCCAAAATACTGTCCCTACACTAAAGCTATGATTAAGCCCACAACACTGCCCTAACCAACTTTTTCTGACTCTGGAATTCCATTAAAAAATGTATAATACCAGTGGAATGCTTAACAACGAAAGAAGTTCCTACATTTTGTTAAAAAGAACTTCGTGGCTTTTTAACTCACCCCTTACTATCCCTCACATCCCAACAGAAGCCATGGAGATGGGGTCCTCACTCCCAGTGCAGCATCCTCGTGCCAGAGAGGAAATGTAGTCCTTTTTCCTAATAAGTTGTGGTTGTCCCTTTTGACATACTTGGTGCCTTCCTGAGGGGTAAGATCAGGGATATGCCTTTGTTTTGGAACAGTCCTAGGGCTGGGGTGACCTGATGTTTGTCAGAAGCATTCCAAGGAAAATATACAAGCCAAAAGTGTCTGAGAGGAGCGATGACAGGACAAACAGTAAACAGACCAAAAAACTTGGAAAACAGTGGCTACTCAAGGAGATATGTGAGGGAATAAGAGTTTTGAAAAGATGCTACGTATGCCAGGAATAACATACCCAGGGCTACACGTATGATCAAGTATACAAATATAAGTGAAAGGAGTCTAAGCTTTTACCTGTAGTAGACTTTAGGTCCCACACACGCAGAATGATGGCTAAGATGGAATTGTAAACACCCGTGACTAAGTGGCGAATGAATGCTCCAACACAGAACCACTCTGAAAAGAATGGAAAAGGATTTTTTTTTCCTCCAGACATCTGAGGATGTATCTGTGTAATTACTACATGACCACCAGATAACAGAGCAGACACTGCAGTGACCATGCATGACAAATGGAACAGACAATATGTAAATAGTTTAGATATGTCAGCTAGAGAACAACTAAAACCCACAAGTAGCAACAACAAACTTTGAGAGGAGGGAAAATTTGATCTCCAGAGTTGCACATTATTTAAGATGTCCTGTTTAAAAAAATGAAAACATAAAGCATGAAAAGAAATAAGTAAGCATGGCTCATTCACTGACTGAACAATAATAAATTCATAGAAATTGTATAGTAGGAATCCTAGACTTTGGAACTACTCTGAGTTAACTGATAATTCCTTAAAGTAATAATTATAAGTATATGGTAATCACATAATGTATAAAAATATGGCATTGACAAAATAAAAGCTTTACATTCAGCATCTCAAATGTGCTCAGAAAGCTAAAGGAAATCATAACCAAATAACTAAAGGAAGCCAAAAGAATGATCTCTTACAAATGGAGAGCATCAATAAAAGATGGAAGTTATAAAAGGAATTAAATTGTGGAGCGCAGAAGTATAATAACTGAAATGAAGAAGTCACTGAAGTTTCAACTGCAGATTTGAGTGGACAGAAGAATCAGCAAACCTGAAGATAGATCATTTGATACTATCCACTTAAAGCAGCAGAAAGAAAAGAGAATGAAGACAAATGAAGAGAGCTTAAGAGACAAGTATGACACCATCAAGGATACCAACACACAATTAACGGGAGTCCTAGAAGGAGAGGGAAGAGAGAAAGGGGCAGAAAACATATTTGAAGAAACAATGTTCGAAAACTTCCCATGTCTGATGATGACATAAATCTATCCTTCTAAGAAGCTCAACTAAGTCCAAGAAGAATAAACTGAGAGTCACAGCAAGACACATTGTTTTTGCACACTTGGAAACCAAAGACAAAGGGAAAACTAAAAGCAATAAGAAAGAAGCAACTCTTCGAGTACAAGGAATCTAAGATTAAGGCAAATTTCTAACAAAGAGCCTTGAAGACTGAAAGGCAGTGGAAGAAAAAACTGTCAATCCAGAATTCTCTATCTGGCAAAACTCTCCTTCAAAAGTGACAGAGACACATTAAGACGTTCTCTAACAAACAGAAGCTCAGACAGTTTATTACCTATAGACTTTCCCTACAAAATAGGCTAAAAGGAGTCCTCTGGGTAGTTGATATTAAAGGATACTGGGCAGTAGTGCTAAGCTGTACAAAGAAATACAGACACCAGTAGAGGTAACTACATAGGTAAATATAAACACCAGTGTTATTATATTTTTTAATTATAATTCTTCTTTTTTCCCCTATGAGTTAAAAGCTAGTTGCCTAAAATAATAATTACAATTACTTGGGTATCACAGAATATATAATGTGTGGCACTGACAAAATAAGAGGCAGGAAAGAAACTGTATAAGGGCAGAGTTGTTGTATACTACTAAATAAGTGGGCATTAATTCAAAGTAGACAGTTACAAGTTTAAGAAATTGTAGTCTCCTGGATAAGAACTAAGAAAATAATTTTAAAACACACATGAAAGCAAATAGGAAGAAATAAAAATGGTACACTGGAAAAAAAATCGATTAAACACAAAAGAAGGCAGCATGGGAGGAAATGAGAGAAAAAATGATACAAGACACATAGAAGACAGGAAAATGGAAGTCTTTCCTTATCAGTAACTATTTTACATGCAAATGGATTACCCCCCCCCCCCAGTTAAAAAGACAGAAATAAAAAGCAAGATCAAACACAATGCTGTTTAGAAGAGATCACTGTTGAATCCAAATGAACAGATAGGTTGAAAGTGAAAGGATGTAAACCAATGTTCTATGCAAATAGCAACTGCAAGAATGCTGGGATTGGCTAAACTCAAAAGAGAAACAAGAGTCATTAAGGCAAAAATTGCTACAAGAGAGAAATGGTGACTCATGTATTGTTAAAAGGGTCACTCCATCTAGAACATACAGCACTGTATATTCTATACACATCAACAAAACAGCCCTAAAGGGTAAAAACTATGTGTTGATGACATGGAAAGGAGAAATGGACATTTCTATGAAAACAATTCAAGACATCAACACAGGTAGTCCCGATTTATGACATATTCAAGTTATGACCAGCGATGCTTGCAACCAACTTTTTTCTGTACATCTTACTGTTAGTAATATGTACTATATACAATGTTGCTGCAAGAAATTTGCTGCTCTTATCATTCTCAGGTGTTCTTTCACAGATGTTCAATGTTACGAATTACTCTTCAAAACACTGCCCTGTATATGACGAAGTCAGTGTTAGGAGTTGTTATGCATAAAAAGTTTGGCATTATTCTCCAACTTGTCTTCATATTGCTGGACTAAATTTTTAAGATGTGCATTTTTTTTTATGTATGTATGTATTGAAATATGTCTGTAAGTTTACATGTAATGATCCCAAACCCCAACGAAAAATAAACATCAGATTTATAAAGACACTGATAATAAAGGGAATAATAACGAAAACTTAAAAAAAAAAAAAAAAGAGGTGTCTGACTTACATTAGAATGGACTTATGACAGAATCATTGAAATGGAATCCTATTGTAAGTCAAGGACTACATATAATCTGCTTTCAATAAAGGATAGAATATTTAGACAGAAGATCAATAAGGAATTTGAGGCCTGAACAACATTATAAACGAACTTGACCTAACAGACATGTATGGAACTTTCTCAGTTATCCAGTACGGCTTTCACAAACAGAAATTTATTCTCTAACACTCTAGGAGGCTGGAAGTCCGAATTAGAGTGGTAGCTCCAGGGGAAGTCTTTCTCTCTCTGTCACCTCTGGGAAAGGCCCTTGTCATCAATCTTCCCCTGGACTAGAAGCTTCTCAAAGCAGGAACCCGAGGTCCAAAGTATGCACTCCTTTCCTGGCCCTACTTTCTTGGTGGTAACAGGACCTCCTATCTCTCTGCTTGCTTCTCTAATATCTCAAAAAAAGATTTACTTGAGACACAAGCTTATCTTGAAGATTGAGTCCTACCTTGTTAACATAACTGCCTCATTAACGTCATAGAGGTAAGATTTACAAGGATAGGAAAATCATGACAGGTGATAAAATGGTGGACAATCACACAATACTGGAAATCATGGCCAAAACAAGTTGACACATATTTTGGGGGGAGAGAATTCAATCCATGACAGAACAGACAACTCAGAAATAGCAGATGACACATTCTCTTCAAATGAACACGGAACCTTGTCCAGGATAGACCATATGTTAGGTCATAAAACAAATCTCCACAAATTTTATTAAAAGATTGAAATCATACAAAGTATCTTCTCTGACCACTCTGCAATGAAGATAGAATTCAATAACACAAGGAAAACTGGAAAACTTATAAATATGGTAAAGTTAAAAAACAGCTTTTAGCAACCAGTTATCAAAATGAAAGCTACAAAATGCTCAGAGACAAAGGAAAATGAAAACATAACATCCTAAAGCTGATGGGATGCATAAAAGGTAGTGCACACAGAGAAATTTACAGTTGTAAATGTACACATTAATTTTTTAAAAATCTCATGAAGGCTAGTAGTATGTGTCAGCTTGGCTAAGCTATGGTCCAGATATTTGGCAAAACACCATACAGATGTCACTACGAAGGTATTTAGACATGATTAACATTCACAATCAGGTAACTGTAAATAAAGCAAATTACCCTTCAAAATATGAGTGGGTCTCACCCCATCAGGAAAAAGCATTCAGGGCAAAAACTGAGATTTCCTGAAGAAGGTAGAAATTCGGCTTCAACACTGTAAAATAAAAATTCTGGTTAGTTTCCATCCTTCTGGCCTGCCCTATGGATTTTGGGACTTCCAAAAGATAGCATGATTCAATACATATATGTGTGTATGTGTGTGTTGTATATATGTATGTGTGTGTGTTTGTGGTATGTGTATATGTGTGTGCACATACACATACATGTTTGCTTATATGTCTGTGTATACGTATTTGTACAATATGTAAATCTCTTACTGGTTCCTCTGGAGAACCCTGACAGATACAGATCTCGAATGGATAACTGAACTTTATGCTTTGGAAGCTAGAAAAAGAAAAAACAAAAAGAAGGAAATAATAAAGATTAGAGCAGAGCAGGTCGTGGACACTCTTATCTACTCCCCAGCAACTAACACACTGAACAATGAATAAAAACAAGCACATACTGAGATATTGGAAAGCCATACAGCAGGTGAGAAATTGGAGAAATAGGGTGAATCCAGAAGCGAGGGAAAGAAGGAACAGGGTCAGCATGGAAATTAAGAGACCCTACCCACTAACGCTGAGAGCACAAGCTCATTGCAGGCATTATGGGACAGGACTAGGTAACACCCCAAGGAGAGAACACAGAAAGGGAGCTTATCTGAGGAAGCTCTAGCTGGCTTTTTGTTAAGGTGGTGCAAACTGGACTTCAGAGATTTACATAAGCCATGCAAGAGGGTTGGGGTGTATGAAGATCTTAACGCTTCATGAGAGTACTGTTGGACCTTTATAAGGCATGAAACAAATGGGCACTAGGACTGGGAAGAGCTGCAAGGGCAGCAGGGCAAGGGGAACGGTCCAGACTGATAGGCGAGCAGGAAGTGGCCCACAGTGAGATACGTGTGGTGTGGGTGTGCTAGTGCAGGAGTGCCAGTGAGAAACCCTGTAAAGCCTATCCCCTTCATACGTGACAGCGAGGCATCCAGTGAAATCCTCCTCCTGCTCATGCATATCGAATCCAAGAGACCAAGCATACGGATCTCTTGAATTTTCCCACTTGAAAGAGAATTAAAACATTAGAGAAAAGGTAATAAAATGGCTCGAGTTTCACAAAAACTACTAAAAAACACAAAAGCACAAGAGAAGAAGGAACAGTCTAAAGCAAAGAATGAAGAAGAGGAAATCTCTGTTATGGAGGCTGGAATAATGCAAAGAATTGATGATTTTCAGACTATGGAGCCAAACGTGTTTAAAAAAGGCAAAAAACAAAAACCCACAAAGTAAACAAACTAGCAGAATTTGGGAAGCAAATGGAGGAAAAAAATGTAAGATTCAACAAGGAATCTGAAACATTAAAAAAAGATTACTGGGACGGAAGAATAAAACATTTGCAACAGAAAAAGTAAGAGAAAGATGCAACAATAGATTCGAACAAGCAGAACCTAGAATAGCTGAATCAAGAGACAGTATCTGCATGTACCAAGCATCAAGAGAAGCAAGGGAAAAGAACAAAGAAAAGCAAACAAATAAAAAAAAATTGTGGGATTCAATTAAGAACCCTCACATCAGAACTACTGGAATTCCAGAGCACCACCACAATAATAAAGGCATAGAAACAATTTTCCCTCAATAGAGAACTACAGAGAATTTCTCTGACCTGAGCAGAGAATCAAGCCTGTAAATATAGGAAGATACACGAAGCCCAATCAGAAGCGACACAGAAAGATCAACTCTGTGACTTATCCCGAAAAAATCCTTAAAGACTAAAGATAAGGAGAAAATTCTTAAAGCAGCAAAAGAAAAATGCAATTTAACATAACAAGAGCCTTTCATAAGAATCAGTGTGCACTTCTGCCCAGAAGTTCTGGAGGCCTGAAGACAATGGAGCGATGTATATAAAATACTTAGCTAAAACAAAGTCGTAATTCCAAAACGAGTGGTAATCAAGACATGCTCAAACAAACAGAAGCTCTAGGAATTTTCCATTACCAGCCCAGCTTTACAAATTTTACTCAAGGGAGTGCTCCAACTGGAAAGGCAAGAACATTGAGAAATATGTACAAACAAATCCTATCTAATACAGGTTTTAAATTGATGTTAATGAAGATACAGCAACAAAAATGAGGTGGGGGAACACACAGGAATAGATTTATTATGTTAAGGTTGTGTGTTAACAGTTATTCTTATGCTAGATGAAGTAGTAATTGGTAATCATGTAATGTAACATTGGTAATTACTAAGAGCTGACTAAGAAGAAACACTAAGGAGAAAAGAAGCAAGTTAACAAAAAGGTTCATCACAAGAAAGCAGTCAAATAAAACAAAAGATTAAAAGGACCAGTATAATAAATAAGATACAAAAATAACAAAATGAGTGAGGTAGACAGTTTTCTGTAATAACCTTAAATTTAAATTGTTTAACACTGTGCAAAAGGCAAGAAGTGGCAGAATGGATTAAAAGAGAAAAAACAAAACAAAACAAAACATGATCCATCCTTTTGCTGTCTACAAGAAGCCCACTTAGAAACAAGGACACAAACAGACTGAAAATAAACGGGTGAAGAAAAATATTCCATGCAAACTCTAAACATAGTACAGCAGAAGTAGCCATAATGATAGCAGATAAAATAGCCTTTAAATCAAAATATGTTATAAGAGATAAAGAACGTTATACAATAATAAAAGGGTCAATTTGACAAGAAGACATAGCAATCATAAATATATATGAACCTAACAGCAACACAGAAAATATATAAAACCAATTCCAACTAATATGGAAGGAGAAATGGATAACTCCACAATAATAGGAGGAAACTTCAACACGTCACTTTCACTAGTAGCAAAACATTTAAAAGGAGAATCACTAAAGAGATTGAGAACTTAAATAAGACCATGAGACCATTGGACCTAACAGATATATATAGAACTCTCTACCCAACATCAGAACAATACACATTCTTCTCCAGTGCACATGGGTCATTTTCCAGAATAGGCCATACGCTGGACACAAAACAAGCCTTGATGAATTTATAAAAGACTGAAATCATACAAAGTATCTTCTAAGACCATAAGGGTATAAAACTAGATATCAACAACAGGATGAATAAGGGATAAAAGTAATTACATAGAAACCAAATATTGTTCTACTAAAATCAAAAGGGAAATTAAAAAATTGCTACAATCAAATGAAAATGAAAACACAACATGGCAAAACTTTTAGAACACAGCAAAACCAGCACTAAGAGGGGAGTATATAGCAATAAATACATCAAAAAAGAAGAAAGGTTCACAATCGTTTTCTTTATCAAACAACTTGAAGAAATATAAAAGGAAGAGCAAAAGAAACCAAAAGCTACCAGAAGGAAAAAAAAAAAAAAACAACAACAACAAAGAAAAATATCGGGGCAGAAATTAATGATTTAGAAAACAGGAAACAGCTGAAAAATTAACAAGATCAGAAGTTGGTTCTTTGAAAGGATCAACAAAACAGACAAACTAGTAGCTAGATTGACAAAAATCCAGAAGAGGCCAATAAACAAATTAAGAAATAAAATTGGTAAGATGAAGAAGACCATAACAGATTACTATGAGAAATTATGCTCCAATAAATTTGAAAATCTAGACAAAATGGACAAATTCCTAGAAACACACTATCTACCCAAATTATCAGAAACAGAAGGAGAAAATTTAAAGATACATCACAAAATAAGAGATTGGAGATGTCATTTAAAAAAATTAAAAAAAGCAAAACCACCACAGAACCAGATAGCTACAGTGGAGGATACTACCAAACATTTAGAGAAGAGTTGACACTAATCCTACACCACCTCTACAAAAACATAGAAGAGGAAGGAATGCTAGCAAAATCTTTCTCTGAAGCCAGCATAACCTAGATACCAAAGACATCACAAGAAAAAAAAAAAAAAAAAAACTACAGACCAATATTCCTTAGGCACATAGATGCAATTTTTTTCAACAAAACTCTAGTCAACAGACTACAGAAACATATTAAATAAAGCCATACACTGTGGTCAACTGGGATTCATACCAAGATTACAGCATGTTTCATTATCAGAGAATGAATTAATGTAATCTACCATACAAATAAAACAAAGGGAAAAACAAAAAACAACACGTGATCATACCAATTGATGCAGAAAAGGCATCTGACAAAATTTCGATAAAAATTCTCAGCAAAATAGGAAAGAAGGGAAATTCCTCAACATAATTAAGTGTATATGTGAAAAACCAACAGCCAACATCAAACTCAGTGGAGAAAGGCTTAGAACCTTCTGTGTGAGAATGGGAATGAGACAAGGATGCCCATTATCACCACTCTTACTCAAGATTATATTGGAAGTCCTAGCCAGAGCAATAAGGCAAGAAAGCGAAATAAAACGTGTTCAATCAGAAAGGAAGAAGTAAAACTGTATGGGCAGATGACATGATCCTATGCATAGAATACCCTAAAGATTCCACAAGAAATCTGCTGGAACTAATAGAAGAATTTAGCAACATTGCAGGGCACAAATCAACACACAAGAATCAGCTGGGATCCTCTACTCTAAAAAAGAATACTCCAAAAAAGAGATCAAGAAAACAACACTGTTTACAATAGCCCCCAAATCAATAAAGTATCTAGAAATTAACCTAAACAGAAACATAACAGACTTATAGAATGAGAATTATAAAACACTGCCACAAGAGAATAAAAGAGACTTAACTACAAAATGGAAAAGCATCCTGTGCCCATGAATAGGAAGGGTTAATACAGTGAAAATGTCCATGGAAGGAATGATGACAAGGACCTTTCTCCAGAGCCACAAGAGAGAAAGACATCCACTTGTGATATTTCTGCTAGAGCAGCACTAGATAACTGAGACACTACTCTATGCAGTATTCAATACATTCAATACATTCCTGATACAAGTCCCAACAACATTCTTTACTGAAGTGGAGAAACTAATGACCAAATTCACATGGAAAGGAAGGAAACTCTGCATAGCCGAAGGAATATTGAAGAAAAAGAACAAAGCAGGAGGACTCACACTCCCTGGTATCAAAACACACTGTGCGGCCACTGGAACCAAAACAGCCAAGTCTTGTTTCAACAATAGACAAACAGATGGCTGGAATAGAATTGAGAACTCAGACTTAAAACCCAGCAATCTATAGACAACTGGTCTTCAACAAGGAGTCAAAATCCATTCAGTAGGGCAGAAACAGTCTCCTTAATAAATAGTGCTGGTAAACTGAATATCTACCGGCAGAAAAATGAAACAAGACCCATACCTCACACCATACACAAAAACTAAATCAAAATCGACCAAAAACTCTTTAATTCATAGAAGAAAACATAGGGAGAAAACCAGAGGACCTAATCTTTTGTAAAAATACAAAACAAACATAACAAATGCAAGAATAGAAAAAGATAAATGGAACCTCGTAAAAATTAAAAACACATGTTCATCCAAAAACTTTGTTAAAAGATTAAAGAATCAAACTGAATACAGAGAAAAATCTTTGGAAATGATTCACCTGAAAAGGGCCTAAAATCTGTAGAAAGCTGCAACAACAAAAAGACAACCCAATTACAAAATTAGGAAAGGGCATGATCAAAACCTTCACTAAAGAGGACATCCAAGTAGGCAGCAAACATATGAAAAATGTTCATGATCACTAGCCATTAGAGATGAAAATTACAATGAGATACCATCTTACTCCAGCTAAAATGGCACTGAAAAAAAAAAAAAAAAACAACAGGTGAGTAGTGTTGGGTGAGAGTGTGGGAAGATTGGAATTCTTATCCATTGACTCTGAAACTTCTGCTTGAACATACAGTAGTGTCTCATTTATCTAGTGTTGCTCCAACAGAAATAACACAAGTGGATATCTTTCTCTCTTGCCGCTCTGGAGAAAGGTCCTTGTCATCAATCCTCCCACGGACTAAGAGCTTCTCCATGCAGGAATTTCAGATCCAAAGTTTGCATTCTGCCCCAGGTGCTTTCTTAGTGGTATGAAGTTTATGTCTCTCTGCTCTTCTCTTTTTTATATCTCCAAAGAGACTGGTTTAAGACACAATCTAATCTTGTACATTGAGTCTGCCCTCTTTAATACTGCTGCCACTAATTCCACCTCATTAACATCATAGAGGTTTATGATACATAGGAAAATCACAGCAGATGATGAAATAGTGGACAATCACACAATACTGGGAATTACAGAGTAGCCAAGTCAATGTACATTTTGGGGGAACACAATTCAACCCATAACAAGAATTTAAAGCAAATGGAAGAAATGATGAAGCAAAAGACCTGAACAGGAGATCTCAAATGGCGGCTCAAGAAGAGAAAGTAAAGTATTATAATGACGTGTAAAGACTTGGAGATAGAAAACCAAAATGGAAAAAACATACTCCGTGTTTCTCAAGCTGAAAGAACTGAAGAAAAACTTCAAACCTCAAGTTGCAATACTGAAGGATTCTGTGTAGAAAATATTAAATGACTGAGGAAGCATCAAAAGAAGGTGGAAGGAATACACAGAGACACTATTCGTGAAGAATTCATTGACATTCAACCTTTTCAGGAGGTACCATATAAGCAGGAACCAATGGTACTGAAGGAAGAAGCTCAAGCTGCACTGAAGGCATTGGCAAAAAGGAAGACTCCAGGAATGGAAGGAATACCAACTGCAATGTTATGCAAAACAGATGCAGTGCTGGAAGTACTCTCTTGTTTATGTCAAGAAATTTGGAAGACAGCTACCACGCTATCTGACTGGAAGAGATCTATATTTATGCTTATTCCCAAGAAAAGTGATCCAACTAGATGTGGAAGTTATCGAACAATATCATTAATATCACACACAGGTAAAACTTTGCTGAAGATCATTCCAAATTGGCTACAGCAGTATATTCACAGGGAACTGCCAGAAGTTCAAGCCAGATTTAGAAGAGGATGTGGAAATAGGGATATCATTGCTAATATCAGATGAAGTCTAGCTGAAAGCAGAGAATAGCAGAAAGATGTGGATCATAACAAATTATGGATAACACTGAGAAGAACGGGAATTCCAGAACACTTATTGGTGCTCATGAGGAACCTGTACATAGATCAAGAGGTAGTAGTTCAAACAGAACAAAGGGATACTACGTGGTTTAAAGTCTGGAAGGTTATGCATCAGGGTTTTATCTTTGCAGCATACATATTCAATCTGTATGCTGAGAAAATAATCTCAGAAGCAGGACTATATGAAGAAGAATGAGGCATCAGGATTGTTGGAAGACTCAATAACAACCTGCCATATGCAGATGACACAACCTTACTTGCTGAAAGTAAAGAGGACTTGAAGCACTTACTGATGAAGATCAAAGACCACAGCCTTCACTATGGATTACACCTGCATATAAAGAAAACAAAAATCCTCACAACAGGACAAATAAGCAACATCGTGAAAAAAAGGAAAAAGATTAAGTTGTCAAGGATTTCATTTTACTTGGATCCACAATCAATGCCCATGGAAACTGCAGTTAAAAAATCAAACGATGTATTGCATTGGGCAAATCCACTGCAAAACATCTCTTTAAAGTGTTGAAAAGCAAAGATGTCTCTTTGAGGACTAAGGTGTGCCTGACCCAAGTCGTGATCCTTTTCAATTGTCTCATTTGTGTGTGAGAGCTGAATAATAAATAAAGAAGATTGAAGAAGAATCCATGCCTTTGAATTATGGTGCTGGGGAACAATATTGAATATGACATGGACTGCCAGAAAAATGGAGCCCTGGTGCCAAAGGTTAAGCATTGGACTGGTACTAAAGGTTGGCAGTTCAAATCCACTAGCCACTCCTTGGAAACCCTATAGAGCACTTCTATCCTATAGGGTCACTATAAGTTGGAATCAACTTGATGGCAATGGGTTTTCGGTTTGGCCAGAAGAATGAACAATCCTGTCTTGGAAGAAGTACAGCCAGAATGCTCCTTGGACGTGAGGATAGAAAGATTTTATCTCAAGTACTTTGGACATGTTATCAGGAGGGACCAGTCCCTGGTGAAAAACATCATGCTTGGTAACATAGAGGGTCAGTGACAAAGAGGAGGATTCTTGACAAGATGGACTGACACCGTAGCTGTAGCAATGACTCAAACTTAGCAATGTCTGTGTGGATGGTACAAGATTGGGCAGTGTTTTGTTTTATTCTGCGTAGGGTTGCTATGAGTGAGAACTGACTCAACGGCACCTAACAATGACAGCAATTCACAAAAAATCTTAATCTACGTCTTATTAAGTGAGTAGTGTCTGATCTTAAAAGCTTGCAAGCAGCTATCTAAGATACAGCTATCGATCTCTACTTAGGAGCAAAACAGTAAGAAGACAACCAAAACATCAGAGAAGAAGTCTACACTAGCCACAGCTTCATCTACCCTGAGACCAGAAGAACTAGATGGTGCCTGGCTACCATTACTGACTGTTCTGGCTGAGGTCACAATAGATAGTCGTCCCAGATCAAATGGGACCAAAATGTGAAGCAGAAATCAATTTCTTAAAAATCTAAAACAAACCAAAAAAGCAGACAAACTGGGACAGTAAAAAACAGAGGACTCCCTGAGGTTATCGCCTAGAAGCACTCTTTAAACCTAGAACTGTGCCAATCTCCTGAAATTATCTTTTATTGAAATAGCAAAGTGGCACAAAAAATATATTACTTATGTTATGTAAGAGCAGTGCTGTACTTAAAAACTGTATGAGACCAACAGGTCAACAGTTACTCAAAAGAAAAGAAGGCAGGGAATCTAGCATATTGTAAATAAAACAAAAAGAATACAATTAAAGGGGATTTTAGCACATTGTGATAAATGTAACTGTGATTGAACAAGTTTTTTGTGAAAATTGCCAAAGGGGATCCTAACTTGCTGTGTAAACAGAAACATATTGAGGAATTCAAAGGGAAGGAAGATCAGAATCCCAATTAAGACAGTATGTAAAGCTAGAGTCAGAAAGTAGGGGAATCACAAACACAGAAGCTGGGACAGTTGTGAAGATGGAAGGTTAGGGAATTACATAGGTTGAAAGAGATGACATAGTGTCCAAAGGTAGGAAGATATGGAGGCAGAAAAATGAAGCATCACACAGATATAAACAGGGAACCCTAGTATCAGAATAAGAAGAATCACAGAGATAGAATATGTGAAAATCATAGAGAAGGAAGATGGGGGACCCTAGAGTCAAAAGATTGGGTATGCCAATCCAAATACCAGTGACATTTTTTAATGAGTTGGAGAAACAAATCACTAACTTTATACATAAGGGAAAGAGGCCCCGGATAAGCAAAGCATTAGTGAAAAAGATGGACAAAGTGAGAGACCTAACACTACCTGATTTTAGGACATATTATACCACCACAGTAGTCAAAACAGCCTGGTACTGGTACAACAACAGATATGTAGACCAACAGAACAGAATTGAGAACATAGACGTAAATCCCTTCATCTATGAGCAGCTGATATTTGACAAAGGACCAGAGTCTGTTAAATGGGGAAATGACAGTCTCTTTAACAATGGTGCCAGCATCACTCAATGTCCATCTGTAAAAAAATAAAACAAGATCCGTACCCACGTCATACAAAAAAACTAACTCAAAATGGATCAAAGGCTTAAATATAAAATCTAAAATAATAAAGATCATGGAAGTCAATTCTAGGAGCCAAAACTATAACTAACAATGCACAAAAACTAGAAGAGAAACTAGATAACTGGGAGTTCCTAAAAATCAAACACTTCTGCCCCTAAAACACTTCACAGAAAGAGTAAAAAGAGAACCAACAGACTGGCTATGACATAACCAACAAGGGTCTAATGTCTAAAATCAGGGAGATACTACAACACCTTAATAACAAAAATACAAAGAACTCAATTAAAAAATTGGTGAAGGATATGAACAGATACTTCACCAAAGAAGACATTCAGATGGCCAACAGACACTTGAGGAAATGCTCATGATGATTAGCCATCAGAGAAATGCAAATCAAAAACTACATTGGGATACCATCTCACCCCGACAATACAGACACTAATATAGAACACAAAATAACAAATGCTGGAGAGGTTGTGAGGAGGCTGTAAAACTTACGCACTGCTGGTAGGAATGTAAGATGGTATAACTACTATGAAAAACAATACGGTGCTTCCTTTAAAACTAGAAATAGAAATACCATGCAATCCAATAACTCCACTTCTAGAAATACACCATAGAGAAATAACAGCTGTTACATGAATAGACATATGGATACCCATGTTCATTGCAAAACTATCTATAATAGCAAAAAGATGGAAACAAACTAAAGGCCCATCAACAGATGAATAAATTATGCAACATACAGTAGAATACTATGCAACAATAAAGAACAATGATGTGTCTGCAAAACATCTCACAATGTGGAAGAATCTGGAGAGCACTAGGCAGAGTGAAATAAGTCAGTCACAAAAGGACAAATATTGCACAAGTCCACCATTATTATAAGAACTCAAAAAAAGGAAAAAAGTATTCTTTGATGGTTTTGAGTGTGGGGGTGGGGAGAGGAGATCACTAACTAAATAGTAGACAAGTGCCAACTTTGATGAAGGGAAGAACAACACACAGTACAGGAGAAATCAGCACAACTGAATCAAAGCTAAAGCATAGAAGTTTCCTAGACAAATCCAAACACTTTGAGGGCCAGAGTAGCTGGGGCTGGGGTCTGGGGATCATAGTCCCGTTGGACATCTAGGTCAACTGGCATAACCTAGCCCATAAAGAAAATGTTCTATATCCCTCTTCCGTATGTAGCGTCTAGGGTCTTAGAGGCTTACAAGTGGCCTTCTAAGATGCATCTATTGGTCCCAACACATCCAGAGCAAAGCAGAATGAAAAAATCAAAGACACAGGGAAATAATAAGCCAAGAGATCAATGAACCAGAGAAGTCACCAGTTTGAGACCAGAAGTTGGTGCCCGGCTATCTGACAGGGATCAGAACAGACAGAGCAGGAAAAAAATGTAGGATAGTATTCAAATTCACAAAAAAGACCAGGCTTACTGGTCTGATATAGACTGGAGGAACCCCAGAAACTATGGACTCCGGACCCAGAAATGAAACCATTCCCAAAGCCCACTTTTCAGACAAAGATTAGATAGGCCTATAAAACAAAAAATAATATATATGAGGAATGGGATACTTAGTTCAGCAAAATGTACAAGTCCAAAGTGCAGCTCCTGTCCAAAAGCAAGACTAGAAGGAAGAAACGGATAGGAACTAGATGAATGGACACAGGGAAACTGGGGTGGAAAGGGTGATATTGTGCTGTTACAATGTGGGGAATTCGACCAATGTCACAATATAAGTTTTGGAATGAGAAAATAACTTGAACTGTAAACTTTTACCTAAAGCACAATAAAAAAGAAGTATCTGTAACTGTGCCCCAAATACATGTGCATACAGTCACACAGATGCTATCTTAGTCATCTAGTGCTGCTATAACAGAAATACCACAAGTGAGTAGCTTTAACATACAGGAATTTTTTCTCACAGTTTAAAGGCTTTAAGTCCAAATTCAGGGTGTTAGCTTTAGAGGAAAGCTTCTCTCTCCACCAGCTCTTGAGGAAGGTCCTTGTCTCTTCTGAGCTTCTGTACCTGATCAGTCTTCATGTGGCTTGGCATCTCTCTTTCCCCATCTCTGCTCCTGTTGCTTGCTTGTTTAACCTCTTTCATATTTCAAAAGAGATTTACTGAAGACATACCCTACACTAATCCTGTCTCATTAACACAGCAAAGACAATCCCTTCCCCAAATGGGATTATAGCCATAGGTGTAGAGATTAGGATTTACAAACGCATATTTTGGGGGGACATAATTAAATCCATCACAGATGCATATACATACGGATACACCTACATATATACATGAATAGAAGAAGAAGAATCAACTCAACAGCAATGAGTTTGCTTTTACACATATGCAACCACATACATACATATACAGCTGTATGTATATTTTTTGGTTGCTTTTGCTGTTGTTTCAAAATTATATATACCATATCAATTACCAGTAGGTCCTTTTTTCTTGTGTACTTCTTAGTGATGTCGTTTACCTCCTGTCACCAAAAATAACAAGTGTCTACTATCTAGAGAGTGAATCCTTCTCTCCTTCTACCTCTCAATCCCTGGTAAACACAAGTGAACATTAGTTTCTGTATATTTACTTGTTCAAGTCATTTCATAAAAGTGAAAACATGCAATATTTGTGTGTGTGTGTGTGTGTGTGATTTACTTATTTCACTAACATATACTTCAGATTCACCTGTGTCCCAAGATATTTTGTGAAATCATTTTTCTTTATCACTGGGTAATAATAGTCCCTTGAATGTATGTACCACATTTTACTAACCCATTCAGGTTGCTTCCATTTTCTGGTCTTGTGAATTGTGCTGTGATGAACACAGGTGTGTATGTCTATTTTTGACGTTTCTGTTAGATCCCTAGAATCTATACCTATGGGTGAAATTGCTAGATCACTGGCAGCCCTACCACTTGTTTTTTGAGGAACCACTACACTATTTTCCACAATAACCATACCATTTTGCATTCCCACTAGCAATGGATGAGAGATTCAGTTTCTGTACATCCCCTTCAACACTTGTTTCTTTTCTTGGCTACCCTAAACAAACCCATTTCTGCTGAGTCAATTCCAGCTCACAGAGGTCTCACAGAACAGAGTAGAACTTCCCCCATATGATTACCAAGGAGCGGCTGTGGATTCAAACTGTCAATTTTTGGTTTACAGCTTAGCACTTAACTGCTGTGCCAACGGGGCTCCTTGGCCATTCTAGTGGAAGTGAAGGGGGATCTCATTGTGGTTTTGATTTGCAGTTTCTCTGATGGCTATTGATGTTGAGCATCTTTTCATGTGTGTGTTGTTATTCGAGTGTCTTCTTTGGTGAAGAGACTTTTCATGCCCTTTGTCCAGTTTTTGATTGGGTTGTCTTTTTTTTGTTAAGTTGTAGAAGTTTTCTATATATTTTAGATATTAGACCCTTATCAGTTATATCATTCCCAGAGATTTTTCCAAGTCTATAGGTTGTCTCTTTACTCTTTGATAAAGTCTTTTGATGAACACAATTTAACTTTTATGAGGTCTGGGTTATTTATTTTTTCTGTTGTTTGTATATTTGTTGTTGGTACTGGACTATTTTAGGCAAAAAAAAAAAAAAAGAAAGAAAGAATTGTTTTTAAGGGGGCTCACTTGCAGTTTTGTGGGTAGATTTGTGAGGGTGGAATGGAGAGACAGGCACTACCAAAGGGAGTGAGAACTATTGCATTCACCTAGATAAGTGATGATTTATCTAATACAGTCTCTTATGAGCTGGAAACTGGAACACATATGTTTCATCTCCAGAGTTACATGTTTTAGGCCATGTGGATAATGATATACCTAACTTCTTGATAGTCAATTTTTTACAATTTTGTTGTATGTAACATTTTTAAATTGGGGAAGGGGGAATGAGGAAATATATGGAAATGTTATGGCTAATAGGACTTGTTTATTATGTTGTTTCCTGAACTGGTTGAATGAGATTTTCCCAGATGATTCCCCTGAGAGAGAAGGCTTAGACCCTTGAACAAAGTACATGATATATTGTTCTCTTTTAACTCATTGCAAGGAGCATGGTTGGATTAGTTATACAGTTACTTATCCCAGCAAGAGCTAGCTCATTTAGGCTCACGACTGTCTTTTTTTTTTTTTTTTTTTATAATGCTACAGGTAGTACAAGTTCATCTCAGTTTACATTCAGAATTGCCAGGAGTAAGATACTGACCCCTTGGCTACAGAATAACTAAAGGTACACAATGTTCTGCAGCAATGAGTCCATGAGTTATTCCAGGGAAGACTATGCCAGCCTGTCAGCATTTGTTTAATAATAAAAATAATAACATTATAACTTGTACCTGGTTTCAGGGCAGCCTGGAGGGTCTCAAGAGTTTAGGCTGGTGCATAGCTGGAATGTACCTGTGTGGCCAGGTCGCTACAAAAGATAGCACCATGACAGACTTTGAGCTTCCTAGTACCAAGATGCTTTGCAGGCACATCTATGTTAGTATGAATCCTAAGAGACCCAGCAATGAAAAAGAAACAAATCCTGTGTGCCTGAAATACTTGGACTACTTCAATTCCTAGATCTTCTTCTGTTTCTGTAGAAATTAATAAACTGTGGCCCACAGGTGGATTGTCTGTTTTTCTAAATAAAGTTTTATTGGAACACAGCTGCCCTCATTTATTTATATTCATTTATCTGGATGCTGTCACTCTGCAACAGCAGAGATGAGTAGTTGCAACAAAGACCATGTGGCCCATAGAGCCTAAATATTTACTGCCTGGCCCTTTACAGACATAGTTTGCTGACTCCTACTTCACTGAATTCTTTTCCTACCTACATTAAAGCTGTTTTCTGAATGTAACCTATTTGAGTCCTATGAGCCTTTTCAGTGATTAAAAAGGTACAGTAACTACTATAAAATTAGTGTAGTTCATGTCTTAAGTAGTGTTATGTATGTTTCTGTAATGTTCTCAAGCCACATATGTGTCAGTCACTCATAATGGGACCATAGATGACATAAGAAATAGATACTATAAACAACCTCTCTAAGTCGACCTTACACCTGCAAGCTGTGATTAAAAACAAAACAAAACAAAACAAAACCCAACATATAGCTAAGTCTCTGTAAGCTGGTCTTGATACATGTTATGAATTGAATTGTTTCCCCCCAAAATGTGTGTCACCTTGGCTAGGCCATGATTCCCTGTATTGTGTGATAGTCTACCACTTTGTCATGTGATGTGATTTTCCCTTGTGTTATAAATCTTGTATCTGTGATGTTAATGAGGTAGTGTTAGCAGCAGTAGTGTTATGAGGCCGGACTCAATCTACAAGATTAGGTTCTGTCTTAAGCCAATCTCTTCTGTGATAAAAATGAGAGAAGAGAGCAGAGAGACATGGGGACCTCATACCACCAAGAAAGCAACGAGGGGAGAAGAGTACATCTTTTGGACACAATGTTCCTGGGCTGAGAAGCTCCTAGACCAAGGAAAGATTGATGGCAAGAGCCTTCCTCCAGAGCTGACAGACAGAAAGCCTTCCCCTGGAGCTGGTGCCTTGGATTCAGACTTCTAGCCTACTAGTCTATAAGGGGATAGATCTATTTGTTAAAGGCATCTACTTGTGGTATTTCTGTTATAACCACACTAAATAACTAAGACAAGACATAAATAAGTGGTAAGCAACTTTCTTAATCTCTGACCTTGAAAAGAAGTAACATAAAGCTAATCTCTGACCTTGAAGAGAAGATGTAGCATACTAATCTTTGTTAGACATTACATCACCTGGCCCTTGGTGTATGAATCCAAATAAGAAAATCCCATATACACCCTGACTTCTGCTCACTCAGTGAGAAAAGGCAGAGACAGAATATCTCTCTCTAGACTCTGACACTCTGAAGACTAAGGCCCAGGCAGAGACAAAGACTAAGACTTTGCCCAACACCACTGCCAACCTCAGATAGCAGCTATGAGGTACCTCAGTCAAACAGTAGCCCTGGTCAAGGTTTTTCCTACTACTCGTTAAAGGTAAATGCCTGAAGTCTAAAAATTTGGACTCTAATCATTGGACTAGCCATCTATTTTCCTGATTCTCCAGTCCTAAATGAACATCTTATGGTTTTGCTTGTGTGCCCTGTCATGATAACTTGAAACAAACTAAAAAAGTTTAGGCATAATAAACTTGGGCTTTTTTTTTTTTGCTTATTTTAAAATAAAACCCCACAGGACAGGTAGGATTTTTTTTATTATTAACTTTTATTGAGCTTCAAGTGAACATTTACAAATGAAGTCAAACTGTCACATGTAAGTTTATATACACCTTACTCCATACTCCCACTTGCTCTCCCCCTAATACAGGTAGGATTTTTAACAAGGCCTGAGATTCGTTTAATGGAGAAATGGCTAATGCTTTGTCTGAGGAAAAAGAAGGAAGATGAAAAGGGGGAAAAAATAATTATGGAAATATTTTTTATCTTGGCTGGGAAGGAAGATACTTGTCTCTTTTGAGCTTCTAATCTTCTAACACAGAGAAAAAACTTATCAACAGCTTTTAGAGACCCAAAGGCTGAAGAGTTAGTAAAGTGGATTGAAGTAGGAGTTGCAGCCAGATAATAAAGTGACAAACAGTCGTGTAGAGGTTCTTAATCTCTTTGGCAAGATCAAAAATAAATTTTTAGACTCCTGAGATTAAGTTTTACAAGCTTCAGCCAAATAAATTTGGGCAGATATAGTATTTAATTTTCAAGTGCAAAACAGAGAATATGGGTGGGAAACGCTAATTTCAGAAACCTAATCAGGGGCCCTGGTGGTATGGTGACTAAAAGCTATGACTGCTAACCAAAAGGCTAGCATTTCAAATCCACCAGGCGCTCCTTGCAAACCCAGTGCAGCAGTTCTACTCTGTCCTGTAAGGTCACTCTGAGTCAGAATTGACTCAACAGTAAAGGGTTTTTTTTTTTTCAATTGAGTCAAAGAAGACAACATTGACAATATTGTTTAGTTGAATAAACTATAAGGCTCTAATTTTTAGCAATGGATCAATATGAGTATTTATTGAATTTTCTTCTTTGCTTTCAGGGTTTTTTTTTTTTTTTAATTAACATGGTTTTTACCAAAAATCAGAAAATCTTTAGCTGGTGCAGTATGGGAGTCAAGAAAGTAAGTGAAATACTTAGCAAAAGTGTTTGGTCACATTTGCTAATTTAACTAAAAATGTTTGCTGTACCTTGTGGGCAGTTTTCTTGGAGTCACAGTTTGATCCATCATACTCATATTTTAAAAGCTTGAATTTATTTCTGAATGTTTTACACAGTAAAAGGAGAAGAAAGGTAAGTTATCTCAAAAGTAACACTTCCTAGTATGTTTCTAGTGCTGGTTCTTCTGTGTAAACTTTGATAAGAGTTTATATCACACTTATCTATCATTCTATTTCTGTCTCTGTCTGACAAAGTTACTTTACTCACTAAATGAAAATAGACATGCTATCACATTTGAGTCAAACAAATGCTTGTATCATTTAAAGACACTAATTTTTAAAGATATAATTTTTTAATTGACAGTGGTGAATGTGGCAATATCTATAGAAAACTATTTTCTGACTTGTTATTACAAAAATATAATATTACAGAAATTTTCGGAAACAAAATTGCAACCATAATCTCATCACCCCTACAAAGTAATTGTCATTTTTTTATATCTTCTTCCAGTCATTGATCTTTTGCATACACGCTTTACATTGGTGTAGTAATTTATTTTAACCTAACTCTAAAAATAACCGTATTTTTTATTCTACTTGGCCCTAGTATGATTTGTAATAATTATACAATTTTTGTTATATTATTAAATTGTAATACATTAACAATTCCTCTTTCCAGACACTTCTTTAGAGATTTTTAATTTTATATCTTTGTGCAAATAAGTATTTCCTACTTTTAAAATTATTTCTTATAAAGTGAGATTTCTCAGTGAAAAATTATGGAGAACACAGTCACTTAACTACAAGACTTTATGGAACCAACTAGGAGATATTATATCAGACTTTGCTCCTCAAAAAGGTTCAAGTTATCCCCCCAAAAAGGCTATAATTCACCACCCAAGCTTTCCAATACTTTGGTATTAGAAAAGTAGAGATGCTCTGGAGAAATTCTTTATCACAACTAACCAAGATAACAACTCTTTTCTTAACTATATTTTGGTTAGAAAAGATTTACCATAACCACACTTAAGAGACTGCACCTTTGTATTTAAAATTGGATTATAGATTCAAGTAAAATTGTAGAAAAGCAGAGGACCTAGAAACAGTGTTTTGTTTAATCTTTTCCTTTTACTCTTATGGAACTTGAGGCCTCAAAAAACTCAAGGTAAATTTGTTTTATTGTGATATGACCATATGAACTCATAGCACATATTTGATAAAAAAAGAAACATTTTTCCCCCAAAAAGTTTTGTCAAGAAGTATAAACTATAGATGTCATAATTGTATAGTCAAGTCAATTGCAACTAATAGAACCCTATATTGCTATGTTTGAGTCCATTGTTTCAGCCATTGTGTCAGCTCCTCTTTTTTGCTGACCCTCTACCAAGCATGATGTCCTCCTCCAGGAACTGGCGTTCCCTGATAATATATGCAAAGTATGTGAGACAAAGTCTCACTGTCCTTACTTCTAATAAGCATTCTGGTTATTGTTCATTCTTCTGGCAGTCCATGGTATATTCAGTATTCTTTGCCGACACCATAATTCAAAGACATCACTTGTTTGTTCTTCCTTATTCATTGTCCAGCTTTCATGTCAATATGAGATGATCGAAAATACCATGGCTTGGGTTAACAGCACCTTCACCCTGAAAGAGACATAGTTGCTTTTAAACACTTTAAAGAGGTCTTTTGTAGCAGATGCGCCCATATACAATGTACTATTTGATTTCTTAACTGCTGCTTCCATGGGCATTGATTATAGATCCAAGTAAAATGAAACCCTTGAAAACTTCAATCTTTTCTCTGTTTATCATGATGTTGCTTATTGGTCCAGCTGTGAGGATTTTTGTTTTCTTTATGTTGAGATGTAATCCATACTGAAGGCATTAGTCTTTTATCTCATCAGTAAGTGCTTAAAGTCCTCTTCACTTTCAGCAATCACATTTGTGTCATCTGCATATCACAGGTTGTTAATGGGTCTTCTTCCAATCCTGATGACACATTGTTCTTCAAATAGTCCACCTTCTCGGATTATTTGCTCAACATACAGATTGAAGAAGTATGGGGGAAGACTACAATCCTGACTCATACCTTTCTTAATTTTAAGCCAGGCAGTACCCCCTTGTTCTGTTTGAACAACTGTCTCTTGGTTTATGTATAGGTTCCATGTCAGGACAAGTAAGTGATCTGTAATTCCCATTCTTCACAATGGTACCCATAATTTGTTATGATCCACACAGTCAAATGCCTGTGCATACTCAATAAAACACAGCTGAACATCTTTCTGGTATTCTCTGCTTTCACCCAAGATCCATCTAACATCAGCAATGAAATCCTTGTTCCATGTCCTCTCCTGATTCCAGCTAGAACTCTTGGCAATTCCCTGACCATCTACTGCTGCAATCACTTTTGAATTATTTTTGGCAAAACTTCATTTGTGTGTGATATTAACCATACTGTTCGATAATTTCCACATTCTCTTGGATCACCTTTCTTTGGAATGGGCACAAATATGGATCTCTTCCAGTCTGTTGGCTAAGTAGCTGTCTTCTGAATATCTTGGCATAGATGAGGGAGTTCTTCCAGTGTTGCATATGCTTGCTGAAACACCATAACTGATATTTTGTCTATTCCTGGAACCTTGTTTTCATTAATTCCTCCAGTGCAGTTTGAACTTCTTTCTTCAGTACCATCATTCTTGACCATACGCTGCCTCCTGAAATGGTTGAATGTTGACCAATTCTTTTTGATACAGTGGCTCTGTGTATTCCTTACACCTTCTTTTGATGCTTTCTGCATCATCCAGTATTTTGTCATAGAATCCTTCAACATTGCAAATTGAGGCTTAAAGTTTTTATTTAGTTCTTCCAGCTTGAGAAGTGCCAAGGATGTGTCCTCTCTTGGTTTTCTAACTCCAGGTCTTGGCACATGTCATCATAATACTTTAGTTTTTCTGCTGGAGCTAAACAGAAAGTTTTAAAATCTTCTGTTCAGCTCTGCTTCATCATTTTTCTATTCACTTTAGCTACTTTACCCTCAAGAACAATTTTCATAGTCTCTTCTGACATTCATTTTGGTCTTTTGTTTCTTTCCTGTCTTGTTAACGACTTTTTGCTTTCTTTATGTATGATGTCCTTGACGTTTCCCATGACTCATTTAATTTTCGGTCTTTAGTGTTCAATGTGTCAAAGCTATAACTGAGATGGTCTCTAAATTCAGGTGAGACCTACTCAAGGTCTATTTTGACTCTCATGGGCTTTAAAAATTTTTCTTTAGCTTCGATTGAACTTGCATATGAATAATGGATGGTCTGTTCTGTAACTGGCCACTGGTCTTGCTCTGACTGATGACATTGAGCTTCTTCACTGTCTCTTTCCACAGACGCAGTCCATATGATTTCTGTGTATTCCATCCAGTGAGGTCCATATGTATAATAGCAATTTATGTTGTTGAAAAAAGGTATTTCCAACGAAAAGGTAGTTGGTCTTGAACAATTCTATCATGGGATCTTCAGCATTCTTTCACCAAGGCCATATTCTCCAACTACAGATTCTTCTTTTTTGTTTCCAACTTTTGCATTTCAATCACCAGTAATTATGAGTGCATCCTGATTGTATGTTTGATCATTTTCAAGCTGCAGAAGTTGGTAAAAATCTTCAATGTCCTCATCATTGTCATTAGTGGTTGGTACAATAATCACCTGGTCCTCCTTGTAGGCTTATGGATGTTATGCTATCACCGACATCATTACATATCAGGATAGATATTGAAATGTCCTTTTTGACAGTGAAGGTGACACCATTACTCTTCAATTTTCATTCCTGGCATAACACAATCTGATTTTCTGATTGAAAATAGCCAATACCAGTCCATTTTGGTTCACTGCTATCTAAGATCTAAGTCTTTATGTGTTCCATTTTATTTATGGTGACTTCCAATTTTCCTAGATTCATACTAAGTACATTCTGTGTCCCAATAATTAATGGATGTTTGCAGCTGTTTCTTCTTATTTTGAGTCTTGCCACATCAACAAATGAAGGTCCTGAAAGCTTGACTCCATTCATGCCATTAAGGTCGAATCTACATTGAGATGGCAGCTTTTGCCCAGTCTTAACTGAGTGCCTTCCAAACTGAGGGGTTCATCTTCCAGCATGGTACCAGGAAATGTCCTACTGCTGTTCAGAAGGTTTTCATTGGCCAAATTTTTTTTTAGAAGTAGTTTGCCAGGCTCTTCCTCCTAGTGTTAGTCTGGAAGCACCACTGAAACCTGGCAGCCTGGTGACCCTGCTGGTATTTGAAATACTGGTGTCATAGCTTCCAGCATTAAGCAACACTCAAGCTACCACAGTACAAGCTGACAGATGAGTGGAGGCATCTTTATGCTGCTGTTTATATCACTCAGAAGTAATTAGGTTTAGAGCAATCACCTGGGCTCATTAACATAACAAAGAAAACCCAATTGTTAAAGGGGATACATCCACAGATATAGAGGTTAAGAGTTCAACACATATTTTAGAAGGACACAATTCAATCCATTATGTTCCATGTATAAAACACATTCACCCTATTACATGCTTCCAAAATCTTATCCCATTCCAGCATTAAATCTAAAGTCTAAGGTCTCATTTTCTCAATTATCTAAACCAAGTATTTACTCCCCAAAGATAAAGTAGGCATGGTTACCTTCATAAACAGTAGACTCTGAGCAATATCACAATAGTCTGACTCACATAGAGTTATGGCATTGGCCAATTGGTCGTAGTATCCCTAGGAGTGAAAAAAATGGGAAACCTACTAAATACTCAACAACATAAGCTGAAGAGTTCTAGGTCAAGTGAATAGAAATCTAACTTGAGTAACAAAAACAAATAATCTTGGCCCCTCAATTGATTCCCAGACTTGAGCCAGTGCACAGGGCCACAATCTCTTAAATGAAACAGAGACTGAATCCTCATGAGGAAGGGCCCAATGACACTGATAAAAATTGTACCGTTATCCTTTCAGTCTTCTCCAAAAGGATCAAAGGAAATAATCAGGCTTTTTAGAGATTACTGGACATTTGTTCTGAATTGACATTATCCCAGGAGACCCAAATCATCATCATGGTACATCGGTCAGGATAAGTTACTATGAGTGTCAGGTTATCTACAGAGACTTAGCTTAGGTCTATCTCACAGTGGGTTCAGTGGATTCAGGGATCCCAAACTGATCCCGTTGTGATTTCTCCAGCTCCAGAATGGATAATTGGAATGTACATACTCAGCAATGGAAGAATCACTTCTGGAAAGGCTCCCTTGTCAGGGATGCCAACCGTTTGGTGCAGCTCTTGGGAAACGACATTCCTCTTGTTTGCACAGCATTTGAGGACCAAACAATATCCTGCTGAGAAGTTCTATGGAGTCCACGTGGCCCTGCCATTGCAGCCCTTTGGGCCCACATGCCCATACCATTGCAGCTCTTAGAGGCCAATATAACCACTCCCAAGTGCAGCTCTTGAGGTTAAAATGACTCCTGCCAGGTGCAGCCCTTTGGACAGATATGTCCCCTGCCAGTGCACAGAATTGCCCTCAGGGCTCAGGATTGCCCTCAGGGCATCCCCTACTTGGGTTAGCTTCTGCTGTCAGGGCATACTTTGCTCAAGACAGCCTATGTTCAGTGGCCTTCTTCTTGTGGCACCCCAGTTCTCAGGTGTTAACAGCTCTCTGCCATGCTCAGTTTTTACACTCTGTTGTAACATTTCAGGTCTGGTCATTGTATCTTTCACTTCTGACACCATCACTGCTGGTATACAGCTCTAAGCTTATTATATATAGCTCTTTTACCTAGGTCTGTAAGTGTCTCTGGCACAGGGAGCTCTGTGTCCTAACGGACACACCACTGTCTCATCTTTCAAATAAGAAGCCCCTCAAACTTGTATGTTTTGTATACATCCACTCTCCTCTCCAACAACTCTACTTCTGTGCATCTGTTATGCACATCAGCTTCTCCTGGTCACTGCCAGCTCTCCCAGTCACTGTCCTCACCAGTCAGGAAAATTTCCATCCAGGAAATGGGCACAGGTTTCCATAAGTGTTACAGCTCTTTTTTAGTGTTACTTTTTTACTGTTAGTTTGTCAGTTTGTTGTACTGTGGGGGTTTGCATGTTGCTATGATGCTGGAAGCTATGCCACTGGCATATACCAGCAGGGTCACCCATGGAGGACAGGTTTCAGTTGAGCTTCCAGACAAAGACAGACTAGGAAGAAGGACCTGACAGTCTACTTCTGTAAAACATTAGGCAGTGAAAACGTTATGAATAACAGCAGAACATTGCCTGATACAGTGCTGGAAGATGAGCCCCACCATGTTGAAAGACACTCAAAAGATGACTGGAGAAGAGCTGCCTCCTCAAAGTACAACCGACCTTAATGATGTGGTTGGAGTAAAGCTTTGGGGACCTTCATTTGCTGATGTGGCAAGACTCAAACTGAGAAGAAACAGCTGCAAACATCCATTAATAATTGGAACCTGGAATGTATGAAGTATGAATCAAGGAAAACTGGAAATCATCAAAAATAAAATGGAACGTATAAACATCGATATCCTAGGCATTAGTGAGCTGAAATGGACTGGTATTGGCTATTTTGAATCAGACAATCATATAGTCTATTACGCTGGAAATAACACCTCAAAGAGGAATGGTATTGCATTCATCGTCAAAAAGAACATTTCAAGATCTATCCTGAAGTACAATGCTGTCAGTGATAGGATAATATCCATACGCCTAAAAGGAAGACCAGACTATTATTCAAATTCACGCACCAACCACTAAGGCCAAAGATGAAGAAATAGAAGATTTTTATCAGCTGCTGCAGTCTGAAATTGATCAAACATGCAATCAACGTGCATTGATAATTACCGGTGATTGGAATGCAAAAGTTGGAAACAAAGAAGAAGAATCAGTAGCTGGAAAATATGGCCTTGGTGATAGAAACAATGCTGGAGATCAAATGATAGAATTTTGCTCGACCAACAACTTCTTCATTGCGAATACCTTCTTTCACCAACATAAAGGGTGACTATATACATGGACCTCGCCAGATGGAATACACAGAAATCAAATTAACTACATCTGTGGAATGAGACAATGGAAAAGTTCAATATCATCAGTCAGAACAAGGCAAGGGGCCGACTGTGGAACAGAACATCAATGGCTCATATGCAAGTACAAGCTGAAACTGAAGAAAATAAAAGAAAGTCCACGAGAGCGAAAATATGACGTTGAGTGAATTTACAGACCATCTCAAAAATAGATTTGATGCATTGAACACTAGTGACCAAAGACCAGAGGAGTAGTGGAATGGCATCAAGGATATCATCCATGAAGAAAGCAAGAGGTCACTGAAAAGACAGGAAAGAAAGAAAAGACCGAGATGGATGTCAGAGGAGACTCTGAAACTTGCTCTTGAGCATCAAGCAGCTAAAGCAAAAGGAAGAATTGATGAAGTAAAAGAACTGAACAGAACATTTCAAAGGGCCTCTCGAGAAGACAAGGTATTATAACGACATGTGCAAAGAGCTGGAGATGGAAAACTGAAAGGGAAGAACACACTCAGCATTTCTCAAGCTGAAAGAACTGAAGAAAAAATTCAAGCCTCAAGTTGCAATAGTGAAGGATTCCATCGGGAAAATACTAAACGGTGCAGGAAGCATCAAAAGAAGATGGAAGGAATACACAGAGTTGTTATACCAAAAAGAATTAGTGGATGTTCAACTATTTCAACAGATGGCATATGATCAGGAACCGATGGTGCTGAAGGAAGAAGTCCAAGCTGCTCTGAAGGTACTGGCGAAACACAAGGCTGTAGGAATTGATGGAATATCAATTGAGATGTTTCGACAAACAGGTGCAGCTCTGGAGGTGCTCACTTGTCTATGCCAAGAAATATGGAAGACAGCTTCCTGGGCAACTGACTGGAAGAGATCCATATTTATGCCTATTCCCAAGAAAGGTGATCCAACCGGATGTGGAAATTATAGGACAATATCATTAATACCACACACAAGCAAAAGTTTGCTGAAGATCATTCAAAAACAGCTGCAGAAGTATATCAACAGGGGACTTCCAGAAATTCAGGCCAGTTTCAGAAGAGGACGTGGAACCAGGGATCATTGCTGATGTCAGATGGATCCTGGCTGAATGCAGAGAATACCAGAAGGATGTTTACCTGTGTTTTATTGACTATGCAAAGGTATCCGTCTGCGTGGATCATAACAAACTATGGGTAACATTGTGAAGGATGGGAATTCCAGAACTCTTAATTGTGCTCATGAGGAATGTTTACATAGATCAAGAGGAAGTTGTTCGGGCTGAATAGGGGACTACTGATTGGTTTAAAGTCAGGAAAGATGTGCGTCAGGGTTGTATTCTTTCACCATACGTATTCAATCTGCAGGCTGAACAGATAATACAAGAAGCTGGATTATATGAAGAAGAACGGGGCATCAGGATTGGAAGAAAACTAACAACCTGCCATATGCACATGAAACAACCTTGCTTGCTGAAAGTGGAGAGGACTTGAAGCACTTACTAATGAAGATCAAAGACCACAGCCTTCAGTATGGATTGCACCTCAACATAAAGAAAACAAAAATCCTCACAAGTGGACCCCCAAGCAACATCAAAATAAACAGAGAAAAGATTGAAGTTGTCAAGGATTTCATTTTACTTGGATCCACAATCAACAGCCATGGAAGCAGCAGTCAAGAAATCAAAAGACTCATTGCATTGGGCAAAAAAGGACCTCTTCAAAATGTTGAAGAGCGAGGATGTTACCCTGAACACTAAGGTGCACCTGACCCAAGCCATGGTATTTTCAATTGTGTGATATACATGTGAAAGCTGGACAATGAATAAGGAAGACCGAAAAAGAGTTGACGCCTTTGAATTGCGCTGTTGGCGAAGAATATTGAATATACAATGGACTGCCAAAAGAAGGAATAAATCTGTCTTGGAAAGTGTGGCCAGAATCCTCCTTAGAGGCAAGGATGGCGAGACTGCGTCTTACATACTTTGGCTATGTTGTCAGGAGGCATCAGTCCCTGGAGAAGGACATCATGCTTGGCAGAATAGAGGATCAGCGGAAAAGAGGAAGACCCTCAACCAGGTGGATTGACACAGTGGCTGAAACAATGAGCTCAAGCATAGCACTGATTGTAAGGATAGTGCAGAACTGGGCAGTGTTTTGTTCAGTTGTGCATAGGGTTGCTATGAGTCGGAACCGACTGGATAGCACCTAATGACAACAACAATTCTTCATTAATTTTACAGCTCAATGTAGCAGCTCTTACACCAAGTGTGGAAGGGTCTTAATGCAGGGTCCATGTGTCCAAAAGATATTCTCCTCTCACAGCTCTTATTAATCAGGAGACAACCAAAATCTCTGTGTTACTGTAATTTATATAGGCCATTTCTTGTCAATTTCAGTGTGGGGCCTTCAGACTTTAGCCAGATCAGAGCCCAATGAATCCTTTTAACAGACTGGAGACCAACCAATCTTCCTGTCTGGATTAGAGCCCAACCAATCCTCTTAGTCACATCAGAGCCCCAAAAATCCTCTTAGCCAGAAGAAAACTCACCTGATTCTCTTAGCTGGATCAGAGCCCAGCAAATGTCAATATACTCACACCTTGTCAATTCCCAAGAAAAGTCAGACAAAAGTAACAAACCATTAAGTTGTCCACAGCTTACCCGAGCAATGTCAATCAATCTGAGAAATCATTTGCAAAGCTGTTTTTTGTTTGTTTGTTTGTTTTCCCCACAAAACCCAAGGTAAAAGGGCCACATAAAAGAACCCATTACACCACACCAGAAACAAACTTCACTGTCCTGCATTAGGGGTATACCAACCCTCCTGCCCAATGTAATAATTTAGTCCACAGGGAATTTGATCGGTTTTATCTTCCACAAGATACCACACTGTGTTGCTACATTGATGATACTATACTGATTGAGCCTAGTGAGAAAGTAGTAAATACTCTAGACTTATTGGTGACACATTTGTGTGTCAGAGTACAGGGAACAAACTCAACAAAAATTCTGGGGTCTTCTATCTCAGTGAAATTTCTAGGGGTTCAGTGGTGTGCGGTATGTTAAGATATTCCTTTTAAGTAATATCTAAGAAGAAGTGTTGCATTTGGCCTCTCTTACAACTAAAGAGGAGGCCCAACACATAGTAGAAATCTATGGAATTTGGAGGCAACGTATCCCTCATTTGGGTGACTTATTTACAAAGGGACCCAAACATCTGCTGGTTTTGAGTGAGGCTCAGAACAAGAGAAGGCCCCGCAACAGATCCAAGCTGTTATGCAAGCTGCTCTGCCACCTGGGTCATATGGTTCACCAAATGCAATGGTGCTTAAAGTGTCAGTGGTAGTAGAGACTCTGTTTGGAGACTTTCTCAGGCCTTTATTGGTGAATCACAGCACAGACCTTTAGGATTTTGGAGGAAAGATCTGCTATCCTCTGCAGGTAACTTTTTCTTTTGAGAAACAGTTTTTGGCTTGTTACTGGGCCTTGGTAGAGACTAAATGCTTAATTAACCTTGGGTCACCAAGTTACCATGCAATCTGATTTGCTCATCATGAGCTGGGTGCTGTCTGATCCACAAAATCATAAAATTGGACTGCAGAGCAGCATTCCGTCACAAAATGCAAGTGGTATATACAAGACTGGGATCAAGCAGGCACAAGTAAGTTTCATGAGGAACTGACTTAAATGCCAAAGGCCGCCACTCTTGTTTCATCATCTCCTCTCATCCCAGCCTGCACCTATGAGCTCATGGAGAGTTCCTTACAGTGAATTTACTGGGGTAGGGAAAACTCACACCTCATTTACAAATGGCTCTGAGCAATACACAGGCACCTCTCAAAAGTGGACAGTGACGGCACTGCAGCCCCTTTCTGGTGAAGGGAAATCTCAGTGGGCAGAACTTTGAGCAGTGCCCTTGGTTGTTCATTTTGTTTTGATGAAGAAAGGGTCAGATGTGAAATTGTATGCTAATTCATAGACTGTGGGAAATGACATGGATAGATGACGGGGCTTGAATGAACACAATTTAAAAACTGGTGACACCCGTTACTGATAAAAACTCTCAATAAGAAGAGAAATAGAAGGGAAATCTCACAACATAAAAAAGCGCATCTATACAAAACCAACAACCAACATCATTCTTAAGGGAGAGAGGCTGAAAATATTCACCTTGAGAAGAGGAACAAGACAAAGGTGCCTTTTATCACCACTCTTATTCACTACTGTACTGGAAATACTAGCTAGAGCAATAAGGCAAGAAAAAGAAATAAAGGGCACCCAAATTGGTAATGAAGAAGTAAAACTGTCCCTGTAGGCAAATGATATGATACTATACATAGAAAATCCAAAAGACTCCACAGAAAACCACTGGAACTAATGGAAAGATTCAGCACAATAGCAGGATACAAGATAAACATACAAAAATCAGTTGTCTTCCTATACATCAATTAAGAGAAGGATGAAAAGGAAATCAGGAAAACAATACCATTCATAGTAGACCCTAAAAAACAAACAAACAAACAAAAAACACTTAGGAATAAATCTAACCAGATTTATTCTATAGAAAGAAAATGTCAAAACAGCACTGTAAGAAACCAAAAGAGACTTACAGAAATGGAAAAACATAGCATGCTCATGGATAGGTAGGCTCAACATTGTGAAAATGACACTTCTACCAAAATCAATTTACAAATACAATGCAATCCTGATTCAAATACCAATGTCATTCTTTAAAGAGAAGGAAAAACTAATCATTAAACTTATATGGAAAAGGAAGAACTCCTAGAGAAGTAAAACACTATTGAAGAAAACTAAAGTAGGAGGGCTCACACTACCTGACTTCACAATCTATTATACAGCTACAGTAGTGAAAACAGCCTGGAACTCGTACAACAACAGACTTATTGGCCAATAAACAGAATCAAGAACCCAGATATAAATCCATGCACTTGTGGCTGCCTGATCATCAACAAGGGCCCAAAGTCCACCAGATGGGGAAAAGACAGACTTTTTAACAAACGGTGCTGGCAAAACTGGATGTCCATCTGCAAATGGACAGTATCCGTACCTAACACCATACACAAAAGCTAATTCAAAATGTTTCAAAACCTGAATATAAACCCCAAAACTATAAAGATCATAGAAAAAAATAGTATCAATGCTAGAGGCCCTAATAAACTGCATTAACAGGATACAAGCAATAATCAGCAACACAGAAACTCCAGAAGATAAGCTAGATAACTAGGATCTTCTAAAAATTAAACACTTATGCTCACCAAAAGAGTAAAAAGAGAACCTACAGAATGGGAAAAGATTTTGGGCTATTACAAATCAGACAAAAGCCTAATCTCTAAAACCTACAGGAAAATCCAATACCTATACAGCGAAAAGATAAGTAATCCAATTAAAAAGTTGGCAAAGGAAATGTCACCAAAGAAGACAGTCAAGTGGTCAACAGACATACGAGGAAATGTTCACGATCATTAGCCATTGAGAAATGCAAATCGAAACTACGGTGAGATACCATCTCACCCCAGCATTACTTGCACAAATCAAAAACCAGAAAATAACAAATGTTGCAGAGGCTGTGTTGAGATTGGAAACCTTATGCAGTGGTCATGGGAATGCAAAATGATATTACCATTTTGGAAAATGATACGGTGCATCCTTAGAAAGCTATCCCACTTCTAGGATTATATCCTAGAGAAATAAGGGTCTTTGCATAGACATATACATACCCATGTTCATTGCAGCATTGTTCACAATATCAAAAAAATGCAAACAATTTAGATGCCCAAAAACAGATGAATGGATAAACAAACTATGGTATATATACACAATGGGGTATTATGCAACAATACAGAACAATGATGAACTTGCAAACCATCTCGTAGCATAGATGAATCTGGAGGCTGTTATGCTGAGTGAAATAAGTCAATTACAAAATGACAAAAACTGTATGAGACCAGTACTGTAAAAACTCATGAAAAGGTTTACACACAAAAAGAAACAATTTTTGGTGGTTACAAGGGAGGGGGGTGGGGACAGAAAAACACAAAATAGACAATAGGTAAATTTGGTGACAGATAAGACAGTACACAATACTGGGGAAGCCAGAACAACTTCTATAAGTAAAGGTCATGGAAGCTCCATAGGCACATCCAAACTCCCTGAAGGGCAGAATTGCTGGGTTGAGGGCCGTGGGGACCAAGGTCTCAGGGAACATCTAGTTCAAGTGACTTAACATCATTTCTAAAGAATATGTTCTACATTCTACTTTGGTGAGTAGCCTGTGAGTGGCCATCTAAGATACTCTACTGGTCTCGCCCCTTCATGAGCAAGGGAGAATGAATAAAACTAAACAGACAAGGGAAAGATTAGTTCAAAGGACTAATGAGCCACATCTACCATGGCCTTCACCTGACTGAGTCCAGTACAGCTAGATGGTGCCCAGGTGCCCAGCTATCACCACCAACTGTTCGGATAGGGATCACAGTTGAGGGTCCCAGACAGAGCTGGAGAAAAATGTAGAACAAAATTCTAACTGACAATAAAAGACTAACCTTACTGGCCTGACAGAGTCTGGAGAAACCCTGAGTGTATGGCCCCTGGACACATTTTTAACTCAGTAATGAAGTCACTTGGAGGTTCACCTCTTAGTCAAAGATTAGACAGACCCATAAAAAAAAAAAAAAATGAGTCTAAAGGGGCACAACAGCCCAGAGGCAAGGACTAGAAGGAAGAAGGGGACAGGAAAGCTGGTAATAGAGAACCCAAGGTCGAGAAGGGAGAGGGTTGACATGTCATGGGGTTTTTAACGAATGTCATAAAACAATATGTGTATTAACTTTTTAATGAGAAATTAGTTCTGTAAACCTTCACCTAAATTACAATGAAAAATAAATTAAAAATATCTTTAAAAAATGGGCAAAGGAAATGAACAGACACTTTACCACAGAAGACATTCAAACACCCAACAGAGCATTCCCATGAGGAAATGCTCACAATCACTAGCCATTGAGAATATGCAAATCAAAACTACAATGAGATACCATCTCACCCTGGCATTACTGACATAAGTAAAAATAATAATAAAAAAAAAAACAGAAAATAACAAATGTTGGAGAGGCTGCAGAGAGAACGGAACTCTTACGCATTGCTGGTGGGAATGAAAATGGTACAACAACTTTGAAACATGATGTGGCACTTCCTTAGAAAGCTCGAAATAGAAATACTGTATAATCCAGTAATCCCACTTATACATCCTAGAGAAATAAGGGCCATCACATGAATAGACATATGCACACCCATGTTCATTGCAGCATTGTTCACAATAGCAAAATGATGCAAACAATCTAGATGCCCATCAACAGAAGAATGGATAAACAAACTGTGGTACAGACAGACGTATCACAAAAGGACAACTATTGTATGAGACCACTACTGTAAAAACTCATGAAAAGGTTTACACACAAAAAGAAACAATCTCTGATTGTTACATGAGAGGGGAGTTGTGGGGATGCAAAAACATGAAATAAACAAGTGGTAACTTCAGTGAAGGGTAAGACAGCACTCAATACTGGGGAAACCAGCACAACTCGTACAAGGAAAGATCATGGATGCTTCACAGACACATCCAAACTCCCTGAGGGACCCTGGTCTTGGGGAATTTCTAGCTCAATTGGCATGACATAGTTTACAGAGAATGTTTTACATCCTACTTTGGTGAGTAGTTTTTGGGGTCTTAAAAGCCTGTGAGCAGCCATCTAACATATTCCACTGGTCTCACCCCTTCAGGAGCAAGAGAGAATGAAGAAAACTAAACATGAAAGGGAAAAATTAGTCCAAAGGACTAACAGACCACAACTGCAACTGCCTCCACATGATTGAGTCCAGTGTAACTAGATGGCGTGCAGTAATCATCACTGACTGCTCTGACAGGGATCACAAATGACGGTCCGGACAGAGCAGTAGAAAAAGGTAGAAAAAAATCCTAACTCACACACACACACAAAAGACCAGACTTAGTGGCCTGATAGAGACTGGAGAAACCCTGACAGTATGGCTTTTGGATACCCTTTTAGCTCAGTAGTGAAGACACTCCTGAAGTTCACCCTTCATCCAAAGATTACACATTCCCATAAAACACAATGAGACTAAAGGGGTACTCAAGCCCAAGGGCAAGGACTAGAAGGGAGGAGGGGACAGGAAAACTGGTAATAGGAAACCTAAGTTTGAGAAGGGGGAGTCATGGGGTTGTTAGCCAGTGTCGTAAAACAATATGTGTGCTGTTCAATGAGAAGCTAGTTTGGTAAACCTTCACCTAAAGTACAATAAAAAATTTTTTTTGAAGTTAAAAAATGTTCGTGACAAAGAGATATGGGAATAGATCTTTTGAATGAACCGTATGTGAAGATATTTGTGTCTCATGTGAATGTTCACCAAAAGGTGACTTTAGCAGAGAAAGATTTTAAAAATCAAGTAGACAGAATACCCTGTGTCATGGATTGAATTATGTTCTCCCAAAAATGTGTGTATCAACTTGGTTAGGCCAAGATTCCCAGTATTGTATGTTTGTCCTCCATTTTGTGATTGTAATTTTATGTTGAGAGGATTAGGGTGGGATTGTAATACCACCCTCACACAGGTCACCTCCCTGATCCAAGGGAAAAGCAGTTTCCCGGAGGTGTGGCCTGCACCACTTTTTATCTCTCAAGAGATAAAAAGAAATAGAAGTGAGCAGAGAGTTGGGGACTTTATACGACCAAGAAAGTGGCACCAGAAGTTGAGGGTTCCTTTGGACAAGGGATTCCTGAGCCTGAGAAACTCCTTGACAAGTGGAAGTTTGAGGGCTAGGGCCTTCCTCCAGAGCCAACACAGAGAGAAAGCCTTCCCATGGAGCTGACACCCTGAATTTGGACTTGTAATCTACTAGACTGTGAGAAAATTAATTTCCCTTTGTTAAAGCCATCCACTTGAGGTATTTCTGTTATAGCAGCACTAGATAACCAAGACACCCTGTTTTGTATACATCAGTAAGTTTCTTTCCCCAGCCACTCCTGTCATTACCCATGGGGTCATAAACAATGTGGACGTGTTGGTAGGGATGGAGAATATACATAACACAAACTTCTACTCAGCAAAGTCAACTTGGCTACACTCCTGAGTAACCAATTTGCCACAATAGAGACTAACGCTGAGTCTTCCATATGGCACCACTGTTTGGGGCAATCAATCAGCAACCCAGTGACAGGCTAATCACATTAAACCACTTCTATCGTGAAAAGGGCAATATTTTGTTCTTACTAGGATATGCGCTCTGGAAACAAATTTTCCTTCCTACAAACAATGTTTATTCCACAATTACCACCTTGGGATTTACAGAACGCCTTTTGCAAAGTCATTGTATTCCACACAGCATTGCCTCAGCTCAAGGTACTCACTTTACAGCAAAAGAAATATGGCAATGTGTCCAATAGGATGAAATTCAGTAGTCTTACCATGTTTCCCATTATCCTGAGCAACTGGCTTGATAGAATGGCTTGTTAAAGACTCAATAATAGTGCCAATTAGGTGGCAATGCCTTGCAAGGTTGCTGTAATGTTCTTCAGGAAACTGTACATGCTCTCAATCAGTGTCCAATATACTGCGTGCTCCTTCTGCAATAGCCAGATTCAACGGTCCAGAAGTCTAAGAGTGAAAATGGGAGTGGCACCACTCACTACTACTTTTAGTGAACTACTTGCAAAGTTTTGCTTCCTATCCATATGTCCTTATACTCTGCTGGTCTAGAGATCTTAGATCCAAAGAGAAGAATGCTTCCACTGAACTGTAAGTTAAGAATGTCACTTACCCGTTTTGGGCTCCTCATGCCTCTGAATCAAAGACGAAGAAGCCAGCAAGGAAGAAACAAAAATCATCAAATTGAAAAGGAATAAGTCAAAATACCTCTATTCAAAGATGATATGATCTTATTTTTAGAAAATCCAAAGAATATACAAGAAAGCTACCAGAGTTAATTAATGAATTCAGCAAAGTTTCAGGGTAAAAGGTGACTACACAAAATTGGCTGACTTTATGTATACCAGCAATGAGAAATCTGAAAAGGAAATTAAGAAAACAATTTCATTTGTAAGAGCATCTAAGGATCACTTGGTGTATTTGAACTGCCAGCCTTTTGGTTTGCAGCCGTAGCTCTTAATTACAAAGAATAAAAGGACAAAGTTGAACCAGAGACATGAAAGGCTTGCACACTGAAAAGTATAAAACACTGCTGAAAGGAATTAAAGAAGACTTAAAAAAATGAAAGAAATCTCATATTCATGCTTTGGAGGACTTAAATGTTAAGATGTCAGTACTAAGCAAACCATTCTGCAGATGCAATGCAATCTCTATCAAAATTAGAACTTTTTTTTCAGAAATGGAAAGCCAATCCTGAAACTCATATGGAATTGCCAATGGCCCTGAATAACCAAAACAATTCTGAAAAAAAAAAAGTAGGAGGGCTTACACTTCTCTGTTTGAAAATGTAACATGAAGCTACAGTAATCAACACTCTGTGGTGCAAATGTAAGGAGACAAATATAAATCAATAGAATAGAATTGAGAGTCTATAAATAACCCCACACATCTACGGCCAATCGATTTTTTTCAAAGGTCCACGGCCATTTAGTAGGGGAAAGAATAGACTCTTCAACAAATGGTGGTGGATCTCCACATGTAGAAGAATGTTCCTCATGCCACATTGAAAAATTAACTCAAAATAGAGCACTACCTAAATACACAAACTAAAACCATAAAACTCTTAAAGCATAGGGGTAAAACTTCAGCATCATATCTCGAAATAGATTTTAAGATATAGCAAAAACAAAAGTAACAATAGAAAATAACAAACTGGACTTCAGAGAAATTAAAACATTCTGTGCATCACAGGACATTATCTTTGAGTGAAAAGACAGCTAACAGAATGGGAGAATATATTTGCAAACCATATTCTGACAAGAATGTAATATCCAGAATATATAAATATCTCCTATTATTCAATCACAAAGAGACAAAGAATCCAATTAAAAACTGGGCAAAGGACTTTAAAAAAAAATTTATCCAAAGAAGATACATAAATGTCCAAGAAGTACATGAAAATGTATTCCATATCACTAGTCATTAATCAAAACCAAACCAAACCAAACCAAGCCTGCTGCATTTGAGTCGATTCCAACTCACAGTGATTAGGTAGATGTAAATCAAAACCACAATGAGTTACCATTTCACTTCCACTTGTTAGGTGCCAATGGCTCACACTAAGTTGACTATAATTAGAAAGATGGAAAATAACAAGTGTGGGATTATAAAATGGTGCAACAACTGTGGAAAACAGTTTGGCAATTCCTCAAAAAGTTAACACAGCATTACCATATGACCCAGCTATTCCACTATTGATTTATACCCCAAAAACTTAAAAACTAGGATTCAAATAGATTCCTGCACACCAGTGTTCATTGAGGAATTACTTAAATCACCAAAAGGGAAAACTAACCAAGTACAAAATGTAGTATATACATACAAGTTACAATCATTGAGAAATAAAGTTTCATGCTATGATAGGGATAAAACTTGAAAGCATCATGTTCAAGGCAATAAGTCAGACACAAAAGGACAAATGTTATATGATCCTATTATGATGGGAGAAAAAATTGTGGTCCATAATTTTATTCTACTTGGAACAACAATCAATGTCCATGGAAGCAGCAGTCAAGAAATTGAATGACATACTGTGTTGGTCAAATCTGCTGCAAAAGACCTCCTTAAAGTGTTAAAAAACAGAGATATCACTTAGGTGACCAAAGTGTGCCTGACTAAAGCCACAGTCTTTTCAATCTCTTCATATACCTTCAAAAGCTGGACACTGTAAAGGGAGACAGAAGAACTGATGCATTTGCATTGTGGTGTTGGCAAAGGATATTAAATAGACCACGGACTACCAGAAAAATAAACACATCAGTCTTAGAAGAAATACAACCAGAATGCTCCTTACAAATGAGAATGATAAGACTTCCATTCTCTTTGGATATGTTATCTAGAAAGGCTAATCACTAGAAAAAGACATCATAATCAAGTATTAGTGAAAATGATGGAAATCCTCAACAAAATTCTAGCCAACAGAATTCAATTACATATCGAAAAAAATTTTTTTCACCACGACCAAATGACATTCATACCAGGTATGCAGGGATGGTTTAACATTAGAAAAGCAGTCAATATAAATAAAACAGAGGATAAGAACCACATGATCTTATCAATTGATGCAGAAAGGCATTTGACAAAGTCCAACACCCATTCATGGTAAAAACTCTCAGTAAAATAGGAATAGATGGAAAATTCCTCAACATTATAAAGGGCATTTATACAAAGCCAACAGAAAATATCATCCTAAATGGAGAGAGACTGAAAGCATTCCCCTTGAGAACAGGAACCAGACAAGGATGCCCTTTATTACCAGTCTTGTTTGACATTGTGCAGGAAGTCCTAGCCAGCGCTATTAAGGCTCGATTTAGAAATAAAGGGAATCTCAATTGACAAAGAAGAAGTAAAATATCTCTGTTTGTAGATGACATGATCTTATACCCAGAAAAACCTAAAGAATCCTCAAGAAAATTACTGAAGCTAATAGAAGAGTTTAGCAGAGTAACAGGATACAAGATATACATACAAAAGTCAGTTGGATTCCTCTACACCAAAGAAGTGAGCATTGAAGAGGAAATCACCAAATCAATACCATTTACTATGGCCCCTAAGAAGACAAAATACTTAGAAATGAATCTAACCTGAGACGTAAAAGGCCTATACAAAGAAAACTACAAGACATTACTGCAAGAAACCAAATAGACTTACATAAGTGGAAAAATATACCTTGCTCATGGATAGGAAGAGTCAACGTTATATAAATGTCTATTCTGCTCAAAGTAAACTATAGGTACAATGTAATCCCGATCCAAATGCCAGTGAGATTTTTTAATGAGATGGAGAAACAAATCACTGACTTCGTAGGGAAGGGAAAGAGGCCCCAGATAAGTAAAGCATTACTGAAAAAGAAGAACAAGGTGGGAGGCCTCACACTACCTAATTTTAGAATATATTATACTGCCACAGTAATCAAAACAGTCTGGTACTAGTACAGCAACAGATAAATAAATCAATGGAATGGAAATGAGAATCCAGACATAAATCCATCCACATATGAGCAGCTGATATTTGACAAAGTCCCAAAGTCAGTTAAATGGTAAAAAGAGAGTTTCTTTAGCAAATGGTGCCTGCAAAAAAAAAGAAACAAGACCCATACCTCACACCATGCACAAAAAGCAACTCAAAATTGATCAAAGACCTAAATATAAAATCTAAAACGATAAAGATCATGGAAGAAAAAATAGTGACAACACTAGGAGCCCTAATACATGGCATAAACAGTATATAAAACATTACTAGAACTGTACAAACCCCAGAAAATAAATCAGATAACTGGGAGCTCCTAAAAGTAAAACACCTATGCTCACCCAAAGACTTCACCAAAAGATTACCTACAGATTGGGAAAAGATTTTAGCTATGACATTTCTGATCAGTGGCTGATCTCTAAAATCTACATGTTACTATAAAAACTCAACAACAAAAAGATAAACAACCCAAATAAAAAATGGGCAAAGGATATGAACAGGCAGTTCATTAAAGAAGACATTCCAGTAGCTAACAAATATATGAGGAAATGCTCACAATCATTAGTCATCACGGATGCGCAAACCAAAACTACAATGAGATTCCATCTCACTACAACAAGGCTGGCATTAATCCAAAGTAAAAAATGTTGGAGAGGTTGTGGAGAGACTGGAGCACTTATACACCCCTGGTGGGAATGTAAAATGGTACAACCACTTTGGAAATTGATTTGGTGCTTCCTTAAAAAGCTAGAAATAGAACTACCACGATCCAGCAATCCCACTCCTTGGAATATATCTTAGAGAAATAACAGCCTTTACACAGACAGATATATGCACAGTCATGTTCATTGCAGCACTGTTTACAATAGCAAAAAGATGGAAGCAACCAAAGAGCCTATCAACAGATGAATGAGTAAATAAATTATGGTATATTCACACAATGGAATACTATGCATCGATAAAGAACAATGATGAGCCTGTGAAATTTTCATAACATGGAGGAATCTGGAAGTCATTAGGCAGAGTGAAATTAGTAGCGAAAGTACAAATACTATATGAGACCACTATTATAAGAACTCAAGAAATAGTTCAAACAGAGAAGAAAATATTTTTTGTTGGGGGGAGGGAAGGAGGGAGAGGGGGATTCACTGATTAGGTAGTAGACAAGAACTAATTTAGGTAAAGGGAAGAACAGCACACAATACAGGAGAGGTCATCACAACTGGGGTAAAACAAAAGAAAAGAAGTTTCCTGAATAAACTGAATGCTTCCAAGTCCAGGGTAGCAGGGGTGGGGGATTGGGGACCATAGTTTCAGGGGACATGTAGGTCAATTGGCATAGTGAAAACTATTAAGAAAACACTCAGATCCCATTTTGGAGAGTGGCATCTGCGGTCTTAAACGCTAGCATGTGGTCATCTAAGATGCATCAATTGGTCTCAACCCATATGGAGCAAAGGAGAATGAATAACACCAAAGACACAAGGTAAGTATGAACTCAACATACAGAATAGGCCACATAAATCAGAGACTACATAAGCCTGAGACCAGAGGAACTAGACGGTGCCCAGCTGCAACAGATGACTGCCTTGACTTGGAACACAAGAGAGAATTTCTGAAGGAGCAGGAAAGCAGTGGGGTACAGATCTCAAATTCTCATGAAAAGATCAGACTTAATGTTCTGACTGAGACTATAAGGACTCCAGAGGTCATGGCCCCCAGACCTTCTGTTAGCCCAAGACAGGAACCATTCTGAAAGCCAACTCTTCAGACAGGGATTGGACCGGACTGTAAGATAGAAAATGATACAGGTGAAGATCCTATCTGGAGTGGACCTGTGAAGGTTGAGGGGAATAGAAGCTGGCTGAATGGAAACGGAAATACAGGGTGGAGAGAAGGAGTGTGCTCTTTCATTAGGGGGAAAGCAACCAGGTTTATGTAGCAAGGTGTATGTAAGGTTTTGTAGGTGAGACTGACTTGATCTGTAAACTTTCACTTAAAAGCACAATAAAAATTTGAAAACTAAAAAACAAACAAAAAGCTGAGTGTCAAGTAAAAGTTCCCCAAAGAGGAAAGAAAGGGCTACACAAATGAGAGATAATTTTCCCAAAGTGGTCAATGAAATTTCAAATAACTCCTAGTATATTCAGTGTATAGTGTTTTTAAATATGAGCCCCAAACCTGTGTCTCAGCAGCAAGAGGAAATCCAGGCTTACTTATCAAAGATGTTAAGGTCTAAGGTTCAAGCTTTTGGTTTTCTTCACTTTGAACTCAATTCATTCTGCAGGCTAGAGACCTAGTCTCTTATTTTAGACCTTAAATATACTAGTTACTTGAGTTGGAAATTATTTTAAAGTAGCTACTGATGATTTTAATCTTAATGCTATGATTGGAAAACTGTATCATAAAACAGGTATGGAATTACCACTTCTCCCTGCAAATTTCCCCCACAAACTGGGCAAAATAGAGCACTACTTTCCAGGTTTTCTCTGAGTCACAAAAAGAACTCTAACAAGGACTGCCATGGGGTTTGGATAGGATTTTCCTAGGCCTAACGTTTATCTTGACTATGTAAGCTGATTTTGTGGCTCACAGTGACCCAGAGTTCTTTGAAAATTGAATTATCTCTTTACTGTTTCAAGTTCCTGAATCTAGACAGTAAACTGCAGTTTGCCAGAAGAGTTAGTAAATGTCACTGAACCAAAGGATCAAGCAAAAATCTAAGAAAGAGCCTCCTTAACCGGTTTTCAGAACAAACATGCCAAATAAAACTTAAGAAAACATGAGAAAGAGAACAAAAAGAAGAAGCAGAGTCTTTTTTTCCCAAGAGCACTTACCCCATCAGTGTTGAAGGGACGGGGACTGCGAATGCTTGGGTCTAGAAAATAGGACCTCTTCGCTGGCTTCTACTCCACAGTCCAGATCTCAACGAGGTCGACTGAATTCGTGGTCTTAGAATCCCAGCAACGACTACATCATTAACTGTTCTAGGGTAAAAACACCACAAAGTTTAGCAAAGCAAAAAGAAAGGTTTTATTTGGCATATACTTAAAGAGGCAATAGCAGGAAGCAGACAAGCTCATTGTCTGAGACTTGTCTGCCCAAGTCCCTGTGCCCAGTTCTTAAGGATGCATCCTAGTGGGCTGCATTCCAGGATCCCCTATACGTTCCACATTCTCTGGATACACATACTTGCATGCTCACATAACCTAATCCAGTGAACCAATCTAATAACATTTACGAAGGATGTCTCAAGGAGACAAAGCGAAGTATTATAATGATATGTGCAAAGACCTGGTGGTAGAAAACCAATAGGGAAGAACATGGTTGGCATTAGTCAAGCTGAAAGAACTGAAGAAAAACTTCAAGCCTTGAGCTGCAATATTGAAAGGTTCTACGGAGAAAATATTAAATTCCATAGGAGGCATCAAAATAAGATGGAAGAAATACACGGTGTTACTGTACCAAAAAGAACTGGTAAATGTTCAGCCATTTCAAGAGGTAGCGTATGATCAGGAACTGAATCAGGTGCTGAAGGAAGAAGTCCAAGCTGCACTGAAGGCAGTGGCAAAAAACAAGTCTCCAGGAATTGAAGGATTACCAGTAGACATGTTTCAACAAATGGATGCAGCACTGAAAGTACTTACTCATCTGTGCCAAGAAATTTGAAGACAGCTGCCTGGCCACGTGACTGGAAGAGATCCATATTTATGCCTATTCCAAAGAAAGATGATCCAACCAAATGTGGAAATCATCAAACAATATCGCTAATATCACACACAGGTAAAACTTTGCTGAAGACCATTCAAAAGTGGCTGAAGTAGTTTATAAGGGAACTGACAGAAATTCAAGTTGGATTCAGAAGAAGCCGTGGAATGAGGAATATCATTGCTGATGTCAGGAAGGATGTTTACCTGTGTTTTATTGACTATGCAAAGGCATTTGACTATGTGGATCATAATAAACTATGGATAACATTGCGATGAATGGGAGTTCCAGAACAGTTAATTGTGCTCATGAGGAACTTGTACAGAAACCAAGAGGCAATTGTTCAGACAGAACAAGTGGATACTGAGTGGTTTAAAGTCAGGAAAGGTGTGTGTCAGGGTTGCCTCCTTTCACCATATCTATTCAATCTGTATGCTGAGCAAATAATCTGAGAAACTGGACTATAGGAAGAGAAACAAGGCAGCAAGATTGGAGGAAGACTCATTGACAGCCTGCATTATGCAGATGACATGATCCTGCCTCCTGAAAGCGAAGAGGACTTGAACACTTACTGGTAATCAAAGACCACAGCCTTCAGTGTGGATTACACCTCAAGATATAGAAAAAAAGAATCCTGACAACTGGACCAATAAGGAACATCATGATAAATGGAGAAAAGATTGAAGTTGTCAAGGATCTCATTTTACTTGGATCCACAACCAGTACCCATGGAAGCAGCAGCCAAAAAGTTAACATACACATTGTATTGGGCAAATCTGCTGCAAAGGACCTCTTTAAATTGTTGAAAAACAAAGACGTCTCCTTGAAGACTAAGGTACGCCTGACCCAAGCCATGGTGTTTTTCTATCACCTCATATGCATGCAAAGGCTGGACAATGAATAAAGAAGACCAAGGAAGAACTGATGGCTTTGAATTGTGGTTTTAGTGAATAATATTGACCCTACCATGGACTGCCAAAAGAACAAACAAATTGGTCTTGGAGGAAGTACCACCAGAATGCTCCTTGGAAGTAAAGATGGCAAAACTATGCCTGATATACATAGGACATGTTATCAGGAGGGATCAATCCCTGGAGAAGGACATGATGCTTGGTAAAGTAGAGGGCCAGCAAGAAAGAGGAAGACCCTCAACAAGATGGATTGACATTGAGGCTGCAAAAATGGGCTCAAGCATAACAATGGTTTGAGGGTGGTGTAGGACCGGGCAGTATTTCGTTCTGTTGTACATTGGGTCGCTATGAGTTGCAACAGACTTGACAGCACCTAACGACAACAACAGAGGCTTTTACACCCTCAACAGTCAATTCCTCCTGCTTCTTGGGACTCTACTAAGACCATACCTAGGTACTTACCAAATAACCCAGTTGCATTTCATGCCTTCCCAGAGGAGTCACCTTTCGTCCGAGGTAGATTGGCTTCCAGAGCTGTTCCAAGGTCTCCAGGAGAAATCTCCTGGTGGTAGTAGACATCAGGTTGGTCTGTTATCTGATCCAGCTCAGGAACCGAGTGGATGACTCCTGGTTATTTTGCCAGAAATGTTACCAGTTAGAAACCTCAGGTTCTGCTCACTGTAACTTGTGTTGGCCAGTAAAAAGAGGCCATGGTCAGAGAGCAGAAAACCCATCTTTGTTTTGTTGTGCAAAGAAAGAGGCAGTTGGAGCTGCTGCTGCCAAGACTGCTCTTTGAAGGTCAGGGGAAAGGTTACTTTTAAGGGCATTACAAGTAAGGAGTTCATACAAGTTGTGTCAGTAACAGTTTTTTAAAATAATTTTTATTGTGCTTTAAGTGAAAGTTTACAAATCAAGTCAGTCTGTCACACATAAGTTTATATACACCTTACTCCATACTCCCTCTTACCCTCCCCTCAATGAGTCAGCCCGCTCCCTCCTTCCAGTCTCTCCTTTTGTGACTGTTGTGCCCATTTCTAATCCCTTCTACCGTCCTATCTCCCCTCCAGACAGGAGATGTCAACACAGTCCCAAGTGTCCACCTGATACAAGTAGCTCCCTCTTCATCAGCATCTCTCTCCAACCCATTGTCCAGTCGCTTCCATGTCTGATGAGTTGTCTTCAGGAATGGTTCCTGTCCTGGGCCAACAGAAGGTTTGGGGACCATGACTGCTGGGATTCTTCTAGTCTCAGTCAGACCATCAAGTCTGGTCTTTTTATGAGAATTTGGGGTCTGCATCCCACTGTTCTCCTGCTCCCTCAGGGGTTCTCTGTTGTGCTCCCTGTCAGGGCAGTCATTGGTTGTGGCCGGGCACCATCTAGTTCTTCTGGTCTCAGGATGATGTAAGTCTCTGGTTCATGTGGCCCTTTCTGTCTCTTGAGCTCATAGTTATCGTGTGACCTTGCTGTTCTTCATTCTCCTTTGATCCAGGTGGGTTGAGACCAATTGATGTATCTTAGATGGCCAAGTGTTAACATTTAAGACCCCTGACACCACACTTCAAAGTGGGATGTAGAATGTTTTCATAATAGAATTATTTTGCCAATTGACTTAGAAGTCTCCTTAAGCCATAGTCCCCAAACTCCCGCCCTTGCTCCACTGACCTTCGAAGCATTCAGTTTATCCAGGAAACTTCTTTACTTTTGGTCCAGTCCAGTTGAGCTGACCTTCTGTGCATTGAGTATTGTCCTTCCCCTCACCTAAAGTAGTTCTTATCTACTAACTAATCAGTAAATCACCCTTTCCCACCCTCCCTCCCTCTCCCCCTTGTAACCACAAAAGTATGTGTTCTTCTCAGTTTATACTATTTCACAAGGTCTCAAAATAGTGGCCTTATACAGTATTTGTCCTTTTGCATCTGACTAATTTCACTCAGCATAATGCCTTCCAGGTTCCTCCATGTTATGAAAAGTTTCACCGATTCGTCACTGTTCTTTATCGATGCGTAGTATTCCATTGTGTGAATATAGCATAATTTATTTAACCATTCATCCGTTGACGGGCACCTTGTTTGCTTCCAGCCTTTTGCTATTGTAAACAGAGCTGCAATAAACATGGGTGCGCATATATCTGTTCGTGTAAAGGCTCTTATTTGTCTAGGGTATATTCTGAGGAGTGGGATTTCTGGGTTCTATGGTAGTTCTATTTCTAACTTTTTAAGAAAACGCCAGATAGATTTCCAAAGTGGTTGTGCCATTTGACATTCCTACCAGCAGTGTATAAGAGTTCCAATCTCTCTGCAGCCCCTCCAACATTTATTATTTTGTGTTTTTTGGATTAATGCCAGCCTTGTTGGAGTGAGCTGGAATCTCATGGTAGTTTTAATTTGCGTTTCTCTAAGGGATAATGATCGAGAGCTTTTTCTCCTGTACCTGCCTGAATATCTTCTTCAGTGAAGTGCGTGTTCATATCCTTTGCCCACTTTTTGATTGGGTTGTTTGTCTTTTTGTGGTTGAGTTTTAACAGAATCATATAGATTTTAGAGATCAGGCATTGGTCGGAGATGTCGTAGATGAAAATTTTTTCCCAATCTGTAAGTGGTCTTTTTACTCTTTTGGCGAAGTCTTTAGATGAGCATAGGTGTTTGATTTTTAGGAGCTCCCAGTTATCTGGTTTCTCTTTGTCATTTTTGGTAATGTCTCTTTATGCCTTGTATTAAGGCTCCTAACATTGTCCCTATTTTTAATTCCATGATCTTTATCATTTTAGTCTTTATGTTTAGGTCTTTGACCCACTTGGAGTTAGTTTTTGTGCATGGCGTGAGGTATGGGTCCTGTTTCATTTTTTTGCAAATGGATATCCAATTATGCCAGCACCATTTGTTAAAAAGACTATTTTCTCCCAATTAACTGACACTGGGCCTTTGTCAAATATCAGCTGCTCATATGTGGATGGGTTTATATCCAGGTTCTCAATTCTGTTCCATTGGTCCATGTGCCTGTTGTTGTACCAATTCCAGGCTGTTTTGACTACTGTGGCTGTATAATAGGTTCTAAAATCAGGTAGAGTGAGGCCTCCCACTTTCTTCTTCTTTTTCGGTAATGCTTTACTTATCCAGGGTTTCTTTCCGTTCCTTATGAAATTGGTGATTTGTTTCTCCATCACCTTAAAAAATGTCATTGGAATTTGGATCGGAAGTGCATTGTATGTATAGATGGCTTTTGGTAGAATAGACATTTTTACTATGTTAAGTCTTCCTATCCATGAGCAAGGTATGTTTTTCCACTTAAGTAGGTCCTGTTTAATTTCTTGCACTAGTACTTCATAGTTTGCTTTGTATAGGTCTTTTACATCTTTGGTAAGATTTATTCCTAAGTATTTTGTCTTCTTCAGGGCGACTGTGAATGGTATTGATTTGGTGATTTCCTCTTCGATGTTCTTTTTGTTGATGTAGAGGAATCCAAGTGATTTTTGTATGTTTATCTTATAACCTGAGACTCTGCCAAACTCTTCTATTAGTTTCAGTAGTTTTCTGGAGGATTCCTTAGGGTTTTCTGTGTATGAGATGAGATCATCTGCAAATAGAGATAATTTTACTTCTTCCTTGCCAATCTGGATGCCCTTTTTTTATTTGTCTAGCCTAATTTCTCTGGCTAGGACCACTAGCACAATGTTGAATAAGAGCGGTGATAAAGGGCATCCTTGATTGGTTCCTGTTCTCAAGGGAAATGCTTTCAGGCTCTCTCCATTTAGGGTGATGTTGGCTGTTGGCTTTGTATAGATGCCCTTTATTATGTTGAGGAATTTTCCTTCAGTTCCTATTTTGCTGAGAGTTTTTATCATGAATGGGTGTTGGACTTTGTCAAATGCTTTTCTGCATCAATTGATAAGATCATGTGGTTTTTGTCTTTTGTCTTATTTATATGGTGGATTACATTAATGGTTTTTCTAATATTAAACCAGCCTTGCATACCTGGTATAAATCCCACTTGGTCGTGGTGGATTATTTTTTTGATACGTTGTTGAATTCTATTGGCTAGAATTTTGTTGAGGATTTTTGCATCTATGTTCATGAGGGATATAGGTCTGTAATTTTCTTTTTTTGTGGTGTCTTTACCTGGTTTTGGTATCAGGGATATGGTGAATGAGTTAGGTAGTATTCCATCATTTTCTATGCTTTGAAATACTTTTACTAGCAGTGGCGTTAACTCTTCTCTGAAAGTTTGGCAGAACTCTGCAGTGAAGCTGTCCGGGCCAGGGCTTTTTTTCGTTGGGAGTTTTTTGATTACCTTTTCAATCTCTTTTTTTGTTATGGGTCTATTTAGTTGTTCTGCTTCTGATTGTGTTAGTTTAGGCAGGTAGTGTTTTTCTAGGAATTCATCCATTTCTTCTAGGTTTGCAAATTTGTTAGAGTACAATTTTTCATAGTAATCTGATATGATTCTTTTAATTTCAGTTGGGTCTGTTGTGATGTGGCACATCTTGTTTCTTATTCAGGTTTTTTGTTTCCTTTCCTGTATTTCTTTAGTCAGTCTGGCCAATGGTTTATCAATTTTGTTAATTTTTTCAAAAAACCAGCTTTTGGTTTGTTAATTCTTTCAATTGTTTTTCTGTTCTCTAATTCATTTAGTTCAGCTCTAATTTTTATGATTTGTTTTCTTCTGGTGCCTGCTGGATTCTTTTGTTGCTCACTTTCTATTTGTTCAAATTGCAGGGATAGTTCTCTGATTTTGGCTCTTTCTTCTTTATGTATGTGTGCATTTATCAATATAAATTGACCTCTGAGCACTGCTTTTGCTGTGTCCCAGAGGTTTTGATAGGAAGTGTTTTCATTCTCATTGCATTCTATGAATTTTCTTATTTCCTCCTTAATATCTTCTCTAACCCAGTCTTTTTTGAGCAAGGTATTGTTCAGTTTCCAAGTATTTGATTTCTTTTCCCTGATTTTTCTGTTATTGATTTCCACTTTTATGGCCCTGGGGTCTGAGAAGATGCTTTGTAATGTTTTGATGTTTTGGACTCTGGAAAGGTTTGTTTTATGACCTAATATGTGGTCTATTCTAGAGAATGTTCCATGTGCACTAGAAAAAAAAAAGTATACTTTGCAGCTGTTGGGTGGAGTGTTCTGTATAAGTCTATGAGGTCAAGTTGGTTGGTTGTAGCAATTAGGTCTTCGTGTCTCTAATGAGCTTCTTACTGGAAGTCCTGTCCTTCTCCAAAAGTGTTGTGTTGACATCTCCTACTATAATTGTGGAGGTGTCTATCTCACTTTTCAGTTCTGTTCAAGTTTGTTTTATGTATCTTGCAGCCCTGTCATTGGGTGCATAAATATTTAATATGGTTATATTTTCCTGGTCAATTGTCCCTTTAATCATTATGTAGTGTCCTTCTTTATCCTTTGTGGTGGATTTAAGTTTAAAGTCTATTTTGTCAGAAATTAATATTGCTACTTCTGCTCTTTTTTGCTTATTGTTTGCTTGATATATTCTTTTCCGTCCTTTGAGTTTTAGTTTGTGTCTCTAAGTCTAAGGTGTATCTCTTGTAGGCAGCATACAGACGGATCATGTTTCTTTATCCAGTCTGAGACTCTCTGTCTCTTTATTTGTGCATTTAGTCCATTTCCATTCAGCGTAATTATAGATAAGTATGTGTTTAGTGCTGTCATTTTGATGTCTTTTTTTGTGTGTTGTTGACAATTTCATTTTTCCACTTTTTTGTGCTGAGACGTTTTTCTTTGTAAATTGTGTGTTCCTCATTTTCGTAGTAGTTGACTTTATGTTTGCTGGGTCATTATGTTTTTCTCGGTTTTTATTTTGAGTTATGGAGTTGTTATACCTCTCTGTGGTTACCTTAATATTTACCCCTGTTTTTCTAAGTAAAAACCTAACTTGTGTTGTCCTATATCGCTTTGTTTTCCTCTCCATATGGCAGTTCTATGCCTCCTGTATTTAGTCCCTCTTTTTGATTATTGTGATCTTTTACATATTGACTTCAATGATTCTCTGTTTTGAGCATTTTTTTCTTTAAAAAATTAATCTTAATTTGTTTTTGTGACTTCCCTATCTGAATTGGTATCAGGATGTTCTGTTCTGTGACCTCGTGTTGTGCTGGTATCTGATATTACTGATTTTCTGACCAAACGGTTTCCTTTAGTACTTCTTGTAGCTTTGGTTTGGTTTTTGCAAATTCTCTAAGCTTGTGCTTATCTGCAAATGCTTTAGTTTCACCTTCATATTTGAGAGAGAGTTTTGCTGGATATATGATCCTTGGTTGGCAGGTTTTCTCCTTCAGTGCTCTATATATGTCATCCCATTGCCTTCTTGACTGCATGGTTTCTGCTGAGTAGTCTGAACTTACTCTTATTGATTCTCCTTTGTAGGAGACCTTTCTTTTATCCCTGGCTGCTTTTAAAATTTTCTTTTTATCTTTGTTTTTGGCAAGTTTGATGATAATATGTCTTGGTGATTTTCTTTTTGGATCAATCTTATATGAGGTTCGATGAGCATCATGGATAGATATCCTTTCATCTTCCATGATGTCAGGGAAGTTTTCTGCCAACAGATCTTCAACTATTCTCTCTGTATTTTCTGTTATCCCTCCCTGTTCTGGAACTTCAGTCACGTGCAAGTTATTCTTCTTGATAGAGTCCCACATGAGTCTTAGGGTTTCTTCTTTTTTTTTTTTTTAATTCTTTTATCTGATTTTCTTCAGCTATATTGTTGTCAATTCCCTTATCCTCCAACTCCCCCACTGTGCATTCCAATTGCTCGATTCTGCTCCTCTGACTTCCTATTGAGTTGTCTAATTCTGTAACTTACTGTTAATCTTTTGGATTTCTGAATGCTGTCTCTCTATGGATCCTTGCAGCTTATTAATTTTTCCACTACGTTCTTGAAAAATTTTTTTTGATTTCTTCAACTGCTTTATCAGTGTGTTCCTTGGCTTTTTCTGTAGATTGCCTTATTTCATTTATGGGGTCACCCCTGATGTCTTGAAGCATTCCGTAAATTAGTTTTTTATATTCTGCATCTGGCAATTCCAGGATTGTATCTTCATTTGGGAAAGATTTTGATTCTTTAATTTGGGAAGTTGTGAAAGCAATCACAGTCTGCTTCTTTATGTGGTTTGATATAGACTTCTGTCTCTGAGCCATCTATAAGATATTGTAATGATTTATTTTATATTTGCTCACTGAGTCTTATCTTGTTTTCTTTTTTTTCAATATACTTAGATGGGCTACCAGATTGTGCTGTCTTTATTGTTGTAGCCCTTGAATTGCCTATGTCCTATTACCAGCTGGTTTGGGCTGTTACCAGATATATAAGCCTAAGAGTCCATTCACTATTCTTGAGTAGAATCTGATTTTGGGTCACCAAGTGTGTGGTGCAGACTGTCACCTATCCACCTAGAGGAGTAGTGGTGATAGCTGTGTGCACCAGATTCTAGTAGCAGCAGGGGGTCATGCTCCGGAGTGGGGGGGCAGGATGCTGACAGGCTTCTCTCAAGTGCCAGTGAGGTAGGTGTGTCTCTATTCCTAAAGCACTTTGGTGGGTGGGCTCTGCAGCTGTACCTTAGGCACCCAGTGCATGTCCCTGTACAGATTGGTAGGTGTCACTATCCTCAGACCCCTAAGGCAGGAGGTTAGGTGGTCTGGGGAGAGCTTCAGCCCTTAGTTCCCCGTTGTGTGTCAGTGAGGGCTGTATTTAATAGATGGAGATATCAGACCTGGGAAACTTGTCTTTCCAGTAATCTGCTAAAACAATTACAGTCAGATCCCTATCAGAATTGCCTTTGCATTATAATAGCCACCTTGTTCCCTGTAGGGATGAAAGCCCAAGAATGTGGATCTCATATGCTTGGCTGGAGCTGGTTCTGTATTTTTAGTCCAATTTCGGAAAGTCAGGGAAGGATTTTTGGTCCCTGGGTTTTTTGTAGCCGCTTCTCTCAGGCCAGGAGAATGGGTTAGGAAAAGACCAAAAGAACAAAACAAAACAAAACAAAAAACTGCAGAGCACTTCACTCTCTGGCTCAGGAAATTCCAATGTTAATGAAGCCGCCTGGGAAGGGGAGTGGGGGATCAGATAGATAGGAGAGAGTAGCACCCCAGAATATAGGCAAAGTTACTTATCTTGCTTGGTGATGACTGTTTTATCTGTGATTCCTGAGGGGTGTGTAGCCTGTGTGCGTTGGCTGGGTTGAGATTGCCCCTGAGGGTCAGGCCCACGTCCTGTGCTTGTGCTGTCTCAGAAGCTGTAGTCAGTTCCTCCGCTCCCAGTCCAAAGCCCAGCGCCAAGGTTCCCCGGCTGGGACTCCTCACTCCAGGCACCAAAACCAGTCGCTGCCTCCTGTTGACTTCTCCTCCTGTCAGCTGTGTTGCTGCGCTGCCTGCGTGCCCTGGCTGGGCTTCCCCTGAGGTCATTTCTAGGGGCGAGCGCTGCGTCCTGTGTTTGTGCTGTCTCAGGATGCCGTGGTCAGCTCCCCTGCACCCAGACCTAAGCCCGGTGTCAAGGTTTTCTAACGGGGACGCTGGTTCCAGGCTCTGAAAACAGTCGTTGCTTCCACGTGGTTGCTCGATCTCAGTCTCTGTCACTCAGCTCAACATTTTAGATCTGTGTCTGATGGTCAGGGTTCGTAGATTGTCATGTCTATGATCGATTCACTTGTTTTTCCAAGTCTTTGTTGCAAGAGGGATCTGAGGTATCTTCTACCTAGTCAGCCATCTTGGCCCTGCCTCAATAAAATTCTTAATCATACTACACAGGCACAGTAGGGTTTACATATAACTTCATCCATTGACAGAATTTTTATAGGACAGCCCAAGAAGAGGAGCTAGAATTCTATGCAAAATTGTGCTAGGATTCTAACACAAAGTTGTGAAGCAGGTCAAGGAAGCTGCTTGAGGCAGTGGAATTTTCCACAGCCTAGGGACCTCTGCTTTATCCACAGTCCCCAGCCCTCAGCACAATAACTCAGTCCCTCAGGGAGTCTGGGTGTGTCTAGGAAGCTTCTATGACTTTGCCTTGGTCAAGTTGTGCTCACTTTCTCAGTATTGTGTACTGTCTTACCCTTCAGGAAAGTTACCACCTATCTATTGTTTAGCTAGCATTTTTCCCTCCTTATCTGTCCTCTTCCTCATAACCATAAAAGATTGTTTCTGTGTGTAAAACTTTTCTTGAGTTTTTATAACAATGGTCTCATACAGATTAGTCCTTTTGTGACTGACTTGTTTCAGTCAGCATAGGAAAGATTTTTAAGCAGATCCTGAAGGCTGGCGACAGCTGTAACTAGTATACTCAGTAGCTACAGCATCACGGATCCCACTATGAAGCCCAATGTAGATGAGACACCAATGTCTTGGTCTACTCGGGAGGTCCAGGGAAGCAGTGAAAATTATGTGAGATACAATGAAGGTGTTCCATTTCTTGAACATGTTCGACAGCCTTAAAAGGCTTTTAGAAGCCCTCATGGAACTGTGGCCATACGCTGATGTTTAGGCGGGTTTAGCAAAATACGATGATATAAGCTTACCAAAGTTGGCAACACGAGTGCTGTCTCTGACAAATTCTCTCCTGAGGTGGCATCTCAGGAGGGGCTGAGCACAGCAGAGATGAATGTGGTAGAGTTCACTCATAGAACTATGGAATTCAATCCTCACATGCCAGAATACCTACTAGAAATGAAAAGCTTACTCCTACAGCAGACATATTCTGAAGAGAGAAGACAGTAAAGCAATTGCATATGCATTCTTTCATCTTGCACACTAGAAGACAGTGGAGAGACTTTGAATCGTTTGCATTGTATGTGGAAAGTGATAACAAACCAAAAGCCTGGTGCCATCGAGTCGATTCTGACTCATAGCAACCTTATAGGATGGAATAGAAAGGCCCCATAGAGTTTCCAAGGAGCACCTGGAGGATTCAAACTGCTGACCTTTTGGTTAGCAGCCATAGCACTTAGCCACTAGACAGTGGAGGGGCTTTGAATCATTTGCATTGTATGTGGAAAGTGATAAGGGATTTAAAATCAAAAGAGGGGCATCTGACCTACATGTAAAGAGATTGAATGAGCTTTAAAAGTTCAGTGTAACCTTTTACCTAGATTTTACATTTGGTGCCTCGCAGCTCCGTGTAACATTTCTCCTATATTCTACCTTCCTTGCATAGCAATTAACTCATTATCATTAAGAAAATGAGTTTCTTTTCCGTCAGACTAAAGAATATGACTACCTCACAGAAATTGTTTGATCTCAGTCTCCTCTAGTTTCCTGGCAAGGTTGTAAATACTTCGTGTAAACTCATTTGCACTCTCCTTCAGGGATGTAATGCTCTGAGCAAAGTAATTTCTATCTAACAGTTCCTAAAAATATCAGTGTCCTCATTGCTTCGTAAGGGACATGAAGCTTCCCTTGACTCCATGTCTTTCAGTTATGTCTTTTAGCCAACCAATCTATTCATATAACCAATAACAAGGATTATGCTTTACTTTGTCACACTTTTGACTCAAGTACTGTAAACAAATGAGAATATTATAATTTTATTTTTTTTGCCACTGTGATCTGTGAGCTTAAGCCTGAGGTTTCCCATTCTGTCGTTGCAATGCTACTCTGACTTCAACAAATCTCTTCTGATCTTACTTCAATGAAGTTGCAGTGTTTTCACAGAACATTTGGCGTTTGTTGGCAGGATTTTGGATTTACCTTTCCTGGGGACTCGAAGAGCTGATAAAACCAGACTCCAGCACCATGGCTCCTTTTGTGTGTGCCCTCCTACTTTTTAAGTGCTCCCGAGAAAAGGAACTCTGAGCATTCTCGATGTGACTCTGTTAAGAACCAAACCCTGAACATCTCCCTGGGGCTTTGAAGGAATTCATTGAAGGCGTTTTCTACTCCTGTTTTTTTCTCATTTGCAGTTAAACAAGCTTTTAAACTTTTGGGAGGCTTGTGTTCAATCTTTACCTTCAGTCTGCAGAAGCTTGTGGAAGTTTGTGTTTTCAATTGTGTTGCAAGAGTGTCTGGTTGCTTCTTGTTAAGAGTGTTCACACTTAATCTTTTTTTGTTTTCTAGTTACCACCAGCTGCTCCTTGGAAACTCTGCTGGGCAGTTCTGTAGAGTCACCGTTAGTTGCAATTGACTCCACATCAATGGGTCTAACTCATGGCTTGAGAAGCTGTTTACTGAGGCATTTTCTGGTTTTATAAACTGCAACTGCACAAAACAAAGCCCCTGACAGTTTTGTCAATCCTTGGCAGTGCTGAAAGTTCCAGCGTGCCTTTGGAATTCTGATCTTTTGTTTTTGGTTCTGTTGTGATTTGAACATTTTGGAGCCTGAGGAGCCTGTATCTAGTGGACAAAAGCTGTAACTCCCTGTACAAACATTTTTTCCTTTTGTTTATTATGCAATCAGGTTTAATGCACCTTTCTTTTGTTTGCAGGTGCTCCTACTTAGTAAGATGAGGGCATGCCACCTCTGGTAAGTGCTTACTGAGATTTTGAGTTTGCAGGTTTGGGTCAGGTTTTCCACTTGAAAGTTTGGGTTAAGGTTTGTTCAGCCTAGGTCTTTTGGTGTACAGTTCTCTTTGAGAATATGTTTGTTAAAAATCTTGCAGTAAAATAGATGATGCCAATTCCCAGATAACATTATCTGACTAAAAACAATTTAGAATGTCAGTGCTTAGGAAAATTGAGTTTCCATCTGCTCTTTTTCTTTCATTCTGGGAAAATGAGTTAATTTTTGTTTAATGCTAAGAAACTAAATTGTTTATGTTTTATGATATTGTTTAAGTTGTTTTTGTTCCATTTTGTTTTTGAGCTGTCCACAGAACCAGCATTTTGTTTTGTTCTGAGAATTTGCCTGTAGTCTGAAACATTGTGTCTGAGTCTTATATAAAATTAAAGGCCATAGCTGACCTTTCCCATGGGGTTGTTTAAATTCTTAGTTCTTTTCTCTTCCAGATTCTTGTCCTAAAATATGAAAAGTGCATGTGAAAGCAAAAGTGCTGTTGACCAAATTGGGATATGGATTATTAGGAGGAATGAATAATGATATATGTATGCCAAGATAACCATGTAAAAAAAAAAAAAAACCAAGTGCCTTCGAGTCAATTCCAACTCATAGCGACCCTATAGGACAGAGTAGAACTTCCCCACAGAGTTTCCAAGGAGCATCTGGTGGATTCGAACTGCCAACCCTTTGGTTAGCAGCCATGCAATTAACCACTATGTCACCAGGGTTTCCAGATAACCATGTAGATCAAGACAAATTAGTGAAATTAGGAAACAAATATCATTAGGGACATTTTTTGGAGGCAGCAGACCAGATGGCAAGACAATGCCCTGTCATCAATTTAATCCAGGCAAACCTTCCCACTCCTCTCTTGGTTGATATCCTTTTCCAATTGTCTTTATCTCTGAATGGCAAATTGACTTTGTCCAGATGCCTCCTTCCTGTGGCTATTAATATATTCTTGTTATGGTTTGCAAATTTTCACATTAAGTTGAGGCTTTCAGGAAGCATTGATAATTACTGGTGATTACAAGACAGGGACGAGATCGGGCTGACTGAATTAAATTAAATAAGGGCTACATTTCGAGGCCCTGTGTGCTTGACCAGCTATAATTAAACAGTCTCTGAATCTAAAACTAAGTGCAGATTGCCATATAACTTTTGCTGCTGGCTCCCGAAAACCACTTGTGATTAACAAACTAGGTGCTTAGACAAGATAAGGGGCTACTTTTCAAGGCCGTTTGTGCTTGACTAGCTATAAATTACTGATAATCCTTCTAAGTTGTTTTTCAAGGCCCCACCAGGTACAGGATGTGCACAGTAAATATCAGTGTGGCCTATGAACAACATTCCACATGAGACAAACACGAACAGGACTTGAACCAAGATCCAGATGCATCACGCATGTACAACATCTCAGAATAAGTCCTGTTTGATATCCCGGCAGCCTTTGTGACATACTCCATCTTAGTTCCAGCAATCTCTGTGAGGAAGTCCATTTTGAATTCTAACTGTGGGCGCATTGGATTTTCATAATCCCTCCCCTTCTCCTAGAAATCTCAACCCATCTAATGAATAAAGGCAATGCCTTTTTCCTGCCTGAAAACTTTTATAAGCCCTAGGAAATCCTTTGTCCAGTGAGAGACTACAGGCTAGTGTAGGTGGAAAACCCTCTCCCTCTCTCTTTTGTGAGACTGTTATTCTCTTTCCGTCACTAATAAACCTTTGTTCATGTGGGACCTCTGAGCCTCTCCTGGTCATTCTTGGTCAGAAGAAACTAAGAACCTTATCAGGGCTTAGTCCCAAGCTGGGAAGCCCTGCCCTGTAACAACTGGAATGCGAAAGTTGGAAACAAAGAACAAAGAACAGTAGTTGGAAAATGTGGCCTTGGTGTTAGAAACAATGCTGGAGAGCGCGTGATAGAATTTTGCAAGACCAATGACTTCTTCACTGCAAATACATTTTTTCACCAACATAAAAGGCAGCTGTACACATGGGCCTCATCAGATAGAATATACAGGAACCAAATTGACTACGTCTGTGGAAAGAGACAATGGAAAAGCTCAATATCATCAGTCAGAACAGGGCCAGGGGCCTACTGTGGAATGGACCATCAATTCACATGCAAGATCAAGTTGAAACTGAAGAAAATCAGAACAAGTCCATGACAGGCAAAGTATGACCTTGAGTATATCCCATTTGAATTTAGGGACCATCTGAAGAATAGATTGATGCGTTGAACACTAATGACCGAAGACCAGATGAGTTGTGGAAGGACATCCCACATGAAGAAAGCAAGAGGTCATTAAAAAGACAGGGGAGGGAGAAAAGGCCAAAATGGATGTCAGAAGAGACTCTGAAACTTCCTCTTCAACATCAAATAGCTAAAGCAAAAGGAAAAAATGATGAAGTAAAACAGCTGAACAAAAGATTTCAAAAAGCGGCTTGAGAAGACAAAGTATTATGACAACACGTGCGAAGACCTGGAGATAGAAAACCAAAAGGGAAAAACATGCTCGTCATTGCTCAAGGCGAAAGATCTGAAGAAAAAATTCAAACCTCGAGTTGCAATACTGAAGGATTCTATGGGGAAAATATTAAACGATGCAGGAAGCATCAAAAGAAGATAGGAAGAATACGCAGAGTCACTATACCAAAAAGAATTCGTTGACATTCATCCATTTCAGGAGGTAACATATGATCACGAAGCAATGGTACCGGGGGAAGAAGCTCAAGCTGCACTGAAGACATTGGCTAAAAACAAGGCTCCAGGAATTGACAGAATACCAATTGAGATGTTTCTACAAATGGATGCAGCACTGTGCTGACTCATCTTTGCCAAAAATTTGGAAGACAGCCACCTGGCCAACTGAGTGGAAGATATCCATATTTATGCCTATTCCCAAGAAAGGTGACCCAACTGCATGCAGAAATTACCAAACAATATCATTAATATTAAAACCAAACCAAACCCAGTGCCATCGAGTTGATTCCGACTGATAGCGACCCCATAGGACAGGGTAGAACTGCCCTGTAGAGTTTTCAAGGAGCACCTGGCAGGTATGAACTGCCGACCTTTTGGTTAGCAGCCATAGCACTTAACCACTATGCCACCAGGGTTTCCATCATTAATATTACACATAAACAAAATTTTGCTGAATATCATTCAAAAGCAGCTGCAGCAGTATATCAACAAGGTATTGCCAGAAATTCAAGCAGGATTAGAAGAGGATTGCTGATGTCAGATGGATCTTGGCTGAAAGCAGAGAATACCAGAAAGGTGTTTACCTGTGTTTTATTGGCTATGTTAAGGCATTCGACTGTGTCGTAACAAACTATGGATAACGCTGTGGAGATTAGAAATTATGGAACATTTAATCATGCTCATGAGGTATCTGTACATGGATCAAGAGGGAGTTGTTAGAACAGAAGAAGTTGCTGCATGGTTTAAAGTCAGAAAAGATGTGTGTCAGGGTTATATTCTTTCACCACATGTATTCAATCTGTATACTGAGCAAATAATCCAAAAAGCTGGATTATATGAACAAGAACGGGGCATCAGGACTGGATTGGAGGATTGGAGGGAGACTCAATAAGAACCTTCGTTATGTAGATGATACAACCTTACTTGCTGAGAGTGAAGAGGACTTGAAGCACTTACTGATGAATATTAAAGACCACGGTATTCAGTATGGATTACACCTCAACAAAAAGACAAAAATCCTCACAACTGGACCAATAAACAATATTATGATAAATGAAGAAAAGATTGAGGTTGTCAAGGGTTTCATTTTACTTGGATCTGCAATCAACACCCATGGAAGCAGCAGTCAAGAAATCAGAAGACACATGGCACTGGGCAAATCAGCTGCAAGAAATCTCTTTAAAGTGTTGAAAACAGAGATGTCACCTTGAAGACTAAGGTGCGCCTGACCCAAGTCATCGTATTTTCAACTGCCTCATATGCATGCAAAAGCTGGACAATGAACAAGGAAGACCAAGGAGGAATTGATGCCTTTAATTGTGGTGTTGGTGAAGAATATCGAATATACCATAGACCGCAAAAGAACGAACAAATCTGTCTTGGAGGAAGTACAACCAGAATGCTCCTTAGAAGCAAGGATGGTGAGACCGTGTCTTACATACTGTAGACATGTTATAAGGAGGGGCTAGTCCCTGGAGAAGGACATGATGTTTGGTAAAGTAGAGGGTGAGCAAAAAGAGGAAGACCCTCAACAAGATGTATTGACACAGTGGCTGCAACAATGGACTTAAGCACAGCAATAATTGTGAGGATGGCTCAGGACTAGGCAGTGTTTCTTTGTGTTGTGCATAGGGTCGCTATGAGTCAGAGCCAACTCAATGACACCTTACAACAAGAACTACAAAGCTTGGATCCACCTATCTTAGTTAAAAAAGGCTCTCATGGACCCTACCTGGACTGTTCAATGAACTGAAGGACTTCAAGTTTAAACAGGGCCTCAGATGAGAAACAGATGACAAGAATGAACTGCCTACCCAAGATCACAGAACAAGATTACGGAAGTAGATGAAGCATTTTGGACTCTGTGCTATATTGTTAGCTATACTTTTATCTTTAGCCACTTTGTATTTACTATTTACACCTAAGTTCCCCCCCCCCCCGCCTTTGGTAACATTTATGCAATCCTTAGAAATTGCTGAGTTTATTTTGGTAATTACAGGTGTGCCCATTATTTTGGGATGTTTATAGTATTATTTTATTTGCCTTTTCTGTTTTCATCATGATCCTTATTATTGTATTAATCTTATCATTGTCTCTTTTTTCTAATGCTTGGTAAGGGGGTGCTTTTGTTAAGCTGCTCAGCCCATGGCAAACACTAGTGACCTAACTGAATGTTTGAGTTGCCACTTGTTTCCCCAGTCTGTACATGACCCATTGGCTTCCTTACACAGAATTATCACGTAATAACACCAAATCGTTAATTCTAGTGTTAATTTAAAACGAACTATCAGAGTCAAGTTATGGCAACTACCCAAGGTTAAGGCCTATTCTTTAGTTTCATGTTTTAATTTGACCCAACTATGAACTTGATTGTGCTGCAGCTAAAGAGGTAAATCCCAAAATGAAATGTAGAAAAAGAGATTATACTGGGTACCATCTCTTTGTTGGACATTATTCTGAAGAAGCCTGATTGTATTCTAGTTGGTATAATAATGGCTTTCATACACTAAATGGAACTATTAAAATTTACAATGATCTGTATTTTCAAAACTATGCTGTGGGAGTTAAACTCTGGAAGATTATCAATCTGTAGTAATGCCAACATAGACAATTAGCTGGTGAATGCAAATTTTTCTATCCATAGTTTCTCTGATTTTAAACAGGTCCTATGCATTCCTCATGGTTACTTACTGCTTTGTGGAGGTTCACATTACAGCACTACAGGTAACACCTACCCTAAGGATTTTTCTTATGCCTGGGGTACACTGGCTAGGAGGTTGGAGAATGAAAGATCAATGTACATTGTCAAGCTTGGGAGTTCCTCTAGATATTTACACCCATAATGAAAGTCTGCATTCAGCCAGTGATTTGAAATTGATTTCTTTAGCTTGGCATAGCCTGACACAGGCAGTCCTGTAGCTGACTCCCCTGGATGGGATTGATCCTTTTTGTGAGCAATCATCCCTTTGTTTGACACACCACAGTTAGAACTAACTATTCATAACCTGTCAGTTACCATGCTTCAAATAGCTGACAATGTTATAGATGGAAAGGCAGCAAAACAGTGATTCCTCAATTCACTAAAGTAGCACAGGCATACCTCATTTTATTGCACTTCACCTTATTGCATTTTGCAGATACTGTTTTTCACAAATTGAAGGTTTGTGGCAAGACTATTGGCACCATTTTTCCAATAGCATGTGCTCACTTTGTATCCCTGTGTCACATTTTGGTAATTCTCACAATATTTCAAATATTTTCATTATTATTATATCTGATATGGTGATCCATGATCAGCGATCTTTGACGTTACTCATGTAATTGTTTTGGGGCACCAGGAAAGAAGCCCACGTAAGATGCCAAACTTAATCAATAAATGTTGTATATGCTCTAACAACTTTGCCAACGAGCTGTACCCCCATCTCTTTCCCTCTCCTGGGCCCTTTCTATTCCCTGAGACATGATGATATTAAAATTATTAAAATGATAACCCTACAATGGCCTCTAAGTGTTCCATAGGAAGGAAGATTCGAACAGCTCTCACCTTAAAACAAAAGCTAAGAGTGATTAAGCTTGGTGGGGAAGGCATGTCAAAAGCCAGGATAGGCTGAAAGCTAGGCCTGTGTGCCAGTTAGCCAAGTTGTGAATGCAAAGGAAAAGTTCTTGATGGAAATTAAAAGTACTACCCTAGTGAACACATGAATGATAAAAAAGTCAAACAGCCTTATTAATGATATGGAGAAAGTTTTATTGGTCTGCGTAGATGATCAAACCAGCTAAATCAAAGCCTAACCTAAAGCAAAACCCTAACTCTCTTCAACTCTGTGAAGGCTGAGAGAGGTAAGGAAGCTGCAGAAGAAAAGTTTGAAGCTAGCAGAGGTTGGTTCATGAGGCTTAAGGAGAAAAGCTGTCTCCAGAACATTAATATTCAGCTCTATTTGCCTTCAGACAAAAAAAAAAAAAAAAAAATCATCTCCATAACATAAAATCTGCAGCAAGTTATGCAGAAGATCTAGTAAGATAATTGATGAAGGTGGCTACAATTAGCAATGGATTTTCAGTGTAGACAAACAGCCTTATATTGGAAGAAGATGCCTTTTATAGCTAGAGAGGAAACGTCAATGCCTGGCTTCAAAGCTTCAGAGGACCTGCTGACTCTTGTTAGGGGCTAATGCAGCTGGTGAGTTTAAGTTGAAGCCACTGCTCATTTATCATTCCAAAAATCCTAGGACCCTTAGAAATTATGCTAAATCTTCTCTGCTGTGCTTTGTAAATGGAAGAACAAAGCCTGGATGACAGCACATCTGTTCAGAACATGGTTTACTGAATATTTTAAGCCCACTGTTGAGGGCTATTGCTCAGAAAAAAGATTTATTTCAAAATACTACTGTTTATTGACAATGCACCTGGTCTCCCAAGAGCTCTGATGGAGATATACAAGGAGATTAATGCTGCTTTCATGTCTGCTAACACAACATCCATTCTGCAACACACAGATCAAGGAGTAATTTCAACTTGCAAGTCTTATTATTTAAGAAATGTAATTTGCAAAGCTATAGTTGCCGTAGATAGTAATATCTCTGATGGATAAGGGCAAAGCAAATTGAAAACCTTCTGGAAAAGATTCATCATTCTAGATGCCATTAAGAGCAGTTGTGATTCATGGGAGGAAGTAAAAATAACATTAACAGGAGTTTGGAAGAAGTTGATTCCAAACCTTATGGATGACTTTGAGGAGCTCAAGACTTCAATGGAGGAAGGAACTGCAGATGTAGTGGAATAGCAAGAAAACTAGAATTAGAAGTAGATTCTAAAGGTGTGACTGAATTTCTGCAATCTCATGATAAAACTTTAGCAGATGAGGAGTTGATTCTTATGGACGAGCAAAGAAAGTGGTTTCTCAAGATGGTATCTACTTCTGGTGAATATGCTGTAAACATTGTTGATGTGACAAAAAAGGATTTAGAATATTATATAAACAGTTGGTAAGGCAGTGGCAGGGTTTGAGACAATTGAGTTTAATTTTGAAAGAAATTCTATTGTGGGTAAAATGCTATCAAAATCAAACACCATCCTGTGATGCAGAGAGGTCTTTCATGAAAGGAAGAATCAGTCGATATGGCAAGTTTTCTTCTTGTCTTATTTTAAGAAATTTCCACAGCCACCCCAACTGTCAGCAACCATTATCTTGGGAAGTCAGCAGCCAACAACATCAAGGTAAGACCCTGCACCAGATAAAGATTACAACTCACTGAAGGCTCAGATAATGGTTAGCATTTTTTTAGCAATAAAATATTTTTACTAAGGTATCTACATTATTTTTTTAGACATAATGCTATTGCATGCTTAATAGTTTACAGTATAGTGTAAATGTAACTTTCATATGAATGGAAAACCAAAAATTTTGTGTGACTTGCTTTATTCTGTGGTCTGGAACGGAACCTACAATATTCCTGAGGTACGCCTGTACCTGATAATTGAATAGCTTTAGGTTTTCTAGTAGCACAGCAAGGAGGAGGGTGCACGATTGCCAACACCTCATGCTGCTCTTGGATAAATACTACAGGAGAAGTACAGCAAGACCTTAAGAAGACTCATCAAAAAGCTCTTCGATTACACTCTATACCAGCTATGACTTTACCATCCTGTTTTGATATTTTCAGTTGGCCACCTAATAGTGTAGGTTCTTGGTTATAATCTCTGTTGGACATTGGGTTAAGTATATTAATAATGATAGTTCTTATTATCAGGATTATAAAATGTGTTAGAAGATGCACAACTACTACAGGAACTGGAAAATCTACTTCTTTCCACTCAAAGAATTATGCAAATCAGTATTGTATTTGGGAACCCAAAGAAGCTTCATAACTTACATTAGTCATTTGAAAGTAGGTGAGCTTTTCCTCCAATTTGATCACACCCTATCCATTTTCCACACCAAGGTCACTGAGGATTGCTGCTCTGCAGCAGCATGACGAAGAAAATCAAAGCTGCCCAGCTGCCAGAAAATGAGTTACTGCAGAAGATGAGTTACTACTTGTGGATAACAGGAGACCAATGAAGCCAGCATAACCCTAATATCAAAATTAGACAAAGATACCACAAGAAGAAAATAACAGACCCTTAATCTCATGAATACAGATGCAAAAATTCCTAACAAAATTCTAGCCAATAGAATTTAGCATCATATAAAAAAAAAGCCACGACCAAGTGGGATTCATACCAGGTGTGCAAGGATGGTTTGACATTAGACAATCAATCAATACAATCCAGCACATAAATAAAACAAAAGAGTCACATGATTATCTCAATCCACACAGAAAAGGCATTTGATAAAGTCCAACACCCATTCTTGATAAAAATTCTCAATAAGAACTTCTGGCCCCACATGGCAGCCATAGACAGAAGTACCATGCCATCTTTCCACAGCCAAGACCTGAAAAACTAAGTACAACAGACGCAAGCATCATTCCTAGAACTCGAAGTCTCAAATGAAGAGATAAAGAACTCAGCCAAACACCAAATGGAATAACAAGCTGACAGAGGACAGAGAGCGTGGAAAGATACGTGTGGAGGTTCCTTATCAGCAAGTGCAGCATGGATTCTCCATCTTGGACTCCTGTCAGAGATCCGATGACGGGGGTACAGGAAAGCCACTTTACAGAGACCCCAGCGGGAGACAGAACACCCAGTAACCAGCAATACATGCGTTCCCACCCCCATCCTCTCCCTGCTGTTCTACCTCCAACCTTCCTGGCTGGCTGATGTGGCTAGGCCAGCTGGGAAATGCAGGGTGTGTGCCACTTGGATTCGATCCACCCAAAGAGCAGATTGGTGGACAGGAGTATGGGAAATCAGCTTCTTGAAGTTCCCAGTGGAAGACAGAGCACCTGGTAATGAGAAATATATGCTTTCCTAAACCCCATCCTTCTTCCCCTCCTGCTTTGGCCTCTTCTGCTTCCCATCGGCCACAGCCTCTTGGCCAGAAGGGAACGGTTTCCACCCCAGGCCACTTGGATTTGCTCTGTCCACACTGGCTGTGTCCTTGAGCTGGTGTTGCTTCTTTCCGTGTCTCTCTCTTTTTTTTTTTCTGTGCCTCCAACCACCTCCTACTTCTTTCTTTTGAACACCTGGCTTCATGTGCCATCTTTGGGTCTTGAAAAGCTGTGAAGCCCCACTTGACTGGAGAAACACTGTCCCAGCCTGCGATGCCACACTGGTGGGTTCCCAGGGGCTTTTTTTCCCCTTGTTTTGGTTTTTCCTTTGTTTTTTTCTGTTTTCACATATGGGAGCCCCTTCTAGCTGAGTTGCACTGCACAGCTTAGGACCTCCTCCCCCAGTCTGCGCAGCCAATATAGGCAGGATCCCGGACGGCATTTCTTTCTTTCTTCATTTTTTTAATTCCCCCTTTCCCTTTTTGTCTTTCTTCATTTCTCAGTTCTCACCTGTCTTTTCCCGTATCCTGAATACCTGATGTTGGGTGACATCTATACCCCCTGGAACTGGGTTATACTATGCTGCCTGGTAGGCTTCCCTGGTCTTTGTGACTGCACTGGTGGAACCTCTGGGGCTTTACTTTTTGTCTTTTTTTAATTTTCCAAATTTTATCTAGTTATTTTTTTTCTTTTTCTCTATTTTGTGGTTCTCTCCACTCCAATGGGAAGCTTCTTTGCACTCTTTTTTCTCCTTTGTTTTTGGCTCCTGTTTCTCTCTCCTCTTTCCCACACCCACATTAGATCCACCCATCACAACCTCCCCCACCTTTCCTGCCTACCTGCATCATGCACTGAACATTACATCTCCAAGCAGCACAGGCACAGCCTACTAAAACCTGCCTGGCACTGATTCCTGGTCCACCCTATCAGCCATATTATGTGCCATGAACAACCCATCTCAGCCCCTTCCCTTCAGCTGGACCTGCCCTACTGTACCACAGTTGAGTGACTGACCCTGTCCATTGGGCAAGGTGAAAAACATCACAACAACTGATGAGCAAACAACAAAGAATGTACAGCTCCCTGCTCAGCATAACCAAGTAAAACAAAAAACCAGGACTAAACAAAAATATTTACAATCAAGAAGTGAAGAAAATAACTACTGAATGTCCTGCAGAGAGCCAAAAATATCAAAACACATTTTTTTTTTTTTAAAAAAAGGACAGGATGGTTCCAGATGACATTCCACTAGAAGAAAAGGCACTAGAACTACCTGACTGAGAATTCAAACCCCTACTCTTCAGGACTATCCAAGAGATGAAACAAAAAGCAGACAAAAATGAGGAAAAAATAAACAAATGTATGGAAAAGCAGACAAAACCATGGAAAAGACAGTAAAAAAAAGTAAGAATAAGGAAAACAGCACAGGAGCAAAATGCCAACAATAAGTTCACAGCTAGAAATCATAACAAAACAAAAATTAGAAGTTCAAAAGATAAGCAACAGAATTTCAGATGGACAGTGTCATAGAAGGACTGAGGAGCAGGTTTGATATGATGGGAGACACGGTAGGTGAAATTGAAGACAAACACTTGGATACAACTCTGTTTGAGGAAAAATCAGAAAAGAGAATGAAGATAAAAGGAAGAATGCTGAGAGTTACATGGGATAAAATCAAAAGCAAAAATTTAAGAGTGATCAGAGTTCCAGAGCAGGAGAAAACAGAACACACAGAGAGGATCACTGAAGAACCACTGACAGAAAACTTCCCTAATATCATGAATGATGGAAAGCTGACCATCCAAGAAGCTCAATGAACTCCATATAGGGTAGATCCCAAAGGTAAAACACCAAGGAATATCATAATCACACTTGATAAAACCAAAGACAGAGAAAAACCCTGACAGCAGTCGGAGAAAAACAAAAAGTCACATATACTGAAGCAACAAGCTCTGATTACTTGGCAGAAACCATGCAGGCAAGAAGGCAATGGGATGACATACATAAAAACTTAAAAGAAAAAAATTGCCACCATACATAATATATCCTGCAAAACTTTCATTCATATATGATGGTGAAATTAGGATATTTCCAGGTAAACAGAAGTTAAGAGAATATGTAAAAAACAAACCAAACTTATAAGAATTATTAAAGGGAGTCCTTTGGCTTGAACACAAACAACATAAGACCACAGCCTGAATTTAGGGCCAAGATTGTACTAGCCAGATACCAAGGTAGGAAATGAACTCTCAAGAACTATCCAAAACAAAAAAAAAATTGCAACAGGGAACCAGAGAGGTTAATCTGTAAATGACAACAACGTCAGAGCAATAAAAGTGAATAAATTGTGTAGGTATAGAACTTTCTAGTGGAGAGGAAGACAAGGAGATATCAAGTAATAATAGTCTGGTTCAAATCTAGGAAGATAAAGGTAAATTTCAAGATAAAAAGTTCATAAACCTACTGATCAAAATAAAGAAGAAAAACATGAAGCCTCAATAAAAAAAAGAAATGAAAAAGAAATCCACAAACAAAAGCAACTCAGCACAGGACAGTAAGAGGAACAAAGAAAATGTTAGCACCACCCAAAAAAAAAAAAAAAAGCCACTACAAAGTGACAGCAAAATACTCACACCTATCAATAATTAAAATGAATATAAATGGCTTAAATGCACACATAAAGAGACACAGAGTTACAGAATGGACAAAAAAAAAAAATCAATATGCTGCCTACAAGAGACAAACCTTAGAAACAAAGACATAAATTTATTAAAACTCAAAGGATGGAAAAAAATATATCAAGGAAATAAGTACCAAAAAAGAGCAGGAGTGGCAATACTAATCTCAAATAACATGGACTTTAAAACAAAATACACCATAAAAGACAAAGAAGGGCACTATGTAATGATTAAAGGGACAATCCATCATGAAGACCCAACCATAGTAAACATCTATGCACCCTAAACACAGGGCTTCAAAACACATAAAACAAACTAACAAATCTGAAAAGAGACTGACAGTTCCACAATAATAATAGAGACTTGAACACACCACTCTAGAAAAAGGACAGAACATCTAGAAAGAAACTCGAAAAGATACAGAAGAGCTAAAGAAGACAATCAGCCAACTTGACCTCATAGTCATGCATAAAACACTCCACCCAATGGCTGCAAAGAACACATTCTTTTCCGATGTAAATGGAACATTTTACAGAGCAGATCACATCTTAGGCCACAGAGCAACCCTCAGCAAAATCCAAAACACTGAGATAATACTAAGTATCTTCTCTGACCACAATGCCATCAAAGTAGAAATTAACAAGAGGAAGAGTAAGGAAAAAAAAAAATCAGTTACATGGAAACTGAATAACACCATGCTTAAAAACCACTGGGTAGTAGAAGAAATCAGAGGTGGAATAAAAAAGTTCCTAGAATGAAATGAGAATGAAAACACATCATATCAAAATCTTTGGAACACAGCAAAGGCAGTCCTCAGAGGTCAACTTATAGCGATGGATGCTCACTTTAAAAAATAATAAAGGGATAAAATCAAAACATTAGCTACACAACTTGAACAAATAGAAGTAAAACAGCAAAAGAAGTCCACAGCAACCAGAAGAAAGGAAATAATAAGGATCAGAGCAGAAATAAATGAAATAGAGAATAGAAAAACAGATTCAAAAAAACCAAAAATTGGTTCTTTGAAAGGATTAACAAAATCGACAAACCACTGGGTAAATTGACAAAAGAAAAGCAGGAGAGGGTGCAAATAATTGAAATAAGAAATGAAATGGGAGACAAGGCAACAGACCCAACTGAAATAAAAAGGATTGTAACAGAGTATTATGAAAAATTATACTCCAACAAATTTGAAAACCTAGAGGAAAAGGACAGATTTCTAGAAACACACTACCTACCCAAAATAACACAAAATGATGTTGAAAATCTGAACAGATCTATAACAAAAGATTGAGAAGGTAATTAAAAAAAACTCCCAACAAAAAAAAGCCCTGGCCCAGATGGCTTCTCTGGAGAATTCTACCAAACATTCAGAGAAGAGTTTACGCCAGCAGTACTCGAACTATTTCAGAACACAGAAAAGGAAATGATACTTCTGAATTTATTCAGTGAAGCCAGTATAACCCTGATACCAAAACCAGGCAAAGATATCACACACACAAAAATTACAGACCAATATCTGTCATGAATATAAATGCAAAAATTCTCAACAAAATTCTATCTGATAGAATTTAGCATCATATCAAAAAAATAATACACCACAACCAAGTAGGATTCATACCTGGTATGCAAGGATGTTTCAACATTAGAAAATCAATGTAATCCACCACATAAATAAAAGTGAAAAAAAAATCACATGATCATCTCAATTGACACAGAAAAGGCATCTGACAAACTCCAACACCCAGTCCTGATAAAAACTCTCAATAAAATAGGTATAGAAGGAAAACTTCTCAATGTAAAGAAAGGCGTCTATGCAAAATCAATGACCAACATCATTCTTAACACAGAGAGGCTGAACCCATTCCCCTTGAGATTAGGAACAAGGCAAGGATGCCTTTTATCATCACTCCTATTTAACATTGTGCTGAAAATCCTAGCTACAGCAATAAGGCAAGAAAAAGAATTAAACTGCATCCGTATTGGAAGTTAAATGGTCCCTATTTCGGATGAGATGATACTATACAGGAAAACCCATGACTCCACGAGAAAACTACTGGAACTAACAGAAACATTCAGCAGAGTAGCACAATACGAGATAAACACACAAAAATCAGTTAGATTCCTACACACCAATAAAAAGGACAATGTAAAGGAAATCAAGAAAACAACACCATTTAGAATAGCCCCTAAAATAAAACAAAATATTTAGGAATAAATCTAACCAGGGATATAAAAGACCTATACAAAGAAAACTACAAAACGTTACTGTAAGAAATCTCTTTTGATTTCTTACAGTAACGTTTTGTAGTTTTAGATCTATATAAATAGGAAAACTCACCATGCTCATGGATAGGTAGACTCAACATTGTGAAAATGACAATTCTACCCAAAGTCATTCACAAATACAGTGAAACCCTGATCCAAATACCAGCAACATTCTTAAAGGAACTGGAAAAACTTATCATTAACTTTATAAGGAAAGAGAAGACACCCCAGATAAGTAAAGCACTAGATGAAGATGAATAAGCAGGAGGACACACACTACCTGACCTCAGAACCTACTATAAAGCTATGGTAGTCAAAACAGCCTGGTACTGGTACAATGACAGACACATTGACCAATGGAACAGGCTTGAGAACCCAGATATAAATCCATCCACCTATGGTCGCCTGATCTTCTACAAGGGCCCAAAAGCCCATCAAATGAGGAAAAGACAGTCTTTTTAACAAATGGTGCTTGCAAAACTGAATGTCTATTAGCAAAAAATGAAACAGGACCCATACCTCACACCATGTACAAAAACTAATTCAAAATGGATCAAAGACCTAAATATAAGCCCCAAAACTATAAAAACATGGAAGAAAAAATAACAATACACAACATCAGAAGGTAAACTAGGTAACTGGGATTTTCTAAAAATTAAACAGTTACGCTCTTCAAAAGACTTCACAAAAAAAGTAAAAAGAAAACCTACAGACTGGGAAAATAATTTTGGCTACGACATATCTGACAAAGGTCTAATCTCTGAAATCTATAGGAAGACCGAACACCTCTACAACAAAAAGACAAGTAATCCAATTTAAAAAAAGGGCAAAGGATATGAACAGAAACTTCATCAAAGAAAACATTCAGGCAGCTAACGGACAGATGAGGTAATGCTCTTAATCACTAACCATTTGAGAAAAGTAAATTGGAACTACATTCAGATGCCACCTCACCCAGACATTACTGGCACTAGTAGAAAAAACAAACAGACAAGGAAAATACCAAATGTTGGAGAAGCTGAGAAGAGACTGGAACACTTATGCACTGCTGGTGGAAATGTAAAACGGTACAATCACTTTGAAAAGCAATATGGCACTTCCTTAAAAAGCTAGAATAGAAATACCGTACGATTCAGCAATTCCACTCCTAGGAATATATTGTAGAGAAAAAAGAGCCATCACACGTTTAGACATATGCACATCTATGTTCATTACAGCACTATTCACAATAGCAAAAAGAGAGAAACAACCTAAGTGCGCATCAAAAGATGAACTGATGAACAAATTATGGTACATACACACAATGGAATACTATACGATAAAGAACAATGGTGAATCTGCAAAACATCTCAACATGGATGAATTTGGAAGGCATTTTGCTGACGAAATAAGTCAGTTTCAAAGTCGAAGTACTGTAAGAGACCATTATTATAAAAATTCTTGAAAAGGTTTACACCCAAAAGAAACAATCTTTGATGTTTACACGGGAGGAAAGGGATGAGGAGGAAAAAACAGCAACTGGACAATAGATAAGTCATAACTTTAGTGAATGGTAAGTCAATATACAATACTGGGAAGCTAGCACAAGTTCACTAAGCTAAAACCATATCCTAGATACATCCAAACTCCCTAAGGGACTAAGTTACTGTGTTGAGAACTTGGGACTATGGTCTGGGGGACATCTAGCTCAACTGGCATAACATAGTTTATATCCTACCTTGGTGAGTAGTGTCTGGGGTCTTAAAAACTTGTAAGCAGCCATCTAAGATACATCTACTTGTCCCACATTATCTGGAGCAAAGGACAATGAAGAAAACCAAAGATACAAGGGAAACATTAGCCCAAAGGACTATGTACCACAACTACCACAGCCTTCCCCAGACTGAGCGCAGAACAATTAAATGCATCTGGCTCCCACCACTGACTGCTCTGACTGGGAGCACAATAGACAGTCTTGGACAGTGCAGAACAAAAATAGAGAACAAAATTCAGACTCACAAATAATGTCCAGACTCACTGGTCTGACCCATAAAAAAAAGCCACTGCAGCTCAGTCGATTCCGACTCATAGTGACCTTGTAGGACAGAGCAGAACTGCCCTGTAGAGTTTCCAAGGAGCACCTGGTGGATCTGAATGACTGACCTTTTCTTTAGCAGCCATAGTGTTTAACCACTACAACACCAGGGTTTCCAGTGGTCTGACAGAGACTGGAAAAACTCTGAAAGCATGGTCCCTGGACATCCTTTAAACTCAGGACTGCAGTCATTCCTGAACACCCTTCAGCCAAAGATTAGACAGTACTATAAAACAAACAATAACACAAGTAGTTCAAACGTTATTATGAAACTAAATAAGCACACTAGCCTAAAAGCAAAAGAAGCCAGGAATGGACAGGAAAGCTGGACAAATGGAAGTGGAAGCCCCAAGGCAGAAAAGGAGAAAGTGTTGACATATTGTGGGGTTGGCAACAAATGTCACAAAAAATTTGCGTATTAATTGTTTAGTGAGAAACTTATTTTCCTCTCAAACTTTTAACTAAAGCACTAAAAAAAAAAAAGCTGAACTAAAAAAAAATTCTGATGCCACACTGGAAGGACTAGAGAAGGAAAAAAAAAAAAACCTCAAAATTGCCCTTTATATGACAAGTTGCTATTTATCTAAATAATAAGGTGCACTCTCAGTAAATCATGTATATTAATTAAAAACACACACACATTTCACTCCTACTAGGATAGCCAATATTAAAAAAAAAAAAAAAGATAAAGATTTAACAGTGAGGTGAGGATCTGGTGAAACTGGAACACGTGGAACACTTTTCCATTGCTAGTGGGACTGGAAAATGGTACAACCATTGTGGAAAACAACGTAGCAGTCCCTCAAAAAACTAAAAATAGAATTACCATATGATCCAGCAATTTCACTCCTAGGTATGTAGTCAAAAGACAAGAAAGCAGAGAATCAAACAGAGGCTTGTACACCAATGCTCACTGCAGTGCTATTCATAATAGCCAAAAGGCTGGAAACAACCTAACTGCTCATCAACAGATGAAAGGATAAACAAAGTGTGGTACATAATACAATGGAAAGCAACAATGCCAGTAGGAGGAATGAAGTCTTGATATGTGCTACAAAATGGATGGAGCTGGAAGACATTATGCTGAGTGAAATAAGTCAATCACAAAAAGACAAATATTATATGATCCTACTTACATAAAAAGATAAGAAAAGGCTAACGTATAGAGAGTAAAGTTTACTAGTGGTTACACAGGCAGAAGGGAGGTGGAAAGGGGCTAATGGTGATGAAAATATCTCATTGATTAAGAGTATGGTTGCACAGCCAATTATTATAATTGCTGTAAATAAATTGTATATCTGGAAAAAGTTGAATCATCAAAAGTTGTGATAAATGTACGTGTGTATATATATATACAACAATTATGTGTGTGTTTGTGTGTATATATATATATATACGCAACAATAAAAAAAAAAAGAGTAGCTGCCAGGGTTGTTTACATACAACCAAAACCCCAAGGAATTTGGTTTCTTGGTTTGGAGCTTTTGGGTCATGGCTTCATTGAACATCCCAGGTAATTGACCTAATAACGTGTTTAGAGCTTCTATTTTATTTCCTAGTTGGGTAAGTAGTGCCTGGGGTCATAAAAGCTTGCAAATAGCCCTCCAAGACACAACAATTGGTCTGCATTTGCCTGGAGCAAATGCAGTGATTTCATGTCAATGGAAGAGGAACAACTCAGAAAAACAGGGTGAAAATGGTTGTGCAACTTGGAGAATGCAATGCCACTAAATGGTACATGTACAGACTGTGAAATGGTGTATATTTTGCTGTCTATATTCTCAACAACAACAAAAACATGGGGCAACACACTAACCCATATGTGGAGAGAATTTATATTTCATTGTTATAAACCAAAAGCCCAACCCATTACAGTACTTGCCATGGCTGCCCTAGAGGGTCCAGGGCAGGAAGGGCCCACCACACCAAATTGTCTCTACACCTCTCCCCTTTGAGGATCCCTGAGTGCTGGGACTGAACTTTTGGGCCCATGGACAGAAGAGGGGGAGATAATCAGCGCACATAATGCCGGTTGGTTGAAAGCTGATCCAGACAGGATAAATGCCAAACTATTGGTGAAGATGGAGAAAGAAGAATGCGGAAAGGCAGTAGACACTCCCAGGTGCCTAGGAGTGCTAAAAAACAAATAACAAATATCCAAAGCCTGTTCTGGTGGAGTCCATTCCTAATCACAGGGACAGTCTGTAGGACAGAATAGAACTCCCATATAGGGTTTCAAAGGAGCTGCTGGTGGACTGTCCACCTTTTGGTTAGCAGCCCAATGCTTAACCATGGCACAACCAGGGATCCGTGGAACTCTAGAAACCAAGAAAACCCAAACCTGTTGTCAATTCCAACTCACAGAGTAGAACCCTATATAACAGAGTAGAACTGCCTCATATGGTTTCCAAGGAGCTCCTGGTGGATTTGAACTGCTGACCTTTTGCAGACTCTTTTTTTTTTTTTAAATAATTTTTATTGAGCTTTAAGTGAATGTTTACAAATCAAGTCAGTCTGTCATATATAAGCTTATATACACCTTACTCCATACTCCCACTTACTCTCCCCCTAATGAGTCAACCCTTCCAGTCTCTCCTTTCGTGACAATTTTGCCAGTTTCTAACCCTCTCTACCCTCCTATCTCCCCTCCAGACAGGAGATGCCAACACAGTCTCAAGTGTCCACCTGATACAAGTAGCTCACTCTTCATCAGCACCTCTCTCCAACCCATTGTCCAGTCCCTTCCATGTCTGATGAGTTGTCTTCGAGAATGGTTCCTGTCCTGGACCAACAGAAGGTTTAGGGACAATGACCGCTGGGATTCCTCTAGTCTCAGTCAGACCATTAAGTGGTCTTTTTGTGAGAATTTTGGGTCTGCATCCCACTGATCTCCTGCTCCCTCAGGGGTTCTCTGTTGTGCTCCCTGTCAGGGCAGTCATCGGTTGAGGCTGGGCACCATCTAGTTCTTCTGGTCTCAGGATGATGTAAGTCTCTGGTTCATTTGGCCCTTTCTGTCTCTTGGGCTCATAGTTATCGTGTGACCTTGGTGTTCTTCATTCTCCTTTGATCCAGGTGGGTTGAGACCAACTGATGCATCTTAGATGGCCGCTTGTTAGCATTTAAGACCCCAGATGCCACATTTCAAAGTGGGATGTAGAATGTTTTCATAATAGAATTATTTTGCCAATTGACTTAGAAGTCCCCTTAAGCCATAGTCCCCAAACCCCCGCCCTTGCTCCACTGACCTTTGAAGCATTCAGTTTATCCAGGAAACTTCTTTGCTTTTGGTCCAGTCCAGTTGAGCCTTTAGCAGACTCTTAACCAGTATGCAACTAGGGTTTTGTGGAACTCTAGAGAGCGCTGTAAAGATAACCAAATGTCAGCTATAGCCTGGCTTCTCCATCTGTGCTCCCCACACTTGTCTCCAACAGTAGAAAAAAAGAAAAACAAAAAACGTGAGGGGAGAGACTGAGAGGGACAGAGGTAAATCCTTTTGCTCTCATGCTTAGTAGTAGTGTCCACATTAAAAACAACAACAAAAAGTTGAAGTCAAGTCAATTCTGACTTGTAGCAACTGTATAGGAGTTAGCATTATTAGTGTTTGTTCCCCATCCATCGTCTCTTTCACGCTGTATCTTGAATGCTCCTCCCAAGCCAGCTGATCTGTCTGCCACCCACCAGCACCCAAGAGTTACGCAGATGTTTATGGCTGCTTTAAATAGATAGATAAATAAATAATCCGTAGGCACCCCTGTGTTTTTAAATACTGATTATGATTCAAGTATGTTGTTGTTAGTTGTGGTAGAGTTTGTTCAGACTCAAGGTGACCCTATGCACAATAGAACCAAACACTGTAAGGTCCTGTGCCATCCTCACAAATATTTCTGTGCTTGACCCCATTGTTGCAGCCACTGTGTCAATCCACCTCCTTGAGTGTCTTGTTCTTTTCCTCTGACCCTCTACCATCCATGATGTCCTTCTCCAGGGCTTGGTCTCTCCTGATAACATGTCCAAAGTATGTGAGACTAGTCTTGCCATCCTTGCTTCTAAGAAGCACACTGGTTGTACGTCCAAGAAGTACATAGGGTCACTATGAGTTGGAATCACTGTGAGTAGGAATCGTTGGCAGAGCGATTGAGGAAGAGTCCTTTGTAAACCCGATGTGTATTTCCCCGCCACAGCCCTCTCCCACGGACACCTAACACCCCTACTCCTCTGCGTGGAGGCACCTGGCTTGCTCAGGGGCCCTGCACCCACAGGGAAGGCATCCATGTCAGCCGGGCATACGTGTTAGCCTGTCTTTCAGGGTTGACCCACCTTCGGTAGGGGCCGCATCTCGTTTCTCGCGCTGTTCCCGCAGGAAGCTGCCAGGAGAAAAACATGCTTTCCCTCACCTCACCTCTCTCACTTTTGCTAGACAGGTATATTATGTTATGTGTCTTCCTATTATCAGACAGACTTCAATTCGTGCCTAGGTGTGTGCCCTGAAGTGGATAAAGAAGCCAGTACAGGGCTCTCCTGGAGCCTTCAAGAGAGCGAGATTGGGCTACATGCGGTTAGGGGCTGCGTCCCAACTGCAGTCTGCCCCACTGGCTGCAGGGAACTCCTAGCCTCTGCATCTACAGATTCTAATCTTTTCTCCTCTTTCCTTCTAACTTCTATTCTTTTTTTTCCTTCTTTCTCCTTTCTCACTTTTTTTTTCTGTTTCCTTCCTTCCCTCTTTATTTCTTTTTCTCCTCTTCCACATCCAAAACAAAACCCCAAAACTCTTCTACCACCTTGAGGGAATCCTGGTGGCAGGGATTAAAGGCTAGGCTGCTAATCAAACGGTTTGCAGTTCCAATACACCAGCCCTTCCTTGGAAACCCTATGGGGAGTTCTACTCTGCCCCATAGGGTCTCTATGAGTCAGAATTAACTCCAAGGCAACAGGTTTGGTTTTTGTTGGTGACCACCTTCAAGCTTTGTACACTGCTAGTGATCTCGGTTTCTCTGTGGATCGCTACTAGCCAGAGTGTTGCTGTCCTGCAGCCAGCTCTTCCATGGGAAGGTGACCTGTGATCCTTGAGCGCAGATGAGTCCCAACCACCCACCCCAGGGAGGGGAATAGGAGCTTCTTTGCTTGGAAAGACTCAACTGTAGACTTCAAAAAGCAGGGAGGGGGGAGGGGAAGAGTAAGCACCTGGCAGAAAGTCTAAACTTAAGAGGTACAGGGGTTGCAGGCCAGCATCACCCCGGGAGAGGCTGCCAAGACAGTGGTGGTGCTAGGGTTGCTGTCATCCATCACCCAATATGGCAGCTTGTCATCACTTTCCCCCTCCCCCGCCCTCATCCCATCATCCGCCAGTCAGAGCGAAGGTGCCACCAACCATCACAGGGTAGAGAGGAAGGTCTCCACCTTGGCCAATCAATGGAAGAGGGGAGGAGCTGGGGAGCAGGGATGGGAGGGGCAGAGCTACACTGGACAGTGTTCCGCCATACTCTGGGGGCAGGGGTGGGTCCAGGCCACCCCATCTACAGTGGAGGGTTCCACCTGTCACTCCTGCGGGTTGTGCACCATGGGTTATTGCACTGGATGGCACCAACGCTAGCGATGCTCCTGCTTTGAGGTGCTTTTCTCAGAATTGTGCCTCTTCTGTTCTCATCCCCAACTTGCAAACAGTGAGGCCACAACCCTACTCTTGCTACTGCTGTTCAATATTGTACTAGGAGTTCTAGCCAGAGCAATTATGCCAGAAGAAGAAATAAAAGGTATCCATATTGGAAAGAAGAGGTTCAACTATCACTTAACTCAGATGATATGATTCTAAATACGGAAGACCCCAAATAAGCCACAAGAAAACTTCTAGAGTTAATATACGAATTCAACAAAGTGGCAAGATACACGATCAACATATAAAAATCGGGATGGTTTTTATACAACAGCAATGAGCAGTCTGAAAAGGAAATCAGGAAATGATTTCATTTACAATAACATCTAAAAGAATATAATACCTTGGAATAAATTTAACCAAGGAAGTGAAACCCTTCTTTCATTGAAAAATTAACAAAAGAAATGAAAGAAGACCTAAATAAATGGATACTCCATACTCATGGATTGGGAGACTTAATATTGTTTAAGATTCCAATAATACTCAAAGCAATGTACATATTCAGTGCAATCCCCGTGAAAATTACATATTTCTTTTCAGAAATAGAGAAGCCAGTCCTCAAGTTTACATGAAACTCAAAGTAGAGTCGAACTTAATGACATGGATGGAGTCATGATTTCGTGTCTTTCTTTTGCTGAGATGGTTTGACTCAAAATGAGAAGAAGCAGCTGCAAACATCCTTTAATAATCAGAATGTGGAATGTATGAAGCATGAATCTAGGAAAAATGGAAGCTGTGAAAAATGGAATAGATAAAGATCAATATCCTAGGCATTAGTGAGCTGAATTGGACTGGTATTGGCCATTTCAAAACAGACAGTCATATGGTCTGCTATGCTGGAATGACAAATTGAAAAGGAAAGATGTCATATTCATTCAAGATCTATCCTGAAGTACAACACTCGTTGGTAATGATATCCATAACTCTACAAGGAAGACCAGTTAATATGACTATTTGAATTTACTCACCAACCACTAATGCCAAAGGTGAAGAAATTGAAGGTATTTACCAATTTCTTCAGTCTGAATTTGATCAAAAACACAATCAAGAAGCATTGATAATTACTGGGGATTGGGATGAGAAAGTTGGAAACAAAGGAGTAGAATCAGTAGCTAGAAAATGTGGCTTTGGTGATAGAGATGATGCCAGAGATTGCATGACAGAATTTTACAAGACCAACTCCTTCATTGCAAATATCTTCTTTCAACAACACAGTGACTATACATATTGAGGGGCCCTGGTAGCATGGTGGTTAAGCATTTAAGTGCTACCAAAATGTTGGCAGTTCAAATCCACCAGCCATTTCTTGGAATCCTTATGGGGAAGTTCTACACTGTCCTACAGGATTTCTATGAGTAGGAATTGACTCAACAGTAATGTTTTTTTCTGGTTTTTTCTTTTGGTACAATGGGCCTCACCAAATGGAATACACAGGAATCAAATTGACCATATGTGTAAAAAGAGACGATGGAGAAGCACAATATCATCAGTCAGAATAAGGCCAGGGGATGATGGTGGAACAGATTGTTAATTGTTCATATACAAGTTCAAACTGAAGCTGGAAATTAGAGTAAGTCCATGGGAGCCAAAATACAACCTTGAGTATATCCCATCTGAATTTAGAGACCACCTCAAGAACAGATTTGACACACTGAACACTAAAGACAGAAAACTAGTCGAGTTGTGCAATGACATCAAAGACATCATACACAAAGAAAGCATAAGGTCATTAAAAAGACAGAAAAGACCAAAATGGATGTCAGAAGAGACTCTGAAACTTGCTCTTGTATGTCAAGCAGCTAAAGTGAAAGGAAGAAATGATGAAGTAAAAGAGCTGAACAGAGTATTTCATAGGGCGGCTTGAGAAAACAAAGTATTATAATAAGATTTGCAAAGACCTGTAGGTAGGAAACCAAATGGGACGAACACACTTGGCATTTCTCAAGCTGAAAGAACTGAAGGAAAAAATTCAAGCCTTGAGCTGTAATGTTGAAGGATTCTACGGGGAAAATATTGAACAATATCGGAAGCATCAGAAGAAAGTGGAATATACAGTCACTGTACCAAAAGAATCTGCAGTGTTTAACTATTTCAGGAGGTAGAATATAATCAGGAACAAGTGGTACTGAAGGAAGAGGTCCAAACTTCACTGAAGGGAACGGCAAAAAACAAGGCTTCAGGAGATAATGGGATACCAATTAAGATGTTTCAACAAATGGATGCAGTGCTGGAGGTGCTCACTCGTCTGTATCAAGAATTTTGGAAAAGAGCTTCCTGGCCAACTGACTGGAAGAGATCCATGTTTGTACCTATATCAAAGAAATGAGATCCAACACAATGCAGAAATTATCGAGCAATATCATTAATGTCACACGCAAGTAAAATTTTGCTGAAGATCATCCAGAAGTGGTTACAGCAGTACATCAACAAGGAACTGCCAGAAATTTTAGCCAGAATCAGAACCGGTTGCAGAAGGAAGAATACCATTGCTGATGTCAGATGGATCTTGGCTGAAAGCAGAGAATACCAGAAAGATGCTTAGCTGTGTTTTATTGACTATGCAAAGGCATTCAACTGTGTGAAACATAACAAATTATGGATAACACTGTGAAGAATGGGAATTCCAGAACACTTAATTGTGCTCATGAGGAAACTGTACATAGATCAAGAGGCAGTTGTTGGAACAGAACAAGGAGATACTGCATGATTTAAAGTCAGGGAAGGTGCGTGTCAGTGTTGCATCTTTTCACCATACTTGTTCAGTCTGTATGCTGAACAAGCAATCTGAGAAGCTAGACCATATGAAGAAGGACAGGGCATCAGAAATGGAGGAAGACTTACTAACAACCTATGATATGCAGATGACACAACCTTGCTTGTGAAAATAAAGAGAATTTGAATCACTTATATTAAGATCAAAGACCTTCAGCTTGGATTGCACCTCAATATAAAGAAAATAAAAATTCTCAGAACTAGACTAAAAGCAACATTATGATAAATAGCAAAAATAATGAAGTTGTCAAGGATTTCATTTTACTTGCATCCACAATCAATGGCCATTTAATTCCAAGCAGCAGTCAAGGAATCAAATAGTATGTTGGATTGGAAGGTCTGCTGCAAAAGACCTCTTCCAGGTGTTAAAAGCAAACTTTTTGCTTTCCAAACCACAGTATTTTCAATCACCTCATATGCATGTGAAAGCTGAACAAAGAATAAGGAAGATAGAAGAAAAATTGTTGCCTTTGATTTTTGGTGTTGACAAAGAGTATTCAATATCCATGCACTGCTGGAAGAATGAACAGATCTCTCTTCTGTACATTCTGTACAGTCAGAATGGTCCTTAGAAGCGAGGATGTCAAGACTTCTCACATACTTTGGACATGTTATCAGGAGGGACTAGTCCCTGGAGAAGGACATGATGCTCAGTAAATTGGAGGATCAGCAAAAGAGGGGAAGATCCTCAATGAAATTGGTTGACACAGTGACTGCAACAATGGGCTCAATGATAATAACAATCGTGAGGATGGCACAGGACTGGGCATTGTTTCATTCTGTTGTACATGGAGTTGATATGAGTCCTAACTGACTCAATGGCACCTAACCACAATATAAAAGTGCCTGAAATAGTCAAAGCAATCTTGGGAAAAAAAAAAATACCAAGGGAATAAACATCCCAGATATCAAAACATATTACAAAGCTACAGTAATCAGTCTGCTACTGGTGCAATGATAGACACAGAGACTAGTGGACTAGAACTGAGAGACCAAAAATAAACTCATACATCTATGGTGAACTGATTTTTATAAAAGGTGCTACCTAAATCAATCCAGTGGGGAAAGAAAATTTCTTTAATAAATAATATTGGGACAGCTGAATTTCTACATGTAAAAGAATGAAGAAGGACCCATACCTCATACTACATATAAAAACTAACTCAAAATGAATCAGAGACCCAAACGTAAGAACTGAAACCATAAAACTCTTAGAAGAAAATGTAAAGCGTAATTTCTTCAGGCCTTGGTTTTTATTTGGATTCTTAGATATGACACCAAAAGCACAAGCAATAAAAGACAAAACAGATAAGTGAGACTTCATCAAAACTAAAAACTTGTGTGCATCAAAGGATTTTATCACCAAAGTGAAGAAACAACCTACAGATTGGAAGAAAATTTTGAAGAACCATATATCTGATGAGGGTTTAATATCCAAAATCTATAAAAACTCATACAACTTAACAACAAAATGACAAACAACCCAATCAAAATGTGGGCAAAGACTTTAATAGACATTTCACCAAAGAAGAAATATAAATGGCCAACAAGCACATGAAAATACAGTCAAGGTCATTTTGTTAGGGGTCATTTTAGTGACCCTACCTGAAAGCGTAGAACTGCTGCATAGGCTTTCCAAGGCTGTAATGTTTATGGAAGCAGGCTTCCACATCCTTTTCCAGCAGACAGCTGGTGGGATCTAACAGCCAGACTTTTCAGTTAGTAGCCAAGTGCTGAATGACTGCACCACCAGGGCACCTTTTGTTAGCTATCAGGGAGACGCAAATCAAAACCACAATAATATATCGCTTTATACCCATTAAAATGATTATGATTTAAAAAACAGAAAACTACAGGTGTCTCTAAGGATTTGGAGAAATTGAAACTCTCATTCATTACTGGTCAAGTTTAAAACTGTAAAACTGTAGAATGGAACAGCCAAGAAAACCCTACAGAGCAGTTCTACTCTGTAACACATCAGTGGTCCAATCAAAAGCAGCTAATATCAACATTAACTTTTTCCTCAAAAAGTTAAAAGTAGATACAATAGCATCTAGGAGAATAAAATATCTAGGAATAAATTTGTCCAGGAAAGTGGAAGACTTAGACAATGAAAATTATAAAATACAGCTGAAAGACACTAGACCAAAAACAAACAAAAAACATTGCTGTTGAGTCGTTTCCAACTTGTAGTGACTCTATAGGACAGAGTAGGACTGACCCATACGGTTTCCAAAGAGACATAGATGGATTCAAATTGCTGATCTTTTGGTTAGCAGCCAAGTTCTTAACCACTGTGCCACCAGAGCTCTGAAAGAGACTGCAGAAAACCTAAATAGATTGGAAAGACATTACATACTCATGGATGGTAAGGCTTAGTATAGTCAAGATGTCAATACTGCAGCAATCCAAAACAATCTACACGTACAAAGCAATCCTGATAAAAATTCAAACAGCATTCTTTACTAAAATGGAAAAGCACATCCTCAATTTTATATGGAAAGACAAGAGACCCTGAATAAACAAAGCAATTTTGAAGAACAAAGTAGGAGGCCTCATACTTCCTGACTTCAAAATATGTTACACAGTTACAATAATCAAAACAGCCTGGTACTGGTTTAATGTTAGCTGTATAGACCACTGAAATGGAATTGAAAATCCAACATCTATGGTCAACTGATTTTCAACAAGGGTACCAAATCTATTCAATGGGAAAGGAACAGTCTCTTCAATAAAAGATGCTGGCAAAAATATTTCAATATGCAGAAAAATGAAAAAAAAAAACATATTGTATACCATATGCAAAAAATAATTAAAAATGAACTAAGGACTTAAATGTCAAATCTAAAACCATGAAGTTCTTTGAAGAAAACATAGGAGCAAAGCTTTGGAACTTAATTTTTTTCAATGATAGATTATCAAACACGACAATGAATGCAGGAGCAACAGAAAACAAACTCAATAACTAACACCTCATAAATGTTAAATACTTATGTTCACCAAAAGACTTTATCAAAAAAGTAAAGAGGCAACTTACAGGCTGGGAAGAAATCTTTGGGAATGACATAACTGATAAGGGCCTAATGTATAAAACATGTAAAAAAAACTTCTACAACTTAACAACAAAAACAAAAAAATCCAATAAAAAATTTGGCACAAGATATGAATAGATACTTCACCAAAAAGGATATTCAAATGGCTAACAGACACAAGGGAAGATGCTCAATCTCATTAGCCATCAAAGAAATGAAAAAACCATGATAAGGTACCATTTGAACAAGATACCACTTGGTCAGTAGAATAGCCAAGGGAAAGTGGGGGGAAACATAATAACAAGTGTTGACAGATATGTAGAGAAATTGGAATCTTCATCCATTGTTGCTAGAAATGCAAAATGGTAAAGCCATTGTGGAAAACAGTCTGGCAGCTCCTCAAAAAAGTAGTAAGGCTACCATGTGACCCAGGAATTCTACTAGGTATATAGTCTAAGGATCTAATAGAAGTGACTCAAACAGACATATGCACATCTGTGTTCATCCCAGCAGTATTTACAACAGCAAAAAATGGAAACAGCCTAAGTGCCCATCAACAGGTGAATGAATACATAAAAATGTGGCACATACATACAACTGAATACTTACCCAGCGGTAACAAAAATGAATTCCCTAAGTGTCCTGGAACATGGATGAACTTGGAGAACATTACGTTGAGCAAAATAAGTCAATCAATAAAATGTGTGTTGTCATTTTAATGAAATTAGATGAATAGGGAAATGTACAGAAACGAATGTTCATTGGCATTTACCAGACATGGGGCTGAGTGAGAAAGGGGTTCACTCTTTAGATGGTAGAGACTTGTTATTTTTGCTGATGGGAAAGTAATACCAAATGAGGGTGAAGTGTACACACCTAGATGAAGGAAAATGATGTCACAAGAAAAAAAGGACCTGTTGGTAGTATAGTTTTGAAACCACAGCGAAAACGACCAAAAAATATGGTTGGGTATATATGTAAGTTTGTAGGCATATACATATACATGTATCCAGAACCCAAACCCACTGCCAATGAGTCAATTCCAAACTCGTAGAAACCCTGTAGGGAAGAGTAGAACTACTACACTGGGGTTTCCAGAGCTGTAATTTTTATGCAAGTAGACTGCAACATCTTCTGTGGAGCAGCTGAATGCTTACCCACTGTTCCATCAGAGCTCCTTAATTTATTATAGGTATGTATATATGTATGTATATATAGGTGTATGCGTATATACATGTATATGCATCTATGTAACTGTATGCTTATATATTCATATATATAATAAGGCACATAGGGGGCACAGTTACAGATGCTTCTTAAACACAACCAAATAGCTCACAAAATTGGATTTATGGGTTTGAAGAATTAGGACCAAATTCTCCTGGGACATCTGAGTCAAGTAGCATAATGTAGTTCATAAAGCTTTTAGTCTATGTTCTAGTTTGGTGAGTAGTATTTGGGATCTTAAAAGCTTGCAAGTAACACCTAAGATACAACTCTTGGTATTGCACAGGGCAAAGAGAAAGAAGGAAATCAAAGACTAAAAGAAGAAACTAGTTTACAAGACGAAAAAGTCTCTACAAACCAAGGCCTCATCTACCCTGAGACCAGAAGAGCTAAATGGCGCCCTGGTGCTACAACCGACCATTGTAATTAGGGCCACAATAGATGAAACCTAATACAAAAATATGGAACAGAACCTCATACTCAGATCATTTTTATTTGAATACTCTTCTTGGACTCAATATACTAGGCCCAGTAAGGGAAGCCATACCGGCTTCTATAAAGACCTCAGGAAGTTTTTTAACGTGAGTTTAGCCAGTTCCAAAGGTCTGGGATATCTGCATCTTGAGATTCTGCACATTAATCAAATTATGGACCTAGATTTTGTTTTTCCTTCTTTTAAAATGGATTGGCCTTACTAAAAACACGTTGGAATTGCAGTAACTACTTTTTTTTTTAACATATGTACATGTTGCCCTGTTTTGTGTTGAGCTGTTTTAAGAGTGTTATGATGTTGTTGATTGTCATAAAAAGAAAATCATAGAAACAGGCATAGACACTATAAGCCCATGGTTTGAGCTGGTCCCATAAACCAGTAAATGCATGGTTCTTACAAAACTGATGTCTACTTGGACAAATTTTGCTAAGTGACTTTTAAAACTGGACATTTTCTTTTCATATTGTTTTTGTCTTAAGAGTTTGGCTTTGGTCTGGAAAGACTTGTATCTGGTTTCCCTGTCTGCGGTGAGCTTTGAGGCCTGAATGTCAGCTTTCATGAGGTCATTTTAAGTCTCAGTTCTTTTCTCATTCAAGAAAAACTGCTTGTGCGTCTACTATGGTTTGGGCCTATGGGGGCCACTTTGAGAAGCTTTTTGATATGAATTGGTTCATTTGGAAAAAGCAGTGGAAAAAAGATAAATGATCATTTGTTTATTTTGATTGGTATAATAAGGCCTAAAAAGCCAAAAAAAAAAATCTTAATTGTTTTTTTTTAAAGATTCTTTAAAGCACACAGAAGATGTGATTATATACCTAGGTAATGTTTTTCTACCTCTGGATTGTATTGTCAAATAAGATTACAGTATCCCTCAAGCAAATTTTATTTAGGTTAGTTTAGAGATAAGTAAGTGCTTAAACAAATTGAAATTCCTATAATCTAAAATTAAAGAAATTAAACCCTAAGTATTTTCAACAGTAAAAAAGAAACATCGAACAAGAACTTCACATAATTGAGGTACCAAACTAAACCCAATACCTTTGAGTCAATTCCTACTCATAGTGACCCTACCCCTATAGGGTTTCCAAGGAGTGGCTGATGAATTCGAACTGCTGATCTTCTTTTGGTTAGCAGCAGAACTCTTAACCGTTGTGGCACCGGGATAGATCCTTGAAAAATTTGACTAGTTTATAATTTTGGCTTAATAAATACAGCTATGTTGTCTGAGTTACCATTGTTAAGTATAATATCAGCATACATTTCTATTTTACCTGAGTTTGCATTTCCTAACTTATACAAGTTTACTGATAGAACAAGTCTTCCATCAATTCTAATGCTGCGTTCCTCATCATATGGTCCAGCTTCTTGGATTGTTTGCTCAGGATACAGATTGAAAAAGCATGGCAAAAGGATACAACCCTGACACACATCTTTCCTGACTTTAAACCACAGAGTATCCCCTTGTTCTGTTTGAAAGACCACCTCTTGGTGTAAGTACAGGTTCCTCATGAGCATAATTAAGTGTTCTAAATTCCCACCCTTTGCAAAGTTATCCTTAATTTGTTATGATTCACACAGTGAAATGCCTTTGCATAGTCAATAAAATACAGGTAAACATCCTTCTGGTATTTTGTGCTTTCAGTCGTAATTCACCCAACATCAGCAATGACATTCCTTGTTCCACGTTCTCTTCTAAATCCAGCTTGAATTTCTGGCAGTTCCTTACTGATGTACTGCTGTAACCACTTTTGAATGATCTTTAGCAAAATTTTACTTGTGTGTAATATTAATGATACTGTTTGATAGTTTCTACATTTGGTTGGATCACCTTTCTTGGGGATAGGCATAAATATGGGTCTCTTCTAGTTGGTTGGTCAACTAGCTGTCTTCCAAATTTCTTGGCATAGATGAGTGAGCATTTCAGTGCTGAGTTTATTCATTAAAACATCTCATTTGGTATTCTGTCAATTCCTGGAGCTTTTTTTCTTGCTAACATCTTCAGTGCAGCTTGGACATCTTCCTCTAGTACAAATGGTTCTTGATCATATGGTAGAAAACCAAAAGGGACGAATGCACTGGCATTTCTCAAGTGGAAAGAAAAAATTCAAGCCTTAGTTGCATTATTGAAGGATTCTACAGGGAAAATATGAAGTGATACAAGAAACATCAAACAAGATAGAAGAAATACACAGTCACTGTACCAAAAAGAATTGGTCGGTGTGCAACCACTTCAGGAGGTAGCATCTACCTACAGGCTTTTGCACATTTTATTATAATACATTGTCGTCTCAAGCCACCCTTTGAAATATTCTGTTCAACTCTTTTACTTCTTTATGTCTTCCTTTCCCTTTAGTTACTGTACATCCCAGAGCAAGTTTCAAAGTCTCTTCTGACATGCTTTTTTGGTCTTTTTTTCTTTCCTGTCTTTTTAATGACCTCTTGCTTTTTCATGTATGATATACTTGACATCATTCCACAACTTGTCTGGTCTTTGGTCATTAGCATTCAATGGGTCACATCTATTTTTGGGATGGTCTCTAAATTCAGGTGGAACCTACTCAAGATTGTACTTTGGCTCTCTTGTTTTAATTTTCTTCAATTTCACCTCAAACTTGCATATTTGCAATTGATGGTCTTTTCCACAGTCGACCCCTGGCCTTGTCCTAACTGACGATATTGAGCTTTTCCATCATCTCTTTCCACAGATGTCGTCAATTTGATACCTGTGTATTCCATGTGGTGAGATCCACAGGTATAGTTGCCATTTATGTTGTTGAAAAATGTATTTGCAGTGAAGGAATCGTTGGTCTTGCAAAATTCTATCACATGGCGTCTGGCATCAATCACCAAAACCATATTTTCCAACTAGCAATCCTTCTTTGTTTCCAACTTTTGCATTCCAATTGCCAGTAATTATTAATACATCTTGATTGCATGCTTCATCAATTTCATACAGCAGAAGTTAGTAAAAATCTTCAGTAGCTTCATCTTTGGCCTTAATGGCTGGTGCCTAAATCTGAATAATCATCTTGTATTAAGTGGTCTTCCTTGTAGGCATATGGATATTATCCTGTCACTGACAGGCTTGTACTACAGGAGAGAGACTGTAGTGTTCTTTTTGATGATGAATGTGATGCTGTTCCTCTTCATTTTGTCATTCCTGGCATTGTGGACCACAAAATTGTGTGATTTGAAATGGCCAATACCAGTCCATTTCAGCTCACTGATGCCTAGGATATCAATCTTTATGCATTCCATTTCATTTTTGATGATTTCCAATTTTCCTAGACTTGTACTTCATACATTCCATGTTCTGATTATTAATGGATATTTACAGCTGTTTCTTCTCATTTTGAGTCATGCCACATCAGCAAATGAAAGTTCTGAAAGCTTGACTCCATCCATGCCTTTAAGATTGGCTCTACTTTAAGGAGGCAGCTCTTCCTCCATCATATTTTGAATGCCTTCTAACCTGAGGGTTTCATCTTCCAATACTATATCAGACAATGTCCCATTGCTGTTCATAAGGTTTTCAGTGACCAGTTTTTTCAGAAATAGGTTGCCAGGTCCTTCTTACTAGTGTGTCTTACTCTGGAAGCTGTGTTTCCACCAAAGGTGACAACTCAGCTGGTATTTAAAACACTGGTAGCAAAGCTTTCCATATCACAGCAACACACAAACCACCACAGTATGATAAATTGACAAGACTAGTGTGAATTCCATGAACATGGGCCCATTATCATACTTTATTTGCTGAGACATGAGTCACTTGATCTGAGGTGATGCTGTGTGGGATACCATGACATTGAATAAGGCATTCCATAAGTCCACTGGTGGTAGTTATGATAGAGACATTGCATGCAGGGGAGCAAATCTGTACCCAGAGTTAAGTATCTAGCCCAGTGAGAATGAGACACTATCCTTTCTACGAAAGAAGTGGTCGAATGTAATCAACTTGCCACCAGGCTGCTGAGTGAGCACCTCAAGGAATAGTGCCATATCAGGGAGTTAGTGTTGATCTCTGCCACTGGACATTAGGCATTCAGGAGTGGGTACAGCCAAGGTGGCTTTGGTAAGTGGAAGTCCATGTTACTGAGTACATGCATAACCTCCATCCCTGCCACCATGACCACTTTGTTCACGAGCCCTTTGGGCAGTGTTGAGAATGGGTGGGAAAAGAGGGTTTCCACAGAACCTGTAAAAGTATACACTTGATTGTTAAAAACCTCCTCTGCCAAGATCATAACTTGGTGAGTATTTGCATAAGACATGAATATCTTCACTATTATGGTCCATTCAGAGAGGTCTATCTACATATTTCCTTGTCATACCTCCTTGTAACCAATTTTCCAATCATATTGTTTCCAAACCCCTGACCATCCAGCCAAACCATTGGCCACTGCCCATGAATCAATATACAATCATACATCTGACCATCTCTCCTTCCAAGCACAGCGAACAGCCAGGAGCACTGCTCAAACTTCTCTGGCCATTTGGGGAATTTGCCTTCACCATTGTCCTTCAGGGAGGCACCAGAAAGAGAGTGTAGTGCTGCCACTATTCACTTTCCCGTGGTGCCTGCATATCACAGAGAATCTTCTGTAAACCAGACACAATTTTTTTTTCCTCAGTCAAATGATCATAAGGAACTCTCCATGATGCCACAGGGGCAGATTAGGAGGGGAAGGTATGTGACAGGAGTGGGAACCATTGTCATTTGGGCCATTCCCTCATGCAACAAACTTGTGTCTTCAGATCCTGTTCAAGCCAGATCTCATATATATTACTTCCATTTAATGATTAAGTGCTGCTGTGCATGTCCAGTTTTATGAATCTATGGGTCAGACAATACCCAGTTCATGATGGGCAGCTTAGCCCTCGTGGTAGCTCGGTGGCCCATAATTGTTTAGTCTTTACTAAGGCCAGTAACAGGAAACCCTAGTGGCATAGCAGTTGAGAGTTTGTCTGCTAACCAGCAGGTCAGTAGTTCAAATCCTTTAGGCACTCCTTGGAAATCAAAAGCAGCAGTTCTACTCTGTGCTCTAGGGTCACTATGAGTTGACACCAGTTTGACAACAACAGGTTTTTTTTTTTTTTTTTTTTGGTTTTTAAGGCCAGTAACAAGCCAAAAGATGTTTCTCAGAAGGAGAGTAGTTATCTGCAGAGGGTGGCAGGGCCTTATTCCAAAATCCTTATAGTCTGTGCTGCGATTCAGCAACAGGGGACTTGCCAAAGACTCCAAACAGCATCCTAGATGCTACTGACCCTTCAAGCATCATTGGATCAATCAGGTCATATGGTCTTAGTGGCAGAGCAGCTTGCACAGTAGCCTGAACCTGTTGCAAACCCTTGCTTGTTCTGGGCTTCACTCAAAACGAAGCTTGTTGAGTCACTTGATGGATAGGCTAGAGTAGCACACCCAAAAGAAGGATATGTTGCTTTCAAAAGCCAAAGAGAACCACCAAGCATTGTACCTCTTTTCTAGTTGTAGAAGGGGCCAGATGTAAAAATTTATCTTTCACTTTAGAAGGAATATCTCACCATGCCTCACCCCAAAGAACTCCTAGAAATTTCACTGATTTTGCCTAGTTAATTTCCAAACTTTTAGCACACAAATGTTTTGCCAGTAAGTCCAGAGTCATTTTGTTTTCAGCACACAAATATTTTACCAATCAGTCCAGAGTCATTGACATACCTTTCCCACTAGGTCCTACGAGCATAATGGCATCAATGTAACAGGCCAGTGTGATGTCTTGGAAGGCAAGGGCATTAAGTTCCCTGTGTACTAAATTATGACTCAGGGCTAGAAAGTTGGTATAACCTGAGGTAGGACAATGAAGATGTATTGCTGACCTTTTCGGCTGATGGCAAACTCTTTCTGGTGTTCCTTTGAAACCAGAATTGAGAAAAAGGCATTAGCAACTCAATAGCTGTGTACCAGGGGCCAGGAGATGAATTAATTTACTCAAGCAATAAACCTCACCTGAAACAGCAGCTGCAATTAGAGTCAACAACTAGTTACTTTTATGATAATCCACTGTCATTTTCCAAGATTCCTCTGTTTTTTGCATAGGCCGAATAGACAAGTTGAATGGGGATGTGATGGGAATCACCACCCTCGCATCTTTCAAGTTCTTGATGGTGGCACTAATCTCTGCCTTCCCTCCAGGAATGTGGTATTACTTTTTGTTTACTATTTTCCTAGATAGGGGCAATTCTAATGGATTCCATTTGGCTTTTCCTATGTTAATAGCCCTTTCCTTATATGTCAGGGACCGAATGTGATGGTTCTGCTGGTTGCTGAGTATGTTTATTCCAATTTTGCATTCTGGAACTGTGGAAATCACTATAGGATGGGTTTGGCAACACACCAGGCCCACTGTGAGATGAAATTGAACTAAAACCCCATTAAGAATCTGACCACCATACCAGTACCCTCCCCATCTGGTTTGCCACAGTGATGTTTTGGGTCTTCTAGAATTAGTGTCAGTTCAGAGCCAGTACCCAGTAATCCCCAAAAGTCTGATTATTCCCTTTTTACCAATGAACAGCCACTCCCTTTAAAAGGTTGTACATTCCTTTGGAGTAGGCTGGGAGAAAGGTTAACAGTATAAATTTTTGACAGTGTAACGGGATCCTTCCTCAAGGGAACCTAGCCTCCCCTTCATCCAAGGGATTGTGAGTCTTTAAACTCCCTCAAGTTTGGATTGAGGAATCTTGACTCTCTTTTCTGGCAACGCAAGATAGGCTGCTGTTCAATGACATAGACTTCTTCCACTTGTACAGACCAAGTAAATATTTAGTAGATTTCCCATTTACTTCACCACTAGGGACATCATGACTAAGTAACCAATCCCATAAATCCATATATACAAGCCAGACTATTCTGATTACTGCTTTGACACTGCTGTCATTATGGTTGACCACACTCACCTTGTCTTTGTCAATGGATTGCCACCACGTGGCCCCCACCACCATGGGTTCCAATCAGCCCCATTGAAGTTAGCTGCCTTAATTCAGTCAGGGTAGTTCCTACTACCAAATCTGACTGAAATAAAAAGCAATCACAGCAGCCTTCAAGAATGTTGCAGCTCTCTTCACAAATTTGTTTCTTGCTATTGCGGTAAAAGGTGTGTTTTCTGGGCACTCTATGTATGGGTTTGTAGGTCTAACCTGATAAATCCACTCTAGAGTTCCAGTTTCCCTAAGCCCTTGGATACCTGCTTCTACAGTATGCCAAAGCATGTTAATACTTCAACTTGATTAAGTGTAGGCCACCACTAAGTCCATGCATCAGAGAGCCAATCGAATGAACTATTAGATCCTTTCCTAACTTCTCAAGCTGAAACAATAAATTTAGTATCTGTGTTTAGTGAGCCCATATCAATTAACTCAGACTGAGTCTACCTATGTTCCTTGCACCATTATCACACACACTTAATAACCATTCCCACATATATACTCCAGGTTTCTGTTTGTAAGTATTTGAAAAATCAAGCAGTTCTTTTGTAGTGTAGCATACCATCTGCTGGGTCACCATTTGTACTTCACCTTTTGTGGCTCACTGGAATTTAAGTCTACTTGTATGTCCAGAAGCAAGAATGTGTGGTGGCGGTGGGTCCTAGGGACATCCAACAAAGTCTGGTAAGGTATCTGCCCCAGGCAAAGCCCCAGGCAATGACTCAAATGATATCTCAGACAATGGCTGAACAGACACAGCTGGGTTAATCTCAACAGTTAGGGAGCGGAGGGGGAAATGATTTTACAGGGGAAGTGGCTTAGCAGACAAAGAATAATCTCTTCAGACGGTTCTGTTGGCAGGAATGATCCAAGATAATGTTGATTATCTGCCCAGATGTCCACATGCCAAGTTCCAGAATTGCATTTCTTCTCAATTAACCCTCATACTTTAACTTTGGACACCATTTGAGTCTGGGAATTCTGTTGCCATTGTAATTAGCCACCTGTACAGTAAGAGTCTGGGTTTTGTTTTCTGTTACTACAAGAAATAAGGCTTTCTTCAGTGCTCAGAGGTGAATTTACAGCAATGAGTGCAGACATCCAAAAAGAAGAAAGGGCTAAAATCAAAGAATTAAGCCCAGAACTCAAACAAATAGAAAGAAAGCAGCAAAAGAAGCCCTCGGGCACCAGAAAAAAGCTAATAGTAAAAACTAGAGCAGAATTAAATGAAATAGAGACTAGAAAAACAATAAATTAATAAGGCCAAAAGCTTGCTCTTTGAAAAAAATCAATAATCCATTGGTCAGACTAACAAAAGAAAAACAGGAAAGGAAGCAAATAACTCAAGTAAGAAATGAGATGTGCAATATCACAACAGACACAAGTGAAATTAAAAGAATCATAACAGAATACTATGAAAAATTGTACTCTGATGAAACTGTACTCCAAAGACTGATTCTTCCTAAATACATGTCCAAAGAGCGTTTGAGACAATGTCTCGCCATCCTTGCTTTTAAGATAATTCTGGATGTACTTCTTCCCACACAGACCCGTTTGTTCTTTTGGCAGTCGATGGACATATTCAGTATTCTTTGCCACGCCATACTTCAAAGACTTCAACTTTTCTTTGGTCTTTCTTATCCACTGCCCAGCTTTTGTAAGCATATGAGGTGATTGAAAACACCATGGCTTGGATCAGGTGTGCATTAGTCTTGAAAGTGACACCTTTGATTTTTAAATCTTTAAAAAGCTTTTTGCAGCAGATTTGCCCGATGAAAATGTGTCATTTGATTTCACTGCTGCTTCCACGGGCGTTGGTTGTGGATCCATGTAAAATGAAATCCTTGACAACTTCAATGTTTTCTCCATTTATCATTATGGTGCTTATTGGGCCAGTTATGAGGATTTTTGTTTTCTTTATACTGAGGTATAATTGACACTGAAGGCTGTAGTCTTTGATCTTCATCAGTAAGTGCTTGAAGTTCTCTTCACTTTCAGAAAGAAAGGTTGTGTCATCTGCCTATGGCAGGTTGTTATTGAGTCTTCCTTCAATCCTGATGGCGCATTCTTCTTCAATCTTTATGCTTGGTAATTTATACGGTATGTGAGTTATATTTCAATAAGTCATTATTTTAAAAATATAAAAAGAATAATGCACAGTGGTTACCAGGGACCATGGTGAGGGAAGAATGGAGAGCTATCACTTAAGGTGATGAAAAAACATTTGGAAATGAATAGTGGTGATAGTTACAAAACATGGCAAGTGTAATTGATGCCACTGAATTGTACACTTAAAATGGCAAAGTTTTTGCTATATGTGTATTTAGCACCTGTTTTGAGTCCTTTTGCATATATACTTAAAACTCACTGCTGTCCAGTCGATTCTGACTCATAACAACTGCATAAGGTTTCCAAGGCTGTAAATCTTTATGGAAATGGACTGCGGCACCTTTCTCCTGAGGAGCTGTTGGTGGTTTTGAACTGCCGACCTTTTGGTTAGCTGTCAGCTGCTTTAGCCACAGTGCCACCAGGGCTCCTGAAGCCAAACCCATTGGCATTGGCTCTGACTCATAGTGAGCCTATAGGCCGGAGTTGAACTGCCATATAGGGTTTCTAAGGAGAGGCTGGTGGATTGAACTACTGAACTTTGGGTTAGCAGCAGTAGCTCTTAACCACTACATCACCAGGATTTCCATCATATATGCTTAGGAGTAAAAATTCTAGGTCACAAAATAATTTCGTTGAAGATTTACCCATATGTTTTATTCTATGACTTCTGTTGATTTAGGTCGTACATTTAAGTCTTTCATATATTTTGAGTTAATTGTAGAATATGGTGTGAGGGGGAATGTGTTGGTTTTGGTTATTTGTCAACTTGGCTAGGGCATGACCTTCAGTAGATTGATAGATATTATGTAATGATACTCCACTTCGCGATCTGATGTGAGCAGCCAATCAACTGAAAGGGAAGTTTCTTTGGGGGTGTGGCATGCGTGCAATAAATATCCATGTCCTGGGGAAGTTTGCTCCCTCTTTACTTCTTATGGATCTGTTGAAACTTCCTATTTCTTCTGTCAATTGAGGCAGTTTATGAGTTTCTAGGAATTTGTCCATTTACTCAAAGTCGTCTAAATTTTGGTGTAAAGTTGTTCATAATATTCTCTTATAATCCTTTTTATTTAATAACCTGCCATATGCAAAATGTCCCCCATATGTCTGTTAGTTCATCGTACTATGGGGGCCTGTGTGTTGCTGTGATGCTGGAAGCTATGCCACTGGTATTCAGATACCAGCAGGGTCACCCATGGAGGACAGGTTTCAGCTGAACTTCCAGACTAAGACAAACTAGGAAGAAGGGCCTGGCAGTCTACTTCTGAAAAGCATTAGCCAGTGAAAACCTTATTAATAACAGCAGAACAATGTCTGATATAGTGCTGGAAGATGAGCCCCTCAGGTTGGAAGGCACTCAAAAGATGACTGGGTAAGAGCTGCCTGCTCAAAGTAGAGTCAACCTTAATGATGTGGGTGGAGTAAAGCTTTCAGGGCCTTCGTGATGATGTGGTGCAACTCAAAATGAGAAGACACAGCTGCAAACATCCAGTAAGAATCGGAACCAGGAAAGTAAGAAGTATGAGTCTAGGAGAATTGGAAATCATCAAAAATGAAATGGAATGCATAAACACTGATATCCTAGGCATTAGTGAGCTGAAATGGACTGGTACTGGCCATTTTGAATCAGACGATCATATAGTCTACTACGCTGGGAATGACAACTTGAAGAAGAATGGTGTTGCATTCATCATCAAAAAGAACTTTTCAAGATTTATCCTGAAGTACAACGCTGTCAGTGATAGGATAATATCCATACTCCTTCAAGGAAGAACAGTTAATATGACTATTATTCAAATTTACACACCAAACACTAAGGCCAAAGATGAAAAAACAGAAGATTTTTATCAGCTGCTGCAGTCTGAAATCGATCGAACATGCAATCAAGATGCATTGATAATCACTGGTGATTGGAATGCGAAAGTTGGAAACAAAGAAGAAGGACCAGTAGTTGGAAAATGTGGTCTTGGTGATAGAAACAATGCCGAAGATCAAATGTTAGAATTTAGAGACCATCTGAAGTATAGAACTGATGCATTGAACACTAGCAACTGAAGACCAGATGGGTTGTGGAATGACATCAAGGACATCATCCATGAAGAAAGCAAGAGGTCACTGAAAAGACAGGAAAGAAAGAAAAGATCAAGATGAATGTCAGAGGAGACTCTGAAACTTGCTCTTGAGCAGCTAAAGCAAAAGGAAGAATCGATGAAGTAAAAGAACTGAACAGAATATTTCAAAGGGCCTCTCGAGAAGACAAAGTAAAGTATTATAATGACATGTGCAAAGAGCTGGAGATGGAAAACCAAAAGGGAAGAACACACTCAGCATTTCTCAAGCTGAAAGAGCTGAAGAAAAAATTCAAGCCTCGAGTTGCAATAGTGAAAGATTCCATTGGGAAAATATTAAACGACGCAGGAAGCATCAAAAGAAGATGGAATGAATACACAGTGATTATACCCAAAAGAATTCGTGGATGTTCAACTATTTCAAGAGATGGCATATGATCAGGAACCGATGGTACTGAAGGAAGAAGTCCAAGCTGCTCTGAAGGCACTGGCAAAACACAAGGCTGCAGGAATTGTTGGAATATCAATTGAGATGTTTCAACAAACAGATGCAGCACTGGAGGTGCTCACTTGTCTATGCCAAGAAATATGGAAGACAGCTTCCTGGGCAACTGACTGGAAGAGATCCATATTTATGCCTATTCCCAAGAAAGGTGATCCAACCGAATGTGGAAATTATAGAACAATATCATTAATATCATATGCAAGCAAAATTTTGCTGAAGATCACTTAAAAATGGCTGCAGCAGTAAAATAGCAGGTAACTGCCAGAAATTCAGGTCAGTTTCAGAAGAGGACGTGGAACCAGGGATCATTGCTGATGTCAGATGGATCCTGGCTGAAAGCAGAGAATACCAGAAGGATGTTTACCTGTGTTTTATTGACTATGCAAAGGCATTCATCTGTGTGGATCATAACAAACTATAGATAACATTGCGAGGAATGGGAATTCCAGAACTCTTAATTGTGCTCATGAGGAACGTTTACACAGATCAAGAGGCAGTTGTTCAGACAGAACAAGGAGATACTGATTGGTTTAAAGTCAGGAAAGGTGTGCTTCAGGGTTGTATTCTTTCACCATACCTATTTAATCTGTATGCTGAGCAAATAATATGAGAAGCTGTAATATGAAGAAGAATGGGGCATCAGGATTGGAGGAAGACTCATTAACACAACCTGCATTATGCAGATGACACAACTTTGCTTGCTGAAAGTGAAGAGGACTTGAAGCACTTGCTAATGAAGACCAAAGATCACACTCTTCAGTATGGATTGCACCTCAACATAAAGAAAACAAAAATCCTCACAACTGGACCAATGAGCAACATCATGATAAACAGAGAAAAGAAGTTGTCAAGCATTTCATCTTGCTTGGATCCACAATCAACAGCCATGGAAGCAGCAGTCAAGAAATCAAAAGACGCATTGCACTAGATAAATCTGCTGCAAAGGACCTCTTCAAAGTGTTGAAGAGCAAGAATGTCACCCTGAAGACTAAGGTGCGCCTGACGCAAGCCATGGTATTTTCAATCGTGTGATATGCATGTGAATGCTGGGCAATGAATAAGGAAGACTGAAGAAGAGTTAACGCCTTTGAATTGTGGTGTTGGTGAAGAGTATTGAATATACCTTGGACTGCCAAAAGAACGAAGAAGTCTACCTTGGAAGAAGTGCAGCCAGAAAGCTCCTTAGAGGCAAGGAAGGCGAGACTGAGTCTTAAATACTTTGGACATGTTGTCAGGAGGGATCAGCTCCTGGAGAAGGACAGCATGCTTGGCAGAGTACAGGGTCCTCGGAAAAGAGGAAGACCCTCAGTGAGGTGGATTGACACAGTGGTTACAACAATGAGCTCAAGCATAACAACAATTGTAAGGATGGCGCAGGACTGGACAGTGTTTCGTTTTGTTGTGCATAGGGTCGCTATGAGTCAGAACCGACTGGACGGCACCTAACAACAACAACAACATGCAAAAGGTGCAACGTTGCTTGCTGAAAAGGAAGAGGACTTGAAGCACTTACCGATGAAAATTAAAGACCACAGCCTTCGGTACGGATTACACTTCAAGATAAAGAAAACAAAAAGCCTCACAGCTGGACCAGTAAGCACCACCATGATAAACAGAGAAAAAAATTGAAGCTGTCAAGGATTTTATTTTGCTTGGGCCCCCAACCAATGCCCGTAGAAGCAGCAGTCAAGAAATCAAACAATCCGTTATTGGGCAAATCTGCTGCAAAGAGTCTCTTTAAAGTGTTAAATGCAAAGATGTCATTTTAGGAACTAAGGTGTGCCTGACCCAAGCCATAGTGTTTTCTATCACCTCATGTGTATGTGAAAGCTAGACAGTGAACAAGACGGACCAAAGAATTGATGGCTTTGAATTATGGTGTTGGCAAAAATATTGAATATGCCATGGACTGCCCAAAGAATGAGCAAATCTGCTTTGTAAGAAGTATAGCCAGAATGCTCATTAGAAGCAAGGATGGCAAGACTTTGTCTCATGTGCTTTGGACATGTTATTAGGAGGGACCAATCCCTGGACAAGGGCATCTGGCTTGGTAAAATGAAGGATCAGCAAAAAAGATGAAGACCCTCAATGAAATGGATTGACAAAGTGCTTGCAACAATGGGCTCAAGCATAAAAACTACTGTGAGGGTGACATAGGACTGGGTAGAGTTTTCTTCTGTTGTACATAGGGTCATTGTTAATCAGAACTGACTTTAGGCACCTAACCACACCTAACAACAATAGCATGAACATCTTTTCATGTGTTTGTTGAATGATTGAATATCTTCTTTAGTGAAGATTCTGTTTGTATCCTTTGCCCATTTTATAACTGGGTTGTTCGTCTTTTTGTTGTTGGGTTGTTTAAGTGGTCTATAAATTTTGGAGATTAGACCCTTACCTGATACGTCTTTTCCAGAAATGCTTTCCCAGTCTGTAAGTTCTCTTTTTACTATTTTCATAATATCTTTTGCTAAGCAGATGTTTATAATGTTTATGAACTCCCATTTATTTTGTATTCTTCTGTTTGTGCATTTGTTGTAATGCTTGTTATCACATTTTTACAAAAGATTAGGTTGGTCCCATAGTTTTCTTCCTATGCTTTCCTCCAGGAAGTTTATGGTTTTAGGTTGAACATTTAGGTCTTTGATCCATTTTGAGTTATTCTGTTTGGTGCGAGTTGGGTCCTGTTTCAATTTTTTGAAGGTGGATTTCTGGTTTTGCCAGCACCATTTATTAAAGATACTGCTTCTGTCCCACTGAATGGATTTTGACTCTTTATCAAAGACCAGTTGTCTATAAATGGCTGAGTTTTAATTCTGAGTTCTCAAATCTATTCCACTGGTCTGTTTGTCTATTGTTGAAACAAGACCTGGCTGTTATGATTACAATGATTGTTTATTATGTTTTGATATCAGGGAGTGTGAGGCCACCTGCTTTGTTCTTTTTCTTCAATATTGCTTTGGCTCTTCAGGATTTCTTACCTTTCTATGTGACTTTGGTCATTAGTTTTTCCATTTTAGTAAAGAATATTGTTGGGAATTAAATCGGGAATGTATTGAATCTGTTGATCACTTTAGGTAGTACTGACATTTTCACTATATTAAGCCTTCCTATCCACGGGCTCAGGACGTTTTTCCATTTTTGTAGGTAGGTGTCTTTTGTTCTATTGTGGCAGTGTTTTATAATTCTTATTCTATAAGTCTGTTATGTCTCTGTTTAGGTTAATTTCTAGATATTATTGATTTGGGGGCTGTTGTAAGCAGTATTGTTTTCTTGATCTCTTTTTTGGAGTATTCTTTAGAGTAGAGGAACCTAGCTGATTTTTGTGTGTTGATTTGTGCCCTGCAATGTTGCTAAATTCTTCTATTAGTTCCAGCAGATTTCTTGTGGAATCTTTAGGGTATTCTATGCATGGGATCATGTCATCTGCAAATACAGTTTTATTTCTCCCTTCCTGATTGAACACCATTTATTTTGCTTTCTTGTCTTGTTGCTCCAGCTAGGACTTCCAATATAATCTTGAATGAGAGTGGTGATAATGGGCATCCTTGTTTCATTCCCATTCTCAAAGGGAAGGTTCTAAGCTTTTCTCCACTGAGTTTGATGTTGACTGTTGGTTTTTCAAATATATGCTTAATTATATTTTGGAATGTCTCTTCCATTCCTATTTTCTGAGATTTTTTATTGGGAAGGTTGTTGAATTACATCGAATGCCTTTTCTGCAGTGATTGATATGATCATGATTTTTTTTTTTCTCTCCTTTGTTGTATTTATGTGGTGGATTACATTGATTCAGTCTCTGATGTTGAACCGTGCTGTAAGCCTGGTATGAATCCCACTTGACCAGGGTGTACAGGTTTTTAAAAAATATATATATATATATTTCTAGTCTGTTGACTAGAGTTTTGTTGAAAATTTTGCATCTATGATCCGTAGTTTTTTTGTGATGTCTTTAACTAGTTTTGGTATTAGGGTTATGCTGGCTTCATAGAAGTATTTTGGCAGTGTTCCTTCCTCCTCTGTGTTTTTGTAGAGACGGAACAGGATTAGTGTCAACTCTTCTTTGAATGTTTGTTAGAATTCTCCAGTGTAGGCATCTGGTCCTGAGGCTGGTTTTGTTTTTTTAAAAAATTTTAAGTGACACCTCTGATCTCTTCTTTCGTGATGTGTCTGTTTAAATTTTCTACTTCTGTTTGTGATAATTTGGGTATGTAGTGTGTTTCTAGGAATTCATCCATTTTGTCTATGTTTTCAAATTTATTGGAGCGTAATTTCTCATAGTAATCTGTTATGGTATTTATCTCTGACATCACCAATTTCATTGCTTAATTTGTCTGTTTGCCTCTTCTGGATTTTTGTCAGTACAGCTAGTGGTTTGTCTATTTTGGTAACCCTTTGAAAGAACCAACTTCTGGTTTTGTTAATTCTTTGCAATTGTTTTTCTGTTTTCTAAGACATTTATTTCTGCCCTGATTTTTTCTTCTCTTTTCTTTTTTTGGTTTCTTTTCCTCTTCCTTTTCTATTTGTTCAAGTTGTCAGCTTAAGTAAATGATTTTGGACCTTTCTTTTTTAATGTAAATATTTACTGCTACAAATTTTCCTGTGAGTGAAGCTTTTGCTGTGTCCTAAAAGTTCTGCTATGCCATGTTTTAATTTTCATTTGATTCTAGGAATTTTTTTATTTCCTTTTTGATTTTAGTAGTACAATATTTAATTTGCATGTAATTATTATTTTTTTTCCTTTAATTATCCTGTTGTTGATTTCTAGTTTTATACCTTTATGGTCTTAGAAGATACTTTCTTTGATTTCAGTCTTTTATAAATTTGTTGAGACATGTTTGTGTCTAGCATATGGCTCTTCTGGAAAATGATCTATGTGCACTGGAGAAGAAAGTGTATTTGTTCTGATGTTGGGTAGAGTGTTCTGTTTATGTCTGTTAGGGCCAGTTGGCTTATGGTTTTATTTAAGTTCTCAATCTCTTTAGTGATTTTCTTTTTAGATGTTGTACCTCTAAGTGAAAGCAATGTGTTGAGGTTTCCTCCTATTATGGTGCAGTTGTCTATTTCTCCTTCCATATTAGTTGGAGTTTGTTTCATGTATTTTGGTGCATTGCTGTTAGGTGCATGTATATTATAACTGTTATATCTTCTTGTCAAATTCACCCTTTTATTATTGTGTGATGTTCTTCTTTATCTCTTGTAACATATTTTGATTTAAAGTCTATTTTATTGTTATCAGTATGGCTACCTCTGCTCTATTTTGTTTAGTGTCTGCATGGAATATTATTCTTCATCCTTTTTTTTTTTTCTTTTTAAGTCTGCTTGTGTCCTTGTGTCTAAATGGGTTTCTTGTAGAGAGCGAAAGGATGGATCATGGTTTTTTCTCTTTTTTAATCTATTCTGCCACTCTGCCTGTTGCATGTGATGTTAATCAATTTATATTTAAAGTTCGTACTAAAAACTAATTCTCTACCTCACTCATTTTGTTAATTATTTTTTGAGTGGTTTGTATCTTGTTTATGTATTATCCTGATCTTTTTAATCTTTTTTTGTGTTTGACTGCTTTCTTGTGATGAATCTTTTTGTTTACTTGCTTCCTTTCTCCTTAGTGTTTCTTCTTAGTCAGTTCTCAGTAATTACATGTTACATTACATAGCTACCAATTACTGCTGCATCTAGCCTAAGAACAAATGTTAACATAGAAGCTTAACATAATAAATCTATTCCTGCTATGCTTCTCCCCACCCCATTTCTGTTGATGTGTCTTCATTAACATCGGTATAAAACCTATATTTGATACGTTTAGTTTCTACTTGTTTTTTAATGTTCTTGCCTTTCCAATTGGGAGTCCTCCCTTGAGTAATACCTGTCATCCTGTACTGGTAGGGGCAAATTCCCAGAGCCTCTGTTTGTTTGAGAATTTCTTGATTACCCCTAGTTTCGGAATTACAGCTTTGCTGAGTAAAGTATTCTTGGTTGACAATTGCTTTGGCTTAGTATTTTATATACATCTCTCCATTGTCTTCTGGCTTGCAGAGTTGCTGGGGAGAAATACACACAGATTCTTATGAAAGAACACTGTTATGTTAAATTACATTTTTCTTTTGTTGCTTTAAGAATTTTTTCCTTATCTTTGGTCTTTAAGGATTTTTTCAGGACATGTCACAGAGCTGATCTTTCTGTGTCTCTTCTGATTGGGCTTCATGTAGCTTCCTATATCTACAGCCTTGATTCTCCGCTCAGGTCAGAGAAATTCTCTCTAGTTCTCTCTTGAAAAATTTTATCTATGCCTTTACTATTGTGGTGGTGCGCTGGAATTCCAGCAGTTCTGATGTGAGGTTTCTTAATTGAATCCCACATTTCTTTTTGGATTTCTTTTCTTTGTTATTTTCTCTTGCTTCTCTTAAGGCTTGATAAATGCAGATATTCTGTCTCCTGATTCAGCTATTCTAGATTCCGCTTGTTCGAATCTATTGTTGCATCTTTCTCTTACTTTTTCTGATGCAGATATTTTATTTTCAGTCCCAGTAATTTTTTTAATGTTTCATACTCCTTGTTGAATCTTACATTCTGTTCCTCCATTTGCTTCCTGAACTCTGCTAGTTTGTTTACTTTGTGCGTTTTGGGTTTTTTTTGCCTTTTTTAAACATATTTGCCCCAAAGTCTGAAAATTATCAATTCTTTGCATTATCGTGGCCTCCACAGGAGAGGTTTCCTCTTCTTCATCTTTTTCTTTAGAGTGTTCCTTCTTCTCTTGCGCTTTTGTGTTTTTTAGTAGTTTTTGTGGAACTCAAGCCATTTTATTATCTTTTCTTTAATGTTTTATTTCTCTTTCTAGTGGGAAAATTCAAGAGATCTGTATGCTTGGTCTCTAGGATTCGATATGCATGAGCAGGAGGAGGATTTCACTAGATGCCTCGCTGTTGCATGTGATGGGGATAGACTTTACAGGGTTTCTCACTGGCACCCCTGCACTGGCACCCTCACTCCCCAGGCACCTCACTCGGGGTGACCTCCTGCTTGTCTGTCAGTCTGGACTGCTCCCCTCGCCCTGCTGTCCTTGCAGGTCTTCCTAGTCCTGGTGCCCATTAATTTCATGCCTTATAAAGGTCCAACAGTACTCTCGTGAAGTGTTCAGATCTTTCCTCACCCCATCCCATTTGCATGGCTTATGAACTCTGAAGGCCAGTTTGCACCACCTTAAAAAAAAGCCAGCTAGAGCTTCCTCAGATAAGCTCCCTTTCTGTGTTCTCTGTTTAGGGCGTTGCCCAGTCCTGTCGCATAATGCCTGCAATGAGCTTGTGCTCCCAGTGTTAGTGGGTAGGGTCTCTTAATTACCGTGCTGACCCTGTTCCTCTTTTCTCTTGCTTCTGGATTCACCCTAATTCTCCAATTTCTCAGCTGCTGTTTGGCATTCCAATATCTCAGTATGTGCTTGTTTTTATTCGTTGCTCAGCGTATTAGTTGCTGGCGGAGTAGATAGGACTGTCCACCATCTGCCCTGCTCGAATCTTTATTATTTCTTTCTTTTTCCTAACTGGTTTGGGTTTGATTTTCTTTTTCTAGCTTTCAGTTACCGATTTGAGATCTGTATCTGTCAGGATTCTCCAGAAGAACCAATAAGAGATTTACATATTGTACAAATACACACATGCACACGCACACACACACACACGAAAGCAAACATGCGTATGTATATGCACACACATATACACATAGAAACATACACACACACACATATATAACATGCACATACATACATGTATATGTATTGAATCATGCTATCTATTGGAAGTCCCAAAATCCATAGGGCAGGCCAGAAGGATGGAAGCTCAGCAGGATTTCTATGTTTTGCAGAATTTCTACCTTCAGGAAACCTCAGTTTTTGCTCTTAATGCTTTTTATTGATTGGGTGAGACCCACTCATACTATGAAGAGTAAGTTTACTTGATTATAAATGTTAATCATGTCTAAATACCTTCATAGCAACATTTAGACAGTGCTTTGCTAAATATCTGGACCTAAGCTTCGCCATGTTGACAAATACTACTAGCTAACAGAAATGTTTTTAAAATTTAATGTGTACACTTACAACTATAAATTTCTCTGTTTGCACTACTTTTTATGCATCCCATAAGCCTTGGTATGTTGTTTCAATTTTCCTTTGCCTCTGAGTGTTTTGTAATTTTCCTTTTGGTTGCTTAACACTCTGTTTTTTAATTTTCCCATATTTGTGAATTTTCTGGTTTTCTTTATGTTATTGAATACTATCTTCATTGCAGACTGGTCAGAGAAGATACTTTGTATGATTTCAATCTTTTTAAAATTTGTGGAGATTTGTTTTATGGCCTAACATATGGTCTATCCTGGAGCGGTTCTGTGTTCATTTGAAGAGAATGTGTAATCTGCTCTTTCTGAGTTGACTGTTCTGTCATGGATTGAATTCTTCCCCCCAAAAGATGTGTCAACTTGGTTTGGCCATGATTTCCAGTATTGTGTGATTGTCCACCATTTTATCACCTGTCATGATTTTCCTATCCTTGTAAATCTTACCTCTATGACATTAATGAGGCTGTTATGTTAACAAAGTAGGACTCAATCTTCAAGATAAGGTTGTGTCTCAAGTAAATCTTTTTTTGAGATATTAGAGAAGAAAGCAGAGAGATAGGAGGTCCTGTTACTACCAAGAAAGTAGGGCCAGGAGAGGAGTGCATTCTTTGGACCTCGGGTTCCTGTTTTGAGAAGCTTCTAGTCCAGGGGAAGATTGATGACAAGGGCCTTTCCCAGAGGTGACAGAGAGAGAAAGCCTTCCCCTGGAGCTACCACTCTAATTCGGACTTCCAGCCTCCTAGAGTGTTAGAGAATAAATTTCTGTTTGTGAAAGCTGTACTGGATAACTGAGAAAGTTCCATACATGTCTGTTAGGTCAAGTTCGTTTATACTGTTCAGGCCTCAAATTCCTTATTGATCTTCTGTCTAAATATTCTATCCTTTATTGAAAGCAGATTATATGTAGTCCTTGACTTACAATAGGATTCCATTTCAATGATTCTGTCATAAGTCCATTCTAATGTAAGTCAGATACCTCTTTTTTTTTTTTAAGTTTTCATTATTATTCCCTTTATTATCTGATGTTTATTTTTCGTTGGGGTTTGGGATCATTACACATAAACTTACAGATATATTTCAATACATACATACATAAAAAAAAATGCACATCTTAAAAATTTAGTCCAGCAATATGAAGACAAGTTGGAGAATAATGCCAAACTTTTTATGTATAACAGCTCCTGACCCTGACTTCATCATATACAGGGCAGTGTTTTGAAGAGTAATTCGTAACATTGAACATCTGTGAAAGAACACCTGAGAATGATAAGAGCAGCAAATTTCTTGCAGCAACATTGTATGTAGTACATATTACTAACAGTAAGATGTACAGAAAAAAGTTGGTTGCAAGCATGGCTGGTCATAACTTGAATATGTCATAAATCGGGACTACCTGTGTTGATGTCTTGAATTGTTTTCATAGAAATGTCCATTTCTCCTTTCCATGTCATCAACACATAGTTTTTACCCTTTAGGGCTGTTTTGTTGATGTGTATAGAATATACAGTGCTGTATGTTCTAGATGGAGTGACCCTTTTAACAATACATGAGTCACCATTTCTCTCTTGTAGCAATTTTTGCCTTAATGACTCTTGTTTCTCTTTTGAGTTTAGCCAATCCCAGCATTCTTGCAGTTGCTATTTCCATAGAACATCGGTTTACATCCTTTCACTTTCAACCTATCTGTTCATTTGGATTCAACAGTGATCTCTTCTAAACAGCATTGTGTTTGATCTTGCTTTTTATCTCTGTCTTTTTAACTGGGGGGGGGGGTAATCCATTTGCATGTAAAATAGTTACTGATAAGGAAAGACTTCCATTTTCCTGTCTTCTATGTGTCTTGTATCATTTTTTCTCTCATTTCCTCCCATGCTGCCTTCTTTTGTGTTTAATCGATTTTTTTTCCAGTGTACCATTTTTATTTCTTCCTATTTGCTTTCATGTGTGTTTTAAAATTATTTTCTTAGTTCTTATCCAGGAGACTACAATTTCTTAAACTTGTAACTGTCTACTTTGAATTAATGCCCACTTATTTAGTAGTATACAACAACTCTGCCCTTATACAGTTTCTTTCCTGCCTCTTATTTTGTCAGTGCCACACATTATATATTCTGTGATACCCAAGTAATTGTAATTATTATTTTAGGCAACTAGCTTTTAACTCATAGGGGAAAAAAGAAGAATTATAATTAAAAAATATAATAACACTGGTGTTTATATTTACCTATGTAGTTACCTCTACTGGTGTCTGTATTTCTTTGTACAGCTTAGCACTACTGCCCAGTATCCTTTAATATCAACTACCCAGAGGACTCCTTTTAGCCTATTTTGTAGGGAAAGTCTATAGGTAATAAACTGTCTGAGCTTCTGTTTGTTAGAGAACGTCTTAATGTGTCTCTGTCACTTTTGAAGGAGAGTTTTGCTAGATAGAGAATTCTGGATTGACAGTTTTTTCTTCCACTGCCTTTCAGTCTTCAAGGCTCTTTGTTAGAAATTTGCCTTAATCTTAGATTCCTTGTACTCGAAGAGTTGCTTCTTTCTTATTGCTTTTAGTTTTCCCTTTGTCTTTGGTTTCCAAGTGTGCAAAAACAATGTGTCTTGCTGTGACTCTCAGTTTATTCTTCTTGGACTTAGTTGAGCTTCTTAGAAGGATAGATTTATGTCATCATCAGACATGGGAAGTTTTCGAACATTGTTTCTTCAAATATGTTTTCTGCCCCTTTCTCTCTTCCCTCTCCTTCTAGGACTCCCGTTAATTGTGTGTTGGTACCCTTGATGGTGTCATACTTGTCTCTTAAGCTCTCTTCATTTGTCTTTATTCTCTTTTCTTTCTGCTGCTTTAAGTGGATAGTATCAAATGATCTATCTTCAGGTTTGCTGATTCTTCTGTCCACTCAAATCTGCAGTTGAAACTTCAGTGACTTCTTCATTTCAGTTATTATACTTCTGTGCTCCACAATTTAATTCCTTTTATAACTTCCATCTTTTACTGATGCTCTCCATTTGTAAGAGATCATTCTTTTGGCTTCCTTTAGTTATTTGGTTATGATTTCCTTTAGCTTTCTGAGCACATTTGAGATGCTGAATGTAAAGCTTTTATTTTGTCAATGCCATATTTTTATGCATTGTGTGATTACCATATACTTATAATTATTACTTTAAGGAATTATCAGTTAACTCAGAGTAGTTCCAAAGTCTAGGATTCCTACTATACAATTTCTATGAATTTATTATTGTTTAGTCAGTGAATGAGCCATGCTTACTTATTTCTTTTCATGCTTTATGTTTTCATTTTTTAAAACAGGACATCTTAAATAATGTGCAACTCTGGAGATCAAATTTTCCCTCCTCTCAAAGTTTGTTGTTGCTACTTGTGGGTTTTAGTTGTTCTCTAGCTGACATATCTAAACTATTTACATATCGTCTGTTCCATTTGTCATGCATGGTCACTGCAGTGTCTGCTCTGTTATCTGGTGGTCATGTAGTAATTACACAGATACATCCTCAGATGTCTGGAGGAAAAAAAAATCCTTTTCCATTCTTTTCAGAGTGGTTCTGTGTTGGAGCATTCATTCGCCACTTAGTCACGGGTGTTTACAATTCCATCTTAGCCATCATTCTGCGTGTGTGGGACCTAAAGTCTACTACAGGTAAAAGCTTAGACTCCTTTCACTTATATTTGTATACTTGATCATACGTGTAGCCCTGGGTATGTTATTCCTGGCATACGTAGCATCTTTTCAAAACTCTTATTCCCTCACATATCTCCTTGAGTAGCCACTGTTTTCCAAGTTTTTTGGTCTGTTTACTGTTTGTCCTGTCATCGCTCCTCTCAGACACTTTTGGCTTGTATATTTTCCTTGGAATGCTTCTGACAAACATCAGGTCACCCCAGCCCTAGGACTGTTCCAAAACAAAGGCATATCCCTGATCTTACCCCTCAGGAAGGCACCAAGTATGTCAAAAGGGACAACCACAACTTATTAGGAAAAAGGACTACATTTCCTCTCTGGCACGAGGATGCTGCACTGGGAGTGAGGACCCCATCTCCATGGCTTCTGTTGGGATGTGAGGGATAGTAAGGGGTGAGTTAAAAAGCCACGAAGTTCTTTTTAACAAAATGTAGGAACTTCTTTCGTTGTTAAGCATTCCACTGGTATTATACATTTTTTAATGGAATTCCAGAGTCAGAAAAAGTTGGTTAGGGCAGTGTTGTGGGCTTAATCATAGCTTTAGTGTAGGGACAGTATTTTGGAATTATCTACTCTGCCATTTCCAGTATGTCACTCCTTCAGTAATACTAAGCATGTAAAAGAGCCTCAAGAAGAAAAGGTTAAAAACTGCTCTTCCATAGTGACAAAAAACAGCTGTCTTTCTATAAAATTACAGACTCAAAGACAGGGACCTCATTATTCATTACCAGAAAATCACAGCTGCTTTTTCTGCTACTTGTGTTGTTTGCTTTATTATCTCCATTTTCCTTACCCTTAGCACAACGATCCCAGGCCTTACCAGCTCACCTCACGCATCTATTTCACTGGCACTAAGTTAGGATTCCTCGTTCACAGCTCTCTCGACCTCCTCAGACAGTAACTCTGTGTTGATGAGACCATCCTGTGCATTGTAGAAAATTTAGCAGCACGCATTTCTCTGCCCACTAAATCCCAGAAGTACCCTCATCAAATTGTAAAAACCAAATACGCCTCCAGATTTTCCAGATGTGACCTGGGGATCAAAATCATTCCCGGGTTATAACCACTGCCTCAAATGTACCCACACAAGATAACCATCCCTCTGTTAGATAGGCTAACTTTTTTTTGCCCAGAAAATGGACGTTTTATTTTTTAATTTTTTCTTCCTTAAATTGTGCTTTAGATGAAAGTTTACAACTCAAGTTAATTTCTCATACAAAAACAGTGGTTGCAATCCCCACAATGTGACAACACACTCCCACTCTCCACCCTCGGTTGCCTGTGTCCATTCAACCAGTTCCTGTCCCTTCCCACCTTCTCATCCTGCCTCTGTACAGATGCCGCCCATGTGGTTTCACGATTCTGACTGAAGTAAGAAGCACATTCCTCACATGTGTTATTTTTGTTTTATGGTCCCGTCTAATCTTTGTCTGAACACTTGGCTTTGGGAATGGTTTTAGCTCTCAGTTAACAGATGGTCTGAGGGCCATAGTTTTGGGCGTTCCTATAGTCTCTGTCAGATACTTAAGTCTGGTCTCTTTATGTGAATTTGAGTTCTGCTTGACACTTTTCTCCTGCTCCGTCCAGGACTTTCTGTGGTGTTCCCTGTCATGGCAGTCTATTGTGGTAGCTGGGTCCCGTTTACTTCTAGTCTCACGTTGGTGGAGTCTTTGGTTTATGTGGTCTTTTAGTCTTTTGGACTAATATTTTCTTGTGCCTTTGCTTTTCTTCATTCTCCTTTGCTCCAAGTGGTTTGGGACCAATTGATGCATCTTAGATGGCCACTCAAAAAGTTTTAAGACCCCAGAGGCCACTCACCAAAGTGGCATGCAGAATATTTTCTTGATAAACTTTGTTATGTCAACTGACCTAGATGTCTTCCGAAACTATGGTCCCCAGACCCCATCCCCAGACACTCTGTCCCTCAAAGTGTTTGGATGTGTTCAGGAAACTCCTTAGCTTTGGCTTTGGTCCAGTTATGCCGATTTCCCCTGTAATGTGTGTTGTCCTTCCGTTCAGCTAAGTTGATCCTTGTCTACCATCTAGTTAGTGAATTCCCCTTCTTTGCTCTCTCTGCCCTCGTAACCATCAAAGAGTTCTCATAATAGTGGTGTCACACATTATTTGTCTTTTTCTGACTAATTTCATTCAGCATAATGTCTTCCAGATTCATTCATGCTGTGAAATGTTTTGTGGATTCATCATTGCTTCATTGTATGTATATGCCATAATTTGTTTATCCATTCATCCGTTGATGGGCACCTAGGTTGTTTCCATGTTTTTGCTATTGTGAACAATGTTGCAACGAATGTAGGTGTGCATATGTCTATTTGTGTGATGACTCTTATTTCTCTAGGATATATTCCTATGAGTGGGATTGCTGGATCATATGGTATTTCTATTTCTAGATTTCTAAGGAAGCACCATATCGTTTTCCAAAATGGTTGTATCATTTTGCATTTCCACCAGCAGTGCGTAAGAGTTTTGATCTCCCCACAGCCTCTCCAATATTTGTTATTTCCCGTTTTTATTATTATTCCTGCCAGTAATGTTGGGGTGAGTGGGCATCTCATTGTGCTTTTAATTTACATTTCTCTAATGACTAGTGATCTCGAGCATTTCTTCGGGTATCTGTTGGCTGCTTAAATATCTTCTTGGTGAAGTTAACTGTTCATATCCTTTGTCCATTTTTTATTTGGTTTATTTGTCTTTTTGTTGTAGACGTGTTGGATTTTCTTGTAGATTTTAGAGATTAGAACTTTGTCTGATTTGTAATAGCCAAAAACTTTTTTCCCATCTGTAGGTTCTCTTTTTACTCTTTTGATGAAGCCTTTTGATAAGCGGAAGTGTTTAATTTTTAGAAGATCTCAGTTATCTAGCTTATCTTCTGGAGTTTGTATGTTGTTTCTTTGATTTCGTATCCTGTTAATTCTGTGTATTAGGGCCTCTGGCATTGATCCTATTTTTTCTTCTATGAACTTCATAGTTTCGGGCTTTATATTTAGGTCTTTGATCCAGTTTCAATTAGTTTTTGTATATGGTGTGAGGTTTGGGTCCTGTTTGATTTTTTTGCGGATGAACATCCAGTTTTGCCGGCACCATTTGTTAAAATGACTATTTTTTCCTCATTTGATGGACTTTGAGCCCTTGCTGAAGATGAGGTGACCATTGGTGTGTGGATTTATATCTGGGTTTTCAACTCTGTTCCATTGGTCAATGTGTCTCTTATTGCACCAGTACCAAGCTCTTTTTACTACCTTAGCTGTGCATTAGGCTCTGAGGAAAGGTACTGTGACTCCTCCTACTTTATTCTTCTTCTTCAGTAGGGCTTTACTTGTCCGGGGCTTCTTCCCTGTCTTATAAAGTTAGTGATAAGTTTCTCCATCTCTTTTAAGAATGTTGCTGGTATTTGGATTGGTGTTTCATTGTATTTGTAAGTGGCTTTGGGTAGAAGTGTCATTTTCACAATGTTGAGTCTACCTATGCGTGAGCATGGTATGTTTTCCCACTTATGTAGATCTCTTTTGATTTCTTACAGTACTGTTTTGTAGTTTTCTTTGTATAGGTCTTTTATATCCCTGGTTAAATTTATTCCTATTTTATTTTTTTAGGGGCTATTGTAAATGATATTTTTTCATGATTTTCTTTTCATAGTTCTCATTTTTGGCGTATAGGAATCCACCTGATTTTTGTATGTTTATCTTGTATTGTGCTACTCTGCTGAATGTTTCTATTAGTTCCAGTAGTTTTCTTGTATCGTCTTTTGGGTTTTCTATGTATAGTATCATATCATCCAAAATAGGGACCATTTAACTTCTTCATTACCTATACAGAGGATACCTTTTATTTCTTTTTCTTGCCTTATTGCTGTAGTTAGGATTTTCAGCACAATGTTAAATAGGAGTGATGATGAAAGGCATCCTTGTCTTGGTCTTGTTTTCAAGGGGAGTGGTTTCAGCCTCTCTGCATTAAGAATGATGTTGGCCATTGGTTTTGCATAGATGTCCTTTACTAGGTTGTGAAATTTCCTTTCTATACCTATTTTATTGAGAATATTTTTGTCAGGACTAGGTGTTGGAGTTTGTCAGATGCTGTTTCTTTGTCAATTGAGATGACCACATGATTCTTTTTTTTCTTTTTATTTATGCGGTGGGTTATGTTGATTGATTTTCTAACATTGAAACATCCTTGCGTACATAGTATGAATCCTACTTGTTCGTGGTTTATTATTTATTGATAATATGCTGAATTCCATTGGCTAGGATTTTGTTGAGAATTTTTGCATCTATATTCATCAGAGTTATTGGTCTGTAATTTTCTTTTTTTGTGGCATCTTTGCTGGGTTTTGGTATCAGGGTTATGCTGGTTTCATCGATGAATTTGGAAGTATTGCTTTTTTTTTTTTCTGTGTTCTGAAATAAATTGAGTAGTACCGGCATAAGATTTTGTCTGAATGGTAGAATTCACCAGTGATGCCATTTGCTTTGCCCATTTTTTAATTGGATTATTTGTCTTTTTGTTGTAGAGGTGTTGGATTTTCTTGTAGATTTTAGAGATAAGACCTTTATCTGATTTGTAATAGCCAATTTTTTCCCCCCTAGTCTGTAGGTTCTCTTTTTACTGTTTTGGGCCAGGTTTTGTTGTTGTTGTTGGGAGTTTTTTTTAAATTACCTTTTCAATCTCCCTTTGTAGGTCTATTCAGATTTTCAACATCATTTTGTGTTAGCTTGGGTAGGTTCTGTGTTTCTAGAAATATGTCCATTTCCAGTAGGTTTTCAAATTTGTTGGAGTATAGTTTTTCATAATACTCTGTTATAATCCTTTTTATTTCAGCTGGGTCTGTTGTAATGTCCCCCAGTTCCTTTCTTATTTTGGTTATTTGCTTCCTTTCCTGCTTTTCTTTTGTCAGCTTAGCCAGCGGTTTGTTAATTTTGTTGATCCTTACAAAGTACTAACTTTTGGTTTTGTTGATTCTTTGTATTGTTTTTCTATTCTCTATTTCATTTATTTGTGCTCTGGTCTTTATTATTTCCTTTCTTCTGGTTGCTGTGGGCTTCTTTTGCTGTTCTTCTATTTGTTCAAGTTGTGTAGCTAATGTTTTGATTTTGGCCCTTCTTTTTTGATGTGTGCACCTGATGCTATAAATTGACCTGTAAGGACTGCTTTTGCTGTGTTCCAAAGGTTTCAGTATGATGTGTTTTCATTCTTGGAATTTTTTGATTCCATCTATTACCCAGTGGTTTTTAAACAAGGTGTTAGTCAGTTTCCATGTAATTGATTTTTTTTTCTTACTCTTCCTGTTGTTAATTTCTACTTTGATGGCATTGTGGTCAGAGAAGATACTTTGTATTATCTCAGTGTTTTGGATTTTGCTGAGGGTTGCCTAAGATGTGGTCTGTTTTGTAAAAAGTTCCATGTATATTGGAAAATTATGTGTCCTTTGCAGCCATTGAGTGGAGTGATCAATATATGACTACAAGATCAAGTTGGCTGATTGTGTTCTTTAGCTCTTCTGAATCTTTTTTGAATTTCTTTCTAGATGTTCTATCCTTTACCTACAGTGGTGGCTGCAAGTCTCTATACTATTATTGTGGAACTGTCAGTTTCTCTTTTCAGTGCTTCTAGAGTTTGTTTTATGGTTTTGGATTTCTAATTGTTGTTTTTGTATAATTTCCAGTTGCAAATTTATTTTGGCATTTTGCTCCCATATTGTTTTCCTGAATCCTTCCATTTTGTCTGTGTTTTCCATGAATTTGTCTGCATTTTACATAAATTTGTGTATTTTTTCCTTATTTTTGTCTGCTTTTTGCTTCAACTGTTGGATAGCTCTGAAAGGTAGAGATTTTAATTCCTCGTCAGATAGTTCTAGTGCCTTTTATTGTACTGGAAAGTCATCTGGTGTTTTATTTTGGATGCCTACTTGAACCATCCTGTCTGGTTTTTTTTTTTTAATTAACTTTTATTGAGCTTCAAGTGAACGTTTACAAATCAAGTCAGTCTGTCACATATAAGCTTATATACATCTTACTCCTTACTCCCCCTTGCTCTCCCCCTAATGAGTCAGCCCTTCCAGTCTCTCCTTTCATGACAATTTTGCCAGCTTCCCACTCTCTCTATCCTCCCATCCCCCCTCCAGACAGGAGATGCCAACACAGTCTCAAGTGTCCACCTGATATAATTAGCTCACTCTTCATCAGCATCTCTCTCCTACCCACTGTCCAGTCCCTTTCATGTCTGATGATTTGTCTTCGGGAATGGTTCCTGTCCTGTGCCAACAGAAGGTTTGGGGACCATGCCTGCCGGGTTTCCTCTAGTCTCAGTCAGACCATTAAGTATGGTCTTTTTATGAGAACTTGGGGTCTGCATCCCACTGATCTCCTGCTCCCTCAGGGGTTCTCTATTGTGCTCCCTGTCAGGGCAGTCATCGATTGTGGCCGGGCACCAAGTACTTCTTCTGGTCTCAGGATAATGTAGGTCTATGGTTCATGTGGCCCTTTCTGTCTCTTTGGTGTTTGTTGTCGTGTGACCTTGGTGTTCTTCATTCTCCTTTGTTCCAGGTGGGTTGAGATCAATTGATGCATCTCAGATGGCCACTTGTTAGCATTTAAGACCCGAGACGCCACATTTCAAAGTGGGATGCAGAATGTTTTCATAACAGAATTATTTTGCCAATTGACTTAGAAGTCCCCTTAGAGCATGGTTCCCAAACCCCCGCCCTTGCTCCGCTGATCTTTGAAGCATTCATTTTATCCCAGAAACTTCTTTGCTTTTGGTCCAGTCCAATTGGGCTGACAATCCATGTATTGAGTGTTGTCCTTCCCTTCACCTAAAGCAGTTCTTATCTACTAATTAATCAGTAAAAAACCCTCTCCCTCCCTCCCCCCTCGTAACCACAAAAGTATGTGTTCTTCTCAGTTTATACTATTTCTCAAGATCTTATAATAGTGGTCTTATACAATATTTGTCCTTTTGTCTCTGACTGATTTCGTTCAGCATAATGCCTTCCAGGTTCCTCCTTGTTATGAAATGTTTCACAGATTCGTCACTGTACTTTATCGATGCGTAATATTCCATTATGTGAATATACCACAATTTATTTATCCATTCATCTGTTGATGGACACCTTGGTTGCTTCCAGCTTTTTGCTATTGTAAACAGTGCTGCAATGAACATGGGTGTGCATATATCTGTTTGTGTGAAGGCTCTTATTTCTCTAGGATATATTCCGAGGAGTGGGATTTCTGGGTTGTATGGTAGTTCTGTTTCTAATTGTTTAAGATAACGCCAGATAGATTTCCAAAGTGGATGTGCCATTTTACATTCCCACCAGCAGTGTATAAGAGATCCAATCTCTCCGCAAACTCTCCAATATTTATTATTTTGTGTTTTTTGAATGAATGCCAGCCTTGTTGGAGTGAGATGGAATCTCATTGTAGTTTTAATTTGCATTTCTCTAATGGCTAATGATCGAGAACATTTTCTCATGTTTCTGTTAGCTGCCTTAATATCTTCTTTAGTGAAGTGTGTGTTCATTTCCTTTGCCCACTTCTTGATTGGGTTGTTTGTCTTTTTGTGATTGAGTTTTGACAGAATCATGTAGATTTTAGAGATCAGGTGCTGGTCGGAGATGTCATAGCTGAAAATTCTTTCCCAGTCTGTAGGTGGTCTTTTTACTCTTTTGGTGAAGTCTTTAGATGAGCATAGGTGTTTGATTTTTAGGAGCTCTCAGTTATCTGGTTTCTCTTCGTCATTTTTGGTAACGTTTTGTATTCTGTTTATGCCTTGTATTAGGACTCCTAAAGTTGTCCCTATTTTTTCTTCCACGATCTTTATCATTTTAGTCTTTATGTTCAGGTCTTTGATCCACTTGGAGTTAGTTTTTGTGCTTGGTGTGAGGTATGGTCCTGTTTCATTTTTTTGCAAATGGATATCCAATTATGCCAGCACCATTTGTTTAAAAGACTATCTTTTCCCCAATTAACTGACACTGGGCCTTTTTCAAATATCAGGTGCTCATATGTGGTTGGATTTATATCTGGGTTCTCAATTGTGTTCCACTGGTCTATGTGCCTGTTGTTGTACCAATACCAAGCTGTTTTGACTACTGTGGCTGTATAATAGCTTCTGAAATCAGGTAGACTGAGGCCTCCCACTTTCTTCTTCTTTTTCAGTAATACTTTGCTTATCCAAGGCTTCTTTCCCTTCCATATGAAGTTGGTGATTTGTTTCTCTATCACATTAAAAAATGTCATTGGAATTTGGTTCTGAAGTGCATTGTATGTATAGACATTTGGTAGAATAGACATTTTTACTATGTTAAGTCTTCCTATCCATGAGCAAGGTATGTTTTTCCACTTAAGTAGGTCCTTTTTAATTTCTTGTAGTAGAGCTTTGTAGTTTTCTTTGTATAGGTCTTTTACATCCTTGGTAAGATTTATTCCTAAGTATTTTATCTTCTTGGGGGCTACTGTGAATGGTATTGATTTGGTTATTTCCTCTTCGATGTTCTTTTTGTTGATGTAGAGGAATCCAAGTGATTTTTGTATGTTTATCTTATAACCTGAGACTCTGCCAAACTCTTCTATTAGTTTCAGTAGTTTTCTGGAGGATTCCTTAGGGTTTTCTGTGTATAAGATCATGTCCTCTGCAAATAGAGATAATTTTACTTCCTCCTTGCCAATGGGGATGCCCTTTGTTTCTTTGTCTTGCCTAATTGCTCTGGCTAGGACTTCTAGCACAATGTTGAATAAGAGCGGTGATAAAGGGCATCCTTGTCTGGTTCCCGTTCTCAAGGGAAATGCTTTCAGGTTCTCTCCATTTAGAATGATGTTGGCTGTTGGCTTTGCATAGATGCCCTTTATTATGCTGAGGAATTTTCCTTCAATTCCTATTTTGCTGAGAGTTTTTATCATAAAAGGGTGTTGGACTTTGTCAAATGCCTTTTCTGCATCAATGGATAAGATCATGTGGTTTTTGTCTTTTGTTTTATTTATGTGGTGGATTACATTAATGGTTTTTCTGATATTAAACCAGCCTTGCATACCTGGTATAAATCCCACTTGATCGTGGTGAATTATTTTTTTGATATGTTGTTGAATTCTATTGGCTAGAATTTTGTTGAGGATTTTTGCATCTATGTTCATGAGGGATATAGGTCTGTAATTTTCTTTTTTTGTAATGTCTTTACCTGGTTTGGTATCAGGGAGGTGGTGGCTTCATAGAATGAGTTGGGTAGTATTCCATCATTTTCTATGCTTTGAAATACCTTTCGTAGTAGTGGTGTTAACTCTTCTCTGAAAGTTTGATAGAACTCTGCAGTGAAGCCTTCCGGGCCAGGGCTTTTTTTTGTTGGGAGTTTTTTGATTACCGTTTCAATCTCTTTTTTTGTTATGGGTCTATTTAGTTTTTCTACTTCTGAATGTGTTAGTTTAGGTAGGTAGTGTTTTTCCAGGAATTCATCAATTTCTTCTAGGTTTGCAAATTTGTTAAAGTACAATTTTTCGTAGTAATCTGATATGATTCTTTTAATTTCAGTTGGGTCTGTTGTGATGTGGCCCTTCTCGTTTCTTATTTGGTTTATTTGTTTCCTTTCCTGTATTTCTTTAGTCAGTCTGGCCAATGGTTTATCAATTTTGTTAATGTTTTCAAAGAACCAGATTTTGGCTTTTTTAATTCTTTCAATTGTTTTTCTGTTCTCTAATTCATTTAGTTCAGCTCTGATTTTTATGATTTGTTTTCTTCTGGTGTCTGATGGATGCTTTTGTTGCTCACTTTCTATTTGTTCAAGTTGTAGGGACAGTTCTCTGATTTTGGCTCTTCTTTTTGTATGTGTGCATTTATCGATATCAATTGGCCTCTGAGCACTGCTTTTGCTGCATCCCAGAGGTTTTGTTAGGAAGTATTTTCATTCTCGTTGCATTCTATGAATTTTCTTATTCCCTCCTTGATGTCTTCTATAACCCAGTCTTTCTTCAGGAGGGTATTGTTCAGTTTCCAAGTATTTGATTTCTTTTCCCTAGTTTTTCTGTTATTGATTTCTAGTTTCATTGCCTTGTGTTCTGAGAAGATGCTTTGTAATATTTTGATGTTTGGATTCTGCAAAGGTTTGTTTTATGACCTAATATGTGGTCTCTTCTAGAGAATGTTCCATGTGCTCTAGAAATAAAAGTATACTTTGCAGCAGTTGGATGGAGAGTTCTGTGTAAGTCAATGAGGTCAAGTTTGTTGATTATTGTAATTAGGTCTTCCGTGTCTCTATTGAGCTTCTTACTGGATGTCCTGTCTTTCTCCGAAAGTGGTGTGTTGAAGTCTCGTACTATAATTGTGGAGGTGTCTATCTCACTTTTCAGTTCTGTTAAAATTTGATTTATGTATCTTGCAGCGCTGACATTGGGTGCATAAATATTTAATATGGTTATGTCTTCCTGATCAATTGTCCCTTTTATCATTATGTAGTGTTCTTCTTTATCCTTTGTGGTGGATTTAAGTCTAAAGTCTATTTTGTCAGAAATTAATATTGCTACTCCTCTTCTTTTTTCCTTCTTGTTTGCTTGATATATTTTTTCCATCCTTTGAGTTTTAGTTTGTTTGTGTCTCTAAGTGTAAGGTGTGGCTCATGTAGGCAGCATATAGACGGATCGTGTTTCTTTATCCAGTCTGAGACTCTCTGTCTCTTTATTGGTGCATTTAGTCCATTTACATTCAGTGTAATTATAGATAAATAAGTGTTTAGTGTTGTCATTTTGATGCCTTTTTATGTTTGTTGTTGACAGTTTCACTTTTCCACACACTTTTTTTGTGCTGAGATGTTTTTCTTAGTAAATTGTGAGATCCTCATTTTTGTAATGTTTGACTTTATGTTTGTTGAGTTGTTACGTTTTTCTTGGCTTTTATCTTGAGTTATGAAGTTGTTATACTTCTTTGTGGTTACCTTAATATTTACCCCTATTTTTCTAAGTAAAAACCTAACTTGGAATGTTTTATATCGCCTTGTATCACTCTCCATATGGCAGTTCTATGCCACCTGTATTTAGTCCCTTTTTTTGATTATCGTGATCTTTTACATTTTGACTTCAGTGATTCCCTGTTATGAGCATTTTTTTAAATTAATCTTAATTTGTTTTTGTGATTTCCCTATTTGAGTTGATATCAGGATGTTCTGTTTTGTGACCTTGTGTTGTGCTGGTATCTGATATTATTGGTTTTCTGACCAAACAGTATCATTTAGTATTTCTTGTAGCTTTGGTTTGGTTTTTGCAAATTCTCTAAACTTGTATTTATCTGTAAATATCTTAATTTCGCCTTCATATTTGAGAGTTTTGCTGGATATATGATCCTTGGCTGGCAGTTTTTCTCCTTCAGTGCTCTATATATGTCATCCCATTGCCTTCTTCACTGCATGGTTTCTGCTGAGTAGTCTGAACTTATTCTTACTGATTCTCCCTTGAAGGTGACCTTTCTTCTCTCCCTGGCTGCTTTTAAAATTTTCTCTTTATCTTTGGTTTTGGCAAGTTTGATGATATGTCTTGGTGTTTTTCTTTTTGGATCAATCTTAAATGGGGTTTGATGAGCATCTTGGATAGATACACTTTCGTCTTTCATGATGTCAGGGAATTTTTCTGTCAGGAGATCTTCAATTATTTTCTCTGTGTTTTGTGTCCTCCCTCCCTGTTCTGGGACTCCAATCACATGCAAGTTATCCTTCTTGGTAGAGTCCCACATGATTCTTAGGGTTTCTTCATTTTTTTAAATTCTTTTATCTTTTTTTTTTTTCCAGCTATGTTGGTGTTAATTCCCTGGTCCTCCAGATTTCCCAGCCTGCATTCTAATTGTTCGAGTCTGCTCCTCTGACTTCCTATTGCGTTGTCTAATTCTGTAATTTTATTGTTAATCTTTTGGATTTCTACATGCTGTCTCTCTATAGATTCTTGCAACTTATTAGTTTTTCCACTATGTTCTTGAATAATCTTTTTGAGTTCTTCAACAGTTTTATCAGTGTGTTCCTTGGCTTTTTCTACAGTTTGCCTTATTTCGTTTCTGATGTCTTGAAGCATTCTGTAAATTAGTTTTTTATATTCTGTATCTGATAATTCCAGGATTGTATCTTCATTTGGGAAAAATTTTGATTCTTTTGTTTGGGGGGTTGTAGAAGCTGTCATGGTCTGCTTCTTTATGTGGTTTGATATGGACTGCTGTCTCCGAGCCATCACTGGGAAACTTGTTTTTCCAGAAATTCCGCTGAGTGGGACGCTGGCTCCAGGCTCTGAAAACAGTCGCTGCTTCCCCGTATTTGTTCGTTTTCTGTCTCTAAATCTGTGTTTGTTGTTCACGGTTCGTAGATTGTTATGTAAGTGATCGATTCACTTGTTTTTCCGAGTCTTTGTTGCAAGAGGGATCGGGGGTAGCGTCTACCTAGTCCTCCATCTTGGCCCCGCCTCCCCTGTCCGGTTTTTTGAAAAATGTGTTTTGATATTGTCTTCTGTCTTAGGGACATTCAGTAGTTATTTTCTTTGCTTCTTGATTGTAGCTTTGTTTTGTCATGGGTTTTTTTGTTTATTTGTTTTATTTGGTTTTGTCTGACAGGTAGGCTGTGCTTTCTTTGTTGTTTGCTCTTCTGTAGCCCGATACATTTCACCTCCTTGTTCAATGGGTGGGGCCAGTCACCGAGCAATGGTGCAGCAGAGCAGATCTAGCTGAAGCAGATAGGCTGAGATGGGTTGTTTCTAGCGTGTATTGGAGACAGCGAGGTGGCGTTGGAATCAGTGCTGGGCAGGTTCCAACAGGTCATGCCTGTGGTACTCAGAGGTGTAATGTTCTGCACACAGTGCAGGTAGGCAGAAAGGAGGGGGAAAGATGTGATGTGTGTGGCGAATATGGGTATAGGAAAGAAGAGAGAGAGGAAAGAGAAACAGGATCCAGAAACCAACCAACAAACGATAAGAATGCTGAGGGAGCTTGTCATTGAAGTGGAGAGAATAGAAAATGAGAAGTGGAGAAAAACAAAAAGGAAATTAAAAAATGAGGGAAAAAGAAAGAAAAAGAAACTAGACAAAAATTTGAGAAAAAAAGTCTCTAGGAGGTCCCACTGGTGCAGCTGCAAAGATTGGGGAAGGGGCTCACAGCCAGGCTAGAAGGAGTATAAATGTCACACAGCATCAGGTATTCAGGAGACAGAAAGGAAGGTAAGTATAAGTATAGAGATATGAGAACTGAGAAATGAAGAATTACAAGAAGGAAACAATAGAGAAAAGAATGAAAAAAGAAATGCTGCTGGGGGCTGTGCAAACTGGGGAAGTGGCTCCTAAGCTGTGCAGTGCAGCCCAGCCAGAAGAACCTTCCAAGCTGTGAAAAGAAAAAGAAAACAAATAGACAAACAGAACCAAGAAAAACAAAACAAGTGGGGAGAGAAAGAAGCCCCACGATCCCACCAGTGTGGTGTTATGGGCCAGGCAAGTGGTTCCCCGTTGGAGTGGCACTTCACAGCCTTTCAAGAAGAAGCAAAGATGGAGCATGGAGCCAGGTGTTCAAGAGAAAGGCTGGGAGGTGATAGGAAGCAAGGAAAAAAGAAACAGAAAAAAGAAAAAAACAAACAACATCAGCAAGAGAATCCAGGCAGCCTGGGGCTGAAGCAGTTGCTTTCTGATCAAGAGACTGTGGTTGGTGGGAAACAGAGGAACTTCAGGGGGGTGGAGAAGGATGAGGGTGAGGAAAGCATATATTGCTGGTTACCAGGTGCTCTGTCTCCTGCTGGGAACTTTGTGAAGCTACTTTCCCATACTGCATGTCCACAGACATGGAGGGAGGCATGAATCCAAGCATCATGGACACTGCACTTCCCGGCCAGCCAAGCCATCACAGCCAGCCAGGAAGCTCAGAGGTAGAGTAGCAGGGAGAGGAAGGAGGGTGCAAAGGCGTATATGCCTGGTTACCAGGTGCTCTGCCTCCTGCTGGGAGCCCTGTGAAGCTGCTTTTCTATCCTCCCTCTCCACTGATCTCTTACAGGAGTCCAGGATGGCATATCCGTGCTGTGTTAGCTGATAGAAACCTCAGCATGTATCTCTCCTCACTCTCTGTCTGTCAGTTTCTTATTTCATTTGATGCTTGGCTGAGTTCTTTATCTCATCATTTGACACTTCAGGTTCCAGAAATGATGTTTGTCTCTGTTTTACTTAGTTTTTCGGGTCTTTGCTGTGGAGGGACAGTGTGGTGCTTCTTACTATGGCACCATGTTGGCCAGAAGTTGAAAATTGCTTCCTAAGGAAAATGAAATTATGAAAGATACAGTACTATAAATAAAACAAGAGATTAGTTGATATTACCAATAATGAAGTAAATGAACTCTGGTGGTGCTGTGGTTAACTGCTTAGCTGCTGACCCCAATAGGCTGGCAGTTCTAATCTACCAGTGGCATTGTGGAAGAAAAGACCTGGTAATGTAGTCTTACAAAGATTAACAAAACAAACCAAACCCATTGCCATAGAGTTAATTTTGACACATACTTACTCTATAGGACAGAATAGAACTACCCCACATGGTTTCCAAGGAGAGAATGTTGGATTCAAACTGTTGGCCTTTTGGCTAGCAGCTGTGCTCTTATCTGCTATGCCACCAGGGTTTTCCTCTAAAGATTACAGCCTAGAAAACGCTATGGGGCAGGCAGAGTGCTGTCCAGTCAGTTCTGACTCATAGTGACTGTATGCATAACAAAACAAAATGCTTCATGGCCCTGCACCATCTTCACAATCATTGTTATGTTTAACCCCATTGATGTAGCCACTGTGTCTATCTGTCTCATCAAGGATGTTCCTCTTTTTTTGCTAACCCTCTACTATACCAAGAATGATGTCCTTTTCCATGGACTGATACCTCCTGATAACCATGTCCAAATTATGTGAGAGATAGTCTAGCTTCTAAGCAGCATTCTGGCTGTTTGTCTTCCAAGACATATTTATTTGTTTTGGCAGTCCATGGTAAGTTCGATATTCTCTCCCAACACTGCAATTCAAAGGCTTCAGTTCTTCTTTGGCTTTTTTTATTCATTATCCAGCTTTTGCATACATATTATAATTACAATGCAATTAGGTAATGTAGTATTACCTAATATAAAATATTAAATGAAAGATGTTCCTGGCGTAAAACATTATTTCATATGTGATTTAATAAAAATGTAATATGCTACTTTAAGAAAAGTAAGTGAAGCCTAGAATTGGAAACAGAATCTCTTCTAGGGTTTTACAGTAACTCTATTCACTGTTGTGTTCAACAACATTTGACTTTAGTCAGCTCAAGGAATGTAGGAGAGTTATTGTAATGGTAATTTTTATAACTGTAAGAGAAAGCAAGCCTACGGGAACTTCTTTACAGATGTGGCTAAAATCTCAAAATTTTAAAAGTAGAATGTACTTGTGAACCCACTTTTGGTTTAAATTTCTATTTCTTTAGATTAATTATTTTTATTTAATTTTTGTAGCAGGTTTACTGGGAATTGCACCTGACAATATAGCTAAAATATATGAAGTTAACTTATTGCTTGTGTGGCCGGTAGTTTTCTTGCATCAATTTTGTGTGGTTTACGTTAGCAACTTCTCTTTTTTTGCAATTTTAATTATTTCGTTTTTTCAATAAAAAACATCTTGCGGTAAAACACATATTACAAAAATCATGCCATTTTTCCATTTTTTAAGTATACAACTCAGTGACATTAATTTCATTTGCCATGTTGTGCTAGCATCACTGATACCCATTTCAAAAAGTTTTACATGATCCAAAGGGAAATTCATTACTGCTTCAACAATAACTCCTGTTCTATGCAGTAAACATTAATAAACTTTTGTTTTTATGCAATTGTCCATTCCAAAATATTTCTTGTAAGTGGAATCATACAATATTTGTCCTTTTGTATCTGATTTATTTCACTCACATAGTGTTTTCAGGGTTCATCCATGTCATAGCATGTGTCAGTAGCTCATTTATCTTTATGACTGAAAATATTCTATTGCATTTTGTTCATGCATTCATCTGTTGATGGGCCCTTGGGTTGTTTTCACTTTTTGGCTATTGTGAATAATGCTGTAGTGAACCTTGGCATGTATGTGTCTATTTGAGTCCCTGCCTTCAAGTTTTTTGTAATCATGGAATTGGAGAGTCATATAGTAATTTTTCAAGAAACCACCAAACTATTTTCCACAGTGGATGCATCATTTTATATTCCCACCAGCAACGGAGGGGGTTCAATTTCTTACATCCTAAAAGCAACTGTAGTGGGGGTAAAGTGTTAATCTCATTGTGGGCATTGAGCTTCTTGGTAGGTGCTTATTGGTCATTTGTTTCTCTTCTTTAGAAAGATGTCTGTTTAAGCCCTTTCCCCATTTTTTAATTGGTGTGTTTCTCCTTTTGTTGTTGAGTTGTAGGAGATCTTTATATATTTTGGACATTAACTGCTTCTCAGATATGTGGTTCCTGTTATGGATTCAATGTACATAGACCAAAAAGCAATTGTTTGAACAGAGCAGGGGGATACTGCATGATTTAAAATCAAGAAACGTGTGCATCGGCATTATATCCTTTCACCATACTGATTCGATCTGTATGCTGAGGAAATCTGAAAAGCTGTACAATATGAAGATAAATGTGGCATCAAGATTGGTGAAGACTCATTAACAATCTGCAAATGCAGATGACACAACTTTGATGAAAGTGAAGAGGACTTGAAGCAGTAGCTGATGACGATCAAAGACTACAGCCTTTAGTGTGGATTAAACCTCAGTATAAAGAAAACAAAACCCTCAAAACTGGACCAATAAGGAAAATCATGATAAATGGAGAAAAGATTGACATTGTCAAGAATTTCATTCTTCTTGGGTCCAAAAACATAGCCCACGAAACAGTAGTCAAGAAATCAAAAGACGTATTTCCTTGGGTAAATCTGTGGCAAAAGACCTCTTTAAAGTTTTATATTTTTATTTTTGTAACTTTTATTGTGCCTTAAGTGAAAGTTTACAAACCAAGTCAGCCTATCACACAAAAACTTATATACTCCTTGCTACATACTCCCAATTACTCTCCCCCTAATGAGACAGCCCACTTTCTCCCTCTACTTTATCTTTTCATGTCCATTTCATCAGGTTCTAACCCCTCTACCCTCCAGGCAGGAGATGCCAACATAGCCTCAAGTGTCCACCAGATCCAAGAAGCTCACTCCTCACCAGCATCCCTCTTCAACCCATTGTCCGGTCCAATCCATGTCTGAAGAGTTGGCTTCAGGAATGGTTCCAGCCCTGGGCCAACAGGAGGTCTGGGGGCCATGACCACCGGGGTCCCTCAAGTCTCAGTCAGACCATTAAGTCTGGTCTTTTTATGAGAATTTGGGTCTGTACCCTACTGCTCTTCTGCTCCCTCAGGGGTTCTCTGTTGTGTTCCCTGTCGGGGCAGTCATTGGTTGTAGCTGGGCACCATCAGTTCTTCTGGTCTCTGGATGATGTAGTATCTGGTTCATGTGCCCCTTTCTGTCTCTTGGGTTTGTAATTACCTTGTGTCCTTGGTGTTCTTCATTCTGCTTTGCTCTAGGTAGGTTGAGACCAACTAATGCATCTTAGATGGCTGCCTGTTAGCATTTAAGACCCCAACGCCACTCTTCAAAGTGGGTTGCAGAATGCTTTCTTAATAGATTTTATTATGCCAATTGACTTAGATGTCCCCTGAAACCATGGTCCCCAAACCCCTGCCCCTGCTACACTGGCCTTCGAAGCATTCAGTTTATTCCAGACACTTCTTTACTTTTGGTTTAGTCCTGTTGTGCTGACCTCCCCTGTATTGCGTGTTGTCTTTCTCTTCACCTAAAATAATTCTAATCTACTATCTAATTAGTAAATACCCCTCTCCCACCCTCCCTCCCTCTCCCCTCCTGTAACTGCAAAAGAATGTTTTCTTCTCAGTTTAAACTATTTCTCAAGTTCTTCTAATAGTGGTCTTATACAATATTTGTCCTTTTCAAACTGACTAATTTCACTCAGCATAATGCCTTCCAGATTGCTCCATGTTATGAAATGTTTCACAGATTCCTCACTGTTATTTATCGATGCGTAGTTTTCCATTGTGTGAATATACCGTAATTTATTTATCCATTCATCCATTGATGGGCACCTTGGTTGCTTCCATCTTTTTGCTATTGTAAACAGTGCTGCAATAAAAATGGGTGAGCATATATCTGCTCGTGTAAAGGTTCGTATTTCTCTAGGATATATTCCAAGGAGCAGGATTGCTGGATCATGTGATAGTTCTATTTCTAGCTTTTTAAGGAAGTGCCAAATCGATTTCCAAAGTGGTTGTCCCATTTTACATTCCCACTAGCAGTGTGTGAGTGTTTCAATCTCTCCACAACCTCTCCAACATTTATTTTGTGTTTTCTGGATTAATGCCAGCCTTGTTGGGATGAGATGAAATCCCATTGTAGTTTTGATCTGCATTTCTCTAATGGCTAATGATTGTGAACATTTCCTCATATATCTGTTAGCTACCTGAATATCTTCTCTAGTGAAGTATCTATTCATATCTTTTGCCCATATTTTAACTGGCTTATTTGTCTTTTTGTAGTTGAGTTTTTGAAGTATCATGTAGATTTCAGAGATCGGGCGCTGATCAGAAATGTCATAGCTAAAAACTTTTTCCCAGTTTGTAGGTAGTCTTTTTACTCTTTTGGTGAAGTCTTTGGATGAACATAGGTGTCTGATTTTTAGGAGCCCCCAGTTATCTAGTTTTTCTTCTGCATTGTTAGTAATGTTTTGTATACTGTTTATGCCATGTATTAGGGCTCCTAACGTTGTCCCTATTTTCTCTTCCATCATCGTTATCATTTTAGATTTTATATTTAGGTCTTTGATCCATTTTGAGATCATTTTTGTGCATGGAGTGAGGTATGAGTCTTGTTTCATTTTGTTGCGGATTGATATCCAGTTATGCCAGCACCATTTGTTAAAAAGACTGTCTTTTCCCCCCATTTAACTGTTTGGGGCCTTTGGGAAATATCAACTGCTCATATGTGGATGGATTTATGTCTGAATTCTCAAATCGGTTCCATTGTCCTATGTATCTGTTGTTGTACAAGTACCAGGCTGTTTTGACTACTGTGGCGGTATAATAGGTTCTAAAATCAGGTAAAGTAAGGCCTCCCACTTTGCTCTTTTTCAGTAATGCCTTATTTATCTAGGGCCTCTTTCCCTTCCATATGAAGTTGATTTGTTTCTCCATCTCACTAAAGAATGTCGTTGGGATTCGGATCAGAATTGCATTAAATGTATGGATTGCTTTTGGTAAAATAGACATTTTTATAATGTTAAGTCTTCCTCTCCATGAGCAAGGTATGTTTTCCACTTATGTAAGTCTCTTTTTGTTTCTTGCAGAAGTGTACTGTAGTTTTCTTTCTATAAGTCTTTTACATCTCTGGTAAGATCTATTCCTAAGTATTTTATCTTCTTGGGGGCTACTGTAAATGGCATTGATTTGGTGATTTCCTCTTCAGTGTTCTTTTTACTGATGTAGAGAAATCCAAATGATTTTTGTATGTTTATCTTGTTTCCCTATACTCTGCTGAACTCTTCTATTAGTTTCAGTAGTTTTCTTGAGGATTCTTTAGGGTGTTCTCTATATAAGATCATGTCATCTGCAAATAGAGACGCTTTTACTTCTTCCTTGCCAATCTGAATACAGTTTATCTCTTTATCTAGCCTAACTGCTCTGACTAGGACCTCCAACACAATGTTGAATAAGCGCAGTGATAAAGGGCATCCATGTCTGGTTCCTGGTCTTAACGAGAATGCTTTCAGGCTCTCTCCATTTAGGGTGATGTTGGCTTTGGCTTTGTATAAATGCCCTTTACTATGTTGAAGAATTTTCCTTCTATTCTTATTTTGCTAAGAATTTTTATCATGAATGAGTGTTGAACTTTGTCAAATGCCTCTTCTGCATGAATTGATAAAATCATGTGATTCTTGTCTTTTGTTTTATTCATGTGGTGGATTACACTCATTGTTTTTCTAATGTTGAGCCATCCCTGCATACCTGGTATGAATCCCACTTGGTCATGGTGAATTATTTTTTTGATGTATTGTTGAATTCTATTGGCTAAAATTTTGTTGAGGATTTTTGCATCTACTTTCATGAGGGATATAGGTCTATAATTTTCTTTTCTTGTGGTGTCCTTACCTGGTTTTGGTATCAGGGATATGGTGGCTTCATAAAATGAGTTTGGTAGTATTCCTTCCTTTTCTATGCTCTGAAATAACCTTTAGTAGTAGTGGTGTTTAGTAGAACTCTGCAGTGAAGCCATCCAGACCAGGCCGTTTTTCTTGGGAGTTTTTTGATTACCTTTTCAATCTCTTCCTTTGCTATGGGTCTGTTTAGTTGTTCTGCCTCTGTTTGTGTTAGTTTAGGTAGGCAGTGTGTTTCTAGGAATTCATTTATTTCTTCTAGGTATTCAAATTTGTTTGAGTACAATTTTTCATAGTAATCTGATATGATTTTTTAAATTTCAGTTGGGTCTGTTGTAATGTCACCCATCTCATTTCTTATTCAGGTTACTTGCTTCCTCTCCTGTTTTTCTTTTGTCAGTTTAGCCAGTGGTTTATCAATTTTGTTGATTTTTTTAAAAACCAGCTTTTGGTATTGTTAATTCTTTGAATTGTTTTTCTGTTTTCTACTTCATTTAGTTCAGCTCTAATTTTTTTGTTTTCTAATTATTTGTTTTCTTCTGATGCCTGTGGGCTTCTTTTGTTGCCCTCTTTCTATTTGTTCAAGTTGTAGGGATAGTTCTTTGATTTTGGCGTTTTCTTCTTTTTGTATTTGTGCATATGTTGATAGAAATTGGCCTCTGAGCACCACTTTTGCTGTGTCCCAAGTGTTGTGATAGAAAGTGTTTTTATTCTCATTGGATTCTCTGAATTTCTTTATTACATCCTTAAGGTCTTCTATAATCCAGGTTTTTTTTTTTTTTTTTTGAGCAAGGTGTTCGGTTTCCAAGTCTTTGATTTCTTTTTCCTGTTTTTCCTGTTATTGATTTCCACTTTTATGGCCTGATGGCCAGAGAAGATGCTTTGTAATATTTCAATGTTTTGGATTCTGCTAAGGCTTGCTTTATGACCTAATGCGTGGTCTAGTCCATAGAATGTTCCATGTGCACTAGAAAAGAAAGTATACTTGGTTGCTGTTGAGTGGAGGGTTCTGTATATGTCTGTGAGGTTAAGTTTGTTGATTGTGGCATGTAGAGGTTCTTTCTCGATGTCCTGTCCTTCACTGCATGTGGTGTTTTGAAATCTCCTACTATTATTGTGGAGATGTTTATCTCACTTTTCAATGCTGATAGAGTTTGTTTTATGCATCTTGCTGCCCTGTCATTGGGTGCATAAGTGTTTAATACAGTTATACCTTCTTGGTGTATCGTCCCTTTAATCATTGTATAGTGTCCTTCCTTATCCTTTCTGATGGATTTAACTTTAAAGTCTATTTTGTCAGAAGTTAATATTGTCACTCCTGCTCTTTTTTGATTGTTGTTTGCTTGATATATTTTTTTCTATCCTTTGAGCTTTGTTTGTGTCTCTAAGTCTAAGGTGTGTCTCTTCTAGGCAGCATATAGACGGATCTTGTTTTTTAATCCATTCTGCCACTCTGTGCCTCTTTATTGGTGCATTTAGTCCGTTTGCACTCAGGGTAATTATGTATAGGTATGAATTTAGTGTTATAATTTTTATGTCTTTTTGTGTGTGTTGTTGACAGTTTCCTTTTCCCAATAAATTTTATGTTCTGAGAAGATTGTCTTTATGTATTGTCCTTTCCTATATTTTTTGTTGCTGATTTTGTTTCTGCTGAGTCTCTATTTTTTTTCCTGTACTTTATTTTGATGAGTAGAATAGTTCTTCTCCTTTGTGGTTACCATATTATTCACCCCTATTTTTCTAAATTTAAACCTAACTTTTATTTCTTTGTATTGCTGTATCTTCCTCTCCATATGGAAGGTGTATGATTACATTTCTTAGTCCCTCTTATTATTTTAATGTTGCCCTCTTTTATATAATAACGTCACTGTTACCTGTTTTGAGCTTTTTTTTTTTTTCTTTTTAAATAATCTTGCTTTGTGTTTTTGGATTTCCCTGTCTGTGTTGACTTCTGGTTGCTCTGCCCAGTGTTCTAGTCTTGGGTTGATATCTGATATTATTGATTTTCTAGCCAAAGAACCCCCTTTAGTATTTCTTGTAGTTTTGGTTTGGTTTTTACAAATTCCCTCAACTTGTACTTATCTGGAAATGTCTTAATTTCACCTTTATATTTAAGAGACAGTTTTGCTGGATATTTGATTCTTGTCAGCCAATTTTTTTCCTTCAATTTTTAAAATATGTCACCCCATTGCCTTCTTGCCTGCATGGTTTCTGCCTAGTACTCCAAGCTTATACTTATTGGCTCTCCTTTGTAGGTGACTTTTTGTTTACTCCTCGCAGCTCTTATAATTCTCTGTTTATCTTTGGTTTTGGCAAGCTTGATTATAATATGTCTTGGTGAGTTTCTTTTAAGATCTACCTTATGTGGAGTTTGATGAGCACCTTGGATAGATATCTTCTCATCTTTCATGATATCAGGGAAGTTTTCTGCCAGCAAATCTTCAACAATTCTCTCTGTATTTTCTGCTATGCCTCCCTGTTATGGTACTCCAATCACTCGTAAGTTATTTTTCTTGATAAAGTCCCACATGATTCTTAAGGTTTCTTCATTTTTTTTAATTCTTTTATCTGATTTGTCTTCAAATATAATAGTGGCAAGTGATTTATCTTCAGGTTCAGAAGTTCTACCTTCTGCTTGCTCAATTCTGCTCCTCTGACTTTCTATTGCGTTGTCTACTTCTGTAATTTTCTTGTTTATGTTCTGAATTTCTGATTACTGTCTGTCTATGGATTTTTCCTGCTTATTAAACTTTTCATTATGTTCCTGAGTAATCTTTTTAATATCTTCATTTGGTTTATCTGTGTGTTCCTTGGCTCGTTCTGCGTATTTCCTCATTTCCTTCCTGATGTCTTGAAGGGTTCTGTATATTAAACTTTTGTATTCTGCCTCTGGTAATTCTAGGAAAGCACTTTCATCTAGAAGATCCTTGGATTCTTGTTTTGAGAGCATGTTGAGGTGATCATGGTCTGTTTCTGTATGTGACTTGATATTGACTATTGTCTCCGAGCCATCTAGAAGTTATTGTATTAGTATATGCTGGCTTACTGTAGCATAGCTTCTTGCTTTGTTTTGTTTTGGTATACCCCTCTGGGTTGCTTGAGTGAGCTAGCTTGATTATTTTCACTTTTGGAGCTCTGACATCCTGTCCCCAGCTGGCTAGAGCTGTTATCAGGTATATCAGTCTAGGAGTCCATTCAGTTTTTTTTCACGAATTCAGCTGAGGTTTCCAGGTAGCTGATCATCAAGTGTGTGGTAAGGCTCTGTCCTACAGCCTTAGAAGGGCAGGAGTGATTGGCATATATACCGATATCTGATTGCAGCAGGGGGTCACGCTCTGAACAAGGCAGGGAGTTGAGAACTGACCCCCTAGTGTCTCTGAGGAAAGCCCTTCCCCCTTTCCTAGAGTGTGCAGGTGAGTGGGTTCTGCAGACAGACCATGAGCACCTCAAAGTTTTTGGTTGGAAGGACTGGGAGGTATCTTTGGACCCCTGTTATGGGTGGCTGGGTTACCTGAGTGAAGCTACCAGTCCTTAGGTCCCTGGTGTGGGTAGGTGAGGACCTTGTTTAATAGGCAAAGCAATGTCAAACATCAAACACCCACCTCTCCACCGTACAGCTGAAATGGTTAGAGTCTGTCAACAAGGGCCTATTCTCCCAAAATAGGCCCACGTAGTTCCATGCAGAAGGGAAAGGTCCTCAAGATCCACAGATGGCTTATGCCTGGATGGGAGCCACTTGTGTCCTGAGCTCCCCCTGTTAGTGGAGGTAGCAAATGATCTTTTCCCCCAGTTGCAAATTTTTTTCTTCCCCAAGGCTGGGAGAATGGCTCTAGGTGCTCAACAGTTCCTATCTCAGGCCCAGGGAATTCAGCCACTGAAGGTGGGTTGGGGGTTGGGGAGGCATGGTAAAATATATGGAAGCACTTAGCTTTTGCAGAGAGCACCATTCTTCTCAGATTTGGGAGGTGTGAGTAGGCTGTGTGGCTTGCTGCTTCTCCCTGAGAAAACTGCAGCCTAACACCATTAGCAGCCTGTAGCCACCACTCCAGGAATGGTGCCTGAGGGCTCACCGCGATTCAGGCCCGGTAACTCCTTTCCGCGTCTGAACGGTCTCTTCCTTCCCCTGCCCCTCACTTCGTTTTTTAATCTTGTCTTTGAATCTCAGGGCTTCCAGCTTGTCACAACTGTGCTCTTGTCACTTTTTTTTTTTGTAGAGTGCTCTCTGGAAGTGCCTGTCTATTCCGCCATCTTGGCTTTGCCCCACTTTAAAGTTTTAAAAGCAAATATATCACTTTGAGAACTAAAGTGTGCCTGGCCCGTCCCGTGATATTTTTAGGCACTTTATATGCATGTGAAAGGTGGACAGTGAATAAGGAAGACTGAAGAATTATCGATGTCTTTGAATTATGGTGTTGGTGAAGAATATTGAATATTCCATGGACCGCTAGAAGAATGAACAAGTCTGTCTTGGAAGAAATACAGCCAGAGAGCGCTTTGGAAGAGAGGATTGAGAGACTTCATCTCCACATACTTGGGTCAAGTTATCAGGAGGGACCAGTCCCTGGAGAAGGACATCATGCTTAGTAAGGCAGAGGTTCAGAGAAAAAGAGGAAGACCCTTAACAGGAAGGATAGACCCAGTGCTTGCAACAGTGGGCTCAAACGTAATGATTATGAAGATAGTGCAGGACTAGGCAGTACTTAGTTCTGTTGTATATAGGATCCCTATGAGTCAGAATTGACTTGGTGACACCTAACAACAACATGAATTGAATTGTGTTCCCCAAAATACATGTTGTAAATACTAACTCCTGTGCTGTTGTTAGGTACTGCCCAGTTGGTTCCAACTAATAGTGACTCTGTGTACAACAGGACGAAACACTGCCCAGTCCTGAGCCATCTTCATAATTGTTATGTTCCAGCCCATTTTTGAGCATCTTGGTATGTGCTTATTGGTCATGTGTACATCTGCTTTGGAGAAAGGCCTGTTTAAATCTTTTGCCTATTTTTTAATTGGAGTATTAGTCTTCACATCATCCAGTTTCCCTGATTATTTGCTCAGCATGCAGATGGAATAAGTATAGTGCAAGTATATGGCCCTGATGCACAACTTTCCTGATTTTAAGATGTAACATAAGCACAATTAAGCGTTTGGATTTCCCACTATTTGCAATATCATCCATAATTTGTTATGATCCACATAGTTGAATGTCTTTGCATAGACAATAAAACACAAGTAAACATCTTTCTGGTATACTCTGCTTTTAGCCAAGATCCATCTAACAGCAACAATGGTATCTGTTTTTTCCATGTTCTCTTCTGAATTGGCTTCAATTTCTGGAATTTCCCTGTTGTACTGCCGCAACAGTTTATGAACCATCTTCAGCAAAATTTTACTTGTGTGTGATATTAATGATATTGTTTGATAATTTTCAAATTCAGACTTCTATACTGGTGGTTATAATCCCATTTGGGAATGGGCATCTTTGTTATGTTAATGAAGTAGTGTTATGTAGGACATGTCTTAAATCAGTCACTTTTGAGATATAAAGGAAAGAACCAAAAAAGAAAGAACAAATGGAGGGGAAGATATATGCCACATTATCACCAAGGAATCCTGGAATAGAATCTGAAAGGAAATAAGGTCCTTCCACCAAAGCAGACAGAGAGAGAAAGCCTTTCCATAGAGTAGGTGCCCTGAATTTGGACTTCTAGCTTCCTAAATCATGAAAAAGTAAAATTCCGTGATATTTGTTACCGTAATACTAAATAACAAGTGCAGTTCCCAAATATTGTCCCTAATTTTATGGTTATCTCTTCACTTTCTTGATAAAGTCCTTTGATGCACACAAGTTTTAAACTGTGATAAAGTCCAGTTTACCTAGGTCATCTTTTGTTGTTCCTGGTTTGAAAGTGTCATATCTAAGAATGTGTTGCCAAAAACAAAATCTTGCTGCTTTATCCTTATGTTTTCTTTTAAGAGTCTTACAGTTTTTGCTTTCACATTTAGGTTATGATTCATTTTGAATTAATTTTTGCATATGACGTGTGGTTTGGGTTCAAATTCATACTACTTGTAGAGACCTAGTTGTCCTACCACCATTTATTGAAGAGACTATTCTTTTACATTGGATTAACTTAGCATCATTGCTGAAGAGCAGTTGACCACTGATGTGTGGGTACAGCTTTAGGCTCTCAATGCCATTCTGTTGGACCACGTGTCTTCCTTTATACCAGTACGGGACTGTTTTGACTACCGCAGCTTAATAGTGTGTTTTGAAATTGGAAAGTTTTTGAGTTCTTTTATGTTGTACTTTATTTTCAAGATTGCGTTGGCTACTCTAGGCCCCTTGACATTTCATGTAAATTTGAAGTTTGCTTTTCCATTTCTATGAGGAAGATTATAGAATTTTTGATAAGGATTGCATTACATCTATAGATTTTAATAATATTAAGCCTTCCAATCCATAAACAGGCAATATCTTTGTATTTATTTAAGCCATCTTTAATTTCTTTCAGCAGTGTTTTATAGTTTTCATTGTACAAGTCTTTTACCTCCCTTGTTTAATGGGTTACTAGATTTTTTTTTTTTAGATGCTGTTAAACTGGAATTACTTTCCTAATTTCCTTTTCATATTGTTCATTGCTGGTGATGTTAGCAGCTTTTATTCTGGATATTCTGCAGGTATTAATTTACCGTACAGTGGCCAGTGTACCAAAAATATTAATCATTTTGGAAGAAAATTTGGGAAAAAATTATTTTGCCTCCTTTGGAAAAATGCAGTCCCTTTAACAGTTATTTAATCTGTACTTCTTGTGGAATTGTTCTGATATTTTCAAAATAGATTGACCAAGTGGTTGAACTTAATTGTTCTATTTTCTGTAGCTCCACTTAAAGTTATACAGTAATGGAACTGTAGTGATTTTAAAAATGATGGATGATATCACATTTGAGACTAAAGCAGAATGTAAACGAACATGCTTATGGTAAAGCCTGAGCATCATGACTTGAGACAGAACATTGGGGAAATCTTTAATGTACTAAATCCCTTGACTAGGCTTTTGCTTTAAGGAGGAAACATTTTATGGTTTTGAAATTTGCCAGATTGGAACACCATATAACTGAGCCCAATGCTATTATTTCTACTTTCTCGGAACTTTTATTTAATATTAATTTATAGGCTTACTATATTTTCTTATAATGTGTATTTCTGATCATGAATGAACCTTCTTTTTAAATGTACTTTGTTGTTTTTGTTGAGGGTATGCATAACAAAATATACACTAATTGTTGCTACATGTATAATTCAGTGACATTAATTACAATCTTTGAGTGGTGCAGCTATTCTCACTCTCTTTTTCTGAGTTTTTCCTCCACCATTAATATAAATTCTCTGACCCCCAAGTTTCCTATCTAATCTTTTGAATTACTGTTGTCATTTAGATCCCATAGAGATCATTCTTAAAAGAGAGTAATACTCAAGACAGGCATGTTTACTAATTTAGCTAAACTATTCTTTTGTTTTAAGAAGACTTATAGGGAATATTTTTGGTTTAAGTTTTAAAGATTATCTCAGGGCAGTTGTTTCAGGAGGTCTTCTAGCCCACATAAGGCTGAATATTCTCGTAAACAAATAACTGTTTCTCTATTTTTCATCCTTAAATGTGTAGGTAGTGTTTGATTGAACACGGAGTTGGAAGGTCATGTTTTTAAGGCTCTAAGGGACCAGCTCCTTGAAGTCTTCTCTGGCTTCTGTTTAGATTGTCAGGAATCACTTTTGGTCTAAATGTCTTCATTTCTTTTCCTCATTTCTTTCTTTTTAAAGGAAAGTAAATGGAAAAGTTATCTGGTTTCAAAAACAGCTTCTGAATGTTTTGACATGTCCTAGTTCATTTTTCTTTCAGTTCACTCTGATTTTTGAAGTGGAATAACATTTACTTTCACAGGTAGATTCAACTTCAGTAACTCTTGGGTCCAGTGAGGTATTCAAAGTCACCTGGTGATCCTGGTGTGGCTTCTTTACTTTCAGTGTTGACTCTTTATCCAGTAAATTCAACAAAATTAATATGATAGAATAAAAGTGAAGTTAAATCTACTGAGTTCAGTTGTCCCCATTTAAAGAAAATAAATCAAACAAATATTATGGAGGCTCTGGGCCTTCTCTGTGTTGGGATAGTATAGGACAACCATACTAACCATTTATGTGGGAAATGAACACAAACCTATAAAATGGAGGCTAACAGTTGCAAGGTATCTGTCATAGATTGAATTGTGTTCCCCAAAAATGTGTGTATCAATTTGGCTTGACCGTGATCCCCAGCATTGTGTGATTGTATCCCCTTTTGTCATCTGATACAATTTTCCTACATATTGTAAATCCTGTCTTTATCATGCTAATGAAATGGGATCAGTGGCAGTTATGTTAATGAGGCAGAGCTCTATCTACAAGATTAGATTTTGTCTTAAACCAAGCTTTTTTGAGATATAAAAGAAAGAAGCCAGCATAGAGACATGGTGACCTCATATTACTGAGAAAGCAGTGCCAGGAGTACAGTGTGTCTTTTGGATGTGAGGTTCCTGCACAGAGAAGCTCTTAGACCCAGGAAGATTGATCACAATGACATCAAGAACTGACAGAAAGAAAGAAAGCTTTCCCGTAGAGCTGGTGCTCTGAATTTGGACTTCTAACCCTCCAGACTGTGGGAGAATAAATTTCTCTTTGTAAAGGCCATCCACTTGTGGTATTTCAGTTATAGCAGCACTAGGTAACTAAGACAGTATCCGATTGTTGAGCCTGTGTGTCAACATGGCTGGGCTATCATTCTCAGTGGTTTGGCAGTTATGATGTAGTTTGGTAGTTGTATAATGTGATCACCTCCATGATGAGATTCGATATAACATGATCACCTCTATGATGGGATCTACTGTGAGTAGCCAATCAGTTGAAAGGATTTTTCTTGGTGGGGGGTGTGGCCTGCATTGAGTGTAACTGGACATCCTGGCAAGGCTTGTGGGCTTTTGCTCACTCTCAATCCTGCAGCTGGCACGTGTTTGTCTTCCAATTCTTGGGACTTGAGCTAGCAGCTTACACTGTGGTCTTGCATGCCAATCTTGGAATTTGTTGGTCTTCACAGCCAGTGAACAAGAGCACTGCTGTCTGACCTGCTGATCTTGAGTTTGCCAGCCCATGTGGTTACATGAATCAGGAGGACCTTTTAGACTGACCCATGAACTTTGGACGTTCCAGCCTTTACAACCATGTGAGTCATATCCTTGATATAAGTCTCTCTGTATATGTGTATTTATACACTTTGCTGGTTTAGTTTCTCTGGAGAACCCCAGACAAGAAATTTGGTACTGTTAGTGGTTCTAGAGAAACAAAATTGTAAGGCTGAGTTATCTAAATTTGTTCTCAAGTCTCATTAATCTTAAAGATGTTAATGACTCTGCTTTCGAGTAACAAGGAGAGCAAAGCTAATCCATGGCACGAGGTGGCAATGGAAATATACAAAACATCAACACCAAGAGATCAGATGCTGGTGAAAGGCAAGGCTCTGGGTGATTGCATGCTTGAAAGCTTTCTACAATTTTGTCATAATAAGAAGTATAAAGAAGTGGGCCGATTGGTCCTAATTTTGCTAGACAAAGTGGTGAAAGAAAGAGATGAACTTAGGTCTTCGGAGTCAAAGTTCAAACACCAAACAAACCACTTCAAATTTTCCACTTGTGCCTTGAAAGAAAGCCTAATTTATTGTAATAAAAGAGCTGATATTGCTGAAAACCAAACCCAGAGGCTTATTGTAAGAGCGGTTGAATTACAATGCCAACTCAGTTCCCAACCTCAAGTGATGTCTGAAGTCAAAGTGAGGTGTTGATTGGGAAGAAATTTGAATCCGAATCCTGGGATGGGGACATATGGGCAGATGCCCAGGAAGCTGGAGATACTAAGCTCCTAAATTCCATTGAATTACCCCTGCCAAGAACCAGCCCTCTCACTCACATCTGAAGAGATTACTCCATATTTATCTGCTAAGGCACCATCTACTTATCTTATGAGATTAACACAGCTGTGTTTAAAAAGCCTTTGTCATTTTCTGGAAATCATCTGAGGCAGATGCTTTACAAGACAATGCTAAAAGCTCTAAAAGCACATCCCTACCACCAAATTTGGCTTCTAGACCTATAACTAGACTTAAGTCTCAGTGAGCCTCAAAAGGTGAAGTACAAAGTGTGACCCAGGAGGAGGTATGCTACACTCCAAAAGAACTTCTTAACTTTTCTAATATGCACAAATACAAACCTGGGGAATATGTGTGGGAATGGCTATTAAGGATGTGGGATAATGGTGCAAAGAACATAAAGATGGGTCAGTTTGAGTTTACTGATATTTCATCTCACTCAATATTTCAGCTTCAGAGTTTAGGAAAGAATCTAATAGTTTATTTGGTTGGGTCATGAAGCATGTGTTACACAGTGGCCTACACTAAATCAAATTGAAATACAGGCCTGCCTTGATATACTGTAGAAGAAGGTATCCAAAGGCTAAGTGAAACTGGCATGTTAGAGTGAATTTATCAGGTTTGGCCACAGACCAAAATATGAGTGCCCAGGGGATACACCCTTACCACAATGGTGAGGCACAAATATGTGAAGGGAGCCCCAGCTTCCCTGGAGACTACTGTGATTGTTATTTTATGTAAGTCAGGCTTGACGGTGGGAGCTGCCCTAATTGAATTAAGGTGCCTAACTACAGTACAGCTGATTGGACTCTGTGGTGGTAGGGAACAAGTGCCCCACTCATTCAACAAAGACTTGATGGTCATGGTTACCATAATGGACAGCTGAATCAAAGCAGTAAGTACTCAGAATAGTCAGACTCATATGGATTTACAGCATTGGATACTTAGTCACAGTGCCCTAGAAGTGAAATACATAGGAAATTTACTAAGTATTTACTTGATCTGTACAAGTGAAAGAATTCTTGGTCAGGTGAATAGCAGTCTAGCTCGAATCACCAGAGTAAGAATCATGGCTCCTCAGTCAGTTACAAATTTGAGTGAAATTATAGACCGACAACCCCTGAATCCCAGGATCCTTTGAGGAAGGGCTGCAATACACCGCCAAAACTTTTAATGTTAATCTTTCGCCCAGCCTTGCCCAAAGGGATCTATAGCCTTTTTCTAGAGTGACTGTTCACTGGGAAGAAGGAAACAAGCAGCCTTTTAGGGGATTACAGGATATTGGCTATGAACCGACACTAATTCCAGGAGAACCAGAATGTCAGTGTGGCCCACTAGTCAGAGTGGGGGCATATGGAGGGCAGGTTATTAATGGAGTCTTGGCTCATGCCAATCTCACAGTAGGTCCAGTGGGTGCCCAAGGCCATCAGTAGTGTTTTCCCTAGTTCCAGAATGCATAATTGGAATAGATACTCTCAGCAACTCACAGAAGCCCCATATTGAGTACCTGAAAAATGGAGTAAGGGCTATTGTGGTAGGAAAAGCCCATTTGAAGCCACTAGAACTGACCCCACCTAGGAAAATAATAAACCAAAAGTCAATGCTGCATTTCTGGAGGGATTGCTGAGATTACTGCCACCAACAAGGACTTGAAGTATGAAGGGGTAGTAATCTACACCACATCCCTGCCAACTTGCCTCTTTGGCCTATGCAAAAAAACAGATGGATCTTGGAGAATAACAGTGGATTATCAAAAATTTAACCAGGTAGTGACTCCAGTTGCAGGTTCTATTCCAGATGTGGTTTCAGTGATTGAGCAAATTAATACATGTCCTGGTACCTGGTATAGAGCTGTTGATTTGGCTAATGACCTTTTTATCCACACCTGTTTCAAAGGACTACCAGAAGCAGTTTGCCTCAGCCGGCAAGACCAGCAATACATCTTCAGTGTCATACCTCAGAGCTATATGAAGACTCGAGCCATATGTCATAATTAAGTCTGAAAGGACTTTGATTGACTTTCCCTTCCTCAAGACATCACACTGGTCCAATTACATTGATGGAATTATGCCGACTGGATGGAAGAAGTGTCAATGGCTCTGGACTTACTGGTAAAATATTTATGTGCTAGAGGGTGGGATATTAATCTGACAAAAATTCCAGTGTCTTCCACCTCAGTGAAATTTCTAGGGGTCCAGTTCGTGTGGGGGCATGTTGAGATATTCCTTCAGAAATGCAGGATTAGTTATTGCACCTGGCTCCTCCCACAACTAAAAAGAAGGCACAGTGCCTAGTGGGCCTCTCAGTTTTTTGGAGGCAATGTATTCCATATTTGGGTGTGCTACTCTGGCCTATTTATTGAGGGATTTGAAAAGCTACTAGATTTGACTGGGTCCCAGAACAAAAGAAATCTCTGAAGTAGATTCAGGCTGCTGTGTTAGCGGCTCTGCCACTTGGATCATATGGTCTGGCTGCCCCAATTGTGCTTGAAATATCAGTGGCAGGTAGAGATGCTGTTTGGAGTCTTTGGCAGGACATTATTGGTGAATCACAGCAAAGAGCCTTAGGATTTTGGAATAAAGCCTGGCCATCTTCTGCAGATAACTACTCTCCTTTTGAGAATCAGCTTTTGACTTGTTAATGGGACTTAGTAGAGATTGAACACTTAGCTATAGTCATCATGCATCCTCAGTTGCCCATCATGAAGTGGGCTTTTTCTGACCCACAGAGTCATGAAGTTGTGGTTTCAGTGCATAACGGCACCCCATCATTAAGTGAAAGTGGTGTATACTAGATTGGGTCCAAGCAGGACCTGAAGGCACAAGTAAGTTGCATGAGGAGGCAGCCCAAATGCCTGTGGCCTCCATTCCTGCCAATTACCTTCCTTCTCTCAGTCTGAACCCACGGCCTCCTGCCTTATTTATAGATGATTCTGCACAATATGCAGACATCACTTGACATAGATGTGGACAGCACTACAGCCACATTTCTGGGTCATCTGTGAAGGACAATGGTGCAAGCAAATGTTCCCAATGGGCAGACCTTTGAACAGTGCACCTAGTTGTTCACTTGGCTTGCAAGGAGAAATGGCCAGGTGTGTGAATATATACTGATTCATGGATTTTGGTCAATGGTTTGGCTGGGGTGGTCAGCTACTTGGAAAGAACATGAATGGATAATTAGAGACAAGGCGGTATGATGAGGGGGTATGTGGGTAGATCTCTTGGAATGGTCCAAAGAAGTGAAAATATTTGTCTCATATGAATGGTCATCAAAGGGTCACTTCAGCAGAAGGAGATTTTAACATCAAATGGATGGAATGACTTGTTCTGTGCAGACCGGTCATCCTCCTTCCCCAGCAACTCCCATTATTGCTCAAACAGCTCTGGAAAATGTGGTCATGGTGGCAGAGATGGAGTTTATGCATGGGTTCAGCAACATGGGCTTCCACTCACCAAGGGTTACTTGGCTACTGTCACTGATGAGTGCCCAATCTGCCAGCAGCAGAGACCAACACTGATTCCTAGATATGGCACCACTCCTCAAGGTCATCAACAGCAAACTGGTGGTGAGTTTATTACATTCAATCATGGAAAATCCAGCATTTTCTTCTTACTGGAATAGAAGTTACTCTGGTTATAGATTTGCCTTCCCTGCATGCAATGCCTCTGCCAAAACTACCATCCATGTACTAACAGAATGCCTTATGTGCCGTCATCCCACACTGTATCACCTCAGGCGAAGGGAGTCACTTCACAGCAAATGAAGTGCAGCCATAAGCATATGTCCATGGAACACTGGTCTTATTATGTTTCTCATCATCCTGAAACAGCTGGCTTGGTAGAATGATGGAATGATCTAAAGACACAATTCAGTGCCAGCTAGGATTCATGGGTCCAGGAATCAAGGGTTGGAACTGGAAGCGGAGCCACTCAGCGGTACCCCTAGTGGCCCACTCATGACATTTTTTCTTCCTGTCCCCGTGACCTTACATTTGTACCATTTGACGCCGTTCTGCCTATTAAGCAGGGTCCTCACCTACACACATCAGGGGCCTGAGGACTGGTGGCTCCATACATGCCACTTGCAAAAGGGGTCCAAGAATAAATGGTACCTCCCAGTCCTTATAGTGAACAGCATTGGGTGCCCATAGTCTGACTATAAAACGCACCCACCTATGCACTCTAGGGAAAAGGGACATGCTTTCCTCCCTCAGGGGCAGCTGATGGACACTCAGGGGCAGCTGACAGCACCCTGCCTTGCTCAGGACGTGATCGCCTATTGCAGCCAGATACTTGTGCCTACACCAGTCACCCCTACCCATCTAGGACTGTAGGTGAGAGTCTGCCCACACATTTGGTGATTCATTATCTGGACACCTGAGCTGAATCCATACAAGAAAAGTAAATGGACTCCTGGACTCATATACTTAGCAACAGACCTAACCACCTGGTGACAGGACATTAGAGCTTCAAAGGTGTCAATAATCAAACTAGTTCCCACTAGCAGCCCATCTGGGCATATCAAAACAAAACATAAGAGGAAGCTACGCTACAGTAAGTAAACAAAATAAATAAATACAATAACTTATTGATGGCTCAGTGACAACAATCAATATCAAATCTCATAGACAGGCAGGACATGATGGCTTCAGCAAGCTCCCAAAAGAAAAGAATCAATAAACATTCTGGAGCAAGGGAACATCCTGGAATTACCAGAGATAGAATACAGAAGATTAATATATAGAGCTCTTCAAGAGATCTGGAAGGAGATCAGATAAAATGCATAATAAGCCAAGAAACCGACAGACAAAGCAATAGGGGAATGTAAGATTATAGAAAAGCATAATGACAAATTTAACAGACTGCAAGAATTCATAGAGAGACAGCAAAGAGAAATCCACGAGATTAACAATAAAATTTCTGAATTAGACAACTCAATAGAATGTCCATTAAATGGGGAAAAGACAGTTGCTTTAACAAATGGCGCTGGTATAAGTGGATATCCATCTGCAAAAAAAGAAACTCATACCTCACACCATGCAGTAAAGCTAACTCAAAATGGATCAAAGACCTAAATGTAAAATCTAAACAATAAAGATCATGGAAGAAAAAACAGAGATAATGCTAGGAGCCCTAATGCATAGCAAAACCAGAAAACAAACCATAATTAACAGTACACAAACATCAGAAGAGAAACTACATAACCGTGAGCTCTTAAAAAATAAAAAACTTATGCTTATCTAAAGACTTCACCAAAAGAGAAAAATACAACCTACAGACTGGGAAAAAATTTTGGCTATGACAAATCCAATCAGCATCTAATCTCTAAGATGTAAAAGATACTGCAAAACCTTAACAACAAAAAGACAAATAAGCCATTGAAAATAGGGAAAAGATATGAACAGGCACTTCACCAAAGAAGACATTCAGGTGGCTAACAGAAAAACGAGGAAATGTTCACGATTATTAGCCACTAAAGAAGAGCATATCAAGACTGCAGTGTGATACCATGTTATCCCAACAAGGCTTCCATTAATCCAAAAATCAGGAAATAATAAATGCTAGAGAGGTTGGAGAGACTGAAACACTTATACACTGCAGGTGGGGATGTAAAATGGTACAACCACTTTGGAAGCTGATTTGGTGCTTCCTTAAAAAGCTAGAAATAGAACTACCATAGGATCCAGCAATCTCACCTCTTGGAGTATATTCTAGAGAAATAAGAGTCCTCATATGAATAGTTATATGCACACCCATGTTCATTTTAGCAGTGTCCACAATAGCAAAAAGATGGAAACAACATAGATGCCCATCAATGGATGAATGGATAAACAAATTATGGTATATTTGCACAATGGAATACTATGCAATGATAAAGAACCATGAACCCATGAAACACCTCATAACATGGATGATCTTGGAAGGCATTAAACTGGATGAAATTAGCCACTCACAAAAGGACAAATATTGTATGAGACCACTATTATAAGAACTCAGGAAAAGGTTTAAATACACAAGAAAACATTCTTGGGTGGGAGGGTAAGGAGAGAGGGAGAGGAGTATTCACTAACAAAATTCACTAACTAGATAGTAGAAAATAATTATCTTAGGTGAAGGAAAGGACAGCACACAATACAGGGAAAATCAGCACAACTGGACTAACCCAAAAGCTTAGAAGTTTTCTAAATACAACCAAACACTTCGAAGGACAGAGTAGCAGGGGTGGTGGTTTGGGGACCATGGTTTCAGGGGACATGTAGGTCAATTGACATAAGAAAGTTTACTAAGAAAATGTTCTGAATCCAAATTTGGCAAGTGGCATCTGGGGTCTTAAAAGCTAGCAAGTGGCCATCTAAGAGGCATCTGTTGGTCTCAACTCACTAGAAGCAAAGGAGAATGAAGAACAACAAAGACATAAGGAAAACATGAGTCCAAGGGACAGAAAGGGTCACATAAACCAGAGGTTCCATCAGCCTGTACCGGAGTAACTAGATGGTGGCCAGTTACTACCAATGACTGACCTGAAAAGGAATGCAACAGAGAGTCCCTGATGCAGCAAGAGAAAAGTGGGGTGCAGAAGTCAAATTCTAGTTAAAATACCAGACTTAATGGTCTGACTGAGACAGGAAGAACCCCAGAAGACTTGGCCGCTGGACTTTCTGTTAGCCCAAAGCTAAAATGTTTTCCAAAGCCGACTCGTCAGACAAAGATTAAACTGGAGCATAATATATAAAAAGATAATTGCGAAGTGTGTACTTCTTAGCCGAAGTGTATACAAGAGACTAAATGAGCAGCTCCAGTCCAGAGGCAAGATGAGAAGGCAGAAAGGGACAGGAGCTGGTTGAATGCACATGGGACATATAGGGTGGAGAAGGGTGTGCTGTCAAATTACAGGGAGAGCAACTAGTTCACATAGCAATGTGTGAATGAATTTTTGTGTTTTGTATGAGAAACTGACAAACTGTAACTTCTGCTTAAAGCACATTTAAAAAATGATCTCAATAGCTGAAATTTATTAAGTTCTTATACAGGTGCTGTGTGTATTTTTCCCTCACTCCTACAATAGCTTTCATAGATTCTTATTTTTATGTTTTCAAACAGCTTTTTAAAGTATATAATTAACACACCATATAGATCACTAATTTAAAGTGTACAATTCCATGATCTTTAGTATATTTACACAGGTATGCATCGATCTTTACCTTCAATTTTAGAACCTTTTTATGACCTCAAAAAGAAACCCAGTACCTTGTAGCTGTCACCCTCATTACCTGAATTTACCCCCACAATCTAGCCTTAAGAAACAACCAGCTTGCTTTCTGTTTCTATAGATTTCTCATTTTTGCTCTATTGTACGAATGGAATCACAAGATGTATAGTGGTCTTTTGTGACACCCTTCTTTAATGTAGCATAACGTTTTTAAGGTTCATCCATGTTTTAGCAAGTCACGGCACCTCATTCACTTTTATGGCCATTATTCCATTGTATGAATACACTACAGATCATCTGCTCATCTATTGATGGATATCAAGTTGCTGTCTTTAATAATAATCTCAATAGCTGAAATTTATTAAGTGCTTATGCAGGTACGGTGCTAAGAACTTTACACCAATATTTTGCTTGAGTTGTTTCTACTTTTTGTTTATGATGAATGATGCTGATATAAACACCTGTGTACAAATTTTTGTGTGGATTTATTTCTCTTGGGCATATACCCTAGAAGTGGAATTACTGAGTCATGTGGTAACTATGTTCAAGTATTGTAACATTCTTCATTCTCATGAACAACTGATGAAGATTCTGATTTTGTCACTTTTTTTTCTCTTTTTCAGGTTTTTTAAAATTGTGATTTAGATGAAAGTTTACACAGCGAACTAGTTTCTTGTTACACAGTTAATATACAAATTGTTTTGTGACAGTGTTTGCTAACCCCAGAAGTATCAACACATTCCCTTCTCCATCCCAGGTGTCCTGTTTCCAATAGTCCAGTCCTCTCTATTCTAATCTTCTCATCTTTGCTTTTGGGCTGGTATGCCCATTTAGTTTCATACACATTATTCAACTATGAAGCACATTCTTCACATGTATTACTGTTTATTTTATGGACCTATCTAATCTTTGGTGTTTATGGGTTTAATCTTTGGTTGAAGGTGAACTTCAGGAGTGACTTCAGTTCTGTAATAAAAGGGTGCCTGGGGATACTGTTGAGGTTTTTCCAGTCTCTGCCAGACCAGTAAGTCTGGTCTTTTTTTTTGTGAATTTGAATTTTGTTCTACATTGTTTTCCTGCTTTGTTCAGGACTTTTATTGTAATCCTTGTCAAATGAATTGGTGGTGGTAGGTGGGCACCATCTAGTTGTTCTGTACTCAATCTAGGGAAGGCTGTGGTAGTTGTGGTCCTTTAGTCCTTTGGACTAATGTTTCCCTATTGTCTTTGGTTTTCTCCATTCTTCTTTGCTCCAGAGAAAATATGACCATTGGATAGATCCAAGATGGCCACTTGCAGGCTTTTAAGACCCCAGACACTACTTACCAAAGTAGGATATAAACTATGTTATGCCAGTTGAGCTAGATGTTACCTAAGATTGTGGTCCCCAGCCCTCAGCCAGGTAACTTGATCCCTCAGGGAGTTTAGATGTGTCTATGAAACTTCTGTGACTTTGCCTTGGTCAAGTTGTGCTGTACTGTCTTTCCCTTCACCAAAGTTACTACTTATCTATCACCTAGTTAGTGTTACTCCCTCCAGTACTTTCCTTTCTTTGTAAACATCTAAGATTGTTTCTAAATCTTTTCTTGAGTTTTTATAATAGTGGTCTCATACAGTATTTGTTCTTTTGTGATTGATTTACTTCACTCAGCATAATGCCCTCCAGATTCATCCATATTCTGAGGTGTTTCGCAGATTCATCATTGTTCTTCAGCATTGCATAGTATTCCATTTGTGCATGTACCGTAGTTTGTTTATCTATTCGTTGATGGGCACTTAGGATGTTTCTATCTTTTTTTTTTAAACTGTACCTTAGATGAAAGTTTGCAGAACAGAACAGCTTCTCATTGAACCATTAGTACACACACCATTTTGTGACATTGGTTGCCAACCCCATGACATGTCAACATTCTCCTTTTCCCTACCTTGGGTTCCCTATTACCAGCTTTCCTGTCCCCACCTGCCTTCTTCTCCTTACCCCTGGGCTGGTGTGCCCATTTAGTCTCTTTTTGTTTTATGGGTCTGTCTAATCTTTGGCTGAAGGATGAACCTCAGGAATGACTTCATTAGTGTACTATAAGGATGTTTGGGGGCCATACTCTCGGAGTTTCTCCAGTATCTGTCAGGACACCTAGTCTGGTCTTTGTTTTTGAGTTAGAATTTTGTTCTACATTGTCTCCAGCTCTGTCTGGGACCCTCTATTATGATCCCTGTCAAAGGCGTCAGTGGTGGTAGCCAGGCAGCATCTGGTTGTACTAGACTCAGTCTGGCAGAGCACGTGGTAGATGTGGCCCACTAGTCCTTCAGACTTATCTTTCCGTTATGTCTCTAGTTTTCTTCATTATTCCTTGCTCCTGAAGGGGTAAGACCAGTAGAGTATCCTAGAAGGCCACTCACAGGTTTTTAAGACCCCAGACACTACTCACCAAAGTATAATGCAGAACATATTCTTTATAAACTCTATATGTTCACTCAGCTAGATGTTCCCTGATACCATGGACCCCACAGCCCTCAGCCCAACAATTCGGTCCCTCAGGGAATTTGGATGTGTTTGTGGAGCTGCCATGGGCTTGTACAGGTTGTGCTGGCTTCCCCAGTATTGTGTACTGTCTTACCATTTATTGAAGTTACCACTTATCTGGTGTCTGTTAAGTGCTTTTCCATGCCCACTGCTCCCCTTCCTTGTAACCTTCAAATATTGTTTCCTTTTGTATGTAAACCCTTTCATGAGTTTTTACAGTAGTGGTTTCATACAATATTTGTCCTTTTGTGACTGACATTTCACTCAGCGTAAAGTCCTCCATATGCATCAATCTTATGAGATGCTTCACAGATTCATGGTTGTTCTTTAGTGTTGTGTAATACCTCATTGTGTGAATGTACCACAGTTTGTTTATCCACTTATCTGTTGATGGGCACCTAGGTTGTTTCCGTCTTTTTGCTATTGTCAACTAAGCTGCAGGGAACATGGGTTTACACATATTTGTGCAACAACTCTTATTTCTCTAGGATATATTCCTAGGAGTGGGATTGCTGGATCAAATGGTATTTCTATTTCTAGCTTTCTAAGGAAGCACCATTTCGTCTTCCAGAAAGGTTGTATCATTTTGCCTTCCCACCAGCAGTGCATGAGAGTTCTGATCTCCTCATATCCTGTCCAACATTTGTTATTTTCTGTTGATTGATTCATACCAGTAATACTGGTGTGAGATGTATCTCACTGTGGTTTTGATTTGCATTTCTTTGATGGCTAGAGATCATGAGCATTTCCTCAGATGTCTGTTGGCCCCTTGAATGTCTCCATTAGTGAAGTATCTGTTCATTTCCTTTGCCCATTTTTTAATTGGATTATTTGTCTTTTTGTTGTAGAGGTGTTGGATTTTCTTGCAGGTTTTAGAGATTAGACCTTTGATTTGTAATAGTAAAAAAAATTTTTTTCCCAGTCTGTATGTTCTGTTTTTACACTTTTGGCGAAGCCTTTTGAGTAACATAAGTGTTTAATTTTTAGAAGATCCCAATTATCTAGCTTATCCTCTGGAGCTTGTATATTGTTGGTTGTGATTTGTATCCTGTTAATGCCATGTATCAGGGCCTCTAGCATTGATCCTATTTTTTTCTTCTATGAACTTCATGGTTTTTGCCTTTATATTTAGGTCTTTGATCCACTTTGAGTTAGTTTTTGTATATGGTGTGCGGTATGGGTCCTGTTTCATTTTTTTGCAGATGAACATCCAGTTTTGCCATTTCCATTTGTTGAAAAGATCGTCTTTTCCCCATTTAAGGGATTTTGGGCCCTTGTCAAAGATCAGTTGACCATAGGTAGATGGATTTACATCTGAGTTCTCAATTTTGTTCCATTGGTCAATGTATCTGTCTTTGTACCAGCACCAGGCTGTTTTGACTACCGTAGCTGTGTAGTAGTTTCTGAGGTCAGGGGCTGTGAATCCTCCTACTTTCTTCTTCTTTGTCAGTAGTGCTTTGCTTTTCTGGGGCTTCTTCCCTATCCCTATAAATTTAATGATAAGTTTTTCCATCTCTTTAAAGAGTGCTACTGGTATTTGGATCGGTATTGCATTGTATTTGTAAATGGCTTTGGATAGAATTGTCATTTTCACAATGCTGACTCTACCTATCCGTGAGGATGGTATCTTTTTCCGTTTATGTAGATCTGTTTTGATTGCTTGCAGTAGTGTTTCATAGTTTTCTCAGTATATGTCTTTAAATCCCTGGTTAGATTTATTCCCAAGTATTTTATTTTCTTAGGAGCTATTACAAATGGTATTGTTTTTCTGATTTCCTTTTCATTGTTCTATTTATTGGTGTCTAGGAATCCAACTGATTTTTGTATGTTTATGGTGTATCCTGCTGCTCTGCTGAATCTTTCTCTTAGCTCCAGTAGTTTCCTCATGGAGTCTTTTGGATTTTCTTAGTATATCATCTGCAAATAGGGACAGTGTAACCTCTTCCTTGGAAACCCTGGTGGTGTAGTGGTTAAGTGCTACAGCTGCTAACCAAAAGGCCAGCAGTTCGAATCTACCAGGCGCTCCTTGGAAACTCTATGGGGCAGTTCTACTCTGTCTATAGGGTTGGTATGAGTCGGAATCAACTCGGCAATGGGAATCTCTTCATTACCAATTTGGATGTCTTTTATTTCTGTTTCTTGCCTTATTGCTTTAGCTAAGACTTCCAACAGAATGTTAAATAGGAGCAGTGATAAAGGGTATTCTTGACTTGTTCCTGTTCTCAAGGGGTATGTTTTCAGTCTCTTTCCATTGAGAATGATGTTGACCATTGGTTTTACATAAATGTCCTTTATTATATTGAAAAATTTCCCTTCTACACCTATTTTATTGAGAGTTTTTATCAGAAATGGGTGTTGGACTTAGTCAAGTGCCTTTTCTGGATCGATTGAGATAGTCATGTGATTCTTTTCTTTCTTTTTATTTATGTGGTGGATCACATTGATTGATTTTCTAATGTTGAACCATCTTTGCATACCTGGTATGAATACTAGCTGATCATGGTGGTATTAGTTCTTGATATGATGCTGAATTCTATCGGGTAGAATTTTGTTGAGAATTTTTGTATCTATATTCATGAGAGATATTGGTCTGTAATGTTCTTTTTTCATGGTTTCTTTGCCTGATTTTGGTATCAGGGTTATGCTGGCTTCATAGAATGAATTCAGAAGTATCACTTCCTTTTCTATATTTTGAAATAGTTTGAGTAGTACTGGCATAAGCTCTTCTCTGAATGTTTGGTAGAATTCCCTAGTAAAGCCATCTGGGCCAGGCCTTTTTTTCCTTGTGAGTTTTTTTTTTTTTTTTAGTACCTTGTCAATCTCTTCACTTGTTATGGGTTTGTTCAGATTTTCAACATCATTTTGTGTTAGTTTGGGTATGTTATGTGTTTCTAGAAATATGTCCATTTCCTGTAGGTTTTCAGATTTGTTGGAGTATAGTTTTTCATAATACTCTGTTATGATCCTTTTTATTTCTTTTGGGTCTGTTGTAATGTCCCTGCTTTCATTCCTTATTTGAGTTATTTGCTCTTTTCTGTTTTTCTTTTGTCAATTTGGCCAGTGGTTTGTTGACTTTGTTGATCCTTTCAAAGAACCAACTTTTGGTTTTGCTGATCTTTTCTATTATTTTTCTATTCTCTTTCATTTATTTCTGCTTTGATCTTTATTATTTCCTTTCTTCTGATGGCTGTGGACTTCTTTTGGTGCCCTCTTTCTATTTGTTCAAGTTGTGTAACGAATGTTTTAATTTTGTTCCTTTCTTCTTCTTTGATGTGTACATCTAGTGGTGTAAATTTTTGCTCTGAGGTTGGCCTCCTCTGCTCCCTGCCAGCTGCAGTCTCTTGGCCAGGAGGCAACTGCTTTGGCCTCGGGCTGCTCGCATTCACACTGCCCACACTGGCCAGACCCCTGAGCAAGTGTTGGTTCTTTCCATCTCTTTTGGCTTCTTCTGTGTCTCCTACAACCTCTCCTTCCTTTTTCTCAAATGCCTGGCTCCATGTGCTATCCCTGCTTCTTGTAAGGCTGTGAAGCCATGCTCAACTGGGGAACTGCTCCTCTGGTGCGCAACGCCATGCTGATGGGACTCTTGGGGCTTTTTTTTTTTTTTTTTGCTTTGTTTGTTTTCTTTTTCTTTTCACAGCTTGGAAGCCCCTTCTAGCCAGGCTGCAGTACTTGGCTTAGGAGTCACTCCCACAATCTATGCTGCTGTGTAGGTGGGATCCTTGGGGGCATTTCTTCTTTTTCTTCATTGTTTTCTCTCTCTTTCTTCATTTCTCAGTTCTCATCTCTCTATACTTATCTTCTTTTCTTGTCTCCTGAATACCTGGTGATGTGCGACATCTCTATACCCTCTAGCCAGGCTATACTAAGCAGCCTGGCTGGGATCCACTTCCCAGGTCTTAGTGGCCCCACTGGTGGGACTCTGTGACACCTGGGAGCTTTTCTTTTCCAAATTTTTATCTAGTTATTTTTTCATTCTTTTTCCCTTCTTCTTTCTTTTTTTCCCCACTTCTTTTTGCTTTTCTTCATTTCTATGCTTCTCATCTCTCCACTTCAATGGCAAGTTCCCTCAGCACTCTGTTTTCTTTCTTTCTTTGCTTGTTTGTTTTTGGCTCCTGTTTCTCTCTCCTCTTTTCAAGAGCCCTATCAGCTCCACACATTACAACCTCTCCCTCCTTCCCACCTACATGCACCATGCACTGAACATCACATTCCTGAGCAGCACAGGTAAGGCCTACTGGAACCTGTCCAGCACTGATCCTTGGCCCTAGTATGTGTCACAGACGACCTATCTCAGCCCCTCCCCTTCACCTGGATCTGCCCTGATGCACCATAGCTGAATGACTGGCCCTGCCCTTTGGACAAGGAGGTGAGCAAACAACGAAGAACATACAGCCCGCCGGCTCAGGCATAACCAAATAAAACAAAAAAGCAGGATGAAACAAATCTACAATCCAGAAACAAAGAAAATAACCACTGAATGTCCCAAAGCAGCAGACAATATCAAAACATGTAAAAAACAGAGATGGTGTGGTTCCCTGCATACCTGGTAAGAATTCCACTAGATCATGATGAATTATTTTTTTGACATATTGTTGAATTTTATTAGCTACAATTTTGTTTAGGATTTTCACATCTGTGTTCATGAGGAATATTGGTCTGTAATTTTCTTTTTTCGCAATATGTTTACCTGGTTTTAGTATCAGGGCTTTGCTGGCTTCATAGAATGAGTTCAGAAGTACTCCACCCTTTTCTATGCTCTGAATTACCTCTAATGGTACTGGTGTTAAGCCTCTGAAAGTTTCATAGAATTCTCCAGTGAAGACATCAGGGCCATGGCTTTATTTTTTGTGTGTGTGTGTTTTTTTTTTAATTATGTCTTCAAACTTTTCTTTTGTTACTGGTTTATTTAGTTTTTCCTACCTTGATTTGTGTTAGTTTAAGTAGGCAGTGTGTTTCTTGAAATTTGTCTATTTCCTCTAGGTTTTCAAATTTGTGCAAGCACAGTTTTTCATATTCTGTTATGATTCTTCTAATTTCAGTTGGGTTTGTTGTGGTATTGCCCATCTGTTTTTATTCAGGTTATTTGCTTTTTCTTCTTTTGGAGAGAAATTTGGCCAATGGCTTATCGATTTTGTTGACCTTTTCAAAGAACAACTTTTGGTTTTGTTGACTCTTTCAATTGTTTTTCTATTGCCTATTTCTTTTATTTCTGCTCTAATTTTTATTATTTTCTTCCTTCTGGTGCCCAAGGGATTCTTCTGCTGCTCTTTTTCTCTTTGTTTGAGTTACAGGGTTAATCTTTTGATTTTTACCTTCTCTTCTTTTTTGGATGTGTGCATTTACTGCTGTAAATTAACTTCCAAATACTGCTTTTGCTGTGTCCCAAAGGTTCTGGTAGGAAGTGTTTTCATTCTCATTTGATTCTATGAATTTCTTTATTCCATCCTTGATCTCTTCTATAACCTTAACACTGTGTTTTTTGACCAAGGTGTGGTTCAGTTTCCATGTGTTTGGTTTTTCTTTCTTTTTTTTTTTTTCCCCCTTGCTATTTCTTTTATTGATTTCTACATTTATGGTTGTGTGGTCAGACAAGATGCTTTGTAATATTTTGATCTCTTGGATTCTGTTAAGGCTTGCTTTGTGGCTTAAAATGTGGTCTATTTTGGAGATGTTCCATGTGCACTGGAAAAGAAAGTATACTTGGCTTCCATTGGGTGGGGTATTCTGTATGTCTATGAGACCAAGTTGTTTATATGTAACATTTAGATCTTCCATGTCTTTGAGCTTTCTAGATATTCTGTCCTTTACCAAAAGTGGTGTGTTGAAGTCTGCTACTATTGTGTAGCTGTCTGTTCTTTTTGCAATGCTGTTAAAGTTTGTTTTATTTACTTTGGAGCCCTGTCATTGGATGTGTAAATATTTATTATCATTATGTCTTCCTGGTGTATTGACCCTTTAATGATAATATAGTGTCATTCCTTAACCTTTGTTATGGATTTTGATTTAAAGCCTCATTTCTCAGGGATTAATATTGCCACTTTCGCTATTTTTTGGCTTTTGTTTTCTTGATTTTTTTCCCATTGAGTTTTACTTTTTTTGCACATCTTTGAGTCTAAGGTGTATCTCTTGTAAGCAGTATATAAATGGGTCGCATTTTTAATCCGTTCTGCCACTCTCCACTCAGTCCATTTATATACAGTGTAATTAAAACCAAAAACAAACCCAGTGCCATCAAGTCGATTCCAACTCATAGCATCCCTATAGGATGGAGCAGGACTGCCCCATAGAGTTTCCAAGGAGTGCCTGGTGGATCCAAACTGCTGACCTTTTGGTTAGCAGCCATAACACTTAACCATTATGCCACCAGGGTTTCCTAAGAGTGTGATCAGTCATAAATATTAGTTTAGTGCTGTACTTTTAATGTTTTTTTTTTCCTTGTGGTGTTGACAGTTTCTTTGTTCCACTTAATTTTCTGTGATGGGTTGTTTTATGTGTTTTCTATTCATCTGTTTTATTGTTGTTGACTTTTTTTTTGTTGAGTATGTTTTTCTTCATTTTTTAAATTTTGTTGTGTAGACTTGATATTTTTCTTTGTGGTTACCTTGAAATTTACCTCTATTTTTCTAAGTTTAATGCATTCTTTTATTTCTTGATTTTGTTTTGTTTTCTTCTTCATGTGAAAGTTCTAAGACTGCACTATTTAGTCCCTCTATTTTGTTTTAATGTTTTTGGATTTTATGCATTGATGTCTGTGTTTCCCTAAATTCAGTGTTTTAGCTTTGAATTGTATTTATGACTTTCCTATCTGGGTTGATATCTTTTCTGTTTTCTAGTCTTGGGTTATTATCTGATATTATTGATTTTCTAGTAGAAGGACTGCCTTTAGTATTTCTTGTAATTTTTGGTTTGGTATTTACAAATTTCCTAAATGTCTCTTCATCTGGAAATGCCCTAATTTCAGCTTCATATTTGAGAGACAGTTTTGCTGGGTATATAAGTCTTGGGTGATGGTTATTTTTCCTTCAAGACTTTATATATGTCATCCCATTTCCTTCTTGCCTCCATGGTTTCTGCTGACTAGTCTGAGCTTAGTCTTATTGGCTCTCCTTTTTAGGTGACTTTTGATTTACCCCTTGCCATAAAATTCTCTCTTTATCTTTGGTTTTGACAAGTTCGATTACAGTATGTCTTAGTGGCTTTCTTTTGGGAACTACCCTGTGTGGGGTTTGATGAACTTGGTTAGATATCTTCTTGTCTTTCTCAATATCAGGGATATTTTCTGCCAGCAGATCTTCAACAGTTCTCTATTTTCTGTTATCTCCCCCTCCCCATTCTGTTCATTGAATCACTCATAGACTATTCCTCTTGATAGAGTCCCACATAATTCTTAGGGTTTCTTCATTTTTTAAAATTATTTTTATCTGATTTTTCCTCAAATTGGTGTGAAATGCTTTATTTTCAATCTCACTAATTCTGACTCCCATTGCCTCAATTCTACTCCTATTACTTTGTGTTGAGTTGTCTACTTCTGAAGTTTTATTGTTAATCTTTTGAACTTTTATTTGTTTTCTCTGTGTGGATTCTTGCAGCCTGTTGTACAGCTCTCTTAAATTCTTCAGTTGCTTTTTCAGTGTGTTCGTTGGCTTGGTCTGTGTTTTGCCTGATTTTCTTCCTGATCTCTTGAAGGACTCTTTATATTAAGTTTTTGAATTTGACTGAGAGTAATTCCAAGACCTTTTCTTCCTCCAGGAGGTTTCCTCTTCTCTGTTTGGTAGCTTGCTGGTGCCATCATTGTCTGCCTGTTTATGTGATTTGATACTGACTGTTGTCTCCAAGCCATCAATAATTTATTATATTTATTTATTGTATGTTTGTTTACTGTGTCCTAACTTCTTGTTTTGTTTTGTTTTTAGGTGCCCAGATAGGCTGGCTGTGTGAGCTACTTTGATTATTGGCATTTTTGAAGCTCTCACATCCTGTCACCAGGTGGTTAGTGTTGCTACTAGGTACGTGAGCAGGGAAGCCTGTTTACTTTTCTTTTTTGGATTCAGCTCAAGTGTCCAGGTTATTGGTCACCGACTGTGTGGTGCAGACTCTCACCTGACATCTTAGACAGGCAGGGCTATGTAGGGGTGATAGTATCTGGCTGCGGTAGAGGTTTGTGTGCTGAGCAAGGCTGATGGCTGTTGCTGAGTTCCTATTTGGAATGCATGTCTCTGTACCCTCGAGCACATAGGTGGGTGAGTTTTACAGCTGGCCTGTGGGCATCCAATGATAGCGGTTGTAAGGACTGGTAGGCAGTACTTATTCTTGGGCCCCTGACTTGGGTGGCCAGTTGTAGTGGTTGAAGCCACAAAGCCTTAGGACCCTGATGTGGGTGGGTGAAAAGCCAAAAACCCAAGCCAGTTTTCTTTGAGTGGATTCTGACTCATAGTCACCCTATAGGACAGAGTAGAACTGCTCCATTGCATTTCCAAGGAGTGCCTCATGAATTTGAACTGCTGACCTTATGTTTAACAGCTGAACTCTCAACCACTATACCACCAGCGTTAATGAGAAGGATGGTGTTAATGTCACAAATCTCCCGCTACTTCTGTTACACTTGAAAATGGTCTTCAGGTATATTTCCCACCTTACTATGCTAATGAGGGCTGTTGCATGGGCCTACACAGGTCTAGGCAGGAGTGAAAGTCATTCAAAGTCCATGTTTTTGGCTCAGGGGACATGAGACTAATTCGGGCCAGGTTAGCCTTAAGGTCTCAGCTGCCAAGGGGTCATCCTTTCAGCCCTGAGGGCATAGCAACCTCTGAACTCTGCCAGATTGGTGCCACAGCAGATCATGGAAGGGGCATTTGATGGGAAGAGAGGCACTCCCCAGAGGTGGAAGGGCTAATTAGACTCTTGCACTTTACTGTCACAGATTCAGTGCAGCTTCTCCCTGGCTCCAGGGGCTTGTGCAGATTCTCTGCTGCTTGGTTTCTCCCAATGTGGTAAAAATGTTTCCTGAGCACTACTTCTTGCCTCAGTCTGCATGTGGTCCAGCCTACAGGATACCATTTAGGTCAGGTCTGGCACTTCTTCACTGCTTCTGAACTGCCTCTCTTTCCCCCTGACACTCAGTCTGATTCTCAACTTCAGGGCTCCTACATTGCCATATATAATTGATATACCTGTTTTTTTGGTCTTGGTTGTAAAAGGGACCACAGGAAGCATCTGAATGTTTTGTCGTCTTGGCCCCTCCTGCCTTTCTGAGACTGTTTTAATTTTACCCTTATTCTTGAAGGGTAGTTTTGCTGGGTGTGATATTCTTGATTGACAGTTTTTTTTCTGTCAGCACTTGAAAGTATGTCATACCACTACCTTCTGATCTCCAATGTTTCTGAGGAAAGATCGGCATTTAATCTTATTGGGTATCGTTTGTATATGACTCTTTGCTTCTCTTTCACAGCTTTCAGATTCTTTTCTTATCTGGCAGCCTAATTATGATGTGTCTTGATGTAGATCTCTGGGTTCATCAGCAAGGGGCTGTTTGATTTACTTGGATTTGTAGGTTTATTTCCTTTATTAGATTGATGAAATTTTTGTTAGTATTTCTAAAAACATTCTATCCCTTTCTCTTTCTCTCATCTTCTTCTGAAATTCCCATTATATATATATATTAGATCTCTTGCTGTTGTCTCACGATACAATTAAACTATGCTAAGTGTTCTCGAACTTCTGTTCTTTTCGTACATCAACACCTATCCTTTTATCTATTTTATCCTTTTATGTGCTGATTCTTCTGCCTGACTAAACCTATTGGTAACACCTCTATTGTGTTTCTCATTGAGTGATTGTCTCTTTCAGTTGTAATGTCACTTTTTATTAGAGTCTTATTTTGTTTTCTTGTGTTGTTTTATTTATTTATTTTAGCTCTTTGTGTTTTTCCTTAGTTCTCTTTATTTATTATTGTGCTTTTTTTAAATTAATCAATTTATTTATTGTGTTTTAAGTAAAAGTTTACAAACCAAGTCACTCTTTTATACAAAAAGTTATACACACCTTGCTATGTTACTCGTAGGTGCTCTCCCCTTAATGAGACAGCACTTTCCTCCTCACCATCCTATATTCCCTATGTCCAATGTCTATTCAATCAGCTCCTGTCCTCCCTTTCCTTCTCATCTCACCTCCAAACAGGAGTTGCCCACAGTCTCGTGCATCTACCTCACTCTTCAGCACTATAATTTTCTATTCTATAGTCTAGACCAATCCCCGTCGAAAGAGTTGGCTTTGGGAATGGTTCCAATCTTGTGCTAACAAAGGTTCTGGGAATCCTGAACTCCAGGGTCCCTCTAGCCTCATTCAGACCATTAAGATGGGTCTTTTAATGAGAATTCGAGATCTGCATCCCACTGTTCCCTTGCTTTATCAAGGATTCCTGTTGTGTTCCCTGTCAGGGCAGTGATCGGTGGTAGCTGGGCATCATCTAGTTTTTTTAGGCTTCAGACTGATGTAGTCTCTGGCTTATGTGGCCCTTTCTATCTCTTGGACTCATTTTTACCTTATGTCTTTGGTATTCTTCACTTTCCTTTGCTCTAGGTGCCTGGAGACCAATCGACACATCTTAGATGGGCACTTGCTGGCATTTAAAATCCCAGATGCTTCTCACCAAAGTGAGATGCGGACCATTTTCTTAACACATTTTGTTAGTCGATTGACCTAGATGTCCCCTGAAACCATGCTTCCCAAACCCCCATCCCTGCTACTCTGGCCTTCAAAGAATTCCGTTGTATTTGGGAAACTTCTTTACTTTTGGTTTATTCTAGTTGTGTTGATCTCTCCTGTATTGTGAGCTGTCTTTTCCTTCACCTAAAATAATTCTAGTCTACTATCTAATTAACGAATATCCCTCTCCCTCCCTCCCCACCCTCATAACCATCAGAGAATATTGTCTTCTATGTTTAAGCTATTTCTTGAGTTCTTATAATAGTGGTCTGATATAAAATTTGTCCTTTTACAACTGGCTAATTTCACTCAGCTTAATGCCTTCCAGATTCTTCCACATTACGAGATGTTTCACGGGGTCATCATTGTTCTTAATTTTACGTAGAATTCCACTGTGTGAATATACCATAATTTATTTATCCTTTCATCCATTGATGGGCACCTTGATTGCTTCCATCTTTTTACTATTGTAAGCGATGCTGCAATGAACATGGGCGTGCATGTAAGTGTTTGTGTGAAGGCTCTTATTTGTCTAGGATATATTCCAAGGAGTGGATTGCTGGATCATACGGTAGTTCTAATTCTAGCTTTTTAAGGAAGTCACAAATTGATTTCCAGACTGGTTGTACCATTTTACATTTCCTCCAGTAGTGTACAAGTGTTCTAGTGTCTCCACAACCTCTACAACATTACTTATTTTGTGTTTTTTTGATTAATACCAGCCTTGTTTGGGTGAGATGGTATCTCATCGTAGTTTTGATTTGCATTTCTGTAATGGCTAATGATCATGAACATTTCTTTGTCTATCTGTTAGTCACCTGAATGTCTTCTTTGGTGAAGTTCCTGTCCATATCCTTTGCCCATTTTTTAAATTTGGTTATTTGAATTATAATTGTTGAGTTTTTGCAGTATCTTGCAGATTTTAGAGAACAGACACTGAACAGAATTGTCATAGCTAAAAAATATTTCCCGGTCTGTAAGTAACCTTTTTATTCTTTTGATGAAGTCCTAGGATGAGTGTGTTTGATTTTTAGGTGCTGCCAGTTATCTAGTTTCTCTTCTGCTGTTTGTGCATTGCTAGTAATGTTTTATATACTGATTTATGCCATGTATTAGGGCACTAGTGTTGTCCCTATTTTTTTTCTATGCTCTTTACTGTTTTAGGTTTTATATTTAGGTCTTTGATCCATTTTGAGTTAGTTTTTGTGCATGATGTGAGGTATGGGTCTTGTTTCATTTTTTTGCAGGTGGATACCCAGTTATGCCAGCACCATTTGTTAAGGACATTGTCTTTTCCCAATTTAACTGACTTTGGGCCTTTGTTGGATATCAGGTTCTCATATGTGGATGGATTTATGTCTGGATTCTCAATTCTGTTCCATTGGTCTATGTACCTTTTCTTGTAACAGTACCAGTCAGTGTTGACTACTGTGGCAGTATATGTTCAAAATCAGGTACTGTGAGGCCTCTCATTTTTGTTCTTCTTTTTCAGTAATGCTTCGCCTATCTGGGGCTGCTTTCCCTTTCATATGAAGTTAGTGATTTGTTTCTCCAACTCATTAAAAATGTCACTGGTTTTTGGATCAGAATCACATTGTATCTATAGATCACTTTGGTTAGACTAGGCATATTTACAATGCTGAATTTTCCTATCCATGAGCAAAGTATTTTTCCACTTATGTAGGTCTCTTTTTCTTTCTTACAGTAGTGTCTTGTAGTTTTCTTTGTATAGGTCTTTTCCATTTCCAGTTAGGTTTATTCCTAAGTATTTTCTCTTCTTGGGGGCTATTGTAAATGGTATTGATTTGGCAATTTCCTCTTTATTTATTTATTTTAAAATAATTTTCATTGTGCTTTAAGTGCAAGTTTACAAATCAAGTCATTCTCTTACATATAAACTTATATACACCTTACTCCATACTCCCACTTACTCTCCCACTAATGAGTCAGCCTGCTCCCTCCTTCCAGTCTCTCCTTTCATGACCGTTTTGCCAGTTTCTAACCCTCTCTACCCTCCTATCTCCCCTCCAGACATAAGATGCCAACACAGTCTCAAGTGTCCACCTGATACAAGTAGCTCACTTTTCATCAGCATCTCTTTCCAACTTATTGTCCAGTCCCTTCCATGTCTGATGAGTTGTCTTCGAGAATGGTTCCTGTCCTGGGCCAACAAAAGGTTTGGGGACCATGACTGCCGGGATTCTTCTAGTATCAGTCAGACCATTAAGTCTGGTCTTTTTATGAGAATTTGGGGTCTGCATCCCACTGTTCTCCTGCTCCCTCAGGAGTTCTCTGTTGTGCTCCCTGTCAGGGCAGTCATCGGTTGTGGCCAGGCTCCATCTAATTCTTCTAGTTTCAGGATGATGTAAGTCTCTGGTTCATGTGACCCTTTCTGTCTCTTGGGCTCACAGTTATCATGTGACCTTGGTGTTCTTCATTCTCCTTTGCTCCAGGTGGGTTGAGACCAATTGATGCGTCTTAGATGGCCACTTGTTGGCATTTAAGACCCCAGACACCACACTTCAAAGTGGGATGCAGAATGTTTTTATAATAGAATTATTTTGCCAATTTACTTAGAAGTCCCCTTAAGCCATAGTCCCCAAACTCCCGCCCTTGCTCCGCTGACCTTCGAAGCATTCAGTTTTTGCTTTTGGTCCAGTCCAGTTGAGCTGACCTTCCGTGTATTGAGTATTGTCTTTCCGTTCAGCTAAAGTAGTTCTTAACTACTAATCTGTAAATAACCCTCTACCCCTCCCTGCCTCCCCCCTTCTGTAACCAGAAAAGTATGTGTTCTCAGTTTATAGTATTTCTCAAGATCTTGTAATAATGGTCTTATACAATATTTGTACTTTTGCCTCTAATTTCACTCAGCATAATGCCTTCCAGGTTCCTCTATGTTATGAAATGTTTCACAGATTCGTCATTGTTCTCTATCGATGCATAGTATTCCATTGTGTGAATATACCATAATTTAACCATTATTCCGTTGATGGACACCTTGGTTGCTTCCAGCTTTTTGCTATTGTAAACAGAGCTGCAGTAAACATGGGTGCGCATATATCTGTTCATGTAAAGGCTCTTATTTGTCTAGGGTATATTCTGAGAAGTGGGATTTCTGGATTGTATGGTAGTTCTATTTCTAACTTTTTAAGAAAACGCCAGATAGATTTCCAAAGTGGTTGTGCCATTTGACATTCCCACCAGCAGTGTATAAGAGTTCCAATCTCTCTGCAGCCCCTCCAACATTTATTATTTTGTGTTTTTTGGATTAATGCCAGCCTTGTTGGAGTGAGATGGGATCTCATGGTAGTTTTAATTTGCATTTCTCTAATGGCTAATGATTGAGAGCATTTTCTCATGTATCTATTAGCTGCCTGAATATCTTCTTTAGTGAAGTGTGTGTTCATATCCTTTCTCCACTTCTTGATTGGGTTGTTTGTCTTTTTGTGGTTGAGTTTTGACAGAATCATATAGATTTTAGAGATCAGACGCTGGTCGGAGACGTCATAGCTGAGAATTTTTTCCCAATCTGTAGGTGGTCTTTTTACTCTTTTGGTGAAGTCTTTAGATGAGCATAGGTGTTTGATTTTTAGGAGCTCCAAGTTATCTGGTTTCTCTTCGTCATTTTTGGTAATGTTTTGTATTCTGTTTACGCCTTGTATTAGGGCTCCTAAAGTTGTCCCTATTTTTTCTTCCATGATCTTTATCATTTTAGTCTTTATGTTTAGGTCTTTAATCGAATTGGAGTTAGTTTTTGTGCATGGTGTGAGGTATGGGTCCTGTTTCATTTTTTTGCAAATGGATATCCAGTTATCCCAGCACCATTTGTTAAAAAGACTATCTTTTCCCCAATTAACTGACACTGGGCCTTTGTCAAATATAGGCTGCTCATATGTGGATGGATTTATATCTGGGTTCTCAATTGTGTTCCATTGGTCTATGTGCCTGTTGTTGTACCAGTACCAGGCTGTTTTGACTACTATGGCTGTATAATATGTTCTAAAATCAGGTAGAGTGAGGCCTCCCACTTTCTTCTTTTTCAGGAAGCTTTATTTATCCGGGGTTTCTTTCCCTTCCATATGAAGTTGGTGATTTATTTCTCCATGACATTAAAAAATGTCATTGGAATTTGGATCGGAAGTGCATTGTATGTATAGATGTTTTTTGGTAGAATAGACATTTTCACTATGCTAGGTCTTCCTATCCGTGAGCAAGGTATGTTTTTCCACTTAAGTAGGTCCTTTTTAGTTTCTTGCAGTAGTACTTTATAGTTTTCTTTGTATAGGTCTTTTACATCCTTGGTAAGATTTATTCCTAAGTATTTTATCTTCTTGGGGGCGACTGTGAATGGTGTTGATTTGGTGATTTCCTCTTCGATGTTCTCTTTGTTGATGTAGAGGAATCCAAGTGATTTTTGTATGTTTCTCTTGTAACCTGAGACTCTGGCAAACTCTTCTATTAGTTTCAGTAGTTTTCTGGAGGATTCCTTAGAGTTTTCTGTGTATAAGATCATATCATCTGCACATAGAGATAATTTTACTTCTTCCTTGCCAATCCGGATGCCCTTTATTTCTTTGTCTAGCCTAATCGTTCTGGCTAAGACCTCTAGCACAATGTTGAATAAGAGTCGTGATAAAGGGCATCCTTGTCTGGTTCCCGTCCTCAAGGGAAATGCTTTCAGGCTCTCTGCATTTAGAGTAATGTTGGCTGTTGGCTTTGTATAGATGCCCTTTACTATGTTGAGGAATTTTCCTTCAATTCCTATTTTGCTGAGAGTTTTCATCATGAATGGGTGTTGGACTTTGTCAAATGCCTTTTCTGCATCAATTGATAAGATCATGTGGTTTTTGTCTTTTGTTTTATTTATATGGTGGATTACATTAATGGTTTTTCTAATATTAAACCAGCCTTGCATACCTGGTATAAATCCCACTTGATCGTGTTGGATTATTTTTTTGGTATGTTGTTGAATTCCATTGGTTAGAATTTTGTTGAGGATGTTTGCGTCTACATTCATGAGGGATACAGGTCTTTAATTTTCTTTTTTTGTCGTGTCTTTACCTGGTTTTGGTAACAGGGATATGGTGGCTTCATAGAATGAGTTAGGTAGTATTCCATCATTTTCTATGCTTTGAAATACCTTTAGTAGTAATGGTGTTAACTCTTCTCTGAAAGTTTGGTAAAACTCTGCAGTAAAGCCGTCTGGGCCAGGGCTTTTTTTTTGTGGGGAGTTTTTTGATTACCGTTTCAATCTCTTTTTTTGTTATGGGTCTATTTAGTTATTCTACTTCTGATTGTGTTAGTTTAGGTAGGTAGTGTTTTTCTAGGAATTCATCCATTTTTTTCTAGGTTTGCAAATTTCTTAGAGTACAATTTTTCATAGTAATCTGATATGATTCTTTTAATTTCAGTTGGGTCTGTTGTGATGTGGCCCTTCTCGTTTCTTATTTGGGTTATTTGTTTCTTTTCCTGTATTTCTTTAGTCAGTCTGGCCAATGGTTTATCAATTTTGTTAATTTTTTCAAAGAACCAGCTTTTGGCTTTTTTAATTCTTTGAATTGTTTTTCTGTTCTCTAATTCATTTAGTTCAGCTCTAATTTTTATGATTTGTTTTCTTCTGGTGCCTGATGGATTCTTTTGTTGCTCACTTTCTATTTGTTCAAGTTATAGGGACAGTTCTCTGATTTTGGCCCTTTCTTCTTTTTGTATGTGTGCATTTATCGATATAAATTGGCCTCTGAGCACTGCTTTTGCTGTGTCCCAGAGGTTTTGATAGGAAGTATTTTCATTCTCGTTGCATTCTATGAATTTCCTTATTCCTTCCTAACGTCTTCTATAACCCAGTCTTTTTTCAGGAGGGTATTGTTCATTTTCCAAGTATTTGATTTCTTTTCCCTAATTTTTCTGTTATTGATTTCCACTTTTATTGCCTTGTGTTCTGAGAAGATGCTTTGTAATATTTCGATGTTTTGGATTCTGCAAAGGTTTGTTTTATGACCTAATATGAGGTCTAGTCTAGAGAATGTTCCACGTGCTCTAGAAAAAAAAGTATACTTTGCAGCAGTTGGGTGGAGAGTTCTGTATAAGTCAATGAGGTCAAGTTGGTTGATTGTTGTAATTAGGTTTTCCGTGTCTCTATTGAGCTTCTTACTGGATGTCCTGTCCTTCTTCAAAAGTGGTGTGTTGAAGTCTCCTACTATAATTGTGGAGGTGTCTATCTCACTTTTCAGTTCTGTTAAAATTTGATTTATGTATCTTGCAGCCCTGTCATTGGGTGTATAAATATTTAATATGGTTATATCTTCCTGGTCAATTGTCCCTTTTATCATTATGTAGTGTCCTTCTTTATCCTTTCTGGTGGATTTAAGTTTAAAGTCTATTTTGTCAGAAATTAATATTGCTACTCCTCTTCTTTTTTGCTTGATATATTTTTTTCCATCCTTTGAGTTTTAGTTTGTTTTTGTCTCTAAGTCTAAGGTGTGGATCTTGTAGGCAGCATATAGATGGATCATGTTTTTTATCCAGTCTGAGACTCTCTATCTCTTTATTGGTGCATTTAGTCCATTTACATTCAGCGTAATTACAGATAAGTATGTATTTACTGCTGTCATTTTGATGCCTTTTTGTGAGTGTTATTGACAATTTCATTTTTCCACTTACTGTTTTGTGCTGAGATATTTTTCTTTGTAAATTGTGTGTTCCTCATTTTCATAGTAGTTGACTTTATATTTGCTGGGTCATTATGTTTTTCTTGGTTTTTATTTTGAGTTATGGAATTGTTATACCTCTTTGTGGTTACCTTAATAGTTACCCCTATTTTTCTAAGTAAAAACCTAACTTATATTGTCCTATATCGCCTTGTTTTCCTCTCCTTGTGGCAGTTCTATGTCTCCTGTCTTTAGTCCCTCTTTTTGATTATTGTGATCTTCTACATATTGACTTCAATGATTCCCTTTTTCAATCATTTTTTTCTTTTCAAAATTAATCTTAATTTGTTTTTGTGACTTCCCTATTTGATTTGGTATCAGGATATTCTGTTCTGTGACCTTGTGTTGTGCTGGTATCTGATATTATTGGTTTTCTGACCAATTTCCTTTAGTATTTCTTGTAGCTTTGGTTTGGTTTTTGCAAATTCTCTGAGCTTGTATTTATCTGTAAATGTTTTAGTTTCACCTTCATATTTGAGCGAGAGTTTTGCTGGATATATGATTCTTGGCTGGCAGTTTTTCTCCTTCTGCTCTATATATGTGATCCCATTGCCTTCTTGACTGCATGGTTTCTGCTGAGTAGTCCGAACCTATTCTTATTGGTTCTCCTTTGTAGGAGACCTTTCTTTTATCCCTGGCTGCTTTCAAATTTTCTCTTTATCTTTGGTTTTGGCAAGTTTGATGATAACATGTCTTGGTGTTTTTCTTTTTGGATCAATCTTATATGGGGTTCAATGAGTATCATAGATAGATATCCTTTCATTTTTCATGATGTCAGGGAAGTTTTCTGCCAACAGATCTTCAGCTATTCTCTCTGTATTTTCTGTTATCCCTCCCTGTTCTGGAACTCCAATCACATGCAAGTTATTCTTCTTGATAGAGTCCCACATGATTCTTAGGGTTTCTTCTTTTTTTTAATTCTTTTATCTGATTTTTTTTTCAGCTATGTTGGTGTCAATTCCCTTGTCCTCCAGATCCCCCACCCTGCATTCCAATTGCTCGATTCTGCTCCTCTGACTTCCTACGGAGTTGCCTAATTCTGCACTTTTACTGTTAATCTTTTGGATTTCTGAATGCTGTCTCTCTATGGATTCTTGCAGCTTATTAATTTTTCCACTATGTTCTTGAATAATCTTTTTGAGTTCTTCAACTGCTTTATCATGTGTTCCTGGGCTTTTTCTGTAGATTGCCTTATTTCATTTCTGAGGTCATCCCTGATGTGTTGAAGCATTCTGTAAATTAGCTTTTTATATTCTGCATCTGGCAATTCCAGGATTGTATCTTCATTTGGGAAAGATTTTGATTCTTTAATTTGGGGAGTTGTGGAAACAATCACAGTCTGCTTCTTTATGTGGTTTGATATGAACTGCTGTCTCCAAGCCATCTATAAGATGTTGTAATGATTTATTTTATATTTGCTCACTGAGTGTTATCTTGTTTTGTTTTCTTTCAATATACTTAGATGGGCTACTAGATTGCGCTGTCTCTATTGTTGTAGCCCTTGAATCGCTTATGTCCTATTACCAGCTGGTTTGGGCTGTTACCAGATATATAAGCCCTAGAATCCATTCACTATTCTTGAGTAGAATCTGATTTTGGGTCACCAAGTGTGTGGTGCAGACTGTCACCTATCCACCTAGAGGAGTAGTGGTGATAGTTGTGTGCACCAGATTCTAGTAGCAGCAGGGGCTCATGCTCCAGAGGGCGGGCAGGATGCTGACAGGCTTCCCCCAAGTGCCAGTGAGGTAGGTGTGTCTCTATTCCTAAAGCACTTTGGTGGGTGGGCTCTGCAGCTGTACCTTAGGCACCCAATGAAAGTACCTCTACAGATTAGTAGGTGTCACCCTCCTTAGACACCTAAGGCAGGAGGCTAAGTGGTCTGGGGAGAGCTTCAGCCCTCAGTTCCCTGTTGTGGGTCAGTGAGGGCTCAGTTTAATATGCAGAGATATCAGACCTGGGAAACTTGTCTTTCCAGGGACCTCCTAAAACAATTGCCGTCAGATCCCTATCAGAAATGCCTTTGCATTATAATAGCCACCTTGTTCCCTTTAGGGATGAAAGCCCAAGACTGTGGATCTCATATGCTTGGCTGGAGCTGGTTCTGTATTTTTAGACCAATTTCGGGAAGTCAGGGAAGGATTTTTGGTCCTTGGGTTTTTTTGTAGCTATTTCTCTCCAGCCAGGAGAATGGGTTAGGAAAAGACAAAAATAAATAGATAAATAAATAAAACCGCAGAGCACTTCACTCTCTGGCCCAGGAAATTCCAATGTTAATGAAGCTGCCTGGGAAGGGGAGGGGAGGGATCAGATAGATAGGAGAGAGTAGCACCCCAGAATATACACAAAGCTACTTATCTTGATTGGTGATGACTGTTTTGTCTGAGATTCCTGAGGGGTGTGTAGCCTGTGTGCATTGGCTGGGTCGAGATTGCCCCCGAGGGTCAGGCCTGCGTCCCATGCTTGAGCTGTCTCAGAAGCTGTAGTCAGTTCCTCTGCTTCCAGTCCAAAGCCCAGCGTCAAGGTTCCCCCGCTGGGACTCTGCACTCCAGGCCCCAAAACCAGTCACTGCCTCCCAGTGACTTCTCCTCCTGTCAGCCACATTCCTGCGTGCAGTGGCTGGGCCTCACCCGAGGCCCATTCTAGGGTCTAGGGCTGCATCCCGTGTTTGCGCCATCTCAGGATGCCATGCTCAGCTCCCCTGCACCCAGTCCAAAGCCCAGTGCCAAGGTTTTCTGACCGGGATGCTGGTTCCAGGCTCCGAAAACAGTCTGTGCTTACCCCTGGTTGTGCGTTCTCAGTCTCTGTCACTCAGGTCAACTCTTTAGACCTGTGTTTGATGGTCAGGGTTCGTAGATTGTCATGTATGTGATCGATTCACTTGTTTTTCCTAGTCTTTGTTGCAAGAGGGATCCGAGGTAGCTTCTACCTAGTCAGCCATCTTGGCCCCGCCTCCGTGATTTCCTCTTTGATGTTCTTTTTGTTGCTGTAGAGGAATCCAACTGACTTTTGTATGTTTATCTTCTATGTTGTTACTCTGCTAAACTCTTCTATTATTTTTCTTGAGGATTCTTTAGGTTTTTCTGCGTGTAAATTCATGTCAGCTGCAAAAAGAGATACTTTTATTTCTTCCTTACCAATCTGGATGCCATTTTTTTCTTTATCTAGCGTAATTGCTCTGGCTAGGACTTCCAGCACAATGTTCGATAAGACTGACAATAAAGAACATCTTTGTCTGGTTCCCATTCTCAAGGGGAGGGCTTTTAGATTCTCTGCATTGAGGATGATCTTGGCTGTTGGCTCTGTATAAATGCCCTTTAGTATATTGAGGAATTTTCCTTCTATTCCTCTTTTGCTGAGAGTTTTGTTTTATCAAGAATGGGTGTTGGACTTTATCACATGTCTTTTCTTCACCAGCTGATAAGGTCATGTAGTTCTTGTTTGTTATTTTATTTATGTGATGGATTACATTGACTGTTTTTCTAACATTGAACAATTCCTGCATACCTGGTATGAATCCCACTTGGTCGTGGTGAATTATTGTTTTTTTTGATATGTTGTTGAGTTCTCTTTGCTAGAATTTTGTTGAGGATTTTTTTTTTTGTCTAAGTTCATGAGGGATGTTGGCCTGTAGTTTTATTTTTTTGTGGTGTCTTTACCTGGTTTTGGTATCAGGGTTATGGTGGCTTCATAAAATGAGTTTGAAAGTATTCTATCCTTTTTATGCTCTGAAATACCTTTAGTAGTAGTGGTGTTAACTCTTCCCTGAAGTTCAGTGGAATTCTCCAGTGAAGCCACCGGTACCAGGTATTTTCTTTTGTTAGAATTTTTTTAATTACCTTTTCAATTTCTTCTTTTGTTATGGGTCTGTTTAGTTTTCTACCTCTCTTTGTATTAGTTTAGGTATGCAGTACATGTCTAGAAATTTGTGCATTTTCTCTAGGTTTTCAAAATTTTTAGAGTACAATTTTTCATAGTATTCTGTTACGATTCTTTTAATTTTCATTGGATATTTTGTGATATCACCTATCTCATTTCTTATTTGGGTTATTTTTCTATTGCACTGAATCCACCTGAGTAACCCAGGCTACTCTTCTCATCATCTGCAAAGTTCTTTCTTCATAAATGTTAATGTATTCATGGACACTGGGGATTAGGATGTGGAAATATTTGGGGGACCATATCTTACTGAAAACTAACCATACCATATACCAGATTCTGTTCTAAGAATATTACATATATCAATCTATTTAATTTCAGTTGTGTCTGTTGTCATATCGCCCTCCTGTCTCTTTTGTCAGTCTATTGTACTCTAGATGAAGGTTTACAGAACAAACTAGCTTCTTATTAAACAATCATACATATATAGTTTTGTGATGTTTGTTACCAACTCCAGGAAATGTCAACACTCTCTGTTCTTGACCTGTCCCCTCCTGCCTTCTAGTCGTTGTCCCTGATCTGGTGTGCCCCTTCGGTCTTGTTTTGTTTTACGTGCCTGTCCAATCCCCAGCTGTAGGGTTAACCTCAAGAGTGACATTTCTGAGCCAAAATGGTGTCTGTGGGCCTTACTCTCGGGGTTTCTCCAGCCTCTGTCAGGCCAGTAAGTCTGGTCTTTTTTGTAAGTTAGAATCTTGTACATTTTTCTTCAGCTCTATCAAGAAGCCTCCACTGTGATTCTTGTCAGAGTAATCAGTGATGGCAGCCAGGCACCATCTAGTTGTACTCAACTCAGACTGGTGGAGGCAGTGGTGGTTATGGTTCATTACTTCTTTGGACTAATCTTTCTCTAGTGTCTTTAGTTTTCTTCATTCTCACTTGCTCCTGAAGAGTTTAGACCAGTGGAGTACCTTAGATGGCTGCTCATAGGCTTTTAAGACCCCAGATGCTACTCACCAAAGTAGAAAGTAGAATATTTTCTTTATAAACTATGTTATGCCATTTGAGTTAGATGTTCCCCGAGACCATGGTTCCTGCCCCCCAGCCCCCAGCCTAGCAATTTGATCCCTCAGGGAGTTTGGAAATATCTGTGGAGCTTCCATTGGCCTTGACTTGTACAGGTGTGCTGGCTTGCCCAGTATACAACCACTATTTTGTTTAGCAGTTGAGTATGTTAACTATTTGTACAATCCAGGAGCTTCGGAAAGTAAATTGGGAGAACATAACTTGCTCTCTCTCTCTTTTTAAGGCAAGAGACCTCTATGGAAGACTTTTAAAAATAAGATTCATAGGATTACTTTTGTGCCTGAGATTGTTTTTAAGACCTTAGCATTTGATGACTGCTCTTGAGATCTTTCACAAATGATTAGCAGCTTATATCTCCCTTCCAGAAAGACAGTCTATTAGGAAATAAAATGGTTTTGTATGTAATTTGAGAAAAAAGAACAGTGAGTGCTATTCTTAATTGGGTGGTATAATTTTTTCTCTCAGTTCCATGATACAAATTCTAACCTTAAAATTCTTTTCTTTGTAGAAATTTGAGAATTTACCCACAGGAGTTGGTGTTGCTGGATCTTCAGAGTTACAACAGTGATGTGCAAGGCAAAGAAGATATTGACAATATCGGCTTTTCACTTTTGTTTAAGGGTCATAATTTGCTTAGTTTTATGCTATTGAATTTTTTTGTGTGTGTAATAGATGACTTCTCTGTTAAATGATTTAAAATATTTTCTTCTTCAAAAAAGTGGTTTTTGAAGAGAAATTTCTGTGCCATAGTTACTTTTAGGAAACTGGCTGTCATCTTTCCCTTAATTGCCTGAGCATTGAGTAAGGATTTTACTCTCTACTGGAAGGAATGTAGATGGATTTTATATCCATATTATCCCTTAGCCTCCTTTTTCCCAATTGTTAGCTTAGACTAAGTTTAAGTCAGCACCAAGGAGGCATAGTTGGTGTGGGAGTGTCCAATCAGGCCAGGCCTGGAGACCACTGTGGAGTGGATGGGGGAGAGAACAATATGTTTGGGTATCTGCCAATATCAAACAGCTCTGTCACTATGACCTCAGTCTTCTGATCTGTAATTTAGCTCTTCAGCCTACGATATAAGCCCACTGATCTTCTTTTCCCACATTTAATTTTAGCTTTTGAACAAAGTAGAAGGAAGAATGAAAGAGCTAAGTCTGGACAGGCCTGGGAGGTGAGGCAGTAAGTCCACTCTGAAATGGACTTTTATATTTGTTTAATTGGTAAAAGCATGTAGCAAATAAGGTTATTCAGATATGGAGAGACTCAAAATAAATCTGTGGTTCTGGCCACAGAGTGGACTGAGCTAATGGGCCTTTCACACTAAAAGCAGACAAAATGCATGAACACACACAGAGAGAGAAAGAGAGAGAGGGAGAAAGAGAAATCCTGGATAAAATGAAGCAAGAAGGAGATGTTAAATGATTCGAGGGATCTGGGCCTTTGCCAGCATTGCCATTTCATCAAAAGGGAGCTAGAAAATCCCCCTAACTGGTACAACTTCTTTTAGTTCTGGGATTCTGGGACAGTCTGAGCTCCAGGTGTCTGCCCTAGTGAAGAGGGAATTTTATTCCCCGGGTACTGCAGGAATCTCCTAGCCAAGAAATTAAAGTAAAACCAGAACCAAACCCATTGCTGTCAAGTTGTTTAGACTCATAGCAACCCTACAGGAAGGACTAGAACTGCCATAGGGTTTCCAAGGCTGCAATCTTTACAGAAGCATACTGCCACACCTTTCTCCTGCGGAGCTGCTGAAGGGTTAAAACTCCTGATCTTTTGGTTAGCAGCTGCGTGCTTTAACCATTGCACCACCAACGTGCCTTACTAAAGCAAGTAAATGAGCCACAGAGCCCTGGAAAGTCTGGTAGAAACAAACACAAGGCTGCTTTGGCAATACAGACTCGGTTCAGTGTCCTTACATGTCTTAGTCATCTAGTGTTCCTAGAACAGAAATATCACACAAGGATGGCTTTAACAAAGAGAAATTTATTTTCTCACAGACTCTTAGGGCTAGAAGTCCAAATTCAGGGGGCCAGCTCCAGGGAAGTCTTTCTCTTTCTGAAGGCTCTGGAGAAAAGTCTTTCGCATCAATCTTCCCCTGGACTAGGAGCTTCTCTGTGCAGGAACCCTGGATCTAAGGGAGTGCCCTGCTCCCAGTGCTGCTTTCTTGGTGGTGTAAGGTTCCCATTGTCTGCTAGCTTTTCTTTCCTTTTGTCTCTTGAGAGACAAAGAAGTGGTGTAGGCCATACGCCAGGGAAACTCCCTTCACATTGGATTAGGGATGTGACCTGGTAAGGGTGTTACAAACCCACCTTAATCCTATTTAACATAAAATTACAATTTCACCCTAATCCTCTCTAACATAAAATTACAATCACGAAACAGAGGACAACCACACAATATGGGGAATCCTGGCCCAGCCAAACTGATACATATATTTTTGGGGGGACTTAATTCAGTCCTTGACATTGGGATTCTCACCTAAAATAACCTCTGCTGAAGATATGATTGGATAGTGTAAATGATGCAAGGAAACAATTCATCACAGTCATATTAGCATTATATAGTAAATGTTTGAAATAATTCAGGAGATAAAAGACAGAAGGAGAAATATTAGACTCGTTACAAGAAAACAGATGAATGTGAAATGTTGGAGTAGGACTTAGCAAATATCTCAGATGGCTGGCTAGTTTTGCTGACACTGCATTTTGTTGACCTGCTAAATGTTTTAAATATGAATTCTCTAAGGTAGTCCCCATTACTCTCAGTTGTCTTTGTGCAGGGGTTTCTAAACTTTGATATTTATTCAAATCACTTTGGAATATTAAAAAAAAAAACCAAAAACGCAGATGCTTTATTCCCGCCCTAGACGTTTTGATTTTGTTTGCATGTGGCTTGATCTAGATATTGGGGTTTTTACAAGCTCTCCAGTGATTCTAAAGTTCTTACTGCCTTACACTAACATCCAGTCTACACACCTGTTGTAATGGTTAAAGTTTTGTGTCAACTTGGCTGGCCCATAATCCTTGGTGATTTGTTAGTTGTATGATGGTGTGATCACTTCCATGATGAAACTTGATGTTTTGTGATCACCTCCATGATGGGATCTGCTGTGAATAGCCAATCAATTGAAAAGGAGTTTCCTTGGGCATATGACTGGCAATGAATATAAGTGGTTATTCTGGAGCCATGGAGCCTCCACAACACTGCTCAGACAAGTTTTGCTGTCTTCCCTATTGTTGTATACTGTCCTGCCCTTCACCAAATTTACCAACTCTCTACTGTCTATTGTTTTTCCATTCCCACCCTTCCCTCCCTTGTTCCTTAGTTCTTTAATGTTGTTTTATTCTTCCATTTTTTCTCCATGGTTTAGTCATCCCTAGGTGCACTTTTGCTCCTTTGTAATGTTCATTTGGTTGGGTCATTGTTTGTTCTTTGTGTTTTTTGATGGGGCATCGAAATTTCCAAGGGTAATAATAACTTTCTCAGCTTTGTGCAATGTTTGCTCACACTACTTTCCACAAGAAACTCTTAGGTGAGGTGTGTCTTCGGCCTTTCCATTTCCGTTCCCTCTCTGTGATAGCTCCTTCTCCCTCCCTGGTTTTTGGGATTTGAAAGTTCCAGATCTCAATTTTCACCTTTCAGTCTCTCCCAACAACAGAGAACATGCTGTGATCACTGTGTCCACCTTGAGCACCACCACTCAGGTGAGAAACTGTGTATTAAGCAATCTGTCAACCAGGGGTCACAGTCTCCTCTCTCTGCTTATTATTCCCTTCCCTCCCTGTTTCTGCAATCATGTTTTTAGTTGGAAAACCTACACCCAGCAAGGGCCCTTTGGGATTGGGTGTTGACGTTCACTTTTGCCCGAAGTTCCTTCTCTGCTCTGTGGGGGCTCCTTACACATGAGCTGTCATTCAGGGCAAGCACAGGCAGACTTTCCTTTGCTTTATGAGGAGAAGGGCCTGGTACTCCCCAGAAGGACCTCTGAGAGACCTCTGTTCTTGGTTTATAGCCCCAGTGGCCTTGTGGTGATTGGGGGACGGTCTCCGCTCAGGTGACCCACCTGCTGACTCCACTATAGGGAGCCTTCTGTCAGAGTTCATATCAGTCTAGCAGCTGATAGTTAACAGCTGGGTGAGCAGTAGTCACACTGTGAATGGGCTTCCAAGGCATCTGCCTTGTTGCAATCAGAGCCTGCCTTGTAGTATGTTTGTTGTGGGTGTAGCCTATCCTCAAGACGCCTGTGCCTAACACACAGCAGCCTTAGTCAGCAGTCCTCAGTGCTGACTGTAAAGAAGAGCAGACAGACCCAGAGTGATTCCCAGAGAGGTATGTCCTGTTTATTTTAGAGGCCTGAGCTATGGAGTGCACAAGGAGTCAGATAGAGTGCTGACTGTGGGAACAGACTCCACTGTGAAGGCTTTCTGTAGCAGTTTGCAATAGCTTTTCAACCAAAAATTACCGGGTCTGGGAGAGGGTATCATGTTCTGGTCAGAACTCCATGGATGTCCTGTCTTCTTGCTATCAGAGTTCCCCTGGTAAATGTTGGCTGTGAGTGCAACCTCCAACTCCAGATTTTTGCTTCCTAACACATAGCAGCTTCAGTCAACAGGACTCAGTGCCAACTGGAAGTGAGGGGAGGGCCATCTGACCCCCAGGGAGGTTGATACTGTTGGTTTCATAGGCCAGTGCTACAGGGTGCGCAGGGAGTGCTGGCTATGGGAGTAGATCCCACTGAAGGACCCTTCTGTAGTAAGTCTCAACAGGCTTGAAGGTGATAGTGTCTGGTTGGGGGAGGTGCTGTCATGCTTCAAGAGGACTTCCAAGGAGGTCTGCATTGTTGCTCTCAGCACCCTCCTTGTAGTGTGTTGGCTGTGATTACAGCTTCCACTAAAGATGCTTGATTCTTAGCACACGGTAGTCCCAGAGTAGTCCTCAGCAGTGACCGAAAGGTGGAGCGGACAGACCTCAACTGAATCCAATAGGAAGTCTGTCCTGCTGGTTTCAGAGGCTTGCACTACGGGGTGTGCAGGGCAGCTGGTAGAGTGTTGACTATGAGACTAGACTCCAGTGCATGGGTCTTCTGTAGCAATTCATAGTAGGCTTGCAACCAACAGTGTCTGTGTGTAGAAGGTGCTGGCACACTCAAAATGGACCCTTATGGAGGTCTGCTTTGTTGATTTTAGGACAGAAGTTTGCAGTTCCATCTCTTTGCACAGGTAGGGGCTATGGTGATTATGGAAGCAGGCTCTTCTTCTGGGGCCATTACCCTGGTTTACAGCAGCCAATGGCCCATGGGACTGGGGGAGTGGCAGAGAGGATAGGAGAAGCAATTGTCCTATACCATATGCAACTTGTTGATTTGTTGATTCTTTCCTGTCTGCAATTTCCAGCTGTTTTCCTCTGTTCCTGACTCACAGTCCCTCAAACCTGAGAACTGTTTTCTTGTTGTATTTGTGCGGGAGGGTTGGAATGATGGTTTGTTCACACTGCCATCTTCCCAGGACTATCTTCTCAATTTTTTTTTTAAATGTATGTCTTTTTATATTTAATAGTTGTGCTGGGTATTACCATATGTTGTTGTTCGTAGATGCTGTCAAATCAGTTCTGACTCTTACTGACCCTGTTTACAACAGAACAAAACACTCCCCAGTCCTACGCCATCCTCACAACCATTATTTTGCTTGAGCCCATTTTTGCAACCACTCTGTCAATCCATCTCATTGACTATCTTCCTCTTTTTCGCTGACCCTCTACTTTACCAAGCATGATGTCCTTCTTCAGGGACTGATCTCTCACGATTATATAGCCTCACCGTCCTTGCTTCTAAGAAGCATTCTAGTTGTACTTCTTCCAAGACAGAATTGTTCGTTCTTTTGGCAGTCCATGGTATATTCAATATTCTTCACCAATACCACAATTCAAAGGCATCAATTCTTCTTCAGTTTTCCTTATTCATAGTCCAGCTTTCATATGTGTATGAGGAGATCGAAAACACCATGGACTGGGTCAGGTGCACCTTAGTCCTGAAGGTATCATCTTTGTTTTTCAAATCTTTAAAGAGATTTGCCCAAAGCAATGCATCTTCTGATTTCTTGACTGTTGCTTCCATGGGTGTTGATTGTGGATCCAAAGTAAAATGAAATCCTTGACAATCTCAATCTTTGTTTATCATGATGTTGCTTACTGGTCCAATCGTGAGGATTTTTATTTTCTTTATGTTGAGGTGTATGTCTTTTACAGTTAATGGTTGTGCTGGGTATTACCTTATACATATTGGTTTATCAGAATCTTTCTTTGATTTATAGTAGGTTAATTCCAGTAATATATAGAAACTTAAACTTTAATTCTATGTAGTTCTGTTCCTTATATCCCATTTTTTCATAATATGTTGTACATGTGACATTATATTGCTTCTATTACAAAATTATTGTTATAATTATTACTTTACCATTTGTCCTAATTTCCTTTGTCCAGTATGGCTTTGCTCAACCTATCTCCTTTGTGCTACTTTTGGCATGTATGTTGCACATATAATCTGAATACGTTATAAGAAAAAAAAATTGCCATCGTAGCGACTCTATATGGTGGCAGAACTGCCCCATAGGGTTTCTAAGGTGTGCCAGGTGGATTTGAGCTGCTGACCTTTTGGTTAGCTGCCAAACTCTAAATCACTATACCACCAGGGTTTCCCAATATGTTATAGGCTCAACAATACATTATATACACATTATTTTGTACAATTGATTTTATATCAGTTATAAGAAAGGAAAAAGATGTGTATTTATAGTGTCTTATAATTAAATAGCTACATTTTCTGGTACATTTTATTTGTGTATTTAATAGTTGCTTTTGTCTTGGAGAACTTCTTTTAGTATTTCTGGTAAAATGGATATAGTATATATGTCCGTTAAGACTAACTAGTTTATGAAGTTGTTAAAATCTATTGCCTTGCTGATATCACTGTAGATGTTCTGTCCTGTTTTGAAAGTGATGTATTGAAGTATACACATACTATTGTAGAGCCTTTTATTTCTCTCTTTAATTCTTTCAGTGTTTGCTTCACATATTTTGGGGCAGTGATGTTAGGTGCATATACATTTATAATAGTTTTATCTTCTTGATTAACTTATTATATCTTGATTAACTTATACCTTTCTTTGCCTCATCTAATCAGTTTTGACTTAAAGTCTATTTTGTCTGATACTAAAATTGCCAATATAGTTCTTTTTCAGTTACTATTTGCAAGGAATATTTATTTCCACCATTCTTTCACTTTCAACATATTTGTGTCTTTGGGACTAAGATGAGTTACTTACAGACAGCATAGAGTTGTATTGTGCTTTTTTTGGTCCTTCTACTATTCTCTGACTTTTTTTAAAAGTATTTTATTGAGTTCTCAGTGAAAGTTTTGTGCAGTAGTTTAGGTTTCTTTTCAACAATTTCTACACAGGTTGTTCTATAACATTGTTTACTTTCTTAACAAGGTGTGAACATTTCCATTATTTCCATTCTGCTTGTTCCATTTCTGTTCATTTCCTTGTTCCTTTACATTCTCATTTTTGTTTTAAAGTAATTATGGATCATTTGGTCTCATATAGACGATTTTCTATATGCCATTTTTCATGTATTCATCCAATGATGGACACCTGTATTGTTTCCACCTTTTGGGTATTGTTTTTAGTGGTATAGTGAACACTGGTGTACACGTATCTGTTTCCATGCCCACTGTCAAGTCTCTTGGGTAAATGCTTAGGAATGAAATTGTTGTGTCATATGATAATTCTATGCATTACTTTTTGAGATATCGCCAAGCTTTTCCACAGTGGCTGCACTATTTTATGTTCCCACTATGAATGGATTAATACTCCTTTTTCCTCACATTCTTTCAAATACCTGCTGGTGCAGTGGCTAAGAGTTAGGCTGCTAACCAAAATTTGAATGTACCAGCTCCTCCTTGGAAACCCCATGGGGCAGTTCTGCTCTGTCCTAGAGGTTCACTATGAGTAAGAATTGACTCGATGGCAACAGGTTTAGTTTAGTTTTTGGATTTTGCCAATACCTGTTTTTTCTTTTGTGTGTGTGTGTGCATGTTAGAAGTTATTCTGAAAACAAAACCAAATAAAAAACAGTTGTAATCAAGTTGATTCTGACTCATGATGACCCTACGTACTTCAGAGTAAAACTGTGCTCTGTAGAGTTTTCAGTGCTTGATTTTTCGGAAGCAGGTCACCAGCTTTTCTTTTGAGGTGGCTCTGTGAACTTGAATCTCCAACCTTTTGCTTAGCTGCTGAGGGTGTTAACAATTTGCTTAACCCAAGCACTCCAAATAGCCACCCTTGGGGGAATGAAATGGTATCTCACTGGGGTTTCGATCAACATTTCCATAATGGCTAAAAACCTTGAACATCTTTTTATGTTCTTATTGCCCATATGCATAGCTTCTTTGAGAAATATGAATTCCAGCCTGTCTTAGGCTGGGTTCGCTAGAGAAGCAAAACCAGTAAAACGTTTATATGTATGTATGTATATATGTATATATATTTGTATCAAGGGAATGGCTCTTGAGATTGTAGAAGTTGTGAGAGAGAGCCCCTCACAGTGCTGCATTAAAAATACTGTTTCCTTTGCTGGGCTCTTCCCCTTCCCCCAGCTTTGCATTTAAATCCTGCTTTTGCTTGGAAGTTATATGTAAACCCCATTGAATTTCTGTAGTATAATTAAGCATATTGCTGACATATGTAATAAAGGACATTTATACAACGCCAACAGCCAACATCATTCTAAGTGGTAAGAGCCTGAAAGCATTCCCTTGATGGCAGGAACCAGACAAGGACACCTTTTATCACCGCTCTTATTCAACATTGTGCTGGAGGTCCTAGGCAGAGCAATTAGGCTAGACAAAGAAAAAAGGGCATCCAGATTGGCAAGAAAGAAGTAAAATTATCTGTATTTGCAGATGACATGATCTCATACGTAAAAAACCCTAAGGAATTCTCAAGAAAACTACTGAAACTAACAGAAGAGTTCAGCAGAGTATTGGGATACAAGATAAACACACGAAAATCAACTGGCTTTCTATACGTGAACAAAAAGAATACTGAAGAGGAAATCACCAAATCAATACCATTTATAGTAGCCCCCAAGAAGATAAAATACTTAGGAATAAATCTTACCAGAGATGTAAAAGACTTATACAAAGAAAACTATAGTACACTTCCGCAAGAAACCAAAAGAGACTTACACAAGTGGAAAAACGTACCTTGCTCATGGATTGGAAGACTTAACATGATAAAAATGTCTATTGTACCAAAAGCAATCTATACATTTCATGCAATTCTTATCCAAATCCCAGCAACATTTTTTAACGAGATGGAGAAACAAATCACCAACTTCATATGGAAGGGAAAGAGGCCCCGGATATGTAAAACATTACTGAAAAAGAAGAATATAGTGGGAGGCCCTACTCTACCTGATTTTAGAACCTAGTATACCACCACAGTAATCAAAACAGCCTCGTTTGTACAACAACAGACACATAGACCAATGGAACAGAATTGAGGATCCAGATGTAAATCCATACACATATGAGCAGTTCGTATTTGACAAAGGCCCCAAACAGTTAAATGGGGGAAGACAGTCTTTTTAACAAATGGTGCTGGCATAACTGGATATCCATCTGCAAAAAAAAAAAATGAAATGAGACCCATACCTCACTCCATGCACAAAAATGAGCTTAAAATGGGTCAAAAACCTAAATATAAAATCTAAAATGATAAAGATCATGGAAGAAAAAATAGGGGCATTAGGAGCTCTAATACATGGCATAGACAGTATACAAAACATTATTAACAAGGCAGAAGAAAAACTAGACAACTGGGAGCTCCTAAAAATCAAACACCTATGATTATCCAAAGACTTCACCAAAACAGTAAAAAGATTACCTATAGACTGGGAAAAAGTTTTTAGCTATGACATTTCTGATCAGTGCCTGATCTCTGAAATCTACTTCAAAAACTCAACTACAAAAAGACAAATAAGCCAATTAAAAAATGGGCAAAAGATATGAAGAGACACTTCACTAAAGAAGACATTCAGATAGCTAACAGATACACGGGGGAATGTTCACAATCATTAGCCATTAGAGAAATACAAATCAGAACTACAATGAGATTCCATCTCACTTCAACAAGGCTGGCACTAATCCAAAAAACACAAAACGCTTATACACTGCTGGTGGGAATGTAAAATGGTACAACCACTTTGGTAATCGATTTGGCACTTCCTTAAAAATATAGAAATAGAACTACCATATGATCCAGCAATACCACTTCTCGGAATATAACCTAGAGAAATAAGTCTTTAAGCAGATATGTGCACACCCATGTTCGTTGCAGCACTGTTTACAATAATAAAAAGATGGAAGCAACCAGGGTGCCCATCAACGGATGAATGGATAAATTATGGTGTATTCACACAATGGAATACTACCCATCGGTAAAGAACAGTGATGAATCTGTGAAGCATTTCATAACATGGAGGAATCTGGAAGGCATTATGCTGAGTGAAATTAGTCAGTTGCAAAAGCACAAATATTGTATAAGACCACCATTATAAGAATTCAAGAAATAGTTTAAACAGAGAAGAAAATATTCTTTAATGGTTATGAGAGCGGGGAGGGAGGGAGGGTGGCAGAAAGGTATTCACTAATTAGATAGTAGATAAGAACTACCTTAGGTGAAGAAAAAGACAACGCACCGGCGAGGTCAGCACAACTGGACTAAGCCAAAAGCAAAGAAGTTTCTGGAATAAACTGAATGCTTCAAAGGTCAGTTTTGCAGGGGTGGGGTTTGGGGGCCATCTTTTCAGGGGACATGTAAGTCAATTGGCATAATAAAATCTATTAAGAAAACATTCTGTATCCCACCTTGGAGAGAGGCATCTGGGGTCTTAAATGTTAGCAAGCGGCCATCTAAGATACATCAATTGGTCTTAACCCACCTGGATCAAAGGAGAATGAAGAACACCAATGACACAAGGCAATAAGGAGCCCAAGAGACAGAAAGGGCCACATGAACCAGAGTCTACATCATCCTGAGACCAGAAGAACTAGATGGTGCCTGGGTACAACCGATGACTGCCCTGACAGGGAACACAACATAGAATCCCTGAGGGAGCAGGAGAGCAGTGGGATACAGACCCCAAATTCTTGTAAAAAAAGACCAGACTTAATGGTCCGACCGAAACTAGGACTGCATAGGTCACAGCCCCCAGACCTTCTGTTGGTCCAGGAGAGGATCCATTCCCAAAGCCAACTCTTCAGACGTGGATTGGACTGGGCAATGGGTTGGAGAGGAATGCTGGTGAGGAGTGAGGTTCTTAGATCAGGTGGACACTTAAAAGTATGTTGGCATCTCCTCCCTGGAGGGGAGATGAGAGGGTGGAGGGGGTTAGAAGCTGGTGAAATGGACATGAAAAGAGAGAGTGGAGGGAGAGAGAGAGCGGGTTGTCTTATTACAGGGAGAGCAATTGGGAGTATGTAGCAAGGTGTATATAAGTTTTTGTGTGAGTGACTTGATTTGTAAATTTTCACTTAAAGCACAATAAAAATTAAAAAACAAAACAAAACAAGAATGTTGCTGACATAACTTGTAAGAACTCTGTACCTGTGAACCCCTTAAAGGTAACTTTCTCCTTGCACTTGGGTGACGGTATTGGCAGTCGCAGCTCTGAATGGCTCCTTTTCCTCGCACAATGAAATAAAGGTGCAGTTCCTGCTCTCTCACCTCTGTCTCTCTTTTATTGGCCAAATGAGTCACGCTGAGCAACAACCTGGGGTCTGTACTTCATATTATTTCTGGTAAGCCAGCCAGGAGTTATCTGCTTGGTTCCTGAAGTTGACTGGAGAACAGACTGGCCCTGATGTCTGGCACAACCAGGTTTCTCCTGGAGACCTTGGGACAGCCCTGAAAACTGATTCACCTGAACCTAAAAGATGATTCTGTGGGAAACTCGAAACACACATTGGTTGCTTGGTAAGTACCTAGGTAAAAGTTTTAGATGTGTCCCAAGTAGTGGGGGACATTGACCACTGAGGGCATTAGGAACCTGAGGTTGTTTCTAACAGGGTAATTCCTAGGTAAGTCCTTAGAAAAGTCCCAGGTAGTGGAAGGAATTGGCCACTGAGGACGTAAAAGGCTCTAGGTACTTATTAGGTTGGTGTATCAAGTTGGGTTGTATGAGTGTGTAAGTGTGTGTATCCAGAGAATGTGGAATATTCAAGGAATCCCAGAATGCAGCCCACTAAGATGGATCCTTAAGAACTGGGAACAGAGACTTGGACAGGCATGGCTCTGGCTGTATGCCTGTCCCTTTCCTACTTTTGCCTTTTTAAATATATGTGGAATATATTTTGCATTACTAAACTTTGTGGTGTTTTCACCCTACAGGAGTTAATGGTGTACTCATTGTAGGGATTGTACAGCCACAAATGCAGCTAACCTTAAGGAGACATGGACTGCCAAGGAGAAGCTGGCAAAAAGAGATCTTGTCTTCTGAACCAGTGTATTTACTCTCCACATCCCTTCAACCCTGACATGGTGAGTGCCCTTGGAAAATGAGACTTCACTTCTTCTTCTTCTTTCTCATGTTTTCTTAAGCTTTGTTTGTCATATTTGTTTTGAAAACCAGTTGTTTGATTAAGGAGAATCTTTTTTGGATTTTTGCTTGGTCATTAGGTTAAGAGTGACATTTATTAACTCTTTTGGTGAACTGCAGTTTAGTGTCTGGATTCAGGTGCTCGAAACATTGAAGAGGTAATTCTGTTTCCAAAGAGTTCTGGGTCACTATATACCACAAAATTCATGCACACATTGACCAGTAAAAGTTATTACTGTGGTTGCCGGTGGTCATCATAAGCATTAAAGGATCTAGTGACAGGGTGAAGTGGTTGTGAGACAGGCTATAGCACTGGAGAAAACCTGGGAAATAGTGTTGTTTTGCCACATTCCTGGGGAGAAGTGATAGCTCTGTACCTGTTTTATGATATAGCTTCTCAATGAAGAATCACAATGTTGGAATTAAAATCGTTAGTAGCTAATTTAAAATACTTTCCAATTAAATATTTAAAGTCTAAAATAAGAGCTAAGTCTCTAGTCACTAGAATGAATTAAGTTCAAATGAAAGAACACCAAAAGCTTCAACTTTATAGCTTAACATTTTTGATAAGTGAGCTTGGCTTTCCCCCAATACTAAGACACTGGTTTAGGATTCATATTTAAAAATATTATAAAACTGAATATACTAGAAACAATTTAGAATTTCAGTGGCCACTTTGGGAAAATGAGCTTCTATTTGTGTTGCCCTGTCTTTTTCTTTTTGAGAAACATTTGCTTAATGTTCAGTTTTTGTCAGAAGGTCTAATATTCCTTAACCTGAAGCTCTGGCAAGTTAATAACTTTTGTATAAAACCATTTTTTTCCATGAATTGAGTCAAGAGTGTGAGGACAAAGCAGAATGAGGCCTCCCCAGCCCCTAGTCTTGCCAGCCAAGAATTGATGGATCTATTTACAAAATGGCTAAAGAGCTTTGATATTTACTGGGTAAGACAGCCCTTCAAAATGCCTTGGTCAACTTAAACATATGTAAATGAGCTGGGAAGACCCAATCTTTTCTTCCTTGAGTGAAAAGAGTAAGAGCAAGACAGATTTCTGCCTCCCTAGCCGTCATCAGTCTCTGAAGTTATATAGCTCCGGGGAAGTTTTGAAAGACCACTTTGAACTAAGTGGAGGCTTTTTAAGACAAAACAAAATTAAAAAATCTTAGGGGAACTTTAAGAAGCAAAAAAAAAAAAAAAGAAGAAGAATCAGTGAGACACACCTAAAATAGCCTAGAAAAGTATTCCCACCCCTAGCCAGTTAAGGTTATATCCATACCAATGAATTGGTCAGTTGAATAGAGACCTCTTGGTTTCCAAAGCTCGTTGATAAAATCTTTAAGGGTTAAAATTAGATTAAGAAAAATAGTAAAATTTAAATAAAAAATTAGAATGTTTCAACAAACTGTATTTCAACAATTATGTTTTATGGTATGCAAGCTTAAAATAATTTCTAAGACCTTTTCGGCAACTGACAGATACTAATAGAATAAATAGTCATAATTTTAGTTTGTATACTTCTGCTTTATAGCACAAAAAAGAATATATATATTCTGGGTCTGCTAGTGAATGTGTTCAATATTGCCATTTTAAAAGGATGTACTAGAAGAGATATAGACAAAGTTTAACAGATTTATTAAAAATAAATTTATTATAGTCAAAAATTTTATCTGACTAAAGCTTAATGCTTTAATTTATGAGATTTTTAGGAGTTTTAATGTTAACTAATAAGTAAAACCAAGAATTGGGTTTCTTATTGTTAAAATAAAAAATTTTTCTTTGATTCCTGACTTAAAGGGTTAATTTATTCTTTATATAATCTGCCACAAAGCCAAAGGCTCAGCCTCTCATTAGGATAAATTTTCTGAGTCAAAAACCAAGCCACATGGCTTGACAGAGAAAAAAAAAATTTTTTAAGTAAAGGAAAGTTTTATTTAATACGTTATAAAATACATGGAATGTGTAGCCAAAATCAAGAGAAATGCCTCATTCTCTTCGGGTCAAAATTTATATGTTAGTATTTCCTCTTATATTTTTGCTTAATATTAGATAACAAATGCATAATATTATGCCATACTTTTATTATTTCTTTATTGGTAACTTGCCCACAATTTTATTTTTTGAATCTAGCATCAAAATCAATGGTTTGACTAGGGCAGTCACATTGTTTACCTATAAAGTGTATTTTTATTATTATTGAGAGACTTGATAATCTTTGTATATCATGTCTATATGGTATAATGCCTCAAAATTGTTATATATGGTCTAATATCTGAAGCTCTTTGGAAATTAGGCTAGTTACTATATTTAAGAATATTCTTTGTCTATAATTTTTTAAAACTCAATGTGTCTCTGCATTTTTGTAATTAAGAGCATTATGTTTATAAATTAATCATGGCCATATTAAGATTTGATGTCTGCAGGTAAGTGTTCACTTTGCTGATTTGTTGAAACCATATGACCAAAATATCTCAACAAAAAGATGGAATATATTAGGCTTATGAAAAGAACTGTGACTGGGCTGAATTAAGATTTCCAAAACTGTTACGTAGAAGCTGATGGATTCACAGATTGCGGCTGATGCAGAATCATATAGAACAGAAATTAACTACACTGAATAAAGGAAGACAGTGAGTTTTATGTGGGAATGTCGCTGATTTTAAGATCCTACTTTCTGGATATAAGAAGGCTTTTTCCTTTCTCCTAAATTATCTAAATAGTGGGTTTAGATATTGTAACTCTTGAATCAGGAGTTCTTATTGGTAATCTCAGTGAAATGGTCAATGTCATAAACAGAGAAGTATCTGAAATTCATTCAAGGTATGATTTAACAAAATAAAATAACATCGGATTTCCTATTAGTTCTCTCAGAGAACAGTTTTGTGCCACTTCTGCTTCTGAGAAAGTGATCCATAACTGTTAAAAGGTAAACCAGAAAGGGGCAGCTTGCCCCTGGGAAGAACATTTAGTATGTTTTAAACAGATTAACTGAAGACCTCCAGCAGGAGAGATCCATCCTGTATTATCTTGCCAATTGTATTCTCTAATGAAAATTTGGTTGTCATATGTAAATTTTTGTACGACTTCTGTGTCCTTTAGACAAAGTTTGTATACTCTTTATGGATATGTTTTTGTGTGGTATATCCAACTATACTAGTTTAAATGATCCATTTCCAGCTCACAATGAGTTTACTTGGGCAATCCACTGTTTAGATTTCTGGCGAATGCACAGGCAATGCACTTTGAGAATTTTAAGATTACTTTTGGATATTCGTAGTAATAATATTAATAAATATTGAAAAGATAATGTTAAATTATACATCATAAAATGAGAGTCAAAAAGAAACTCATTGGTTCAATACTCAGAGTGGGAAAGGTACCTTTAATTACTATTACAGTATAGTTAAGTTGGAAAATCTTTGAGAAATTTATCAATCATTATGGGGCAAATAACAGATGAAGTTGCTAATGATGAGATAAAAACACAATAGCAAACTCTGATGTCATTGGCCAAGGTTACATGAGACAAAATAGTCTTAGTTTTTCTTAGCTCAGCAAAATTAATCTGTACTGTAACAAATATCACTTGTATTCAGATAAATAAAACAAGAGACATAAAATAAGATACTCATACAATTAGACTACAAGGTACTGTGGTACACACTATAACACTCTTGCAAACTCCAGATTTATTTGGTTAGTTACCATTAAGAATAAATACATGAGCTAAATCACTATTCTTGATCTGCAACCTGATAATGTTAGGAGTAATAAAATTTATCTTTGTCTTGCACACTTAAAGAAGCCTGAGATTAAAATATTGATGTACGTTGAGTCTGCTCACTTTGGCAGTGTGACTGATGTCACTCTTATTTAAGATCCTGAGGAGGAACGGGATGATATCTGGTGGAAAACCAGCACCATGAGTTTAAAGAGCCTGGCATGGTCTGCCATCTAGGAGCTCGGCTACGTCCAAGTATTAATCATCAATGTGTGGTCTCCAATCTCCGATCAAAAGAGAAAAATGATTTAGGAGATAATATTGTAGCCATTATTCCCTGTCCTTGAGCATAAAGAATGTGACCCAGCTGCATCTGGACTCACGAGGACTCATAAAGGCACATCAGCTGAGCTCTGAGGTATGAAAACAATAGCTAGGACAATCTTAAAATATATATATATACGTGTGTGTGTGTCTTTTAGGGAAATATTCATATAAACAGGGCATAAAAGCCACTCTTGTCTTTTTATTTTAATATTTAATAGGTAGTTATAAACCAACAAGAGGTCAGTAGCTACAATGAAAGACCTAGGTCCATATTAGCTCCTCCCTGAGAATATGCCACAGAGTTCTGAGCCGGGCTATAGTTCAAAATGGATACTGCTTCTCAATGACCAATGTCCAAGAAAAAATGGAGGAATGAGATAGAGCACCTACAGCATCGCATTAAAAATCCCGTTTTCTTTGCTTCGCTTCCTCCTCAACAATGTTGCAATAAAAATCTTGTTTTTTGGCTTGGGGTCCTCCCTGATGGTGTTGCGTTAAAAACCCTGTTTCCTTTGCTGGGCTTCCTCCTCTCCCCCGCCCCCCACGCCTGCCCAGCTTTGCATTTAAATCCTGCTTTTGCTTGGAAGCTATATGTAAACCCCATTGCACCTGCACAGTATAATTGAGAATGTTTCTGATGTAACTTGTATGAACACCCTACTCCTAAGCCCCTTAAGAATAACTTTTCTCCTCACCTTTAGGGACTAGTCTTGGAGACAACAGATCCAACTGATTCCTTTTCCTTGGACAATGAAATAAAGGTGCCTTTGCTGCACTCTCACCTCGGTCTCTTGTTTATTGGCCAATACGTGTCGTGTGAAGCAAGTACCTAGAATTTCTACCTGGTAACAGCTGGAATATCCCAATTCTGTGGGTCAGGACAGAGGTTTCTCCTGTTCACCTAGATGCAGAGGCTGGTGAACCCAAGATCGCAAGGCCCATCCTTCCATGAGAAACACCATGTTTTGATTACTGTAGGTTTCAGTATGTATTGAAGACTGATGCTTGAGTTGTTACACTTTGTTATACTTTTTCAGGAATATTTTCACTATTCTGGGCCACTCGTAATACCATATGATTTGAAGATAGGCTTTTTCATTTCTACAAACAAGGCTGTTGAAATTTTGATACAGATTGCACTAAATCTGTAGATTGCTTTGGATGGTATTGGCATCTTAACAGTATTATGTTTTCCAATCTATGCTAGGAGAATATCTTTTCCATTTACTTGTTGTTTTTAGTTTCCATAAAGTTAACTCTGACTCATTGTGACCCCACTTGCAATGAAATGTTGCCCAGTTCTGTGCCATCTTCGTAATCATTGGTATGCTCAAATTCATTCTTATGTAACATTATTATGTATTTGAAGTGCCTTCCAGCACAGGAGACTCATTTTACAGCACTATTTTGGACAGTGTCCTATTGTTATCCACAGGGTTTTCACTGAGTAAATTTTGGAAGTAGATTTTTATGCCTTTCTTCCTAGTCTGTCTTAGTCTGAAAGCACCACTATTGGTGACCCCACTGGCATTTGAAATACCTATGGCATAGCTGCCAAAATCACAGCCACATGTAAGCCATGACAATATGACAAGGTGACAGGCTGGTGGTGGTCCATATATCTAAGTACTCTTTAATTTGTTTTATGGAATCCCTGGGTGGTACAAATGGTTAAGCAGTTGGCTGCTTACCGAAAGGTTGGTGGTTCAGGTCTACTCAGAAACAACTTAGAAGAAATGCTTGGTAATCTATTTTAGAAACAGAACAGCCACTGAAAATCCTATGAAATGCAGGTGTACTCTGAAACACCTAGGTTTACCATGACTCAGAATTGACTTGATGGCAACTGGTTTTATGTTTTGGATATTTCTCTCAGCAGTGTCTTACAGTTTTCATCGTACAAGTGTCTTGGCCATCTAGTGCTGCTATAACAGAAATACCAAAGGTAGATGGCTTCACATAAGAGAAATTCATTCTCATAGTCTAGTAGACCAGAAGTCCAAATTCAGGGCATCTGCTTCAGGGGAAGAATTTCTCTCTCTGTCAGCAATGAAGGAAGGTCCTTCTCATCAGTCTTTCTTTGGTCCGGGAGCCTCTCGGTACGGGAACCTCAGGTCCAAAGGATCTGTTCTGTTCCCTGCACAGCTTTCTTGGTGGTATGAAGTCCTCCCTTTCTGACAGCTTCCCTTTCTTTTTATCCCCTAAATGCTGGACACGCCCCAGGGAAACTTCCTTTACATTGGATCAGGGATATGACCTGGTAAAGGTGCTACAATCTCACCCTAATCCTCTTTAACATAAAATTACAATCGCATAATGGAGGACAACCACAGAATACTGGAAATCATGGCCCAGTCAAATTGATACGCACATTTTTTGGGGGGACATAATTCAATCCATGACAACAAGTATGTCACCTCTTTAGTTAAATTTATTCCTATCTATTTTATTGTTTTAGATACTCTTGTAAACTAATTTTCTCTTAAGATTAGTTTGTAGAAACATGACTGAATTTGTGTGTTGATCTTGTACCCTGAAACTTTCATGAATTAATTTACTAGCTCTAGTAGCTTACCTGTGGATTCTTTTGGATTTTTGAGTTAACTGGAAATAGAGATAGTTTTACATCTTCCATTCTGAGCTGGATGTTTGATTGCTCTGACTAGAACTTCCAGTATAATGATGAATACAAGCTGTGAAAGCAGGCAACCTTGTCTTGTTCCTGATATTAGAGAAAAAGCTTCCAGTCTTTCTCCATTGAGTATGATGTTAGAAGTAGATTTTCCATATTCTTTTTGTCGTATAGAGGGATTTCCCTTCTCTTTTAGGTTTACTAAGTGTTTTTTTCATGTAAGCATGTCATATTTTGTCAAAAGCCTTCTCTGCACTGATTGAAATGATTCTGTTAGTGTGATGCATTGCATCAATTGATTTTCTTGAATTACTTGAATCACTCTTGAATTACTGGGATAAATCTCACTAGGTCATGTTGTTTTTGTTCTTGGCTGCCATTGAGTTGACTCCAGCTCACAGTGACCTTTTGTATAACAATGAAATATTGCCTATCTTGAACAACCCTCACTGAAGAGAAATCCCAAGTATTTGAGTTGAATTATTGAAGGATCCTGTGGCAAAAATATTGAATGACACAGGAAGCATCAAAGGGAAATGGAAGGAATATGCGAAGTCAGTGTATCAGAAAGAATAGGACAAAATTCAACTATTTCAGGAGGTAGCATATTAAGAACCAGTGATACAGAGGAAAAAACCCAATGCACCCTGAAGGCATTAGTGAAAAACAAACCTCCAGGTATTGACTGAATATCAATTGAAATGTTTCAGCAAACGTATGCAGCCCAGGAGATGCTCACATGTCTCTGCCAAGAAATTGGGAGGACAGTTTCTTGGCTACTTGACTAGAGGGGATCCGTATTTGTGCCTATTTCAAAGAAAGGTGATTCAATGTGGAAATTATCAAACAATATCATTAATATCACACTCAAGGAAAATTTTACTAAAGATAATTTTTAAATGTTTGCAGCAATACATTCACAGGGAGCTGCCCACAATTCAAGCCTGATTTAGAAGAGGAGATGGAATGAGGAATATCATTGATGATGTCAGATGAATATTGGCTGAAAGCGGAGAATACCAGAAAGACGTTTACCTGTGTATTATTGACTATGCAAAGGGATTGGACTCTGTGGGTCATAACAAATTATGGATAATATTGTGAAGAACGGAAATTCCAGAGAACTTACTTGTGCTCAGGTAGAAGCTGTGCAGAGACCAAGAGGCAGTTGTTTGAACAGAACAAAGGGATACTGCATGGTTTAAAATCAGGAAGATGTGCGTCAGGTTGTATTCTTTCAACATACTTATTCAATCTCTATGCTGAGCAAATAATCTGAGAAGCTGGGCTACAAGAAGAAGTATGTGGCATCTAGATTGGAGGAAGACTCCTTAACAACTTGCAATGTGTGGATGACACAACCTGTCTTGCTGAAAGTGAAGAGGACTTGAAGCACTTACTGATGAAGATCAAAGACCACAGTCTTCAGTATGGATTACACCTCAACATAAAGAAAACAAAAATCTTCACAACTGGACCAATAAGCAACATCATGATAAACTGAGAGAAGATTAAAGTTGTGAACAATTTCATTTTACTTGGATCCACCCATAGGAACAGCGGTCAAGAAATCAAATGACTCATTGGGCATAGGACTAGGCAAAATTTCACACTGATACACATGAAGTTGGCATAAAATAGCACTAACATGATGGCAACTAACAACAGTTTAGCTCTTCTTCTGTGTTATGTAAGAATTAATTATATAGTCTACATTATAAATATCTACTTTATGTACTCAGAGCCAAAAGGGACAATGATCTCTTTAGGTTTATATTTTAATCTAAATTTCTTATTTGTAATTCTTCTGTGAAACTCAATAAAATCCATTACATGCCTGTGTTAGACATTACACATGACTGAATTTAACAGTTTTGTCTTTAAGAGATTTAGCTTTTTTGTGAATCTGATCAGAATTAGAACTAAGTAAAATTGGAGTAAAGGTGAGTTGGGACATCACCATATATTCTCAAGAGAAACAGCAGTCTTAAAAACCAAGTGTAGTTTTGAAATCTACATTTCTTTTCAACTGTTTTAAACGTCTGCTCAGCATTTGACTGCAAAAGACAAAGTAAGTAGGTGGGAGTTCATAAAAACTAAAAGCTTTTGGAGAATACTTTGGTAACCATGTATCCAATAAGGATGAGGTAACCAAAATATTTGTAAAACATCGACAATTTTGCAACAAAAAGACAACTGAATCATAAAATGGGCAAAGGACTTGAGTAGACATTTCACCAAAGAGGACATTCAAATGGCTACCAAACACTTGAAAAGATCCTCAATGTATTAGCCATCAAAGACATACAAATCAAAACCACAATGAGTTACATTTCATTCTTGCTAGGATAGCTGAGATTAAAAAACAAAACAAAAAAACAGATAATAACAAGTGTTAGCAAGGATGTGGATAATTGAAACATTTACTTTTTGATGGTGGGAATGCAAAATGATACAGCTGATCTGGAAAACAAAGTAGTGGTTCCTCAAAAAACTTAAAATACTATATGACCCAGCAATTCCAATTCTAGATTTATACCCCCAAACTGTAATACAACATTCCTTTTTAAAGTTTTCAAAAGCAAATACGTCACTTTGATGACTAAGGTCTGCCTTACCTAAGCTATGGTCTTTTCACTCACCTCATATTATGTGAAAGCTGCACAAAAGGAAAAAAAAGGAAAACAAAAATTGACGCATTTCAACTGTCATCGGTGAAGAATATTGAATACATATCATGGACTTCTGGGAGAAAAACCAAATTAAATTTAGAAGAAATAAAATCAGAGTGGTCCTTAGAAGTGAAAATGGAGAACTTTGACTCACTTTATTTGGAGACAATGTCAGGAAAGCATAATCTCTGGAACAAGACAACACAACTGGTAAAGTAGACGGTCATCAAAAACGAGGGAGACCCCTCAACGCGATCGACTATCACAATACCCAGAGCAGTGGACTCATACATGATCATGAAGATGGTGCAAAAGCAGGTGACATTTCACTCTGCTGTATTTGAGACCACTATGATTTGTAGCCACTATGATTTGTTCAGCGACACTTAACAACTATAACAAAACTACTATTATTATGATGACTATTTTGGGATTTTCCTGTATCATTTATGATACACGAAATATATCTTTTTTTGATACATTTCACGGAACTACTGGTTTTGTGAGATCTATAAAAAATAACTGCTATTCCTTTGCACTGAGGAGCATATGTACTCTTTGGGTTTCAAAAGCAGACCTTATGATAGCAGTATTTTCCAATTATTGAGTTAACAATGTTAGATTTTTCTTTAAATTCAAGTTATAAGAACAAGTCTTAAATTAATCCTGATGATACAGATGACCTTTTTTTTTTTTTAACTAGTTGTATTTATCCCAGAACCATGTGCAAAGTCTAACTTATTCTGCATAAACACTTTCAGTACAGATAGGAACTAAACATTTGGTTCATCCAGCTTCTCTTTGTCATGGTTAGTCCTGCTGTTCAGCTCTTGTCAGAAATCTGTGTTGTGTATCGTTCCAGTAGGATTAGATCAGCAAGTTGGATATTTTCTTCATTTCTTAAGTGAAATTCAAATATCTGAACATTTTTGGGGTGGAGCCAGTTATGAGAAGTAAGAAAAGCATCGTTCTCATTGTAAATCAAACTGATTTACTTATACCAAGATTAAAAAGCATGTAAACTTTCTGCTTTTATTTTAAAATGTCTTTCACTCAAGGCTGGTACATTCCAATGGCAGGATATTTGAGGCTGCGGCTCTGTGACTGGGAAAGGATATTGGTCTATTACTAGAGTGTTCTTATGCTATTCTCTCTAAATTTTGACTTCTTTTCCATTGTAGAGTCAAAAATTGTGAGGAATGGGTGCTGGTTTATGGACATTTAGTTCAGTCAGCTGAGGAGACTTCTTTGGTCCATCTGATTCTGAAATTTAGCCCTTGTTGTTGTTAGGTGCCATTGAGTTGGTTCCAACTCATAGAGACCCTAAGTATAACAGAACAAAACACTGCCCAGTCCTCTGCCATCCTCATAATCATTGTTATGCAGGAGCCCACTGTTGCAGCCATAGTATCAATCCATCTTGCTGAGGGTCTTCCTCTTTTTTGCTAACCCTCTGCTTTACCAAGCATGATGTCCTTCTCCAGGGGCTGATCCTTCCTGATAACCTCTTCAGAGTGTGTGAGATGTAGTCATACCATCCTTGCTTCTAAGGAGCATTCTGGTTGTGTTTCTTCCAAAAGAGATTTGCTCTTTCTTTGGGCAGTCTGTGGTATATTCAATATTCTTCATCAGCACTGTAATTAAAATATGTCAATTCTTCTTCCTTTTTCCTTATTCATTGCCTAGTTTTTGCATGCATATGAGGTGATTGAAAACATTATGGCTTGAGTCAGGCCCACCTTAGACTTCAAGGTAACATCTTTGCTTTTTAACAGTTTAAAGAGGTCTATTGTAGCAGATTTGCCCAGTGCAATGAGTCACTTGATTTCTTGAGAGATACAAACTGAAACTACAATGAGACTCTGCTTCACCTCTATTAGAATGGCAATGATTAACAAAAATAAAGATTAAAAAGTAAAAAGAATCCCTCATGAACTTACATGCAAAAATCCTCAACAAAATTCTAGCCAATAGAATTCAACAACATATCAAAAAAATAATTCACCATGACCAAGTGGGATTCATACCAGGTATGCAGGGATTGTTCAACACTAGAAAAACAATTAATGTAATCTAGTACATAAATAAAACAAAAGACAAGAATCACATGATTTTATAAATTGATGCAGAAAAGGCATTTGACATAGTTCAACACCCATTCATGATAAAAACTCTCAGCAAAATAGGAATACAAAGAAAATTGCTCAACATAATAAGGGGCATTTATAGAAAGCCAACAACCAATATCAACCTAAATGGAGAGAGTCTGAAAGCATTTCTTCTGAGATCGGGAACCAGACAAGGAAGCCCTTTATTCACCACTTTTATTCAACATTGTGCGGGAGGTCCTAGCCAGAGCAATTAGGCTAGATAAAGAAAAAAAGGGCATACAGATTGGTAAGGAAGAAGCAAAGAATCTGTATTTGCATATGACATGGTCTTACATGCAGAAAACCCTAAAGAATCCTCAAGAAAACGACTGAAACTAAGAGTTCAGCAGAGTATCAGGACACAAGATAAATATACAAAAATCAGCTGGATTCCTCTACGCCAAGAAAAAGTACATTGAAGAGGAAATCACCAAATAAATACTATTTACTGTAGCTCCCAAGAAGATAAAATACTTAGGAATAAATCTTACCAGAGATATAAAAGACCTATACAAAGAAAACTACAAGATACTCTTGCAAGAAACCAAAAGAGATCTACATAAGTGGAAAAACATACCTTGCTCATGGATGGACTAGGAAGACTTAACATTACAAAAACCGTCTATTCTCAGGAGGGGCCAAGATGGCTGACTAGGTAGACGCTAACTTGGATCCCTCTTGCAACAAAGACTCAGAAAAACAAGTGAATTGATCACATACATGACAATCTACGAACCCTGACCAACAAACACAGATTTAAAGAGTTGACCTGAGTGACAGAGACGGAGAACGAACAACTACGGGGAAGCAGAGACTGTTTTTGGAGCCTGGAGCCGGTGTCCCAGTCAGGTAACCTTGGCGCCGGGCTTAGGCCTGGGCACAGGGGAGCTGAACACAACATCCTGTGATGGCGCAAAGACGGGGCGCAGCCCTACCCCCCTGAATTGACCGTGGGAGAGGGCCCAGCTTGGCCGCGTGGGTGGCGTGGCAACGCGGCTGGCAGGAGGAGAAGCCCCCGGGAGGCAGTGACTGGTTTTGGAGCCGGGAGTGCAGCGTCCCAGCCGGGGAACTTTGATGCTGGGCTTTGGACTGGCAGCGGAGGAACTGACCGCGACTTCTGCAGACCTGACCCTCGGGGGCAATCTCTAGCCAGCCAGCACACATAGGCTACACGCCCCTTAGGAATCTCAGATAAAATAGTCATCCCAAGCAAGATAAGTAAGTTTGTCTATATTCCGGAGTGCTACTCCTGTTTTTCTGAACCCTCCGATCCCCTTTCCAGGCAGCTTCATTAACATTGGAATTTCCTGAGCCAGAGGGAGAACTGCTCCACGGCTTTCCTTTTCCTTTTTTTTTTTGGTCTTTTCCTAACTCATTCTTCCAGCCTGAGAGAAGCAACCACAAAAAACCCAGGGACCAAAAATCTTTCCCTAATTGGACTAAAAAGACAGAACCAGCTCCAGCCAAGCCTATGTGATTCACAGTCTCGGGCTTTCATCCCTACAGGGAACAAAGTGGCTATTATAATGCAAAGGCATTTCTGATAGGAATCTGACTGCATTTTTTTAGCGGATTTACTGGAAATAACAAGTTTCCCAGGTCTGATATCTCTGCATATTACACTGAGCCTCACTGACCCACAACAGGGAACTGAGGACTGAAGCTCCCCACAGACCACCTAGCCTCCTGCCTTAGGGGTCTAAGGAGGGTGAAACCTAACAATCTGTGGAGGTACTTGCATTGGGGGCCTAAGGTACAGCTGCAGAGCCCTCCCACCAAGATGCTTTAGGAATAGAGACACACGACCTCACTGACACTTGGGGGAAGCCTGTCAGCATCCTGCCGCCCTGGAGTGTGAACCCCTGCTGCTACTAGAATCTAGTGCACACAACTATCACCACTACTTCTCAAGGTGGATAGGTGTTAGGGTGCATCACACACTTGAGGACCCAAAATCAGATTCTACTCAAGAGTAGTGAATGGACTCAGGCATATATCTGGTAACAGCCCAAATCAGCTGGTAATAGTTCATAAGTAAGTGAAGGGCTACAACAATCAAGACAGCACAATCTAGTAGCCCATCCACATATATTGAAAGAAAACAAAACAAGATAAGACTCAGTGAGCAAATATAGAATAAATCACTACAATATCTTAGTGATGGCTCAGTGACAGCAGCTGATATCAAACCACATAAAGAGGCATACCACGACAGCTTCTACAACCCCCCAAACAAAAGAATCAAAATCTTTCCCAAATGAAGATACAATCCTGGAATTATCAGATACAGAATATAAAAAACTAATTTACAAAATGCTTCAAGACATCAGGGATGACCTCAGAAATGAAATAAGGCAAACTGCAGAAAAAGCCAAGGAACACACTACTAAAACAGTTGAAGAACTCAAAAAGATTATTCAAGAACATAGTGGAAAATTAATAAGTTGCAAGAATCCATAGAGAGACAGCATTCAGAAATCCAAAAGGTTAACAATAAAATTACAGAATTAGACAATGCAATGGAAGTCAGAGGAGCAGACTCAAGCAATTAGAATGCAGAGTGGGAAATCTGGAGGACCATGGAATTAGCACCAACATAGCTGAAAAAAAAATCAGATAAAAGAATTTTTAAAAAATGAAGAAACCCTAAGAATCATGTGGGACTCTATCAAGAAGGATAACTTGCATGTGATTGGAGTCCCAGAACAGGGAGGGAGGACAGAAAACACAGAGAGAGTAGTTGAAGATCTGCTGACAGAAAACTTCCCTGACATCATGCAAGATGAAAGGATATCTATCCACGATGCTTATCGAACCCCATTTAAGATTGATCCAAAAAGAAAAATACCAAGACATATTATCATCAAACTTGCCAAAACCAAAGATAAAGAGAAAATTTTAAAAGCAGCCAGGGAGAGAAGAAAGGTCACCTTCAGAGGAGAATCAATAAGAATAAGTTCAGACTACTCAGCAGAAACCATGCAGACAAGAAGGCAATGGGATGGCATATGCAGAGCACTGAAGGAGAAAAACTGCCAGCCAAGGATCATATATCCAGCAAAACTCTCTCTCAAATATGAAGGTGAAATTAAGACATTTACAGATAAACCATGCTTAGAGAATTTGCAAAAACCAAACCAAAGCTACAAGAAATACTAAAGGAAATTGGTGAGAAAACCAATAATATCAGATACCAGCACAACACAAAGTCACATGGCAGAACATCCTGATATTAACTCAAATAGGGAAATCATAAAAACAAATTAAGATCAATTAAAAAAAATTCTCAAAACAGGGAATCATTGAAGTCAATATGTAAAAGATCACAATAATCAAAAAGAGGGACTAAATACAGCTGGCATAGAACTGCCATACGGAGAGGGATACAAGGCAATATAGGACAATACAAGTTAGGTTTTTACTTAGAAAAATAGGGGTAAATATTAAGGTAACCACAAAGAGGTATAACAACTCCATAACTCAAAATAAAAACCAAGAAAAACGTAACGACTCAGCAAACATAAAGTCAAATACTACGAAAATGAGGGTCGCACTATTTACAAAGAAACACGTCTCAGCACAAAAAAGTAAGTGGAAAAATGAAATTGTCAACAACACACATAAAAAGGCATCAAAATGACAACATTAAAAACTTATCTATAATTACACTGAATGTAAATGGACTAAATGCACCAATAAAGAGACAGAGAGTCTCAGACTGGATAAAGAAACACGATCCGTCTATATGCTGCCTACAAGAGGCACACCTTACACTTAGAGACACAAACAAACTAAAACTCAAAGGATGGAAAAAAAATACATCAAGCAAACAAAAAGCAAAAAAGAAGAGGAGTAGCAATATTAATTTCGGACAAAATAGACTTTAAATTTAAATCCACCACAAAGAATAAAGAAGGACACTACATAATGATAAAAGGGACAATTGATCAGGAAGATATAACCATATTAAATATTTATGCACCCAATGACAGGGCTGCAAGATACATAAATCAAATTTTAACAGAACTGAAAAGTGAGATAGACACCTCCACGATTATAGTAGGAGACTTCAACACACCACTTTCGGAGGACAGGACATCCAGTAAGAAGCTCAATAGAGACACGGAAGACCTAATTACAACAATCAACCAACTTGACCTCATTGACTTATACAGAACTCTCCATCCAACTGCTGCAAAGTATACTTTTTTTTCTAGAGCACATGGAACATTCTCTAGAATAGACCACTTATTAGGTCATAAAACAAACCTTTGCAGAATCCAAAACATAGAAATATTACAAAGCATCTTCTCAGACCACAAGGCAATAAAAGTGGAAATCAATAACAGAAGAATCAGGGAAAAGACATGAAATACTTGGAAAGTGAACAATACCCTCCTGAAAAAAGACTGGGTTATAGAAGACATTAAGGAGGGAATAAGGAAATTCATAGAATGCAACGAGAATGAAAATGCTTCCTATCAAAACCTCTGGGACACAGCAAAAGCAGTGCTCAGAGGCCAATTTATATCGATAAATGCACACATACAAAAAGAAGAAAGAGCCAAAATCAGAGAACTGTCCCTAAAACTTGAACAAATAGAAAGTGAGCAACAAAAGAATCCAACAGGCACCAGAAGAAAACAAATCATAAAAATTAGAGCTGAGCTAAATGAATTAGAGAACAGAAAAACAATTGAAAGCATTAACAAAGCCAAAAGATGGTTCTTCGAAAAAATTAACAAAATTGATAAACCATTGGCCAGACTGACTAAAGAAATACAGGAAAGGAAACAAATAACCCAAATAAGACACGAGAAGGGCCACATCACAACAGACCCAACTGAAATTAAAAGAATCATATCAGATTATTACGAAAAATTGTACTCTAACAAATTTGCAAACCTAGAAGAAATGGATGAATTCCTGGAAAAACACTACCTACCTAAACTAACACGATTAGAAGTAGTACAACTAAATAGACGCATAACAAAAAAAGAGATTGAAACGGTAATCAAAAACTCCCCACAAAAAAAAGCCCTGGCCTGGATGGCTTTACTGCAGAGTTCTACCAAACTTTCAGAGAAGAGTTAACACCACTACTGCTAAAGGTATTTCAAAGCATAGAAAATGACGGAATACTACCTAACTCATTCTGTGAAGCCACCATCTCCCTGATACCAGAACCAGGTAAAGACACCACAAAAAAAGAAAATTACAGACCTGTATCCCTCAGGAACATAGATGCAAAAATCCTCAACAAAATTCTAGCCAATAGAATTCAACAACATACCAAAAAGTTAATCCACCACGACCAAGTGGGATTTATACCAGGTATGCAAGGCTGGTTTAATATTAGAAAAACCATTAATGTAATCCACCATATAAATAAAAGACGAAAACCACATGATCCTATCAGCTGATGCAGAAAAGGCATTTGACAAAGTCCAACACCCTTTTGTGATAAAAACTCTCAGCAAAATAGGAATTGAAGGAAAATTCCTCAACATAATAAAGGGCATCTATACAAAGCCAACAGCCAACATCACTCTAAATGGAGAGAGCCTGAAAGCATTTCCCTTGAGGACGGGAACCAGACAAGGATGCCCTTTATCACCGCTCTTATTCAACATTGTGCTAGAGGTCCTAGCCAGAGTAATTAGGCTAGACAAAGAAATACAGGGCATCTGGATTGGCAAGGAGGAAGTAAAATTATCTCTATTTGCAGAGGACATGATCTTATCCATAGAAAACCCTAAGGAATCCTCCAGAAAACTACTGAAAGTAATAGAAGAGTTTGGCAGAGTCTCAGGTTATAAGATAAACATACAAAAATCACTTGGATTCCTCTACATCAACAAAAAGAACATCGAAGAGGAAATCACCAAATCAATACCATTCACAGTTGCCCCCAAGAAGATAAAATACTTAGCAATAGATCTTACCAAAGATGTAAAAGACCTATACAAAGCAAACTACGAAGTACTAGTGCAAGAAACTAAAAAGGACCTGTAGAAGTGGAAAAACATACCTTGCTCATGGATAGGAAGACTTAACATAGTAAAAATGTCTATTCTACCAAAAGCCATCTATACGTACAATGCACTGCCGATCCAAATTCCAATGTCATTTTTTAATGTGATAGAGAATCAAATCACCAATTTCATATGGAAGGGAAAGAACCCCTGGATAAGCAAAGCACTACTGAAAAAGAAGAAGAAAGTGGCAGGCCTCAGTCTACCTGATTTCAGAAGCTATTATACAGCCACAGTAGTCAAAACAGCCTGGTGCTGGTACAACAACAGGCAGATAGACCAATGGAACAGAATTGAGAACCCAGATATAAATCCATCCACATATGAGCAGCTGTATTTGACAAAGGCCCAGTGTCAGTTAATTGGGAAAAGATAGTCTTTTTAACAAATGGTGCTGGGATAACTGGATATCCGTTTGCAAAAAAATGAAACAGGACCCATACCTCACACCATGCACAAAAACTAATTCCAAGTGGATCAAAGACCTGAACATAAAGACTAAAACGATAAAGATCATGGAAGAAAAAATAGGGACAACATTAGGAGCCCTAATACAAGGCATAAACAGAATACAAAACATTACCAAAAATGACAAAGAGAAACCAGATAACTGGGAGCTCCTAAAAATCGAACACCTATGCTCATCTAAAGACTTCACCAAAAGAGTAAAAAGACCACCTACAGTCTGGGAAAGAATTTTCAGCTATGACATCTCCAACCAGCGCCTGATCTCTAAAATCTACATGATTCTGTCAAAACTCAACCACAAAAAGACAAACAACCCAATCAAGAAGTGGGCAAAGGATATGAACACACACTTCACTAAAGAAGATATTCAGGCAGCTAACAGATACATGAGAAAGTGCTCTCAATCATTAGCCAGTAGAGAAATGCAAATTAAAACTACGATGAGATTCCATCTCACTCCAACAAGGCTAGCATTAATCCAAAAAACACAAAATAATAAATGTTGGAGAGGCTGCGGAGAGATTGGAACTCTTATACACTGCTGGTGGGAATGTAAAATGGTACAACCACTTTGGAAATCTATCTGGCGTTATCTTAAACAGTTAGAAATAGAACTACCATACAACCCAGAAATCCCACTCCTCGGAATATACCCTAGAGAAATAAGAGCCTTCACACAAACAGGTATATGCACACCCATGTTTATTGCAGCTCTGTTTACAATAGCAAAAAGCTGGAAGCAAGCAAGGTGTCCATCAACGGATGAATGGATAAATAAATTGTGGTATATTCACATAATGGAATACTACACATCGATAAAGAACAGTGACGAATCTGTGAAACATTTCATAACATGGAGGAACCTGAAAGGGATTATGCTGAGCGAAATTAGTCAGAGGCAAAAGGACAAATATTGTATAAGACCATTATTATAAGATCTTGAGAAATAGTATAAACTGAGAAGAAGACATACTTTTGTGGTTACGGGGTGAGGGGGAGTGAGGGAGGGTGGGAGAGGGTTTTTTACTGATTAGTTAGTAGATAAGAACTGCTTTAGGTGAAGGGAAGGACAATACTCAATACATGGAAGGTCAGCTCATCTGGACTGGACCAAAAGCAAAGAAGTTTCTGGGATAAACTGAACGCTTCAAAGATCAGCGGAGCAAGGGCAGGGGTTTGGGGACCATGGTTTAAGGGGACTTCTAAGTCAATTGGCAAAATAATTCTATTATGAAAACATTCTGCATCCCACTTTGAAATGTGGCATCTGGGGTCTTAAATGCTAACAAGCGGCCATCTAAGATGCATCAATTGGTCTCAACCCACCTGGAGCAAAGGAGAATGAAGAACACCAAGGTCACACGATAACTAAGAGCCCAAGAGACAGAAAGGGCCACATGAACCAGAGACCTACATCATCCTGAGACCAGAAGAACTAGTTGATGCCCGGCCACAACCGATGACTGCCCTGACAGGGAGCACAATAGAGAACCCCTGAAGGAGCAGGAGATCAGTGGGATGCAGACCCCAAATTCTCATAAAAAGACCATACTTAATGGTCTGACTGAGACTAGAGGAATCTCGGTGGTCATGGTCCCCAAACCTTCTGTTGGCCCAGGACAGGAACCATTCCCGAAGACAACTCATCAGACATGAAAGGGACTGGACAGTGGGTAGGAGAGAGATGCTGATGAAGAGTGAGCTAGTTATATCAGGTGGACACTTGAGACTGTGTTGGCATCTCCTGTCTGGAGGGGGGATGGGAGGATAGAGAGAGTTGGAAGCTGGCAAAATTGTCGCAAATGGAGAGACTGGAAGGGCTGACTCATTAGGGGGAGAACAAGTGGGAGTACGGAGTAAGGTGTATATAAACTTATATGTGACAGTCTGACTTGATTTGTAAATGTTCACTTGAAGCTCAATAAAAATTAATTTAAAAAAGGAATAAAAAAGTTATCCCACAAACAAAACAAAACAAAAATGTCTATTCTACCAAAAGCGACCTATAGATACAATGCAATTCCAATCCAAAGTCCAATGACATTTTTTAATGAGATGGAGAAACAAATCACCAACTCCATATGGAAGGGAAAGAGGCCCTGGATAAGTAAAGCATTACTGAAAAAGAACAGAGTGGGAGGCCTCACTCTACCTGATTTTAGAAGTGATTGTACTGCCCCAGTAGACAAAACAGCCTGATGCAACAGATACATAGACCAATGGAACAGAATTGAGAATCCAGGTGTAAACCCATCGACATAGGAGCAGCTGATATTTGACAAAGGCCCGAGGTCAGTTAAATGGGGAAAACACCGTCTCTTTAACAAGTGGTGCTGGCATAAGTGGCTGTCCATCTGCAAAAAAATTAAACACGACCCATACTTAACACCGTGCACAAAACGAACTCAAAATGGATCAAAGACGTAAATATAAAATTGAAAATGAAAAAGATTATGGAAGAAAAAATAGGGACAATGCTAGGAGCCCTAATACATGGCATAAAGAGTATACAAAACATCACTAACAATGCACAAACACCAGAAGAAAAACTAGAGAGATAGGAGATCCTAAAAATCAAACACCCATGCTCTTAAAAAGACTTCATCAAAAGAGTAAAAAAATTACCTACAGACTGGGAAAAAGTTTTTAGCTATTACATTTCCAACGAGCCTCTGATTTCTAAAATTTACAAAAAAAAAAAAAAAAAACCCAGTGCCGTTGAGTCGATTTCAACTCATAGTCACTTATAGGATAGAGTAGAACTGCCCTGTAGAGTTTCCAAGGAGCGCCTGGAGGATTCGAACTGCCAACCCTTTGGTTAGCAGCCACAGCGCTTAACCACTATGCCACCAAGGTTTCCAAAATCTACATGATACTGCAAAAATTCAACTACAAAAACACAAATAACCCAATTAAAAAATGGACAAAAGATATGAACAGGCACTTCACCAAAGAAGACATTCAGGTAGCTAACAGATACATGAGGAAATCCTCATGATCATTAGCCATTAGAAAAATGCAAATCAAAACTACAATGAGATTCCATCTCACCCCAACAAGACTGGCATTAATTCAAAAACCACAAAATAACAAATGTTGGAGAGGTTGTGGAGGGACTGGAACACTTCTACACTGCTGGTGGTAATGTGAAATGTTACGACCACTTTGGAAATCGATTTGGGGCTTCCTTAAAAACTAGAAATAGAACTACCATATGGTCTAGCAGTCCCACTCCTTGGAATATATCCTAGAGAAATAAGAGCCTTTACACAAACAGATACATGCACACCCATGTTCATTGCAGCACTGTTTACAACAGGAAAAAAAGTTAGAAGCAACCAAGGTGCCCATCAAGGGATGAATGGATAAGTAAATTATGGTATATTCACACAATGGAACACTATGGGTAGATGAAGAACAATGACCAAACTGTAAAATATTTCATAATATGGAGGAATCTGGAAGGCATTATGCTGAGTGAAATTAGTCAGTTGCAAAAGGACAAATATTGTATGAGGCCACTGTTAGAAAAGCTCGAGAAATAGTTTAAGCAGAGAAGGAAATATTCTTTGATGGTTATGAGAGGTGGGTGGGAGGGGGGAGAACGGTATTCACTAATTAGAGGATAAGAACTATTTTAGGTGAAGGGAAAGACAACACACAACACATGAGAGATCAGACAACTTGACTAAATGAAAAGCAAAGAAGTTCCTTGAAAAAACCGAACACTTCGAAGGCCAGAGTAGCAGAGGCAGGGATTTGGGGACCATGGTTTCGGGGGACATCTAGTTTAACAGGCATAATAAAGTCTATTAGGAAAACATTCTGCATTCCACTGTGGAGAGTGAAGTCTGGGGTCTTAAAGCACCTGGCCTTTAAGATGCATCAATTGGTCTCGACCCATCTGGAGCAAAGGAGAATGAAGAAAACCAAAGACACAGGGTAATTATGAGCCCATGAGAGAAAAAGGGCCACAAAAACCAGAGACCACAACAGCATGAGACCAGAAGAACCAGATGGTGCCAGGCCACAACCGATGTCTTCCCTGACAGAGAACACAACAGAGAATCCCTGAGGGAGCAGCAAAGGAGTGGGATGCAGACCTTAAATTCTCATAAAAGGATCAGACTTAATGGTGTGGCAGAGACTAGAAGGACCCCAGAGGCCATAGTCCCCAGACCTGTCAGCTCAAGGCAGGAATCATTCAGAAAGCCAACTCTTCAGACAGTGATTGCACTGGACTATGGGATAGAAAATATTGGTGAGGAGTGAGCTTCTTAGGATCAAGTAGACACATGAGACTATGTGTGCAGCTCCCATTTGGATGGGTAATGAGAGGGCATAGGTGGTCAGAAGCAGGCCGAGTGGACATGAAAATGTTGTTGTTGTGAGGTGCTGTCAAATCAGGTCTGACATAACGACCCTATGCACAACAGAACAAAACACTGCCTGGTCATGAGCCATCCTTAAAATTGTTATGCTTGAGCTCATTGTTGCAGCCACTGTGTCAATCCACCTTACTGAGGGTATTCCTCTTTTCTGCTGACCCTGTACTCTGCCAAGCAAGATGTCCTTCTCCAGGGACTGATGCCTCCTGACAACATGTCCAAACTATGTAAGACGTAGTCTCGCCATCCTTGCTTCTAAGGAGCATTCTGGTTGTGCTTCTTCTAAGACAGATTTGTTCATTCTTTTGGCAGTCTGTGGTATATTCAACATTCTTTGCCAACACCACAATTCAAAGGTGTCAATTCTTCTTCAGACTTCCTTATTCACTGTCCAGCTTTCACATGCATATGATGTGATTGAAAATACCATGGCTTGGGTCAAGCACACCTTAGTCTCCAGGGTAATATCTTTGCTCTTCAACACTTTAAGGAGGTCCTTTCTGCAGATTTACCCAATGCAATGTGTCTTTTGATTTCTTGACTGCTGCTTCCATGGCTGTTGGTTGTGGATCCAAGTAAAACAAAATCCTTGACAACTTCAATCTTTTCTTCTTTTATCATGATGTTGCTCATTGGTCCAGTTGTGAGGATTTTTGTTTTCTTTATATTGAGGTGTAATCCATACTGAAGGCTGTGGTCTTTGATCTTCATTAGTAAGTTCTTCAAGTCCTCTTCACTATCAGCAAGCCAGGTGGAGTCCTCTGCATAATACAGATTGTTAATGAGTCTTCCTCCAATCCTGATGCCCCATTCTTCTTATAACCCAGCTTCTCATATTATTTGCTCAGCATTCGGATTGAATAGGTATGGTAAAAGAATACAACTCTGACGCACACGTTTCCTGACTTTAAACCAATCAGTATCCTCTTGTTCTCTCCGAACGACTGCCTCCTGATCTATGTAAAGGTTCCTCATGAACACAATAAAGTGTTCTGGAATTCCCATTCATCACAATGTTATCCATAATTTGTTATGATCCACACAGTTGAATGCCTTTGCATAGTCAATAAAACACAGGTAAACATCCTTCCTATATTCTCTGCTTTCAGCCAGGATCCATCTTAGATCAGCAATGATATCCCTGGTTCCACGTCCTCTTCTGAAACCAGCCTGAATTTCTGGCAGTTCCCTGTCGATACGCTGCTGCTGCCATTTTTGAATGATCTTCAGCAAGATTTTGCTTGCATGTAATATTAATGATATTGTTCTATAGCTTCCACATTTGGCTGGATCACCTTTCTTGGGAATAGGCATAAGTATGGATCTCTTCCAATCAGTTGGCCAGAAAGCCACCTTTCGTATTTCTTGGCATAGACAGTTGAGCACCTTGAGCACTGGATCTGTTTGTTGAAACATTTCAATTGATATTGCATCAATTCGTGAAGCCTTGTTTTTCACCAATGCCTTCAGAGCAGCTTGGACTTCTTCCTTCATTACCATCGGTTCCTGATCATATGCCACCTCTTGAAATGGTCAAACATGGATGAATTCTTTTTGGTATAATGACGCTGTGTATTCCTTCCATCTTCTTTTGATGCTTCCTGCGTCGTTTAGTATTTTCCCCATGGAATCCTTGACTATTGCAACTCAAGGCTTGAATTTTTTCTTCAGTTATTTCAGCTTGAGAAACGTCGAGTGTGTTCTTCCCTTTTGGTTTTCCATCTCTAGCTCTTTGCACATGTCATTATAATACTTTACTTTGTCTTCTCGAGAGGCCCTTTGAAATGTTCTGTTCAGTTCTTTTACTTCATCAATTCTTCCTTTTGCTTTAGCTGCTTGATGCTCAAGAGCAAGTTTCAGAGTCTCCTCTGACATCCATCTTGGTCTTTTCTTTCTTTCCTGTCTTTTCAGTGACCTCTTGCTTTCTTCATGGATGATATCCTTGATGTCATTCCACAACTTCTCTGGTCTTTGGTCACTAGTGTTCAATGCATCAAATCTATTCTTGAGATGGTCTCTAAATTCAGATGGGATATACCCAAGGTCACTTTTTGGCTCTCGTGGACTTGCTCTGGTTTTCCTCAGTTTCAGAGTGAACTTGCATATGAGCAACTGATGGTCTGTTACACAGTCAGCCCCTGACCTTGTTCTGACTGATGATGTTGAGCTTTTCCATCATCTCTTCCCACAGATGTAGTCAATTTGATTTCTGTGTGTTCCGTCTGGCGAGGTCCATGTGTACAGTCACTGTTTATGTCGGTGAAAGAAGGTATTTGCAATGAAGAAGTCATTGGTCTTGCAAAATTCTATCATTTAATCCCCAGCATTGTTTCTATCACCAAGGCCATATTTTCCCACTACTGGTCCTTCTTCTTTGTTTCCAATTTTTGCATTCCAATCACCAGTAATTATCAATGCATCTTGATTGCATGTTTGATCGATTTCAGACTGCAGCAGCTGATAAAAATCTTCTATTTCTTCATCTTTGGCCCTAGTGGTTGGTGTGTAAATTTGAATAATAGTTGTATTAACTGGCCTTCCTTGTAGGCATATGGATATTATCCTATCACTGACAGCGTTGTACTTCAGGATACATCTTGAAACGTTCTTTTTGACGACTGCAACACCATTTCTCTTCGAGTTGTCATTCCCAGCATGGTAGACTATATGATTGTCCAATTCAAAATGGCCAAGACCAATCCATTTCAGCTCACTAATGCCTAGGATATCGATGTTTGTGCATTCCATTTCATTTTTGATGATTTGTAATATTCTTAGATCCATAATTTGTATATTTCATGTTCCGATTTTTAATGGATGTTTGCAGCTGTTTCTTCTCATTTTGAGTCTTGCCACACCAGCAAATGAAGGTCCCAAAAGCTTTACTTCATCCACATCGTTAAAGTCGACTCTACTTTGAGGAGGCTGCACTTCCCCAGTCATCTTTTGAGTGCCTTCCAACCTGAGGGGCTCATCTTCCAGCACTATATCAAACAGTGTTCCGCTGCTATTCATAAGGTTTTCACTGGCTAATGCTTTCCAGAAGTAGACTGCCAGGTCCTTCTTCCTAGTTTGTCTTAGTCTGGAAGCTCAGCTGAAGTCTGTCCTCCATGGGTGACCCTGCTGGTATCTGAATACTGGTGGCATAGCTTCCAGCATCACAGCAACACACAAGCCCCCACAGTACAACAAACTGACAGACACGTATGCTAGGCATTAGTCACCTGAAATGGACTGGTATTGGCCATTGAATTGCACGATCATATAGTCTATCATGCAGGAAATTATAACTTGAAGAGGAATGGTGTTGCATTAACCATCATAAAGAACATTTCAAGATGTATCCTGAAGTACAATGCTGTCAGCAATAGGATAATATCCACATGCCTACATGAAGACCAGCTAATACAACTATCTTTCAAATTCACACAGCAACCACTAGGACCAAAGATGAAGAAATAGAAGATTTTTATCAGCTGCTGCAGTCTGAAATTGATCGAACATGCGATCAAGATGCATTGACAATTACTGTCAATTAGAATGCGAAAGTTGGAAACAAAGAAGGATCAGTAGTTGGAAAATATGACCTTGGTGATAGAAACAATGCTGGAGATTGAATGATAGAATGTTGCAAGGCCAATGACATGAAAATACAGAGTAGAAAGAATGAGTGCTCTTTCTCATTATGTGGAGAGCAAGTGGCTGTATATAGCAAGACATGTATAAATTTTTCTATGAGAGACTGACTTTATTTGTAAACTTTCACTTAAAACACAATAAAAACTAAAAAAAAGAAGAAGAAGGAAAATAACAAATGTTGGCAAGGATGTGGGCAGACTGGAACCCTTATCCATCGCTGGTGGAATGTGAAATGTTACATCCATTATTAGAAACAGTATGGTGATTCCTCAAAAAATTAAAAATAGAACTCCTGTATAACTTAGCATTCCTACTCCTAGGTATACACACTTATTGTTTTTGTTAGGTGCCATCAAGTGTTGAGTCAGCTCTGACTCATAGCAACCCTATATACAACAGAATGAAACAGTGTCCAGTCCTGTGCCATCCTCATGATTATTATTATGCTTGAGCACATTTTTGCAGCCACTGTGTCAGTCCATCTCACTGAGGGTCATCCTCTTTGTCTAGGCATATGAACAGACATATGCACATTTTTTTTCATTGCAACACTATTCACGTTACCAAAAGTGTGGAAACAACTTAAGTGTTTATCAACAGATGAATGGATAAACAAAATGTGGTACATGCATAGGATGGAAGAGATGAATTTTAACACATGCTACAACATGAATGAATGTCAAAGACATTATACTGAGTGAAATAAGTCAATCAAGAAATGACAAATACTGTATGATTTCATGTATATGAAATGGCAAGAATAGTTTAGACAGACCAATGGTCTTCAGCAATTATCAGGGATAGCAAGGGGAGAGGAAACCATTCTTTGGGAAGTAGTGAGTTAATGACTATGGTGATGGGAAAACTGGCATCAGTTAGGGATAATGGTTATAAAACTTGACTAATATAACTGCTACAACTAAGGCATATACTAGTAAAAGACTGAATTGGTAAATGTTATAGAAAATTAAATGAGAACAACAATAAAAATAAAAAAGAAAGAAAGAAAGAAGCAGTTGGTTCTATTCCTTAGGAGCTCCTGATGCTACTTAGGTAAAATCAAACACCTCTTGGCATTAGTTTTCTTGGTTTGAAGTTTTGGGTTCATGGTTTCTTGAGAAAATTTTGTCAATTGGTTTAATAATGTTTTCAGAGTTTCTTTTCTACCTCCTGTTTCATTAAGTACTGTCTGGGGTATTAACTTTTGTGAGTGACTGTCCAAAATACAAAAATTGGTCTTTATTCGCCTGGAGCAGTAGAGGAAGATGGAGAACCAGGAACTGAAGGAAGAACTGGACTGTGGGTCTAATTACCTCTATGAACTACTGCCTCCTTTACCATGAGATGAGAACTGGATGGTGCCTGCTATCATTAATAAATGTGTTTATCAGGGATTCAATAGATGGACCCTGATTTTTAAATTCTTATGGAACCCAGACTTCTTGGACCTATTCAGACTGGGGGAATCCCAAATCTATTGGCCTGAAATAATCTTTAAACATGGAACTGAAACTACCCCTTGAAATCATCTTTACATGAAACAACAGATTAGCTCAGTTAGCAAAGGGTGTTTGCCTCGAGAATTGTACTTTTCCAATGGACATGTATGTATGTGTATATATATTAATTTTTGTACTCTTTTAAAGAAAAAATTTTCAAATTGACAACAGTAACTGTAAAGCATAGGTGAGAAGTTTAGAGGGCAGTGAGTCTAAGCTAATGATGGTGAAATAATTTGAGAGGAGATAGCAAGAATGATGACACAACATGAAGAATGTAACCTAAGTCACTGAATAGTACATATAGAAATTGTTGAATGGGCATATGTTTGGCTGTGTATATTTTCACCAAAAAAAAAAAAATCACTGCAAAAAATGAAATAAAACAACTTCATTTAAAATAACATCTAAAAGAATGAAATACCTAGGAATAAATTTAACAAAGGAGGTGAAAGACTTATGCACTGAAATCTATAAATCATTGCTGAAAGAAATTAAAGTCATGGATTAAAAGACAATATTGTTAAGATGTCAATTCTACTCAGTGTGATCTAGTGATTCAATGCAGTCCCAATCAAAATTCCAATACTCTTTTTTGCAGAAATGGAAAAACTGTCCTTAAATTGTATGGAATTGCAAGGGGCCCCAAACAGCCAAAACAGTCTGGAAAAAAACTGAGTGGAAAGACGCAAACTTTCTGATTTCAAAATGTACTATAGAGCTAGAGTAATCAAAACAGTGTCGTATTGGTATGAGGACAGATATTTAGATCAGTGGAATAGATTTGAGAATACTAAAATAAGCCTACACATATATTTTCAATTGATTTTCAACATGGGTGCCAATCCATTCAGTGGAGAAAGAGTAGTGTCTTCAAAAAATTTTGTTGGAGCAACAGGATCTTTACATGCAAAAGAATGAAGTTGAACCTCCGTCACATACGATATATGAAAATTAACTAAAAGTGGATCAAGGACTTAAGTATAAGAACTAAATAAATGTCCTAGAACAAAACATAAAGGTGAAAGTTCAAGACTCCGTTTTTGAGAATGGATTTTTAGATATGACACCAAAGCAATGAACATCAAAAGAAAAATTACTCTCCATCAAAATGAAAAAGTTTTGTGCATTAAAGGACTTCAAGGAGCCCTGGTTCTCAATGGTTAGTGCTTGTCTGCTACCCAAAAGGCTCGTGGTTCCAACCCACCAGTGGCTCTGTGGGAGAAAAGACATGGAGATCTGCTCCTGTAAAGATTACAGGCTAGGAAACCCTACAGAGCAGTTCTGCTCTGTCACACAGGAAAGCTGTGAGTTGGAAGAAACTTGATGGCACACAACAGTGACAAAGATCTTTATCAAGATCTTTCTACAAAGTGGTAGAAAATATTTAGGAGCCATTAACTGACAAGGTTTAATATCCAGCATATAAAGAACTCCTACAACTCAACAACATAAAGGTACACAACTGTATTAGAAAATGGGCAAAGGAACTGAACAGAGATTTTTAAGGAGATAGACAAATAGTCAATAAACATATGGAAAACTATAAAACTTCATTATTCATTAAGGAAATGCAAATTAAAACTGAAGTTAAATTTCACTTCACATCCAGTAAGATGTCTATAATGGAAAAAAGGAAAATAAGCTTTGTAAAAAATACGGAGATGTTGAAACATTTGTACATTGCTTTTGGTAATATAAAAGGATGCAACCACTGTGAAAAGCAGTTTGGCAGTTCCTCAAAAAATTTAAGCAGAATTTCTATACAATACAGTAATTTCACTCCTAGTTATTATACCCAAAATAACTGAAAAGCAGGGGTTGATACAGATGTGTACACCAGTATATTTTTTTCTTCCAAATTTCAAGTGGAATTTATTTCTGTTACCAGTTTTGTAAATTTTGAGGGGGTAGTGATTGATAATAGTTACATTGATTTTTTTTTAAATAGTATTTGTTGTGTTTTTGGTGAAGGTTTACATAGCAGTTTAGGTTCCCGTTCAACAATTTGTGCACATGTTGCTTAGTTACACAGATTACATTCTTCATAATTCATGAATATTCTCAATATTTCCATTCCAGTTGTTCCATTTCCATTAATCTGGTCTCCCTGCCTGCTTACATTCTCATTTTGTTTTAAAAGAATTGTTGACCATCTTGTCTCATACAGGTGATTTTTTAATGGAGCATAGTACTTACAGTTGATATTCATTGTTTTTTAGCCAACTTGTTAAACTACAAGGTGATTCAGGGATTATTTTTTGTTTAAGCTTTGAAGAGTATCTCAGGGCAATAATCTCTGGAGAGTCCTCCAGTCTCAACCAGTCCAGTAGGCCTTTTTTTTTCTTTTCTGTTTGAGAGATCATTCTCTATATGGATTTTTTTTTTTTTTGCCTGCAAACTGTGGAGAATTTCAGTGAACTTTAATTTTGACTGTGTTACTACTGATTTTGCTAGTGATCAACATATTTTTTGAAATTTGGACATACGAGAATCCCAAGGTCACCAACAGGTATACCTTGGAGTATAGATGTTTTACATGTGGTGATGCCTACATTTACTTCTCTCTTTGCTTGGTTGATTTTAATCAGCAGTCAAAAGAGGTTGCAGGAATCTTTTACTCTACCAAACACTACCCAGCCTGAAAAAGTCTGAGAGTTTCAAGCCAGCTTTGAAAAACCTTCATTTTTAGAGCACCAAAGTCTGGAGGTGAGTCAGCCCAAGCAGTTTGCTGACTTTTTGATATAGTAATCTGTCTTCTTATAGATTACATTTCTGATTATGAAAGATGACCCCAGATCTATACATTTGGTTAGTTTGTCCATAATTGAGAACAAAATAGTTCTTGGAACTCTTTAACTTGTGGTAAATTAGATATAGGATTATTTCATTCTTTCTTTTTAAGGATATTTGAGGTATAATTTATGTACCATAAAATTAACTCATTTTAAGGGTGCAAAGCAATGATTTTTAGTAAATTTACAAAATGGTGCAACCATCCATCTCAGCCCAATGTTAGATTATTCTCATCACACTAAAAAGAGCCCTTTTACCTATTTGCAGTCACTTTTTGTCGGCCTGGGAGGACACTAACCAACTTTCTCTCTCTATGGATTTGCCTTTTCTAGATATTATCATGCCGTAATCTCTTGCATCTGCATTCTTCCACTTAGCATAATGTTTTTTGAGGCCCATCCATGTTAGTATTAATTTATTCTTAATTTATGCATGTGGACATCCTAGACTCAGGTTTTAAAGATGCTAGTTTGTCTTCTCTCTCCCAAAAATCATTGCTGGAGGTTTACGTGGAGCTCCTGAGCATATCCACTGCTTTGGGTTGGGGTTGAGTCTGGTGTTTCTGGTTTCTTTCAAGAAACAGATACTTTTCACCTTCAGCCATGCTTAAACTCCAAGGGCTTAAAACATTCTCCTGTTTTTAAAGCGTGCTTTAAAAATCCATGTCACATTTATTTCATTTAATACTTATTCAACAACAAGTCAGGTCACAAAAAGAGATGTGGTCTGTTTGCCAACAAAGCACCTGGTAATTTGTTGTTGTTAGAGAAACTGTCAAGTTGGTTCCAACTCATAGTGACCCTATGAACAATAGAATGAAACACTGCCAGATGCTGCACCATCCCCACAATTGTTTTTATGCTTGACCCCATTGCTGCAGCCACTGTGTCAATCCATCTCATTGAGGGCCTCCCTCTTTTACACTGAACCTCTGCCTTACCTAGCATGATGTCCTTTTCCAGACACTGGTCTCTTCTGATAACATATCCAAAGTATGTGAGACAAAGCCTCACCATCCTTGCTTCTAAGGAGCATTCTTGCTGTACTTCTTCCAAGACAAATTTTTTCGTTATTCTGGAAGTCCACGGCACATTCAGAATTCTTCACCAACACCATAAATCAAAGTCATTGATTCTTCTTTGGTCTTTCTTATTCATTGTCCAGCTTTCATATGCATATGAGGCCATTGAAAATACCAGGGCTTGAGTCAGGTGCACCTTAGTCTTCAAAGTGACATCTTTGCTTTGAAACACTATAAAGAGATCTTATGCAACAGATTTGCCCAATGCAATGTGTCTTGATTTCTTAACTCCTGCTTCCATGGGTGTTGACAGTGAATCCAAGTAAAATTAAATCCCCGACAAAGTCACTGTTTTCTCCATTTATCATCATGTTGCCTATTGTTCCAGTTGTGAGGATTTTTGTTTTCTTTTTGTAGAGGTGTAAACTACACTGAAGGCTGTGGTCTTTGATCTTCATCAGTGAGAGCTTCAAGTTCTCTTCACTTTCAACAAGCAAGGTTGTGCCAGCTGCATACTGCAGGCTCTTAATGAGTCTTCTTCCAATCCTGATGCCCCATTCTTCTTCATATAGTCCAGCTTCTTGTATTATTTGCTCAGCATACAGATTGAATAGGTATGGTGAAAGGATACAACCCTGACACACACCTTTCCTGACTTTAAACCACTCAGTATCCCCTTGTTATGTCTGAACAACTGCCTCTTGATCTACGTACAGTTTTTTCATGAGCACAATTGTTTTGGAATTCCCCTTCTTCACCATGCGCCGTTTCCTATATCCGCAGACCAGGACCATATATGAAATTGAAAGCACTCGATACTGAACAGGTACTCCACTAAAACTGAATGCACTGAAGAGTGAGCAAGCATAATTTGTTCTAAGACATGGAAATGGATAATAAAGTCTAAATTTTATACCTTTATGGTGATTATGTGGATACATAATTCACTGGTGTGCATTCACCCAGAGTTAACATATACTAGTTATCTATGCACACTAGTGTATACTCACATTCTTTTACATATTTGCTGGGGTGCTTGCTCATTCTTTAGTGCATTCAGTTTTTGTTGAGTACCTGCTCAGGGTCAAGTGCTTTCAATTTTCTGCCACTAAATTGTCCATAATCTCTTTTTAGCCAGAAAAATGTGCGCAGAAACTGGGCAAATATTTAAGATTCCTATCTTTATAGAAAACAGACTGGAATTCACAGCAGCTCATATCTCATGCAGTTTTTTCAGTGTCTTGGTGATTGATGGTATGGTGTCTAGAGCTGCCATAACAGAAATACCATAAGTGGATGGCTTTAACAAAGGGAAATTTATTTTTTCACAGTCTACAGGGTCGGTCCAAATTCAGGATTTCAGCTCCAGGGGAAGGCTTTCTGTGTTTGTCGACTCTGGAGGAAGGTCCCTGTACTCAATCTTCCCCTGGTTGAGGAGTTTCTCAGGCACAGGGACCCCATGTCCAAAGGATGCACTCTGCTCCTGGTGCTGCTTTCTTGGTGGTATGAAGTCTCCCACTCTCTGCCTGCTTCCCTTTCTTTTTATCTCTTAGAGATAAAAGGTGGTGTAGGCTACACCCTAGAGAAACTCCCTTTACCTTGGATCAGGGAGGTGACATGGGTAAGGGTGGTGTTACAATCCCAACCTAATCCTTTTTGATATAAAATTACATTCACAAAATGGAAGACAGCCACAGAATGCTGGGAACCATGGCCTAATCAAGTTAATACACACATTTTTGGGGGGACATAATTCAATCCATGACACATGGCTTATGTGAATGTTTCTACCCCATCTGATGAGGAAATTTCATTTTTAGGGATCTACTACTTTTAGAATAACCAGCATAAAAGTAGACTACTGTCTCTTTTCTTCCCTCCCTCTTTCTTTTTTTTCCTCCTTCTGCTGTTCTTTCCTTCTTTCCATCTCTATCCCATTTTGAAATTCAGCTGTTCAGGAGACTTCTGAGAAATAAAGATGGAATTTTTGTGGATGCCTCCCTTAATAAACCATAGGTAGTAATTTAACTACAAATAAAATCAGAAAAATATTTAATGATTAAAGAAAACCTCTGTTTTTGCCACACATTAACAACAGAATTGTATAGTATGAGTCAGTGTATTGTGTTGGCAACATGTATTGACTTTGGAACAAATAAATGTGACCAAGCTAACGCACAGACCCCTTCCTCAGTTACTTTATCTTCTCAAGTATCAGATTTTTTACCTACAAAATACGGATAAAATCAAATGAGGGGTAATTCAGTAGATAATATATAAGTAAAATAACTGTCATTATTGTAAGTTCATGACGTTACACTTTTTTATGACACCATACATCTTTTTTGGTAAGAAAAAAATTCACTGAACAGAATTTCAAAATTACTTTTTAAAAGCTATGTTTAAAATTTATACTAGTAATAAACTAAAATATTTTCCTTAAAGATTAAAACATGTTAGGTTTTATCGATTCTTTAAAAACTATACTCAGGAGAGTTTACTACAGTGGTTCTCAAACTTTTCGGTATCTGATATTTTTGCACTACTAAAATTACTGAGGACCCCAAAGAACTTTTGATTATGTGCGTTTTATCAGTCAGTATTTACTGTATTAGAATTACCCGCTGTTATCAAGTCGCTTCTGACTCATAATAGCCCCATAGGATTTCCAAGGCTGTAAATCTCTACAGAAACAAACTTTCTCCTGTGGAGCCATTGGTGGTTTCAAACCACTTACCTTCCCATTAGCAGTCCATCCCTTTAACCACTGCACCACTAGGGCAGAACTGGAAATATTAAAATATTTATTAATTCATTAATAAATTCATAAACAGTCTCATTAAATCCTAACAAAATAACATTTTTATGGAAAATAACTTTTTGAAAGAAAAAAAAGTGAGACTTCTTATCCTGTTTTATAATTTTAAATTTCTTTAATGTCTGGCTTAGTAGACGATAGCTGCTTGGGCCTTCAACCTGTTGTGATATGCTGTTTTGGTTGAAGTATATGAAGACATTCTGGCTGTGTATGGAGATGTAATTGAAAAAAAGGAATCTTAAAGAACCACTGAAAATGAGTTTTGGAGATTCCCAAGAGTCCTCAGGTCACACTGTAAAAACTACTGTTTTAATCTATGCTGTTCAACTTCTTCAAAATTGATCACGTGAAGACACTAGATAGATAGCTGCAGCATAGTCAATTCCACATACAACAGAACGAAATGTTGCCCAGTACTGTGTTATCCTTGAAATCACCAGCACGTTTGAGTCCATTGTTGTAGGCTTGTGCCACTCTGTCTCACTGAGGTCCTCACCATTGCTGGACTCTACTTCATCAAAAATGATGTCTTCTTCCTGAAGACATGTCTCAAGCAAGTGAGGTGGGCACTGTTCCGTTGTAATGCATAGGGTTTTCACTGGTTAACTTTTCTAAGAAAAGCCCCAGGTCTTTCTTTCTAGTCTGTCTTAGTTTGGAAGCTCCACTGAAATCCTTCCACCTTGGGTGGTGACCCTGCCGGTATTTGAAATACTGGTGGCATAACTTTTAGCATCACAGCAACATGGAAACCACAGTACAACAAACTGACAGACAGAAGGTGGTATGGTGACCGTAGTTATGAATATATTTGGTTAGCCAGAAAATGCTGTGATTCACCCATTCCTAATTATAAAGTTGTTGTTGCTGCTAGGTGCCATCAAGTTGGTTCTGGCTCATATCAGCCCTATGTACCACAGAAAGAAACACTGCCCAGTCCTGCACCATCCTCACAATAGTAGCTATGCTTTAGCCCAATGTTGCAGCCACTGCGTCAACCCATCTCATTGAGGGTCTTCCTCTTTTCCACTTACCCTGTACTTTACTAAGCATGATGTCCTTCTCCAGGGACTGAGCCCTCCTGAGAACATTTCCAAAGTACATAAGATGCAGTCTTGCCATCTTGCTTCCAAGGAGCACCCTGGATGTACTTGTTTCAAGACAGATTTGTTCATTCTTTTGGCAGTCCATGGTATGTTCAGTATTCTTTGCCAACATCACAATTCAAAGGTGTCAATTCTTTTTTGATCTATGGAGTAATATGATATTTGCTATAAATCTGTTAAATAGAAATTTTCAAGTTCAGTTTGCATCTGAGAGAAATAAAGACATGTTAAAATTTATAGTTGATTGTATCATGGGGGCTTGTGTGTTGCTGTGATGCTGGAAGTTATGCTGACCATATTCAAATACCAGCAGGGTCACCCATGGCAGACAGGTTTCAGCTGAGCTTCCAGACTAAGACAGACCAGGAAGAATGACCCGGCCGTCTACTTCTGAAAAGAATTAACCAGTGAAATTGTTATGGATAACAATGGAACATTGTCTGATATAGTGCTGGAAAATGAGCCCTCCAGGCTTGAAGGCACTGAAAATACAACTGGGGAAGAGCTGCCTCCTGAAATTAGAGTAAACCTTAATGACACGGGTGGAGTCAAGTTTCTGAGACCTTCATTTGCTTGTGTGGCTCTACTCAAAATGACAAGAAACAGCTGCAAACATCCATTAACAATCCAAACATGGAATGTATGAAGTATGAATCTAGGAAAACTGGAAATTTTCAAAAATGGAATGGAGGTCATGTAGACCAATATCCTAGGCATTAGGGAGCTGAAATGGACTGGTATTTGTCACTTCAAATGAGACAATCATATGGTCTGTTATCCTGGGAACAACAGCTTGAAGACAAATGGCATTGCATTCATCATCATAAAGAACACTTCAACTCTGTCAGTGATAGGATAATATCAGCCTGCCTACAAGAAAGACAAGTTAATACTACTGTTGTTCAGATTTACACACCAACCACTGAGGCCAAAGATGAAGAAATTGAAGATTTTTACCAACTTCTGCAGTCTGAGATTAATTGAACATGTAACCAGGATGCACTGATAATTACTGGAGATTGGAATGTGAACGTTGGAAACAAAGAAGAAGGATTGGTAGTTGAAAAATATGGCCCTGGTGATAGAAACAAAGCCGGAGATTGCAAGGTTGAATTTTGCAAGACCAACTACTTCTTCATTGCAAATATCTTTTTCACCAACATAAACAGTGACTATACACATGGACCGTGTCAGATGGAATACTCAGGAATCAAATTGACTATGTCTTGAAAAGAGATGATGGAAAAGCCCAATATCATCAGTCAGAACAAGGCCAGGGGCTTCCTGCAGATCAGACCATCAATTACTTATACGCAATTTCATGTTGAAACTGTAGAAAATTAGAACAAGTCCACCAGAGCCAAAATATGACCTTGAGTATATCCCACCTGAATTTAGAGGCCATCTCAAGAAAAGATTTGAAGCATTGCACACTAATGACTGAAGAACAAATGAGCTGTGGAATGACATCAAGAACTTCATACATGAAGAAAGCAAGAGGTCATTAAAAAAACAGAAGAGAAAGAAAAGACCTAAATGGATGTCAGAAGAGACTCCGTGACTTGCTCTTGAACGTTGAGTAGCTAAAGCAAAAGGAAAAAATGATGATTTAAAAGAGCTGAACAGAAGATTTCAAAGGTTGGCCCTAGAAGACAAAGTATTATGAAGACATGTGCAAAGACCAGGAGATAGAAAACCAAAAGGAAACAGCACACTTTGCATTTCTCAAGATGAAAGAACTGAAGAAAAAATTCAAGCCTTACGTTCCAATGCTGAAGGGTTCTATGAATAAAATATTAAATGATGCAGGAAGCATGAAAAGAAGATGAAAGGAATACACAAAGTTGCTGTACCAAAAAGAATGAGTTGGTGTTCAACAATTTCAAAAGGTAATGTATGATCAGGAACTGATGGTACTGAAGGAAGAAGTCCAAGCTGCACTGGCACTAGTTAAAAACAAGGCTCTGGGAAATCACAGAATACCAGCTGAGATATTTCAATAAACAGATGCAGCACTGGAAGTACTTACTGGTCTATGCCAAGAAATTTAAAAGACAGATATCTACCCAACTGACTGAAAGAGATCCATATTTATGCCTATTCCCAAGAAACGTGATCCACCCAAATGTGGAACTCATCAAAAAATGTCATTAAAATCACATGCAAGCAAAATTTTGCTGAAGATGATTCAAAAGCGGTTGCAGCAGTATATCGAGAAGGAACAGCCAGAAATTCAGGCCATATTTATAAGAAGATGTGGTACCATGAATATCATTGCTGATGTCAGATGGATTCTGGCTGAAAGCAGAGAATAACAAAAAGATGTTTACCTGTGTTTTATTGACTGTGCAAATGCATTTGACTGTGTGGATCATAATAATCTATGGATAACATTGCAGAGAATGGGAATTCCAGAACACTGAACTGTGCTCATGAGGTATCTGTACATGGATCAAGCGGCAACCCTTCAAACACAAGGGGATACCACATGATCTAAAAGTCAGGAAAGGTATGTGTCAGGGTTGTATTCTTTCACCATACCTATTCAATCTCATGCTGATCAGATAATCTGAGAAGCTGGACTGTAAGAAGAAGAAGGGATCATCAGGATTGGAGGAAGACTCATTAACAACCTGCAATATGCAGATGACAAAACTTCCCTTGCTGAAAGTGAGAGGACTTGAAGCACTTACTGATGAAGATCAAAGACCACAGCCTTCAGTATGGATTACACTTCAACATAAAGAAAACAAACTCCTTAGAGCTGAACCAATAAGCCACATTATGATAAAAATGATTGAGGTTGCCAAGAATTTCATTTTACCTGAATCCACAATGAATACCCATGGAAGCAGCAGTCAATGAATCAAAAGACCCATTGCACTGGGGAAATAGGCTGCAGAATACCTCTTTAAAGTGTTGAAAGGCAAAGATGTTACCTTGAGGACTAAGGTGTGCCTGACCCAAGCCATGGTGTTTTCAAACACCTCATATGCATGCAAAACCTGAACAATGAGCAAGGAAGGCCAAAGAAGAATTGATGTCTTTGAATTGTCATATTAGAGAAGAACATTGAATATACTGTGAACTGCCAAAAGAACGAACTAGTCTGTACTGGAAAATTTGCAGCCAAAATGCTCCTTGGAAGCAAGGATGGTGAGACTGGGTCTCACATACTTTGGACATATTATCACTAGTTATCAGTCCCTGAACAAGGACATTATGCTTGGCAAAATTGAGAGTCAATGAAAAAGACGAACATCCTCAATGAGATGGATTGACACAGTGGCTGCGACAATGGGCTCAAGCATAGCAACAGTTCTGAGTATGGCACAGGACTGGGCACAGTTTCATTCTGTTGTGCATAGGGCAGCTATGAGTTGGAACTGACTCTATGCTATGATTTAGTTCTGACTGTATAGCACCTAAAACAACAATGTTGAAGCTCAGTTGAACCTACCAGTTCAGGTAGGTTTGTTTTCCTTTATCTAAATTGGCAGTACATCTGTTTTGTTTATTCACATTAGCTGCTTTTTATCAATGACTTGTCTATTTCCTTACCTTATTTTCTTTACAATGTATCAGTTCTCTGAAGTGTAGATTATGGACTGTATTTTAAAGGTAATGAAGAAAAAGTGCTAAGAGAGTGTGAGGCGTTTTCCAAGACCACCCAGTGATGCATGAGTCTTAAAGCCGAGATTTGACCACAAGGATGGTATCAAAGCCCATCATCGATTTCTTCTGAGTGTCACCCCAACTTCGATATTTCAGTATGTTCCCCCCTCACTATTTCTGGAAACAGTTCAATGTGAACCCACCCAGAGGTACTGTGGAAGAAAAGTTCTGACAACCTGCCTTGTGGGCCTAGTACAGCAACAATAACAACAAAAGTTTATTCTAGAATATCATAAAGTAGAAAGAAGAAAAAAAATGCTGACAACCCTGGGACCTTAAGAGTCATTGTTCCTATTTTGCTTCTAATCTTTTAATTAGAAGGGAACATAGAATGATGGAATGCGATTTGTTCCAAGGAATTTCAGTTGATGGTTTCAGGCTCTACATTTGTCTGTCTCATCCCATCCATCCACATAACTCCTCACCCACCTACCCTTCTATCTACCTATCTGTTTGTCCATCCAACCATTTACCCATACATCCACCCACATACTCACCCACCCAACCAGCCAGCCATCTTCCACAATATATCAGGCACCACTCAGGGCTTTGGGACTACAGTCTCGAACAATACAAAAAAAATACGTCTCTTTTGTTTTGGAGCCTATGACCAAGGTGTGTTCTTAGAATTGTTTGTCATTAAACTTCAATCAGTCCTAGGGAACTGATAATTGAGTTTCTAGTTATAAGTATGTACTTGCTATCTTCAAAATCCACCAGTTGACTATTTTCTTGTCTATAGAATTGTACTTCAGGAAAAAAGAGATAGTCTATTTATGAAGTTGGAAGAAGCTACCCACTTAACATCTTATCTCCAATTCCATTTGAAAAGGCAGATTAAGCAAATTTATACATAATCGTTATGTTATAGTGACATTTTCATGAACTTCATAATTCCTTTTAGTTTGGTTTTTTTTTTTTTTTTTGCTTCACGAAACGTGAAACCTGAGATGGTGTAAAAATGTAATGGAAAAGTAAACAAGGTAAAAATTCCTAAGACGACAGTAATATATGACTGAAGGACTACGAGAAGAAATGAATTTGGGTTCAGAAAAACAGGTCTGAAGTCAAATTTACCTAAAGGTTTTAATCTAATTCACAGCTAAGAGGTGTGTGCTGTATTTTTATGCAAATAATGCATACCTTCTACGTGTTCGCCAACCATGCCTTCCCTCCTTGAGATATTTTTTTTTATTAACTTTTATTGAGCTTCAAGTGAACATTTACAAATCAAGTCAGACTGTCACATATAAGTTTATATACACCTTACTCCGTACTCCCACTTGCTCTCCCACTAATGAGTCAGCCCTTCCAGTCTCTCCTTTCATGACAATTTTGTCAGCTTCCAACTCTCTCCATCCTCCTATCCCCCCTCCAGACAGGAGGTGCCAACACAGTCTCAAGTGTCCACCTGATATAACTAGCTCACTCTTCATCAGCATCTCTCTCCTACCCACTGTCCAGTCCCTTTCACGTCTGATGAGTTGTCTTTGGGAATGGTTCCTGTCCTGGGCCAACAGAAGGTTTGGGGACCATGGCCACTGAGATTCCTCTAGTCTCAGTCAGACCATTAAGTATGGTCTTTTTATGAGAATTTGGGGTCTGCATCCCACTGACCTCCTGCTCCCTCAGGGGTTCTCTATTGTGCTCCCTGTCAGGGCAGTCATCGGTTGTGGCCGGGCATCAACTAGTTCTTCTGGTCTCAGGATGATGTAGGTCTCTGGTTCATGTGGCCCTTTCTGTCTCTTGGGCTCTTAGTTATCGTGTGACCTTGGTGTTCTTCATTCTCCTTTGCTCCAGGTGGGTTGAGACCAATTGATGCATCTTAGATGGCCGCTTGTTAGCATTTAAGACCCCAGATGCCACATTTCAAAGTGGGATGTAGAATGTTTTCATAATAGAATTATTTTGCCAATTGACTTAGAAGTCCCCTTAAACCACGGTCCCCAAACCCCTGCCCTTGCTCTGCTGACCTTTGAAGCATTCAGTTTATCCAGGAAACTTCTTTGCTTTTGGTCCAGTCCAGATGAGCTGACCTTCCATGTATTGAGTATTGTCCTTCCCTTCACCTAAAGCAGTTCTTATCTACTAACTAATCAGTAAAAAACCCTCTCCCACCCTCCCTCACTCCCCCTCGCCCCGTAACCACAAAAGTATGTGTTCTTCTCAGTTTATACTATTTCCTTGAGATATTTTTGTAAGTGCTGCTATGTCAGTTTTTTTACATGTTGCTGTGACAAAAAATTAACATAGCACACTTATAAGAATATCTCTTTGGGGAAGGGCACGTTTGGCAAATAAATGTAAAAGGTGTATGTTATTTGTGTAAAAATGAGGTGTGTTTGAACAGATACATGCACAAATTCATTTTTAGTTTTGAAGTTTAAAAAGGGTGTGGGTATTTTTAAAACAAGTGAGGTTTTGAGTAATGTCAGCAAGATGGCAAAAGTGACAGCTGCAAACTCTTGTCCCCCCTTGTAAACATCAAACATACAGTGTCAGAAGCAACTTCGCAGAACTCGCTAAAACAAACAAAACGACTAAGAGAACACTGAATCAAGAAAGAGGTAACTTCAAAAAACATTGTGACTTTTTTGTGTCACATTTTCTTCCCCTCTTGGCAGTAGTGTTGGAGACAGCAGCCACTATTGCCCTGTGAGAGCTTGGTCCCCAGCCTGAGAGGGAGCAGAGATGACTATATTTGAAGATTATTGTTTCTGTTTATTCTAACCTGTGTGGGAGCTAACTGAAAGGCTCTTGTGGCACCTGTACCTGTTATGCCTATCTAGGAACTTACTCAGGGCAGAAAAGTGGTTGTATTCCTCAAAAACACTGAAATGCTACCCAGGCCAAAAATGGTAGGAGGAAAAATTTGCTTTGGCAAAAGCTCTCTTATACACTAGGGAATTTGCAGAGCTATGTCATACCTATGGCAAGATGCATACTAATAAAAGACCTGAGAAAACTAGAACTTTCAGGCTGTATCCAGAATAATGAAAGCCTGGCAAAGTATAGAAGGGATGGTAGAGCATGGAATCAGCTTGCAAGGACTGGGACAGTTTTTTGTTTTTGTTTTTTTTTGTGTGTATTTTATTTTTATTTGCAACTGGTGCTCAATTACTCTCTGTCAAAAAACTAGCTGAACATAAGTAAAAAAACTAGCTGAACAGAGACTTTTGTGATTGCACATGAAAAGGTATACAGTTTGAAAAGAGTATACCCATTCCTCACTTATTGACATGGTCAGATTCCAAAGAGCAAATCATTATGCAAAAATTGGCATTATGTGAAAATGTAGAATTTTTTTCTGTTTGCAGACCATCTGTTTGATTTTTTTATTTAGAAAATATGATCATAGAAATAATAACAGTTAAGATTTACTGTCGTTCTCATCTCTGTGATGAGTCCAGTTGTGGGGAAGGTGGCTTGGAGGAGACAAAGCTAGATAAGGTTTCCTGTGTGATGGAGGGCCCACAGCATAACCACTTCACCTTCTTCCTGTGCTGTGTCAGAACTTCCCTCACAGAACCACCTCCAGGTCTCCATTTCCACCCCTGCAAGCCCTGTGGTCATAATCCCAGAGACTGCTCTGTCCTGCAGGCCTGATGAGTTGCTGAGGCTTGGGGTTTCCTGTAAGGGCACTGGGAGCCTGGCTGCATACCTGGACCCACTAAGGTGGAGGCTTTCAGACCCAGTTCTGCTCTCATCAAGATGTTATTAAACTTGCAGTTGTTTCTTTCAAACACTCTCCAACGCCTCTTTCATTCCTTCCCACTCAACAGCAGATTTGAGTTGCAGGGCTGAAACAGATAGGGTTGTGCTGGTGGAACAAAAGAGCTGTTAAAAGATTACCATCTAGAATTTGGGTAAACAGGACACATCCTGTCAACATGAGATAAGGCTGAAACTGCCTGTGAATTACTATCTCCTTCTTAGTGTTTTTCTAGTTCCTTCCCTCTTTACAGGCTCCCACATGCCCAGAAGAACAAAGTGTGACTGCTGTTTAACCTTCCTTAGCCCTCCAAAAATCGTGAGGTAGTGCCAAAGATCAGTGTGCTTGCACTATATCCCATAGCAAATGATGCCAAGGGCTGCTGAGAGGACTCCAACTTGAATATCAGCAAATTCCATCTTGGATTCCAGATACGTGTGCAACCTAATTAACATGCACAGCCATTCTGAGAAGTAACTGCCCCTTGAAAGAAGCCCACTAAATATTCATTACTCTCTTGTCTCTACTTAATCCATGTAAGCCCTAGCCTTGCTTCCCTTTTCGAGTCAGTCTTTTAGAGAGGCCTAGATCCCCGCTAACTCCTTTTGCTTGACTCAAGCAAAATAAAGCTTGCTGAAGAGGAAAGTTTGTCTTTAGTGTGTATTCTTACTTGAGAAAAGACATGGACCCTTTGTGCCAGATTGGCAATTGGTAACAGGGCCTCAGGCTACTTAGAAGCTGGAAACCCAGAACAGGTGACCCACTGACTCTGTGATGCATGCCTGTCTGCCTGGAGGCCCTGGCTATGGAGGAGGCCAGCCCCACATGGCAGCTGAAATGCAGTGCCCCTGCCAGCAGAAAGAAATGGGGTGAGCAGTAAAGTGTGGCCCAGCTTCCCAGAGGCCACTTGGAGACCCTGCTTGAGGGAGGGGATGCTACACAGCCTTTGTCACCATGCCTGCCACCTAATGTGAAAAATAATTGGATACTAGATTTTTTACTATTGTAAATTTTGACTGTTGGACAATATAGTTGATAAGTGAAGAGTAAGAGTAGTTTGGTAATGTCACTAAAATAATGGAGTACTGTCTTGGTCATCTATTGCTGCTATAACAGAAATACCATGAGTGGATGGATTTAATGAAGAAATTTATTTCCTCACACTAAGGTAGGCTAAAAATCCAAATTCAGGGTGTCAGCTCCAGGGGATGGCTTTCTTTGTCACCAGGTCTACAGGAAGATTCCTCATTCTCAAACTTTCCCTGGCCAAGGAACTTCTCAGGCACAGGGACAACAGGTCCAAAGGATGCACTGTGCTACAGATGCTGTTTTCTCGGTGGCATGAGGCCCCCAACTCTGTGCTTGCTTACCTTTCCTTTCATCTCTTGAGAGATAAAAGGTGGTGCAGGCCATAAATTTACAATCACAAAATGGAGGACAACCACAAAATACTGGAAATCATAGCCTAATCAAGTTATACACACATTTTCTGGGGGACATAATTCAATCCAGGACAAGTACTATAATCTTCAAAAATAGAAACAAAAAAGGCAAACTCTGGGGAAGGGAAGAGAAGGATCTGATTTCTAGGTGGAGCACATTATAATATTCACCATATTTGAGCAGACAGAAGAAAGAATTTGAGAAATTGAAGACAGGAAAATTGAAACTCTTGAGCCAGAGAAGCAAGAAGAAAAAAGGATAAGGATAAAGGAATAGAAGCTAAGGGACTGTGGGATACCATCAAGTTAACCAACACACACATTTGGGAAATCACAGGAGAAAAGAGAGAGAAACAGCCAGAAAGAATATTTGAAGAACTAACAGCCATACAATTTCCAAATTTGATGGGAGAACTTCAGTTAGTATAAAGTCAGAGAGATCCACACGGACACATTATAATCAAAATGTAAGAAATTACAGACAATGAGAAAATCCTGAAAGCTGCAAGAGAAGTGAACCATCACATGAGGGAATCTTTCATCAGATTAACAACTAATTTTTCCTTAAAAATCATGGAGGCCAGAAAACTACGATTGACTTATTTAAGGTGCCTGGGAGAAAACCGTCAAAGAATTTTGTGTCTGGCAAAACTATTTCCTTTGAAAATGTAAGAAGAATTAAGACATTCTTAAATATCAGTAGGCAGGCTCAACAAGAAATGTTAAAGGGAGTTCTGCAGGTTGAGAAGAAAAAACACTATAAAGTAACTCAAAACCGCATGTGCAAATAAGAGCATCCAGTAAAGATACCTGTATGGACAAGTTCAGAAGCTAGTAATATTGTAATTTTTGCTTTGTAACTCAACTTTTTGTGTTCTACGTAATTTACAAGCCAAATGTATGACAAACTATAAATTTGTATTATTTGGTGACTAGTATAAGTAAAGATGTATTTTGCGACAACGACATAAGTGGGCAGGTGACAGGTGTATGGGAATCTTGTATAAAGCTATGTAAGCCTTGAGTGCTATTGATATTAAGTGAATATCAATTCACAGTCAGTTGTTATAAACTTTGGATTTTAAATACCTACAGTAACCTTCCAAAAAATATACACAGAAGGAAATAAGGCAATGAAAATGGCTCATTACAAAAAATCATTTACACATGAAAGAAGGCAAAAATAGAGGAGACAAGGGACAAAAATGGTATAGGACATTGAAAACGAATAGAAAAGTAGAAGAATTGCATTACTCCGAATCAGTCATTACTTAATATTTTTCCTTTATTTATTGAGCTTTAAGTGAAAGTTTACAAATCAAGTTGGTCTTTCATACAAAAACTTGTACATGCCTTGCTGTGTACTTCTAGCTTCTCTACCCCTAATGAGACAGCACACTCCTCCTCTCCACCCTGTATTCCCCATGACCTTCTGTAGCCCCTCTGCCTTCTCATCTTGCCTCCAGACAGGAGCTGCCCACTTAGTCTCATGTATCTACTTGAGGCAAGAAGCTCACTTCTCACCAGTATCATTTACTCTTTTTTAGTCCAGTTCAATCTGTGTCTGAAGGTTTGGGTTCAGGAATGGTTGCAGTCTTGGGCTGACGGAAGGTCTGGGGACCATGACCTCTGTGGTCCTTCTAGTCTCAGTCAGACCATTACGTCTGGTCTTTTTAAAAAATTTAATGTCTGCATCCTGCTATTTTCCTGCCCTATCAGGGATTCTGTGTTGTATTCTCTGTCAGGGCAGTCATCAGTTGTAGCTGGACACCATCTAGTCCATCTTGTCTTAGGCTGAAGTAGTCTCTGGTTTATGGGGCCCTTTCTGTCTCTTGGGCTCATAATTACCTTGTGTCTTTGGTGTTCTTCATTCTTCTTTGTTCCAGGAGCATTGAGACGAATTGGTGCATTTTAGATGGCCGCTTGCTAGTGTTTAAGATCCCAGGCAGTGCTCATCAAAGTGGGATGTAGAATGTTTTCTTAATAATTTTGTTATGTCAATTGAACTAGATGTCCCCTAGAACCATGGTTCCCAGACCCTGCTCCTGGTACGCTGGCTTTCAAATCATTCAGTTGTATTCAGGAAACTTCTTTGCTTTTAGATTAGTTCAGTTGTCTGACCTCTCCTGTGTTGTGTGTTGCCTTTCCCTTCACCTAAAATATTTCTTGCCAATTTTCTAATTAGCGAATATATTTCTTCCTCCCTCCCCACTCTTGTAACCATCAAGGAATATTTTCTTCTTTGTTTAAACTTTTCTTGAGTTCTTATAATAGTGGTCTCATACCCTCTTTGTCTTTTTTGACTGATTAATTTCACTCAGCATTATGTCCTCCAGATTCCTCTATGTTATGAGATGTTTCACGGATTTCACCGTTGTTCTTAATTGTTGTGTAGTATTCCATTATATGAATATACCATAATTTATTTGTCCATTCATCCATTGATGAGCACTGTGATGGTTGGGGTTGTGTGTCAACTTGGCTGGGCCATGATTCTCAGTGTTAAAATTCGATCACTCCGATGATTGAATCAGCAGTGCTTAGCCAATCAGTTGACAGGGGAGTTTTGGGGGGATGTGGGCTGGAGCCAACTATAAGCAGACGTTCTGACTTCTTTGCTTATTCTGGATGCTGTGCTGCCTCCCATTCGTCTCACCTTTGGCTCTTGGGACTTGAGCTATCAGCTTATCTGCAGATCTTATGATTGGGATCCTGTAGCTGCCTCTTGTTTATCTGACCTCTGGCTCTTGGGACTTGAGCTACAAGCTTATCTGCAAATCTTGGAATTCTTCGATCTCACAGCCTGGGAGTGGGAGCTCCACTCACTGACCTGCTGGTCTTGGGTTTGCCAGCCCCTGTGGCTACTTGGATTGAGAGAAGCCTCTATCCTGATACACAGACTTGGCACATTTCAGCCTCTGCAATCACGTGATCTGTTTCCTTGATATAAATCTCCCTATATATATTTATATGGTTACTGGTTTTGCTTCTCTAGAGAACCCAGCCTAAGACATTTGGTATCGAGAGTTGTTCTAGAAAAATATAATTGTAAGGATGAATTTTCTAAACTGGTTCTCAAGTCTGGTTAGTCTTAAAGATGTTGATGACTCTGCTTCCAGCAGTAAATATGGCACTGTTAATCTCCGGCATAAGGTGGCAATACAGTTATGCAAAATGTCACCACCAGTAGATCAGGTATTGGTGGAAGGCGAGGCTCAGTGTGAACACATGTGTGACATCTTCCTACAGCTTTGTCAGAATGAGAAGTTTAAGGAAGCTGGTTGGTTGGTCCTACTTTCACTAGACAAACTGGTGAAACAGAGTGATGGACTCAGGGCTTAAGAGTCAAAACTCAAGTACCACATAAATGACATTAAGGCTTCCACTTGTGCTTTCAAAGAAAGCCTTATTTCCTGTAGTAACAGACTAAACTTGCCAAAAACTAAACCCAGAGCCTTATTGTGAGAGTGGCTGAATTGCAACCCCAGCTCAATTGCCAACCATGGGAGGTGTATAGAGCTAAAGTAAGGACATTGATTGGGAAGAAATGGGATCCTGAAACTTGGGATGGGGACATATGCACAGATAATCAGGAAGCTGAACACACAGCCCCTAAATCCAGTTGAATCATTTCTGCCAAAGAACCACTGTCACCTGAAGAGATTATTTCATGTTTGTCTGCTAAACCACCCTGCCCAGAAAAACCATTAGCCCCTCAACTCCCATCCAATAAGATTAGCCCTAGCCCAGCTGCTTCTAAACAGCCCTTGCCTCAGTCATTGCCTAGGTCATTACCTGAGCCAGACACTTCACAAGACAATGCTCGATGTTCTCAAAACAATTCCACACTACTGATTCTAGCTTCTAGACCTATAACTAGACTTAAGTCCTAGTGAGTACAAAGTGTGAAGTACAAAGTGTGACTCAGGAGGAGGTACGCTATACTTCAAAAGAACTGCTTGACTTTTCCAATACGTATGAACAGAAACCTGGGGTATGTGTGTGAGAATGGTTATGAAGGGTGTGGGATAATGGTGCAAGGAACATAAAGATGGGTCAGTCTGATTTTATTGGTATGGGTCCCCTAAGCACAGATTCTTCATTCAATGTTTTAGCCCTGAAAGTTAGGAAAGGATCTCATAGTTTATTTTGTTGGGTTACTGAAGCAAGGATTAGGAGGTGGCCTATGCTAAATCAAGTTGAACTGCCAGCTCTGCCTCGGTATACTGTACATCTCCTGGTACCTGGTACCCAGTTATACGGATCTGGCTAATGCCTTTTTCTCCATACCTATTTCAAAGGGCCATCAGAAACAGTTTGCCTTCAGCTGGCAAGGCCAGCAATACACATTCACTTGCCTAGGCTTAGGGAATTTGGCATGCCCAAGTGGATTTATCAGGTTAGACCCACAGACCCACACATGGAGTGCTGAGGGGGCACACTTTTTATCACAGTGGTGAGAAACAAATTTGTGAAGGGAGCCCCAGGATCCTTGAAGACTGCTATGATTGCTATTTTATGTAAATCAGATTCGACAGTGGGAACTACCCTAACTGAATTAACATACCTAACTACAATGGGGATGATTGGACTCTGTGGTAGTAGGGGCAAAGTGGCTGCACTCAGTCGACAAAGGCAAGGTGGGTGTGGTTATGATAATAGACAGTGAAGTCAAAGCAGTAATCAGAATAGCCTGACTCATATATGCCGGGGGCCAGCCTCAGCAATGAACAGGGTTACCAGAGGAGGGGTAGAGTTCGGCGAAAAAAGAATGCGAGGTAGTATGTCTTATATTTTCATTTTGCAGAAAAGGAAGCCTCTCTTTATTTTTTACATGGTCTTTTATATCATAAGCTTACAAAAGCATAACATCGCATGATCAATAAAGGGGCAGTACAAGATATAATCATAAACATCATTTCCCAGAGACATAATTTTCCAAGTGACACATAGTACAGTTCCGCATACATACACAAGTACAATGAGTTTTTTGTTTAATTGAAGAGAATATTTTGTTGATATATTTTTACACAAAGTAACAATTGACTTCATACTGCTTTACACTTTATGCTTAATCTTGCAATTCCTTCCACAGTTTTTATAATAATTAATCTTTTTGCAAAAACCATTGCCACATAGGCTTTGTCCATTTTGTCCAGGGTGGCCAAATTCTTGTAGTCCAGCCACTTTGGGTTACGTCATATTGTCCATGATTATGCCAAGGACAATTAGCCCAATCTCTATACCCAAAGACCAGTCAAGCGCAGCAGTGAGCGGGGTAGACGAGAAGGTTGACCTGTAATTGGCTGAGAAATTGGCTGAGAGAACTCACTGCCTTTTGTTTTTCCACTCTTATGGGATCATGTGTGGGTGGTGGTTTAATCACAAAAGGGCCTAGGTAAATACCAGGATTCCACCATCCTGTTTTTGTTTTCCATAGTCGAGCTATTTGTTTTTCCCCTAAGACAACTTCATGTTGATCCCCAAGTAATACACGGGCTGTCCCTACCCGGGATCTCACTAGGGGATTATGAGTAGGACGCCCCCCGTCCAAAGGTCCCTAAATCTATAATGGAATTTTATGCTTATACATTCTGCTATACACAGGCTGAAAATGAAATAGAAACATAACACAGATGACAGAGATATTCCTGACTTTTCAGGAATTCTTCAATGTCTATGCTAGGGGCAGTGGGTGCAGAGGGGCCGCCCTTGCAGCCTGGCTCTTCCTGACTTTTCAGGAATTCTTCAATGTTTATGCTGGGGGCAGTGGGTGCAGAGGGGCCGCCCTTGCAGCCTGGCTCCCAGCACATATAGACTTATGGGATTAGTTACTTAGTCATGGTGTCCCTAGGGGCAAAATAGGAAATCTACTATGTATTTACTTGATCTGTACAAATGGATGAATTCTAGGTCAGAAAAACAGCAGTCTAACTCGAATTGCTAGAATAGAGGGTCATGGTCACTCAATCAATTCCCAAATTTGAGCGAGTTTAATGATCCAAAACTCCTTGAATGAAGGGGAGGCGAGGACCCCTTGAGGAAGCACTTGAGTTCACTGCAAAATTTTTACTGTGAATCTTCCCCCTCAAAGGGATCTACTGCCTTTTATGAGCATGACAGTTGATGGGGGAAAAGGAAATTATCAGACTTTTCCGGGATTACTGGATACTGACTCTGAACTGACGTTAATTCCAGGAGACCCAACATGTCACTGTGGCCCACCAGTCAGGGTGGGGATGTATGGAGGTGAGATTATTAACGGAGTCTTGGCTCATGTCTGTCTCACAGTAGATCCAGTGGGTCCCTGAACCCATCCTGTAGTGATTTCCCCAGTTCCAGAATGCATAACTGGGATAGATATACTCAGTAACTGGCAGAAGCCCCACATTGGATCCCTGACAAATACAGTAAGGGCTATTATGACAGGAAAAGCCAAATAGAAGCCATTAGAACTGCCTCTACCTAGGAAAATAGTAAACAAAAAGCAATACTGCATTCCTGGAGGGATTGAAGAGATTAACGCCACCATTAAGGGCTTAAGAATACAGGGTGGTGATTCCCACCACATCCCCACTCAACTCACCTATTTAGCCTGTGCAAAAAACAGATGGATCTTGGAGATTGACGGGATGATGACTCCAATTTCAGCTGCTGTTCCATATGTAGTTTCATTGCTTGAGCAAATTAGTAAATCTCCTGGTACCTGGTATCCAGCTATACAGATCTGGCTATTGCCTTTTTCTCCATACCTGTTTTGAAGGGCCATCAGAAACTGTTTGCCTTCAGCTGGCAAGGCCAGCAATACACCTTCACTTGCCTATCTCAGGGCCATATCAATTCTCCAGCCCTATGTCATAAATTAGTCCAGAGGGAGCTTGATCCACTGTCCCTTCTACTAGACATCACGATGGTCCATTACATTAATGACATTATGCTGATTGGATCCAGTAAGGAAGAAGTGTCAATGACTCTGGACTTACTGGTAAAATATGTGGATGCTAGAGGGTGGGAAATTAATCCCACAAAAATTCAGGCACCTTTGACCTTAGTGAAGTTTCTAGGGGTCCAGCAGTGTGGGGCATATAGAGATATTCCTCCTAAAGTGAAGAATAAGTTATTGCATCTTGCTGGTCCCACAACTAAAAAGGAGGCACAATGTCTAACATGCCTCTTTGGATTTTGTAAGTAACACATTCCTCATCTGGGTGTGCTACTTTGGCCTATTTATCAAGAGACTTGAAAAGCTGCTAGTTTTGAGCAGTGCCCAGAGCAAGAGAAGTCTTTGGAACAGGTTCAGGCTGCTGTGCAAGCTGCTCTGCCGCTTGGAACTTATGATCCTTCTGATCCTATGGTGCTTGAAGTGTCAGAGGCAGATAGAGATGCTGTTTGGAGTCTTTGGCAGGGCTGTATTGGTGAATCACAGTACAGACCCAGGATTTTGGAGCAAAGCCCTGCCATCCTCTGCAAGTAACTACTCTCCTTTTGAGAAATAGCTTTTGTCTTGTTACTGGGCCTCGGTAGAGACTGAATGCTTAACCATGGGAAATCAAGTCACGGTGTGGCCTGAACAGCCCATCATGAACTGGGCATTGCCTGACCCACAGAGTCATAAAGTTGGACATGCGAAGCAGCACTCCATCATTAAATGGAAGTGTATATATGAGATTGGGCCCAAGTGGGGCTTAAAGGTACAAGTAAGTTACATGAGGAACTGGCCCAAATGCCCATGGTCTCCACTCCTGTCACATTACCTTCCATCTCCCAGTCTGCACCTATGGCCTCATGAGGAGTTTCCTATGATCAACTGACCAAAGAAGAGAAAACCCATGCCTGGTTTACAGGTGGTTCTGCAGGCTATGCAGGCACCACTCGAAAGTAGACAGTGGGAACACTACAGTCCCTTTCTGAGACCTCCTGAAGGACAGTGACACCACTTATAACTCTAGTAACCCACTCACAAGGTCTTTGCTTTCTGTCCCAGTGACCATATCTTTTGCAGGTCTAGAGGCCTTAGATCCGAAGGGAGGATTGCTCCCACTTGGAGACACATCACTGATTCCATCCAACTGGAAGCTAAGAATGCCAGCTGGCTACTTTGGGCTCCTTATGCCTCTAGATCAACAGACAAGGAAGACAGTTACCATAATGACTAGTGTGATTGATCCTGGTTACCAAGAGGAAATCAGATTGATATTATATAATGGAGGTAAAGAAGAGCATGCCTGGAATGCAGGAGATCACTCAGCACTTCTCTTAGTACTACCATGCCCTGTGATTAAAGTCAATGGAAAACTGCAGCAACCCAATTCTGACATGACTGTTAATGACCCAGACCCTTCAGAAATGAAGTTTTGGGTCACCCCAGGCAAAGAACCACGACCAGCTGAAGTGCTTGCTGAGGGGAAGGGGAATACTGAATGGGTAGTGGAAGAAGGTAGTTCTAAATACCAATTACAGCCATGTGACCAGTTGCAGAAATGAGGACCATAAATGTTATGAATATTTCTTCTATGCCTATGTGTATCAAATATTTTTTTCTTCACTCATAAAATATAAGATGTAAACAGGGCTAGTGTGCTTTCTGTTGTACACATGTTAGTTGTATCATGTTAGGTGCAAGTATAACTTTATCGTTGTCTTTATTCAGATACTATGTTTCATTTAAGGACATGTGTACATGTGCCAGGTTGACAAGGGGTGGACTGTGATGGCTGGGATTGTGAGTCAGCTTGGCTGGGCCATGATTCTCAGTGATTATATATGTGATCACTGCCATGACTGAATCTACTGTGAGTAGCTATCAGTTAAGGGGGCGTTTCCTTGGGGATGTGGTCTGCATCCAAATATAAGCGGATGTTCTGCCTTCTATGCTTATTCTGGATACTGCACTGCCTCTGGCTCTTTGGGACTTGAGCTATCTGATTATCTGCAGGTCTTGTGATTTGGATCCTGCAGCTGCCTCCTGTTTGTCTGACCTTCGGCTTTTGGGACTTGTGCTATCAACTTACCTGAAGATCTTGGAATTCGTCGATCTTCACAACCTGAGAGTAGGAGCCCTTCTCTCTGACCTGCCAGTTTTGGGTTCACCAGCCCCTGCTGCTATGTGGATTGAGAGAAGCCTCTAACCTGACTTGGCACGTTTTGGCCTCTCCAATAACGGGAGCTGTTTCCTTGGTATAAATCTCTCTCTTTATTTTTATATGCTTACTGGTTTTCTTCTCTAGAGAGCCCATCCTAAAACATTTGGTACCCAGAGTGGTTCTAAGGAAATAAAATTGTAAGGATGAATTTTCTAAATTGGTTCTCAAATCTGGCTAGTCTTTAAGAGATGTTGATGGCTCTGTTTCCAGTGCTAAAGAGGGCATAGCTAAAACAGGGCTAGAGGTGCTGATACAATTACACAAAATGTCACCACCAGTAGATCAGGTATCAGTGAAAGGCGAGGCTCAAAGTGAACACATGTGTGATATCTCTCTACAGCTTTGTCAGAATGAGAAGTTTAAGGAAACTAGGAAAAATCCTTTTAATATTTTGATGTTTTGGATCCTGTTAAGGCTTGCTTTATGACCTAATTTGTGGTCTATTCTAGAGAATGTTCCATGTACGGTGGAAAAGAAAGTGTAGTTGGCTGCTGTTGGGTGGAGTGTTCTGTATATGTCTACAAGGTTAATTGGTTGATTGTGGCATTTAGATCTTCCTTGTCTTTACTGAGCTTCTTTCTGGATTTTCTGTCCTTCACCAAAGTGGTATGTTGAAGTCACCTTCTATTGTTGTGGAGCTGCCTGTCCCTTTTTTCAATGCTGTTAGAGTTTGTTTTATGTATCTTGAAGCCCTGTTGTTGGGTGTGTAAGTATTCAATATGGTTATCTCTTCCTGAAATACTGTCCCTTTAATCATTATATGGTGTTCTTTACCCTTTGGGGTGGATTTAACTTTAAAGCCTATTTTGTCAGAAATTAATATTGCTACTCCTGCTCTTTTTTGATTGTTGTTGCTTCATATATTTTTTCCAATCTTTTAGTTTTAGTTTCTTGGTGTCTTTAAGTCAAAGGTGTGCCTCTTATATGCAGCATATAGACAGGTCCTGTTTCTTTATCCATTCTGCTACTCTCTGTCTTTTTATCAGTGTATTTAGTTCAATTACATTCAGTGTAATTATTTATTTAATGCTGTCATTTTGATGTCTTTTTTCTGTAATGTTGACAGTTTCTTTTTCCACTGAATTTTTGTGTGGAGCAGTTTTTCTTTATATATTGTCTTTTCTTCTTTTTCATTGTTGTTGATTTTGCTTTTGCTGAGCCTTTATGTTTTTCTTGTATTTTATTTTGATGTGTGGGATAGTTAGCCTCCTTTGTGGTTACCTTAATATTTACCTCTATTTTTCTAAGTTTCAAACAATCTTTTATTTCCTCATATTGCCTTGACTGTCCCCACAAAAGATCTATGACCACATTTTTTAGTCCCTCTTTATTGATTTAATGTTGTGAAATAACCCAACTAAAAAATGGGCAAATGTATGCATAGGCAGATCACCAAAGAGGACATTCAGGTAGCTAACAGAAAAATGAGGAAATGCTCACAATCATTAGCTGTTAGAGAAATGCAGATCAAAACTACAATGTGATAGCATCTCACCCCAATAAGACTAGTATTGATCTTAGAAACACAAAATAATAAATGTTGGAGAGGTTGTGGAGAGACTGGAACTTTTATACACTGCTGGTGGGAAATGTAAAATGGTACAATCACTTTGGAATTTGATTTGGTGCTTCCTTAAAAAGCTGGAAATAAAAGTACCATACAATTCATCAAGCCCACTCCTTGGAATGTATCCTGGAGAAATAAGAATCCTTACATGAATAGGTATATGCACACTGATGTTCATTGTATCAGTGATCACAATAGTGAAAAGATTGAAACAACCTAGGTGCCCATCAACAGATAAATAGATAAATTATGGTATATTCACACAAAGGAATACTAAGTAATGATAAAGAACAATGGAGAATACTCGAAACAATTCATAACATGGATAAGCCTGAAAAGCATTATGCTCAGTGAAATTAGTCACAAAAGGAAAAACAGTATATGAGAGCAATATTGTAAGCACTCAAGGAAAGGGTTAAAGACAGAAGTAAACATTCTTTGATGGTTACAAGGGTATGGAGGGAGGGAGAGGAATATTCATTAACTAGACAGTAGACAAGAATAATCTTAGGTGAACGGAAGGAGAATACACATACACGGGAAGTCAGCACAACTGGACTAAATCAAAAGCTAAGAAGTTTCACGAATACAGTGAAACACCTCAAGGGACAGAGTGGCATGGGTATGGGTCTGGCGACCATGGTTTCGGGAGACATCTAGGTCAACTGGCATAACAAAATTTATTTAGTTAATGTTCTACATCACATTTTGGTGAGTGATATTTGGGTTCTTAAAAGCTAGCAAGTGGCCATGTAAGATGTCACCTGGAGCAAAGAAAAGGAAGAACACCAAAAACACAAGGAAAATATGAGACCAAGAGACAGAAATAGCCGCATAAACCAGAGACTCCATCAGCCTGAGATCAGAACTAGATAGTGCCCAGCTACTACCAATGACCACCCTGACATGGAACACAACAGAGTCCCTGGCACAGCAGGAGGAAAGTGGGGTTCAGAACTCAAACTCTAGTAAAAGAGCCAGACTTAATGGTCTGACTGAGACTGGAGGGACCCCAGAAGACATGGCTCTCTGTTAGCACAAAACTGAAACCATTCCGAAAGCCAACTCTTCACACAAAGATTAGACTGGACTATAGGACAGAAAATGATATTTTTTAAGAGTGTGCTTCTTAGCTGAAGTAGATACATGAGACTAAAGGAGCAGCTCCTGTTTGGAGGCAAGATGAGAAGGCAGAAAGGGACAGAAGCTGGTTGAATGGACATGGGAAATACAGGGTAGAAAGGAAGCATGTGCTGTCACACTATAGGGATAGCAACTAGGGTCTCATAACAATGTGTGTATGAATTTTTGTATGAGAGACTAACTTGAACTGTGAACTTTCACTTAAGGTGCAATATAATAATAATAAAAACAGTGTGGTACTGGTACAAGAATAGGCATATAGACTAACAGAATAGAATTGAGAATCTAGAAATATACATCTACAGTTACGGGACTTTCAATGAGAGTGCCAAATCTAATTAATGAGGAAAGAATAGTCTGTTCAGTTATGGTACTGGAACTACTGTATCTTCATATGCAAAAGAATGAAGTTGGACTCATGTCTCATACCATATACAACCCAAAACAAAACACATTACCATCGATTCCAACTCATGGCCCCGCTACAGGACAGAGTAGATCAGCCCCCATAGGGCTTCCAAGGCTGTAATCTCTACAGAAGCAGCCTGCTGCATCTTTCTACTGCAGGGCAGCTGGCAGGTTCAAACTGCGACCTATCTGTTTACCGCTGAGTACTTAACCATTACCCCACAGAACTCCATCAATATAGGATAGTTAACATAAATCAAGGATTTAAATAGAAAAGGTTAAAGCCATAAAACTCTTAGAAGATAACACAGGATTAATCCATGATTTTAGTTAGACTCTTTTGAAAGAAGATATAAAAATGGCTGAACAGCACATGAAAAGACGCTCAACATCATTAGGAAAATGTAAACCAAAACCACAGTAAGGTAAGAATTCACTTCCATTGGAACTGTGATCAGAAAAATGAAAAATAACTGTTGGCAAGGATGTGGAGAAATTGAAACCCTCCTGATAATGGGAATGCAAAATGGTGCAACAGTTGTGGAAAACAGTCTGGCAATTCTTCAAAAATTTAAATATAGAACTACCACATGATGCAGCAATTCCATTCCACAGGAGAATTGAAAGCATCAAAACAGATACCTATACACCAGGTTTCAATTCAGCATTATTCACAATAGCCAAAAGGTGGGAACAAACCCAATGTCCATCAGGAGATGAAGGGATAATGGCAGAATATTTAAGAAATGGAATAGTTTTTGAGTCAGAACTTAGGCACTCATGCTCTAGAGTTTTGATTTCAACCCCTGTTATACAGACCTCGACTGAGAATCTGTTTACCTGTACTACAGTCTCCAACTTTAAAGTAATTTAAGCAAACCAGTAACAAATCATTGTGTTAATCACAGCATTAGAAGTAAAAGAAATGTGTAGAAGTTATAAACGTGGGCTTTTGCTTTTGTCAAGTAATGTAATATCCCACTTTTTCTCTAAATTTTTTTATTGTGCACTAGGTGAAAGTTTATAGCTGAAGTTAGTTTCTCATACAAACATTTATACACACATTTTATGTGACCGTAGTTGCTATCCCGATAATGTGACACAGCACACTCCTCCTTTCCAGCCCAGGTTTTCCATGTCCATCCATCAAGCTACTGCCCCTTTCTGCTTTTCTCCTCCTGCCCCCACACAGCAGCTGCCCACTTAGTCTTGTGCATCTACTTAAACTAAGAAGCACACTCTTCAAAAAAAAAAAGCACGGAATGCTTTAAGAATTTGAGTATCATCCTTGTGCAGGGGCCATGTGAATCTTCTCTGTACATGTGCTGCTAAAGTAAGCACTAATTTTTCTCCTTTTGTCACAGTCTTTTTTGTAGACTGGCAGTAGACCAGCATTTTACATGTACTTAACCTATTATGGTATGAGCCTAAGACATCAATATTTTCCTGTTCTTCTAGAAGCATGATACAGTTTGATGAATTAATTTACAAATTAGGTGTATTTTTTTCTGAAAGATAATGAAATTGATCAATAACTGCCAAGAATAATTGAATTGAATGGGTTGTGAGTCCTAGATATGAACAATAGTTGAGTCACAGTATTTTTGAACTTAATTAAAATTATTTGTACAGTAACTTATTAAACACTTTAAAAGCAGTGGAAAGTTTTATTGCTTATGTATGGTTCTTTAACAAAATATTTGAAAATTTAGCAGCTTAAAACAACAAACATTGTTATTTTATTGTTTCTGTCTGTCAGAGGTATGTAAAGATTTAGTTGGATCTTTAGCACAGGTTTCCCAAGTTGTTGGCTAGGGTTGGAGAATCCTTTTCCAACCTCACAGGTCTGCTGGCTGACTTCGGGTTTTCATCACATGATTTTTCTAGGCTGTCCAAGTGGGGGTTGGCAATACCGATATGGGTTAGAAACTAACAGACAGGTGAAAGAGAGAGAAATGAGCATTCACATGAGCCAGAGAGCTCCCTTAGACAGAAGAAACAGTTTTATAACCTAATCTTAAAAGTGACACTCCATTACTCTGTTATATTCTATTGGTTAGAAGCAAGTCAGAGATGCAGCCTTTACAGAGGGGAGGGGCTGCTTACCACAAAAGTAATTTGCAAAAAAATCTGTCTGCATTCTCCTTTTTAAGTAAGTTACTCAGTTAAGAAACCGCCCTGACAAGATCCAGAAGAGCTCCTAGTCTCCTGTTTGTTTAGGCCTGTAATTTCCTCTTTTCTAAATGGAAATTACTCTGCATTAGATGATTCACTAGGTTTTTTCTAATTTTAAGATTTGAATGGTTATTAGGTTGTATAAGTCTAAATTGTTAGGAAGGGTGCAACCCTGTGCTAGTCTGCATAGTTTGTGAGGCTTTTTGCATCCAGAAAGATAATGTCAATTGACAAAGTAATCTTTGCTGTGTATTGGGCCTGTTGTCAGAAAGTATTTAATTGTTGAAAATGAGCTAAGTACCACAATATGTTCCACATTCAGAGAAAGATAATGTTATTGCGGTTGTTAGTTGCCCTTAGGTCTGTTCTGATTTTTGCCACCTTGTGTATAACAGTAGTTTGTATGTTTGAGCCCATTGCTCAGTTGACCATGTCAGTTCATCTCATGGAGGCTTTCCCTGGTTTTCTCTGACCCTCCACTTTATCAAACATGACGTACCTTTCTAGTCATCATAAATGTGTTGTTGTTAGGTGCTGTCGAGCCAGGTCTGACTCACAGAGACCCTATGTACAACAGAACGAAATGGTGCCCAGTCCTGAGCAATCCTTACTATCCTTGTTATGCTTGGGCTCTTTGTTGCAGCCACTGTGTCAGCCCGCCTCTTTGAGGGTCTTCCTCTTTTCTGTTGACCCTGTACTCTGCCAAGCATGATGTCCTTCTCCAGGGACTGATCTCTGCTGACAACATGTCCAAAGTATGTAAGGTGAAGTCTCACCATCCTTGCCTCTAAGGAGCATTCTGGTTGTACTTCTTCTAAGACAGATTTGTTTGTTCTTTTGGCAGAGTATGGTATATTCAATATTCTTCTCCAATACCACAATTCAAAGGAGTCAATTCTTCTTTGGTCTTCCTTATTCATTGTCCAGCTTTCACATGCATATGATGTGATTGAAAATACCATGGGTTGGGTCAGGTGCACCTTAGTCTTCAAAGTGACACCTTTGCTCTTCAACACTTCGAAGAGTTCCTGTGCAGCAGATTTACCCAATGCAATGTGTTTCTTGATTTCTTGATTGCTGCTTCCTTGGCTATTGATTGTGGATCCAAGTAAAATGAAATCCTTGACAACATCAATCTTTTTTTCGTTTATCATGATGTTGCTCATTGACCCAGTTGTGAGGATTTTTGTTTTCTTTATGTTGAGGTGCAATCCCAACTGAACGCTGTACCCCCATGTGTCTGTCAGTTTGTTGTACTGTGGGGGCTCGTATGTTGCTGTGATGCTGGAAGCTATGCCACTGGTATTCAGATACCAGCAGGGTCACCCATGGAGGACAGATTTCAGCTGAGCTTCCAGGCTAAGACAGACTAGGAAGAAGGACCCGGCAGTCTACATCTGAAAAGAATTAGCCAGTGAAAACCTTAAGAAAAGCAGCAGAACATTGTCTGATATACTGGAAGATGAGCCCCTCAGGTTGGAAGGCACTCAACAGATGTCCAGGGAAGAGCTGCCTCCCCAAAGTAGAGTTGACCTTAATGATGTGGATGGAGTAGAGCTTTTGGGACCTTCATTTGCTAATGTGGCACGACTCAAAAGGAGAAGAAACAGCTGCAAACAGCCATTATAATCAGAGCCTGGAATGTATGAAGTATGAATCTAGGAAAATTGGAAATCATCAAAAATGAAATGGAATGCATAAACATTGATATCCCAGGCATTAGCAAGCTGAAATGGACTGGTGCTGGCCATTTTGAATCAGACAATTGTATAGCCTACTATGCTGGGAATGACAACTTGAAGAGGAATGGTGTTGCATTCATCATCAAAAAGAACGTTTCAAGATGTATCCTGAAGACAACACTGTCAGTGATAGGATAATATCCATACATCTACAAGAAAGACCAGTTAATACTACTATTATCCAATTTACATACCAACCGCTAGGACCAAAGATGAAGAAATGGAAGATTTTTATCAGCTGTTGCAGTCTGAAATTGATCAAACATGCAATCAAAATACAGTGATTATTATCGGTGATTGGAAAGCGAAAGTTGGAAACAAAGATCAGTAGTTGGAAAATACGGCTTTGGTGATAGAAACAATGCCAGAGATCGAATCATACAACTTTTCAAGACCAACGACTTCTTCATTGCAAATACCTTCTTTCACCAACATAAATGGTGACTATACACATGGACCTCACCAGATGGAACACACAGAAATCAAATTGACTACATCTGTGGAAAAAGACTACAGAAAAGCTCAATATCATCAGTCAGAGCAAGGCCAGGGGCCAACTGTGGAACAGACCATCAACAGCTCATGTACAAGTTTAAGCTGAAAATGAAGAAAATCGGAGCAACCCCAGAAGAGCCAAAATAAGACCTTGAGTGTATCCACCTGAATTTAGAGACCACCTGGAGAAAAGATTTGATGCAACAAGATGTGGAATGACATCAAGGACATCATCCATGAAGAAAGCAAGAGGCCATTGAAAAGACAGGAAAGAAAGAAAAGACCAAGATGGATGTCAGAGGAGACTCTGAAACTTGCTCTCAAACGTTGAGCAGCTAAAGCAAAAGGAAAAATTGATGACGTAAAAGAACTGAAGATTTCAAAGGGCGGCTCAGGAAGACAAAGTATTATAATGACATGTGCAAAGAGCTGGAGATGGAAAAGTGAAAGGGAAGAACACACTTGGCATTTCTCAAGCGGAAAGGACTGAGGAAAAAATTTGAGCCTTGAGTTGCAATAGTGAAGGATTCCATGGGGAAAATATTAAACGGTGCAGGAAGCATCAAAAGAAGATGGAAGGAATACACAGAGTTGTTATACCAAAAAGGGTTAGTCGATGTTCAACCATTTCAAGAGGTGGTATATGATGAGGAACTGATGGCACTGAAGGAAGAAGTCCAAGTTCCCCTGAAGGCACTGGTGAAAAACAAGGCTGCAGGAATTGGTGGAATAGCAATTGAGATGTTTCAACAAATTCATGCAGCGCTGGAGGTGCTCACTCCTTTATGCCAAGAAATATGGAAGACAGCTTCCTGGCCAACTGATTGGAAAAAATCGATATTTATGTCTCTTCCCAAGAAAGGCAATACAATCAAATGTGGAAATTATAGAACAGTATCATTGATATCACATGCAAGCAAAATTTTTCTGAAGATCATTCAAAAAAGGCTGCAGCAGTTTATTGACAGGGAACTGCCAGAAATTCAGGCTGGTTTCAGAAGAGGACGTGGAACCAGGGATATCATTGCTGATGTCAGATGGATCCTGGCAGAAAGCAGAGAACAATAGAAGGACGTTTACCTGTGTTTTATTGACTATGCGAAGGCAAGTGTGGATCATAATAAACTATAGATAACATCGTGAACAGTGGAAACTCCAGAACATTTAACTGTGCTCTTCAGGAACCTTTACATAGAGCAAGAGGCGGTTGTTCAGACAGAACAAGGAGATACTGATTGGTCAAAGTCAGGAAAGGTGTGCGTCAGGGTTGTATTCTTTCACCGTACCTATTTAATCTGTAAATTGAGCAAATAATATGAGAAGCTGGACTATATGAAGAAGAATGGGGCACCAGGATTGGAGGAAAATTCATAAACAATCTGTGTTATGCAGATGACACAACCTTGCTTGCTGAAAGTGAAGAGGATTTGAAGCACTCACTAATGAAGATGACAAATGTAATATGGCCTTAATGAGCACTGCAGGGTGTGTGTCAAGATGGAACATTATGTGTGTGCCCATGAAGACCATTTTGGAGACTGGGGCCTAGGTGTAGCAATTAGGAAAGTCCACAACCCTTTGCCCCTTTGACTTCTTTTGCAGTTATCAAGGACATAATTCTGTAAAAAAATGGAAATGAAAGAAACTGAGTAAAAGATGTACCAATAAGTGCCAGCTAATTTTAATACAATGATTTCTTTGGTTGTCTTCAAACTGAAAGACATGTAGAAATGTGAAAGTTCGGTTAGCCTTCCAAAACATTCATTCTTTCAGAGTTTTGTCAATTCCAACTTTGTGCTAGAAGTTCTCAGTTTTCTTAAGGAGTCTTGTAGCCCAGATGGAAAACCAAACTACTGTTCTTGAGACCTTTCCTGCTGACGACATGTGAACAAAGCAGAGCTGGGGCTTTGGCCATTCTCATCTTGTCCCGTGTACCCTTCTGAGTCAAACCTCTGGCATCTTTTCTTTCTTAAGTGTTAGAAAGGATTAAGAAACTCTCATCCCTGAAGTTCATTCAGCCCATTTAATGAAGTTTTATTTACACAGCACAAAATGTTTTAGCCATTTCATTTAAGTGAACAATGATAATTAATATAGCACATTGGGTTTCAACCGGGGCAAAGGTACACTTGGCTATGTACCTTTTTTTTTTTTTTTTTTGCTTGTCACAACTGGGGAATAAGTGCTTTTGAGATCTGGGAGGTAGAGTCCAGGGATTCTGCTAAACAGCCTTCAATGTACAAGGCAGCCCTTCAAAACGAAGAATTCACCTGGTCCAGAGATCAATAGGTCAAGGAATTCTGATAATATATTAAGCTATTGAACAGTTTAGCAGCAAAAGGTAGAGATAAAACTCGCGCACATAACCTGTGTGGCATAGTGGAAACAACTTAGGACTAACTATCCTCTTTGGAGACCTGGATTCTATTCCTACCCTGTCAGCTGGCTAGTTGTGTGGCCTGAGCGCATCCCTTCACTTGTCTGAGCCCTGGCTTCCCTATTATAGAGAATTTTCTGTGCTAGAACAAGGTGCCTTTTATTATCTCTTACTGTCACCACCATTTTTCTGCTTATGAAATACATATTGTGTGTGTGTGTATGTGTGTAGAGAAAGAGAGAGAAAAGGAGGAGGGGCATAGAGATGGAGGGAGAGAAGAAAGGTTCAGATACAAGGGTATCAATCAGGTTTTGCAAAAAGTCAAAACAAGGAACAAGAACACCTTTGGGCCAGAGGAAAGACGGGCTGGGAGAGAGAAGAGCTGACTTAATTTTTGAGTGTCAATTTCTAAGTTTTGTTGATTTTCCATTCCCATTCTGGCATCATCATGAAGGATCATAATTCTTAGAGTCAGTCAGAGGTATTTGTTTATGCTGCTTCGATGCTACTACCAGGTGGTGGATTCCTGCATGCCATTATCAGTTGTGTTCTTTTTTATAGACTTGAAACAATTGATGTTCTCTTGGATGCTCCCAGAGGGCTGGTTGGGTAACAAGCTTCAGACATGGATACAGGATGACTCCTTGCCTCCGTTGGTACTTACAGCAACACCGAAACCTAGAATTATTAGCTTTGTAAAATTGGAGATGGTCTTCAGTCACACACACACACCTACACACACACCGTTGTTTATTGATGCCCAAGGTCACGTAGGCCCTTGAGACTTTTCAGTCTTTCCAAGAACAACATTGTCCACATTTGACACCAAGCAATTTCTATCCCATTTTAGGGTGCTAAAATTCAAACCTTAGCTGAACCTACTAGGCAAGCTCTACACGTTGTTTCATTGTAGTTTCAGTCATTCTGAGGGGAGATAATTGTTTTTAGTTGCCGTTGAGACCATTCTAACTCAGTCATGGCAACTGCTCCATAAGATTTCAAGTCTGTGACTTTTGGAAGCGGATTACCAGGACTGTCTTCTGAGGAACCTCTTGGTGGGTTCAAACTGACCATCTGTAGGCTAATAGTCTGTGCTTAACCATTTGCACCACTTAGGCACTTCAGGGAAAAATAGAAGTGGGAAAATAGCCTGTAATCTTTGGCATTTTCATGTTTTTAGTACACCTTTGTCTTCCTAGATTTTAAAAGTCAAATGTGTCATGGTTTGAAACACTTTTTGTTTTCATTTACCCATTGGTATTTCCTAATCTAAACCCACAAAACCTTAAGTTTTCTCTTCTACTTTTTTGATATTTTTACTGTATCACAGTGTGCTTAAAATTATTTGTTTAAATTCTACAGTTTTTCACTTTCTACTATTTTTTTGTCTTGTTTTTCATGTGGCATGACAGAAACAGCTGTAAGTGGCCTTGGAGTTATTGTTCACCTTTGTTGGTTAAGTTGTAAGCCCATCTTTGCATAGTGAATAAATTCATTTACTCTGTCAGAATGTGCCCAAGGAGAATATTTTTAAAAGCTGTACTTTAGTGTAGTTTATCAATTATTATTATTGTTTTTATATGAATAGTCATGGTGACTACTGAGTTGCATAAAAGCATTCATAAAAGCTTTATGTATTTCTTTTAGAATTTAATGGCTTTCATTATTTCAACATGCCAGTTGGTGACTTTGCCCACAATGTGATTTTTACTGTATTTTGTTCCTTTTTATCAAGCTGACCTCACTGCACTGAAACCTAAGACCAAAGCCTGGGGTATGTAGTGTGGTTTCTGCTGATTGCCTTTTGCTCACACAGGACAACTTCTGCCAGTACGTGTTGAATCTCCTTCTGCTCTCAGATGCTCTGTGAGCTTGGTGACTGAGCCTAGGCTCATTGAGGATTAAGTTCTTAATATTTTCCTGTCTTTTCATTTACTTCCATTGTGGTGATAGCAGAGAAATGACAACTTAGTCTCATCGTCAGGTGAACAGGAGCTGCTTAGATTTGTGCCACATTATTATCTTAAAGGAATGTAATGTCCTGTCGGGAACTAGGAAAGGTTTTAGGGCTGGGAATGAAAATGTTGATCGGTTTCATTTGCCTTGGGATCAGTGCAGCAAACTTGTGGGTTCTGCTTAAGTTTCAGGGACAGTGGTTGTGTTCTTTTGCTTGTGGCTGAGTTGAAGATAAGAGTTGGACTTTGGAGACTTGACCTACAATTTGAACACTGAGATGTCTGGCCACCCCAGAGTGAACCCAGCTTCTCATTTTGCTTTTTGTCTCTAATTCAGATTGTGAGACCAGATGGCACAGCCATGTGTCTGCTTTGTGCACTGTTTAATATGTTGTGTGTTTTTAGTTAGTGTGAATAATAGTTTGGCTGAAAAGAGGGATGGTAATTGATGCACTTGATCATATCACCTAATTAGGGGTGCAGAGATGCCAAGATTTTCAGTTTATAGAGATACATATGGCTAAAGAAAAGCACAGAGATGAGAGAGACATGTATAAAACATAACATGGTGTCAGATAATGCTCCTTTTTGAGCTAAAGACTTTCATTTTATTTTCTAGCCAAGTATGCCTCTGTAAGATGTTGAGACTTAGAATGTTGAGATAATGTGAAGAAGGTAATCAGTGTCACCGATCATTATGTCCAGAAACTGAAATAGGAACAGGTTTTGCTGTGTAGATTTTCACCAAAAAAAAAAAATTCCAGATTCCTGTGCATATATTCTTATTTAGCATTGGAAGATTATTTACATATTTGTATTATTTTGCTGAAAGAAATTTGTTCCTATGAATGAGGGATGGAAATGATTGTTGAAATGTATATAAAAAAAATTCAGTCCTTATTTTTTGGCTCTTGGTTATTGTAGACATGAATCTCAGAACAATCTGCCTAGTAACATTAGCTCTGGAAGAAGAAAATTTGGCATCAGGGCTACTGGGAAAGATACTGCAGTTAGAGAGAGGGAGTGGTCTGAGAGCCCCTCTCCCTGCATGTTTCCTGAGATGCTTAAAATAGAGAGCCAAGGAGTTGGAGGATGTGAATTCAACTGTTCTCCCTAATTTAGGGTCATTAAAATTTGTTAGTGTTTAGTTGATTATAGAGCAGGGCTCCTCCTCTCCTCTCTCTCATTGATCAGGAAGCACCATCTGAATCTCTGTGTTCTAGGGTTTTTATAAGCTAGCATGTATACTCCTTGATAATTACAAAGTGGGTTCCCTAACCAATTAGAGTATATGATAGGTCAGTTGGGTGGGGGGCAGGGGAAGGGTCAAAGCCTGGTAAAGTCAACTATAGGATGCATTGTAAATCAACCAATCATTGGAGTCTGCTTATGTGGATAGTAACCTGACCAGTCACTTGCAAGATTGTAACCTGAACAATCATTTTGGGAGAGTTACAAGCCCAGGGCCAGAATGTCCATAAAAAGAAACCCATTGTACCACAACAAGTCTTACACCTCATTGGTTAAATTATTTCTAGATATTTTATTCTCTTAGTTACTATTATAAACAGAATTCTTTTCTTAATTTTCTTTTCTGTATCCTTCATTGGTGGTATGTAAAACAACTGATTTATGTTTGTTATCTTGTATTCTCTACATTTGCTGCATTTATTTATTAACTCTAGTAGCTTTTTAGAGGATTCTTTGGGTTTTTCTAAATATAGAATTATGTCATCTGCAAATAAATGGACTTTTTCCTTTTCAATTTGGAGGTCTTCTATTTCTTTTTCTGGCTTAATTACTCTGGGTAAACTTCCAGTACAATATTGAACAGCAAAAGCAAAAGTGGGTATTCTTGTCTTGTTCCAGATTATGGGGCCTTTTAGTTATCTAACAAAAACACCCAAATGGATGGCTTTGACCAAAAAGTTTTTCCTCTCACAGATTTAGGGCCTTAGCTCCAGGAGAAGGCTTTCTCACTCTCTGTCTGCTCTATCCTGGCCTTCTGTGTCAGAAAGGCCTTCTCATCAATCTTCCCATGGACTAGGAGCTTCTCAGCACAGAGACTTCTCATCCTAAGGACATGTTATTCTCCTGGTTCTTGTTTCTTGCTAGTATGAGGTCCCCCTGTCTCTCTGCCAGCTTCTCAGTTATATATCTCAAAAAAGTTTGGTTTAAAATACAACCTAATCTTGTAGACTGAGTTCCACCTTATTAACATAACCCCACTAATCCCACCTCGTTAACATCATAGAGGTAGGATTTACAATACATAGGAAAATTACATCAGATGACAAAACAGTAGATAATAACACAATACTGGGAATCATGGCCTAGCCAAGCTGTTTCAGTGTAGATCTCTTTGAGTTTATTTTGGTTAACGTACCTTGAACTTCTTGAATGTATAGATTTGTCTGCAATCAAAACTGGGAAATTTTCAGCCATTATCTCTATTTTTTTTACCCTTCCCTCTTCTCCTTCTGGAACTTCCATAAGAGGTATGTGGCCCAATTGCTGGTATCTCACAGGTTCCTTAGATACTATTCAATCGTATCCTCCTTTTTCCCTTTTTCTTTCTTTTCACCTCCTTCTCTTCTTCTCAGAATGGATAATTTCAACCACCCTATCTTGATGTTTGTTGGTTCTTTCTTCTGACTGATCAAATTTGCTGTTGAGCTCCTTCAGTGAATTATTTTGTTTTAGTTATTCAACTTTTCACCTTCAGAATTTCAGTATGTTTCTCTCTGTCTCTCCCATTTTTTTTTTCTTTTTAACAATGTTATGTTTCTAGTGAAGGTTTACACAGCAGTTTAGGTTCCCATTTAACAGTTTCTGCACAGGTTATTCACTGATATTGGTTATATTCTTCACAATATCACATGCATTCTCATTACATCTGTTCTGATTGTCCTGTTTCCATCCCTGTTCTCTTACATTTTCATCTTTGTTTTAAAGTAATTGGTGACAGTTTGGTCTCATATCAGTGATTTTTTAAAGGAGCAAAATTACTTATGAGTGATATTCATTATTTTATGAGCCAATTTGTTGTTTAGCTACAATGTAATATCAGGGATTGGTTTTGGTTCAAGGCTTAAAAGGTATCTCAGGGCAGTAGTCTTGGGGAGTCTTTCAGTTTCAACCAGTCCAATAGGTCTGTTTTTTGTTTGTTTGACTTTAAGGAATGTGAGCTTGTGTTCCACATTTTTCTCCCATTCTATCAGGGTTTACCTATTGTGGCTTCGATTAAAAAAGTCAGTAGTGATAGCCAGGTGCCATCTAGGTCTGCTGTTTTCAGGGTAGATGAGACCATGGTTTCTGTAGACTGTTATTCCTATAGATTAATTTCTTCTTCAAGTCTTTGGCTTCCTTCTTTCTTTTTTGCTCTGGATGAGCAGAGACCAATAATTGTATCTCAGGTGGTAGCTTGCAAGTTTTTAAGACCCCAAACACTATTCACCAAAGTAGAATGTAGAGCATAACTTTAAAAACTAATTACGCAAATTGACTGAGATGTTCTACAAGACTAGGGCCCTAATCCTTCAATCCCAGAAATCTAGTTCTATGAGGTGCTTGGTCAGTATGATTCCTTTTTGTAATTTCTTTCTCTTTATTGTTGTTCTCATTTTGTCCATATATAATTTTTCTGATTTCTTTAGTTCATTGTACATTAAAAAAAAAAAAAACTTAGGTCATATTAAAGTTAGTTGTCTTAAAGTCTTTGCCTAGCAATTCAATACTTGGGCTTCCTCAGCAATGATTTTTGTCACCTTTCTAAATTTCCTGGAAAACTTCAGTGCTTTTGAGTGCTCTAAATTCTCAAAGAAACTTTCATCTCAGCTTGTCTTCCCAGGCCTTTTGTTACCTACTACTTCAGTAGCATCCTTTTTCTCGGGCAACTATGGCTCAGTTATTTGCCTTATGATGTTTTCATATATTGCCTTCCATTTTTCTACCTCAAGTGACTTTATGAAAATAGAGACAAACTTGTAGTGTTGTTCCTTCATGTAGCCACCAGACAAATGAGACGAGAAAAACTAAATAATTTTATAATAAGTTATGCTTTGCCCCCTCTGGAACTGCACACATGGGGTCACCATGAGTCCAACTTGACAACTAGCAACAGTACAGGGTGATACTGTTTTGTGAAACTGTTGATGAGAAATGACTTCTTACTGTGTGTCATGGTCATCAAAGTTTGAAACTACTGGAGGATGGTCCCCAGCATCTGTACATTGATTTTCAAAGAACTGCCCATTAGCACACTTGTAGCATTCTTTCATAAGGCAGTCCCACCCAGTCCAGATCAGACTTTTCTGGGATCTCCCCACAGCACTGTCATAGCAAAATTCAGCCTCCAGATGGCACCCTCATATCACCTTAAGTGCGTTTTGCTCCAACCTTGACTGAGATCAGTGGGAACCTGTGATTTTATTCCAGTTCCACAATGCCATGGGCCACAATCTTTAACCTGGTTGCCATCCCTGGCAGGGGATGGGCCACAGGCAACAACAACAACAACATAAAAGAAAAGAAAGCTTGCCTACTATTTTCAAGTTACCTTTTTTTAGTGTTCACTTGGTAGTTGTAAAGCTTTGACTATTTTTCCAGAATTCTAGCAAAGTTAGTTCTGTTGCTGCTTGTTTTTTGATGTTTTCATGGCAGAAGACAGACTTGGGAGCAGTCTGCTCTTGTATCTTGCTGATGCTACTCAGCCATCTTGTTTTAACTGACTGATGAATTGCCTTGGAATTTTGCTTACCTTAATAATTTGCTTTCACAGTCTTTATGATGGTTTGTGTTCTTCCTTTGTGCTGAGTTTCATAATGTGGCAGAAATAAGGATCACAGTACAAGCAATGCCTTAATATGTTGAACAATATGAGAGGTGAGGCAGCCAGTCATATACATCAAAAGTGTAGTAACTTTCAATACAGAGCCAAGCCAGTCATGGAAAAATGTTCCCCCACCCCCAATTTCTATTTGAATCTAGAGTCTTAATTTCTAGCTTCCTTCTTTTTGTTAGGGATTTTAGTCTTAATCCCCAGGAGTACATTGGGTGTTTGTATTTTCTCTTACTTGAGAAAAGGGATTTTTTTTAAGACACAGAGGTATCTAGAGAAAGAAATAATTGTTTGTGTTATTTATATTTTAGTGTATCAATCAATTAAGTTTTATCTGTACTTTTTGCTCTCTTCTCTAATTCCAGCCATATTTGCATCTATCTGCCACTGCCTGACACTGGCACACCAAACGCATACTGCTCTAAGGCTGTAAAATTAAAAGTCCTGTTAGTATTTAATGAAGTTTTCAGAATTCCTGTGTAGTCAAGCATGTTGATGTTAAAGTCACTTTAATTATACGTATGTTCAGTGAATCTTAAACTTCAGGAAGAACTGCTGGTAGGTCTCTCTCTATTTGAATCCTTTCCTCATTCCTTCCTAGCTTTTTCTCTTTCCTCCCTTTTTCTTTTGATGAGTCGCTTAAAAAATATTAATAATGTTATCTCTGTAACAAGGAGTACTGGAAGGGATTTTAATGCTATTTATCTAGTCAAATATTTTATGCTTTAAATATATTATCTCAGTTAACACTTACAAAACCCCCATGAAATAGGTTAGGTATTATCCATTATTCAGTTAATGGAACTAAGCAGAGTTAACAGACTTAGCAAATAGAAGTAGGACACCAAGTGAAATATTTTAGTATTAGTTATGTCCTCTGCAATATTTGGAACAAACTAATACTATAATTTTTTAAATCATGATTTATTTCAAATTCAAATTTTACCGAATGCTCTGTATTTTTCAGTAGCAAACCTAGTACTGGTACACTAGGCTCAGCAGTTTGTCCTCAGGACCATTCAATGCCCAGGCCAGAATTTGGAAGCCAGGAGAGTTTATTTGCAAGGCTGGAATGCCCTTCCCTTTACAGTCATGCCATCTCAGCAGCAGAATTAGGAAGTGCAGAGCAGAGTTTAGCTGGTCCTCTCACATTCAAGCTTTCTGGAGGGAATCATTGGTAACCAAGTGGCAGAGCCCTTACACAGGCCCAGTACCCCATATTCCCCATTGTGTGTTCTTGTTCCCTTTCTAGCACAGAACTCTTCCTAATTGAGCTGAACAAGAACAAGCAACCTAGAGTCACTCTTGTTAACATCCTCCTCTGTCACTTTCATTTTACTGCCCTCCTCCCTTTTTAAAGGAATTCCGTATTTTAGCTCTGTCTCGATTAAGACCGAAAGATGAAGCTGTTATTTAAAAGACTTCAGTGTTGAGGTGAACTCATTCAGTACCTGCTCTTTCTTCCTTTAACATCCTTGCAGGGCATTTCACAGATTAACTTGGCCAACTGTGAAAGTTCCAGCAAAATACAGCGGTGTTGGTATCCCATCTAGGTCTTCACCAGCACTGAGCCACAGAGGACCAGAGAGAATAAGCATGTAAGAATACCTTGCACAGGTGCCCACACACTGTCTTTGGGAAGATGGTACATTTCTCTGTTTTCAGGAGCCTGTCACTACTGCTTCCCTGGCTTTGAGACAGACATCTACTAGGGGAAATGATTTCTAAGAAGCACCTCTTTAGACTTAAAGTCTTAAGTGTAGGAGAAATGGAAGAGTACAAGTTTTAAGAGAAATATTCAACATATCAGTATATGGTGACTTCATTTTTTTTTAATGCCAACGTGTTCATGATTACAGGTGGCTCATGGTTGGTTTAGTACAGGCTGCTCAGCCATATCTTGAACAGAGCATGTGCCATTTTTCCCTTCCCTAGCCTGTCTTTGTCTCCAAGCATGATTTTGCTGTTAGCTCCTCTAAAATTTATATGTTAACCAGTGTTTCCCCCAGGACCTTAGAAAAACAAGTGATATCTATCTAAGCCTGTCAAACACGGAGGTGCTCATCAGGATGGCACGAGTCACCCCCTGGGCTGATGGAGTAGTGACAGGAAATGATCAACATGTTTGAGACGTGATCACCTAAACCACACAGAAAGAGAATGGACCTTCCACAAATTCCTAAAACCCTTTTCCCAATAAAACCCCAGCTAAACCCCAGTTTCTTGAGACAGACAGCTTTAAGGGGAGATTATTCCCTTCTGTCTCCATATACCAGTATATATAATAAAGTTCTTGCTACCCACCTCACCCCTGTCTCAAGAATTGGCTTTTTGCAGCAGGTGGTTCCAACTCACAAAATTGCGGTAACAATTTGGTGGACCATATGGGGATCTCTAGCTGTTGGAGATACGGTGGCCCTGTTGTGGGGCCTGGGCCTGATTGATGGTTCTACTAAGTGGCCACTGGGGATTCTGTCCTTGGAGGCTGTTGCTAGACCTGGGCTTGCTGGAGCACTGCTGGTCCCCAACCTCACCAAAGAGGTCGGTGAGGGCAAGACCTAAACAGGATCCTGAGGTGAGTCCCTGACCCTCTCCCTGTTGCATTCAGAGCCAAGGCAGATAGGGTGGGGCAGTGTGACTTCCTGAACTGGACCTGGACTCTTGGTTTCTGAGGAGAGTGGCCACTTAGGTGACAGTCCCTGTGGATAGGATCTCAAAGAGGGACTCTTGGTTACTCTACTGTTTGGGTAGGCATAGGAGTGTGTGGTGGCCATTGTTTTTGTGTGTCTGGTTGTTGTCTGTCTTTGGTTGGTACACCCTGGTTCTGGGGAGTGGACATCTCTATACATTCAGCTTAGGAGATTAAAGCCCCCTTCATCTGGTATTGGGGATAGGACATATCTGGAAGAGTGAAGTGGAGATTCAGACACTCCTTCTAATGTGTTAGACCTTGCTAAGATCATCCTCATTCTTCCTTTCCCTTTCTGGCTTGTCTGGTCTGAGCACTGTCTGCCTGCCTCTTCATCTCATATGTGACTGGAGCTGTTTGGGAGGTTGAGACTGCCAAGATCACCTCCATAACCTGGCTGGCTGGCTGGGAGATCGAGACTGCAAGATTATCTTCATTGCCTCTGTCTGTGTCTTATGTGTAATTTGTGTGTGATGCATAGAAATTAATTGATGAAAAGAAATTTGGGTTAAATTAGAACATACTTATAGAGACTCTTGAGAATTTATCGATTGGGCTGAAGAAGGAGATGTACAGGGAGAGCAGATTTTCAGCCTGGACTGGCATTTAAATCACAATACAGAGAACACTCTGGGCAGAATGTTAAGATTTCAAAAGGAGGTTCTCTCAGGAGCTGAGAAAACTCTTGGCTACAGTGCAAGAAACAAATAAATTCCTACCAGACTAAAAGAAAAAGCTGGTGGTATAAAATAAAGCTAAAAATAAAAGCTAGCTTCTTGAGAACATTTGATTGGACAGAATAAGAAATCAAGAGAACATGCCAGGAGTTTCACTCCTAGGGTGCATTCTTAAACATCGGCAATTCCTCTCTTATTAAATTCTTCTCTTATTTTTGGTTAAAGAAAATGAAAGATTCAGAAAAACAAGGACGTATAGGGATAAAAATCTCTCAGCTAGTAGAGCTGATCTGCCAAATTTATTTTAACTGAGATAAGGAAAAGGAAAAAGTTAGACCAAAAATGCCAGGCAGCCTTCCTAACTGCAGCATTACAGGCTAAAGGCCATCCCCCAAGAAAACAAAGAAAGAGACCAACGCCACAGGAGCCAAGAAGGCCCCACACCCCTTTAGAAAGAGACCAGTGCAGCTGGTGTAAAGAAAAAAGCCATTGAAACTGAGAGTGTAGAAAATACCAAGCAACAACAACAAAAAGGGGCTTTTGTCTTAAAGTAAAAGTAACAGTTCTAGAACAGTAAAAGGGAAAGAAATCAGTTGTTTTGCCTTTCGAAAATGTCTAGGTCGACTTAAACATATGTAAATGAATTAGAATGACCTAATCTTGCCTTCTACCATGAGTTAAAAGGTAGGTAGGGAAGGGCAAGATCAGGCCTTCTCAGCCCACAGTTCCTAATCTCCAAGATCTTATAGCTCCAGGGAAGCTGTTGAAAGACCACTTCCAACTAGGTGGAGACCCTTTTGAGGCAAAAGATGAAAAAAGAAATTGCTGCTTTGCTGTAGTTATCAGTAATCGAGTGGATCCCAATTACAAAAGAACTGTAAACAAGTTCTCTTTATTGTAAGAGAATTTCGATGTTTGAGAGCAAGTTTCAGAGTCTCTGACATCTACCTTGGTCTTTCTTTCCTGTCTTTTCAATGACCTCTTTCCTCATATTTGATGTCATTTCAAAATATATCTGGTCTTCAGTCATTAGTGTTCAACGTGTCAAATCTGTTCTTGCGATGATCTCTAAACTCAGGTGGGATATATTCAAGGTCGAATTTTGGGTCTCATGGACTTGCTCTGATTTTCTTCAGTTTCAGCTTGAACTTGCATAGGAGCAATCTATGTTCCACAGCTGGCCCCTGGCCTTGTTCTGACTGATGATATTGAGATTTTCCTTCATCTCTTTCCAAAGATATAGTCAATTTCATTCCTGTCCGGCAAGGTCCATTTGTATAGTTACCGTTTACCTTGGTGAAAGAAGGTATTTGCAATGAAGAAGTCATTGGTTGTGCAAAATTCTATCATTCCCTCTCCAGCATTGTTTCTATCACCAAGGCCATATTATTCAACTAATGGTCCTTCTTTTTCGTTTCCAATTTTCACATTCAAATCACCAGTACTTATCAATGCATCCCGATTGCATGATCAATCAACTTCAGGGTGCAGAACTAATAAAAATCTTCAATTTTTTCATCCACGGCCTTGGTGGTTGGTGCATAAATGTGAATGCTAGTCGTATTAACTGGTCTTCCTTGTAGTCGTATGGATATTATCCTATTACTGACAGCATTGTAGTTCAGGATAGCTGTTGAAATGTTCTCTTTGATGACGAATGCAAGGCCATTCCTCTGCAAGTTGTCATTCCTGGGATAGCAGACTATATGATTGTGTGATTCACAATGGTCAATATCAGTCCATTTCATCTTACTAATGCCTCGGATATCAATGTTTATGCATTCCATTTCATTTTTGACAATTTCTAATTTTCCTAGATTCATACTTTGTACATTCCAGGTCCTGATTGTCAACAGATAATCTTCTCATTTTGAGTCGTCCCACATCGGGAAATGAAGATCCTGAAAGCTATGCTCCATCTACGTCATTAACATTGACTCTGCTTTGAGGAGGCAGCTCTTCACTAGTTATGTTTTGAGTGCCTTCCCACCTGGGGGGCTCATCTTCCAGCACTATATCAGACAATGTTCCACTGCTATTCATAAGGTTTTCACTGGCTAATGTTTTTCAGAAGTAGATTGCCAGGTCCTTCTTCCTAGTCTTAGTCTGGAAGCTCAGCTGAAACCTGTCCTCCATGGGCAACCCTGCTGGTGTCTGAATACTGGTGGCATAGCTTCCAGCATCACAGCAACATGCAAGCCCTCACAATATGACAAACTGAGACACGTGGGAGTTATGCCTATGGTTATAGGAAAATTGGTATCAATTAAAGTAGTTATACAACATGACTAATGTAACTGACATAACTAAGTTGTACACTAGAAAAAGGGTGAAATGGGAAACATGCTTTATATAATTTTACAACAGCAGCCAAAAAAATAAATGCAGCTGTTGAAACTACTTAGGTACAACCAAACATCTCATGAGATTAGGTCTCTTGGCTTGAAGGCTTATGTTCATGGCTTTGTCAGGATGTTCTTTCAATTGGCCTTACACTGCTTTTAGATTTTCTGTTCTACCCTACAGCAGAGTAGTTCCTAGGGTCTTAAAATGTTGCAATCAGTCATTCAAGATACAACAATTGTTCCTATTCTTCTGGAGCCACAGCAGCAGAAGTAGCCCCAGGAACCAGAGAAGAAACTGGACTCTAGGTGTAGTCACTGCCTCAATGAACTCTTACCTCCTTTACCATGAAAGGAACTGGTTGCTGCCCACCTACTATTACTGAAAGTTTTGATCAAGGACTCAATAGATGGGTATAGAGAACAGATTTCCAAATGTCTTGTAGAATGCAGACTTAGTGAACCCACTGAGGCTTGAAGATCCCCTGAATCTGTTGCCCTGAGAAAATTTTTGGACCTTGAACCAAAACTATCCTCTGAAGTCATCCTCAAGCTAAAGAAGAACTTAGCTGCTTTAGTAAAGAATGTTTCACTTGAGCAAGGTACACTTTAGAAAAACTATATCAATCAAATTGACAACAATAACTCTAAAGCACAGATGAGTAGGATAATGGGGCAGTAAGTCTAAGTCCATGGTGGTGAAACAGTATGTGGAGAAGTAGACAGTATGTGGAGAAGTAGCTAGAATAGTGACAGAACATGAAAAATGTACTGAATGTCATTGAATTGTACATGTAGAAAATGCTGAATGAGTGTATGATCTGCTGTGTATACTTTTTTCCAAAAATAAAGTAATTTTTTTTTTAATATTTAAGTAGAACTAAGTGTGAGGCATTAGAGGTTTAGTGGAGACCGGAGTTTGATTCCTGGTCAATGTATCTCATGTACAACCACCATATGCCTGTCAGTAGTGGTCTGTGTGTTGCTATAATGTTGAATAAATTGCAATGGACTGCCATACTAAAATGAACTAGGAAGAAAGGCCTGACAATTTACTTTAAAAAAACCTGCCCATGAAAACCCCATAGATTCCAAAGACTGATCCACAACTAGTTATGGGGATGGCACAGGGCCACCAGGCTATGTTTAGATTCATTGTGCATAGAATCGCCGTTAGGCAGGAATGCCTCAAGTGCAGCTAACAAAAACAGCACCAATAAAAACAATAGCACAGTTTCACACAAGTTAAAGTGGCTAAAAAATTAAAAACTACAATAAATACGTGACTCCTTCTTTGTCGTAGTTATCTAGTGCTGCTATCACAGAAATAACACAAGGGGATGGACTTAACAAGAGAAATTTATTTTCTCACAGTCTAAAAGACCAGGAGTCTGAATTCAACATGCCAGCCTCAGGTGAACGATTTTTCTTTCTGCCATCTGTGGAGGAAAGTTCTTGTCATCAATCTTCCCCTGGTCTAGGAGCATCTCAATGAAGGGACTTTGGGCCCAAAGGACATGTTCTGCTCTTGACATTACTTTCTTGGTTGTATGAGATCCCTCTGTCTCTGTGCTCACTTCTCTCTTTTATATATCAAAAGAGATTAACTCAAGACAAAACCTAGTCCTGCCTATTAACATAACCCCCTCTAATCCTGTCTCATTAACATCACAGAGGAAGATTTACAACACACAGGAAAATCACTTCAGATGACAAAATGTTGGATAATAACACAATACCGGGAATCATGGCCTAGCCAAATTGATATGCATTTACTGGGGACACAATTCCACGCATAACTTGATAAAGATCTGGAGTGTGCTTATGGAAGTAGTCTTGTAGAGCTTGTGCTTGTGAATTAGTCTGAAAGGGTGGAAGATGAGTTCTCTGAATTTAAAGAGAAAGTTCTAACCCCAAATGTGGATGGATGTGGATCCTAGCATAAATGTGCATTGGGATGGCTTGCCCACATTTGAAGGATGTGTGTGTGTGTTTTGTGCATTTCTACACTGCTGGGTTTAAGCTGGGAGCAGTTTTTTGCATTCAGAAATTATATCAGCAAATACTAAATTCACCTTGTGCTCAAATTGTTTCCTAATATTCTGATCAGCACAAATGTATGGTTTCAAAACAAATGTTGTTCCAGTACTGAGAGATTTGGTGAGCTTCTGGTATTGTCTCTGCCACAAATATTATTTTTGCTGTGTTTACACCAAACCAGGAAACCAGCAATGCAGAGGGCAGTGCCGAGGACACACACCAGATCATGACTACATGAAAGGTGGTTTCTCTGAGGGACATATGTGTATATATATATATGTATATCCTTTATGCATAATAGAATAAAACACTTGCTGGTCCTGCACCATCCTCACAATCATTTGCTATGTTTGAGCACATTTTTGCAGCTACTGTGTCAATCTACCTTCTTCTCTCTTCTTTTGCTGACCCTCTGCTTTTTGCTTTCTGTTGTCAGGTCAACAAACTTGCACTCATATGCTTTTGTTCTTTAATCAGACCCTGCAATGGATCCTTGAAAGCATGTCTTTCATCATTTTGGCTTTCATCCACGTTAGGCCCAGATCCTGCCAGCCCTGTTTTGATGCTCTTCTCCTCCAGTGCCTTCCTGCTTGAGGTGGCTGAGGGCTTGGGCTGACCAGGTTGGCCAGGATCATCCACAGGGCTCTAGGGGTCCCAGGTCATCAGAACCCCAGATCAGGAAAGCAAAGAAGTCTCTGTCTCCAGCAGGTCAGAGTCTAGAGAGCAACAATGGAGAGAACTGTGAGGATTTTCTATGACAGGACTGGTTCCAGATTCTCACCAGGTCCTGCTAGTCAGACCCGAGGGGCATGAAATGCACAGCCATCTCAGAAGAATCCAGGTGTTCTAATCTGAACAATGGTCTTGGTCATAGGTCCTTCTACTGGGAAGTGTACTGCTACCCAAAAGTGCTGAAATTGAAACACTTGTTTTAAATCAAATAGAACATTCAGCTGGATTTGATGTTGCTTCCCTCTTCTTTTGTGTTAATTACCATCACTGGCCAGGGCATAATTTATACACCAAACAAAGGCACTTCATGAATTCTTATTTGCCTAGCCAACTTAAGTATCTGACTTTACAGTTATGAAATTTCAATAGGATATTTTCAGGGTTGCTTTAGGCGAATGGCAAATCTGTTGATACTGTCTCCAGGGTGTAAACATGTAATTAAATACGGAGCTTTATAGATATGGGAGGCTATTTTGGGGAGTTAGGAAGGATGTATAATAGAGTTCTCATCATTTTGGAAACTAACTTTTTTTCAAAGCAAGACTAGTTTAATCATCTTACTGACCACATGTTTTGACAGAGGCTGAAGTTTCAGAAAGAGTTAAAACAAAGAAAGCCAAGGAATTTGTCATCTACTGAGGAATATGAACATAGTCCAAATTAAATGACATTATCTAAGAGAGGGGAACATTCTGACCTAAGATATTAAGTAGGAAATAAATATCGAAAAGGACACTTTAACTTGAGGGACTGTCCACTAGCTGGAGATTGCCAGAAAAAAGACTCTTCCCACTATATAAGTACATTTTCGTATTCACCTCTGTGTATTGAACTATTCAGACCTACTGTTGTGTCTCTTGCAATCACAGGTTTCTTAGTGATGTGTGAGGAACTTTTAAAATTTGAGGTGCTAGTAGGTCTAATTGGGGAGATTTCAGAACTAAAATTAAGCACCTATTTTAGAAATTAAACTGAATTTAGAAATTAAACTGATAACCATTCAGTTTCTGTTAAAGTTGGGATCTGAAAAGCAAAGCTCAGTCGTGCTTGTTATGTTGACAGTGTTCTAGAAGCTGGCCTTGGAAAAAGCTTCACTGAGTTGTTAAAATAAATTAGAACCTATAGATAAACATGTTATTTTAACTACTTTAAAAAGTTCCTCAGTAAGTGCCTAGGCATTATGTCTTTTTCTCTCTGTTTATTTACACTTTCCTAACTAATGGTGGTTAAGGGGTCAGCAGCTAATCAAAGTGTCCATGGTTCGAATACACCAGTGCCTCCTTGGAAACACTATGGGGCACTTTTTACTTTAACCAGCCACGGGTGTAAAGGAATTTTCATAGTTAACTGCCACCCTTATAAATCTCAGGTCTTTTCTTTCTATAGCTTTGATGTGAAATTGTATTGCGCATTAACACATTGAACATCTCTGCTTTGCCTGTAAGCGGAGTATACCATAACAGCCAAACTGAGTGCATGCACATTCCTTCAATAAATTTGTTAAGTATCGAATTAGAGTATTAGTCCGGTGACTTCACAAGGACAGTGGTATAAACTGTCAGTCTTATCACAATTTCTTTCTTAAAGTAAAATTGAGTTCCCAACACTTGCAAATCTTTTTTTTTAAATATTTATCCATTGTTACCTTTCCTTAATTTTATAATTATACCCTCTGATAGAGAAGTCAGTAAGATAATTATTTCATTTGTGTTTTATTTTCATTACCAGTTTTTTAGCATCTGAATAATGAACGGATGTTAGTTTCCTAAGGCTACCATAACATACCAGTGTAAATTTAGTGGGTTAGAACAATAGAAATATATTATTCCACAGTTCTTTTGGCAGGCTTGTGTTCTCACCAGGGGCTCTAGGTAAGAATCTGTTCCTTGCTTTTCTAGCTTCTGGAGGCTGCCCTGCATTCCTAAGCCTATGGCAGCTTACCTCTAGCCTCTACCTCTGTGTCCTCTTCCTGTAAGTGTCTTTTATTTCATATTGCCTTTTTCTTATAAGAACACATATTTAGGGCCTACCTGGATAATCCTGGGTAATCATCTCCGTTCAAGGTGCTTAATTTAATTATATTAGCAGAGACTTTTTTTCCCAACTAAAGCACATTTGTACATTCCAGGAATTATGACTTGGTATCTTTGGGTGAAATTCTGCTTATGATTCATTCTGGGGCAATATTGCATGTATGCACCTGTAGAAGGCAAAATTCCTCTTTAACTGTAGAATGCAAGTTATCAGCATCCAAAATACAGTGTTGTAACAGGCATGAGGTAGATATTTCCACTTCCAAAGGAAGAAATTGGGAGGAAAAAGGGATCACAGATCACAAGCACAACTGAAACCAGGAGAACAAATTTCACTGGATTTCAAGGCCTTTATTTTTTTATATTTAAATTTTATTTTGGTAAATACATGTGTAAGTTTTTCCTTTTTTACCAGTTTTAAATGTACATTAATAACATTCATCATGTTGTACAACAATCACTACTATTCATTTTCAAAAATCTTTCATCGCCTCAAACAGAACCTCAGTAACCATTTGGTTATAATTCTCATTCCCTCTTTCTTCTAGTCACTGGTGAACTGCTAGTAAATATTTATCTGTATGTACGTGCCTATTATATGTATTCTGTGTGTCGTAGACAAACAACATTCACTAAAGCCTTCTACAATGGAAAGATTATTATTGTGACGCACCAGAAAACAAAGATGAGAAATTGGCTGCAAGCACTCAGGCTATTAACAGAAAATCCAAAGAAATACAATCAATAAGTGCATTTTTTACAATTTTGACAGGTGAAGATTCATTAGGAGTACATTACTTACAGACTATGGTTGGTTAAAGTAAAAAAAAACTAAGATCATGATTGGGTGAACTTTTCTTATTTTCTTTTCTAAATATTTTGCCTTTTGGTGCAGGGCTCTTGGATCTGTCATACGATGGTTGCTTTTTATTTATGTGGTCTACATATGATACTGTATAGATCTGCAACTTGCTTCCTGGGGTAAATTACTATTTAGCTTTTGTAATGCACATCTACTGTCCATTGAACCAGTTATAGCACTCTGTCTCACTTCTTTGATGTAGTTTTTTTTTTTAACTGTTTTAAGCATTTCAGACTCTGACAAACAAGTTGACCTTTTGCAGTTCTGGTCTGCTATGGTTAGGTTGACCCTTTGTTACATAAGTGGGATCATATGAAATAAACTTTTGTGTGAGTTGTGTCACTCAGCATAATGTTTTTAAGGTTCAAACATGTTATATCATGTATCAGAACTTCATTTCTCTTTATTGCAGAATAATATTTCTTTGTGTATATCTATTACACTTCTTTATGTATCTGCTGATGGACATTTGGGTTGTTTCCACCTTTTGACTATCTCAAATGAAGCGGCAACGAATATTGGTGTACAGATATCTGATTGGGTCCTTGTTTTCGAGACTTAGATATATAACTAAGAGTTCAATTGCTGGATTATATGGTAATTACACCTCAACATAAACAAAGCAAAAATTCTCACAAACTAATAAGCCACATCATGATAAATGGAGAAAATATTGAAGCTGTAGAGCATTTCATTTTACTTGGATCCACAATCAACACCTGTGAAAGCAGCAAAGAAGTCAAAAGATGAATTGCATTGGGTAAATCTGCTACTTTTGAAGTGGCAAAAAACAAAGTTGTCACTTTGAGGACTAAGGAGTGCCTGACCCAATCCATGGTGTTTTCAATCTCCTTATATGCATGTGAAAACTAAACAATGAATAAGGAAGTCTGAAAAAGAATTGATGAGTTTGAATTATCGTGTTGACAGAGAATATTAAATATACAATCAACTGCCAGAAGAATGAGCAAATCTGTCTTGGAATAAGCACAGCCAGAATGCTCAATAGAAGCAAAGATGGTGAAGCTTCATTTTGCATACTTTAGACACATTATTAGGAGGCACTGATCACTGGAGAGGGACATCGTGTTTGGTAGAGGGTTGGTGAAAAGAGGAAGGCCCTAAACAAGATGGATTGAGACAGTGGCTGCAACAACAGGCTCAAATATAGCAATGATTGTGAGGATGGCACAGGACTGGGCAGTGTTTCATTCTGCCGTATTTAGGGTGCTTAGACTCGATAGCACCTAACAACAACAACGTGGTAATTCTCTGTTTAACTTCTTGAGGAACCACCAAAGGGATGCATCATTTTATATTCCCACCAGCAATACATGAGGGTTCCAATTAGTGCACGTATTTACCCATTTGTTAGTTTCTATTTTTCTGATATTCACCATCCCAGTGGTGTAAAGTGATATCTCATGATGTTTTTGATTTGCGTTTCTTTGCAGACTAATGACGAACATAATTTCATGTAGCCATTGGCCACTTGTATATTGTTTTTGGAGAAATGTCTATTCTTTTTTTTTTAACCCATTATTTGGTTATATTTAATTAGTCCTTTTTTGTTGTTGAGTTTTAGCAGCTTTTATATTATGAATATATACCAGCTATATACCAAATATTTTCTTCCATTCTGCAAGTTGACTCTTCATTTCCTTGACAAAATCCTTTGAAGCATCTTTTTTTTAAATTTTGCTTTGACTAGATATTTAGATATTTTCTTAGTGGTTACCATATAAATTATGTTCACACCTGACATTTACAACAAACTAGTTTAACTTTATACCAACAAGTAACATGCAACATTGACCTACGAAAGCTGTATTATTGCCTCTCTCCTCCCATCTCTATTGTTGTCACCAATTACATCATTATAGATCATAAACCCTGTCCTTTTTGTTAGCAGCCTAAGCGCTTCACTACTGCTCCGCTAGACCCCATTCTAGGCATTAGTGAGCTGAAACGGACTAGTATTGGCCATTTTGAGCTAGATTCCACTATGGTGGGAATGACAACTTGAAGGGGAATGGTACTGTATTCATCATAAAAAAGAACATTTCATGGTCTATCCTGACGTACAACATTATCAGGAATAGATAATATCCATACACCTACAAGGAAGGACTAGTATTCAAATTTACTCACTAGCCACTTAGGCCAAAGATGGAGAAATTGAGAATTTTCACCAAGTTCTACAGCCTGAAATTGATCAAACATGTAATCAAAATGCACTGATAATTACTGTTGATTGGAATGCAAGGATGGAGAGATTGTGTCTCACGTAGTTTGACACGTTATCAGACGGGATCAGTCCCTGGAGAAGGATATCGAACTTGTTAAAGTAGAAGGTCAGTGAAAAAGGGGAAGACCCTCAAGGAAATGGATTAACATAGTGGCCACAAAAACGGACTCAAGCATAACAATGGTTGTGAGGATGGCACAGGGCTGGCCAGTGTTTTGTTCTATCGTACATAGGGCCGCTATGAGTCAGAATCGACTCAATGGCACATAACAATAACAACAACCATATGACCCAGCAATTGCATTCCTTGGTATATACACTTCCAGTAGCAACACAAATAAACACACATACATCAGTGTTTACTGCAGCACTATTCACAGTAGCAAAAGGCGGAAAAACCTAAATGTCTGTCAATGCATGAATTAAGAAGTGAAATGTGGTACATATGTACAATGGAATATTACTCTGCCATAAGGAGAAATGAAGTCTTTATACATGCTACAACATGAAAAAACCTTGAAAACATTATACTGAGTGAAATAAGTTGATCACTTAAGGTCAAATATTGTATGATCTCATTAAGTACATACAGTATTACTTCATATTAGTGTGTAAACATCACAGTTTAATAGTGGTTATTAGGGGAAAGAAGGATGGGGAAAGGAGTAATTGTTAAAGGAGCAGTGAGTTTCTGTTTATAAGGATGGAAAATTTGGCAACAATTTTGGGTGATGTTTGCACAACAATGTAATAGATACCACTGAATTGTACCCCTGAAAAATATTGAATTGGCAAATGCTATTATATATAATTTTACAATAGTAAAAAATGTTTTCATTTTGGTGAGGTCCAATTTATCTTCTTTTCCTTTTTTCACATGCTTTTGTGACATATCTAAGAACCCATTGTCAAAGACAGGAAGCTTTACTTCTGTTGTCTTCTGTTTTATGGTTTTCACTTTTTGACTTAGGTGATTGATTCATTTTGAGTTAATTTTGGTACAGACTGTGAGGTAAGGGTCCAAATTTAGTCTTTTGAATGTCAAGATCTACATATTCCAGCACCGTTTATTGATGAGACAATTGATTCCCTATTGAATGAACATTAGTACTTTTGTAGAAAATTAATTGATCATAGATATAAAGGTTTATTTTTGAACTTTCAATTTTATTCATTGGCCCGTATGTTCATTCTTATGCCAGGGCTACAGTGTTTTAGAGAGGAGTAAAAATGAAAGCAGAAAATACAAAAACTTATAAAACTCTAGCTTTATACTGCATTTTAAAATCAGTGAGTAGGAGTCCTTTTATTTGATTTTTCTTTCTAAAGATTGCATTGGCTATTTGAGACCCCTTGCAATTCATACAAATTTGAGGTGTGGATTTTCAATTTTTACAAAAAGATTGTTGAAATACTGATAGGGGTTGCACTGAATCTATAGATTGCTTTGAGCTGTATTTACTTCTTAGCAATATGAAGTCTTCCTGTCAGTGAACATGATGTCTTTCAATTTATTTAGGTCACCCTTAATTTATTTCAGCAATGTTATATGGTTTTCAGTGTTCAGCTGTTTTACCTACCTGGATAAATTTATTCTTAGGTATCTTATTCTTTTAGATGACATCATAAGTGGAATTGCTCTCTTTATTTCCTTTTCAGATTGTGTGATTGCTGGTATAAAAAACTTTTTTTTTTTGGTATGTTGGGCAAGTATTCTGCCACTTTGCTAAATTTATTTATTACTGTAGCAACTTGTGAATTCTTTGGAAATTTCTACATACAAGATCATGTGTACAGCCCTCAGTGCTTCTTAGTACGTCATCTCACATATTTTGAACATGTTATCAGTAGGGACCAGTCCCTGGAGGACAGCACACTTGGTAAAGTAGAGGTCAGTGAAGAAGAAGAAGACCATCAACAAGATGAATTGATACAGTTTCTTCAACAATGGGCTCAAACATAGCAACAACTGTGAGGGTGATGCAGAACCAGTCGTTTGGTGTATGAAGGGTAGCTATAAGTCGAAATTGACTTGAAGGCACGCAACATTTCTTTCATTTGATTAGCTTTGCGCTTAGTTTACTCTCCTTTTTCATTTTCCCAATTTGTAATGCTCAGTTATGTATTTGAGAACTTTCTAGTTTTTCAGCGTGGGCATTTTTCTGGTGTAAATTTCCATCTGAGCACTGTCTTTGCTTCATGTCATGAGTTTTGGTATTTTGTGCTTTCATTTTGATTTCTTTCTAAATATTTCTAATTTACCTTTTAATTTCTTCTTGATCCATTATTTATTAATTGCGTGATTTTTAATTTCCACATATTTGTATCTTCCAGTTTTCCTTTTCTTATTAATTTTGTTTATTCCGTTACAGTCAGAGACTGTATAATTTCAATCTTTTAAAATTTACTGAGACTTGTGACTTAATTTATGGTGTATCCTGAAAAGTGATTCATATAAACTGGAGAATAACATGTATTCTTCTGTAGGTTGGAGCGTTCTATAAATGTTTATTAGTCTAGATTGTCTATAGCATTGTTCAAGTTCTCTATTCCTTATTGCCCTTCTCATTATGTCCCAGCCGTTATTAAAAAGGATGTATTGAAGTTCCTAGTTATTATTGTAGAACTAAAACTGTTTTAACTTTAAAATTTTATCTGTAAATATTTACTTTCAAGATCTGTTATGTCCATATATATCTAACACTTTTATGTCTTCTTGATAAATTGACGCTTTTATCATTATATACATTTTTTGGTGTCTGTAATAACATATTTTCATATAAAGCCTTCTTTTCTGATATAAGTAAGCTACCCTTTCTCTATTTTGGCTTCTGTGTGCATATTTTTTCTTTTAGTTCACTTTCAGCATACCAATATCTTTGGTCTCAGGATGATCCCTTGTAGACTGTATGTAGTTGGGTCATGTTTTTGTAGTCTTTTTGCCAATCTTTGCCTTCAATTAGAAAGTTCAAACCATATGCATTTAAAGTAATTATTGCTAAGGAAGGAACTAATTCTGCCATTTGTTTACTGTGTGTTTATACTTTTTTCTCCTATTGCCTCCAATAAGAGTTTGGGTTGATTTTTTTGTAGTAAACTATTTTGATTTCCTTATTTCCCCACGTATAATTTAAAAAATTGAAGCACTACTCTATGTACTTCATATTAAGTAGTGAGATCATACAATATTTGCCCTTTAGCGATTAACTTGTTTAACTCAGTATAATGTTTTCAAGATTTATTCATGTTGTAGCATGTATAAAGACTTCATTTCTCCTATGGCAGAGTAGTATTACATTGTACATATGTACCACTTTCACTTATTAATTCATGCATTGAGGGACATTTAGATGTTTCTACCTTTTTTGCTCTTGTGACTAGTGCTGCAATAAACATTGACGTATATGTGTCAATTTGTGTTACTACTTGACGTCTCTTGGGTATATGCCTAGGGATGGAATTGCTAGGTCATATGGTTGTTGTCATTGTTTACGTTCCTTTGAGTCGGTTTTGACTCATAGTTAACCTATGTACAATTGTGAGATGGAACAAAACATCTGCACGACCATTGTTATGCTTGACTCCATTTTTGCAGCTGCAGTGTTAATCCATCTTCTTAAGTGGTTAAGCACTGTGGTTGCTAACAAAGAGGTCAGCAGTTTGAATTCCACCAGAGACTCCTTGGAAACTCTATGGAGCTTCCCACTCTGTCACATAGGGTTTCTATGAATCAGAATCAACTTGAAGGCAAAGGGTTTCATTTTTCGGGTTTATTTCACCCTTTACATTGTTTTTACAAATTACATCTTTATATATTTTCTGCTCCATAACAGTTATAATTATTTTTTATGCATAATTATTTTCATGCATTTCTCTTTTGTCATGTTGTCATAACAAATAGAGTTACCATACTATGCAACTGGCCTTTATATTTACTCATAAAATTATTTTCTTTCTTCTGCACTCAAATCTGTTAAGTCCTTCTAGTTGTATTTTATTTCTCTTATTGTACTTTTACAACTTCAGTATTTCTACTGGGTCTTTTAAAATTATCTATGTCTATATTTATATTTTGTTTACACATCATTTTCCTGATTTTCTTTAGTTCTTTGTCAATTTTCCTTTATCTTTTTGAGTATATTTAATACTGTTGTTTTAAAATCTTTGTGTCATAAGTCCATTATATGTGGTCATTCAGGGATACTTTCTGTCCCCATATTATTTATTTATTTGCTTATGCCATACTTTCTTGTTTCTTTATCCATCTTGTGATTTTATGATGAAACTAGGAAATTTGAGTATTCTTCTAGGGTGTCAGCTGGTGCTGCAATAAGACTGGGCTCATTGAGAGTACCAGTTGTCACTGCTTTAAGATAGACTTCTTTGTCTAGGAATGCAGATGCCAGGCTCTGTACCTAGACATGTTGGCTGTCACTACTTTAAAACCAAGCTTCTGTCTGGGAATGTCAACACCTTTATTTTTCAAATGAGGATATGAGACCCGAAGAAGTGAACTGATTTGTGGTGAATTACTTGCACAGCTACCCCCATGAAAAATTGTCCAAGGATCTTATTTCCTGTACAGCTGCCTCTTACTAGGTTCTATCACCACAGCAGAGCAAAAATGGCTGCATCAGAGGCTTTTGTTTATAGACCGTGATATCAGCCCTGACCACAGAGAGAATTAGCCTGGGAAACGAATTCACAAACTCCTTTTCTCCCTATCTTGGTTGTTGCTGTTGCTTTCCATTTCCCTTGCCCAGCCAGCAGTTAGAGAGCACTGATACCCTTCATACCAGTCTGCCTTTGGGGATCAAGAACACTAGAGAATCAGTCTGAGTTCAATAGGAAGATATACAGCACAATTTTCAAGTAAGATCTCTGAGATATCTGCATTTAGACAGACACACTGAGAAATATGGGACCAGGTAAGGAGATTATTGTGTTTCTTCTACAGAGGATCACCTTTGTTGGAAAGCTTCCTGCTAGGGGTCATATCGAAACTGTTTAAACTGGTGCTATATATTAAGACTATGGGGAGATCAGTGGTATTCTGGAAGTAAATCTAAGAGTTGCAGAGAATATTTTAGAGAGTCCAGCACGGTGGATATCAACCATCAGGTTTAAAAATATTTCACTACTTTTGAATCTGGGTGGTGATTTTCGATTGAACAATTTTCCCCTTCTATAAATGGAGAACTTGGCTTTATCCGGACACATTTTCGATTGTCACAACTGAAGCAGTTAGTGGGTAGAGGCCAGGGATCCTGATAAATATACCACAGTGCACAGGTCAGCCCCTCACAAAAATAATCATCCCGTCCCAAATGTCAATAACAATAAGATTGAGAAACCCTGCAGTAAAGCCTTTCTAGAATATTAAGATCTGGGGGGAATCTTGCAGATGGAAGTTTGTACTCATTGTTCTGCTGTTGCAAAGGAGACAGACTCATTGGGCAGTGCCACCTGTAAATAGAGGCCTCTCCCCATGACAAAGCCATCTTTTCTTACTTCTCTTCTCCATTGATATTAATTAGAATAATCAGAACTAGGATAAAATTTAACTAATCCGAGAAAACCCTATTTTTTAAGCCTGACGCCTGGGCTGGATTTCTTAGTATCCATATGTTGCTGTCAAGGAACAAGAAGAATTCTAAAGAGGCAAAGGTTTTTGGAAGCTTCTCCAACCACAGAAGCAGAGTCATTTTGCAAGGAATTGGTTAAGGCATCAGATTTATTGAGGGGTCTCTAGCGAAACAGAACCGGTGCTATATCAGAAGGTAGCTTATAACCAAGAACAGCTAGTACAAAAGGAATACATACAAACTGCACTGGAAAGCAAGGTTCCAGGAATTAATGGAATACCAACTGAAATGCTTCAGCAAACAGATGCAACACCAGGAGTACTTACTTGTCTATATCAAGAAATTTGGAAGACAGCTATCAGACAACCTGACTGGGAGACATCCATATTCTTGCTCTTTTCAAAGAAAGGTTATCAAATGGAATCATAACAATGTCATTAATACTAGAATTTTGCTGAAGATAATTGAAAAACAGCTGTGGGGAACTTCCAGGAGTTCAAGCGAGATTCAGATGAGAATGTGTAATAAAGGATCTTATTGTTTAATTTAGGTAGCTCTTAGCTGAAAATAGATAATACTAGATAGATACTTACCTGTGTTCTATGACCACATGGAAGCATTTGACTGCATGGAGTATAACAAATTATGGGTGACATTGTGAACAAATGGGATCCCAGAGCTATTAGTTATGCTCAGGTAGAACCTGTACATGGATCAAGAGGCAGTCAGTGGAACAGAACTGTGTGGTTAAAAATTGAAAAAAATGTGTGAAGGGGTTGTATCCTTTCACCTTATTCATTCAATCTGCATGCTGGGCACATAATCTGTCAAGTTGGAATTTATGAAGAATGCAGCAACAGGATTGGAGGAAGTCATATTAATAATCTGTGATATGTACATGACACAACCTTAGTTGTTGAAAATGAAGACAACTTAAAGCACTTAGTAATGAAGTTAAAAGACATTTTAACTTTATTATGCATTAACAGGAGGAAAATAAACATTCTCACGACTGGGCTGATAACATCATAATAAATGGAGAGAAAATTGGTGTTATTAAAGATTTTGTTCCACTTGGATCAACAATCAATGTCCATGGAAGCAGCACTCAAGAAATTAAATGAGACTTCTTCTCACTAACCTGACCCAGGATGCTGCTTCTGGACAAAGCAAAAGACCTACTGGGCCGTGAAGGAGAAACAGCAGAAATTTCCACTCAGGAATACCTTTAAAAAAAAGCAAAGGTGGGGCCAAGGTGGCAAACTAGTCAGATGTACTAAGCCATCCTGCTGCAATGGGGATCCCCCAAAACAAAGTAAAACAGATACAGATGTCAACCTTGGAAACTTGAACTTTAAATGCAGGGATATAGTATTAGATTGCAAGTCACTGAAGAGAATAAACTGATAGAAACCCGGGTTAGAGAGATGTAGTGGAGGTTTCTGGCCAAATAGCATGTGCCTGTCTTGGAGTAAAACCAACAACTCTGCATGTAGAAAGACATCTGCACAGAATAAGAAATAAAGATATGGCATGGACACACTCAGGGCTACGTAAGACCACGATTGCTGTTTGCAGCTCAAGGAGGAGCCCAGGCTGTCTTACCCATTAAGTGAAAAGCAAAACACACCCAGAGAATGTGGTGAGAAATATCATGCCCATAGATGAGCAGGGAACAAAGTATGCCATGTCCTCCTGCCCAGACATAACCAAACCAAACATAAAAGCAGAGTGAAACAAACAAATCCACAATCTTTAATAAAGAAAATAATACTTGGATGTCTCAGAGACAGCAGACAATATGAAAACACTAAGTAAATAAATAAGGACAAAATGGCCCCAGTAAGCAACAGAAATAAAGCACCAGTTGATCTTCTGGCAGAAGAAAAGACACTGGAACTATCTGATAGGGAATTCAAAAGTCAACTATTCCGGGTTATCCAAGGGATCAGTAAGGAGATCAAGGAAAACACAGAAAAAACCTTAAAAAAGACAAAACCAATGAAAACATAGCCAAAATTAAGAAAATCACAGACAAAGCAATAAAAGAATTCAGCAAAACAATAAAGAAAAAAACGTCAAAATAAACAATTAGAAATCATACAAAAACATTAATTAGAAATCCAAAAGATAAACAACAAAATTTCAGAAATGTGTAACACAATAGAATGTTTTGGGAGAAAATATGAAACGACGGAATCAGTGAAATTGAGATAAATCCAAGGATGCTAATTTGAGGAAAATTCAGAGAAAAAAATGAAGAAAACCTAAGAACTACGTAGGATAAATTCAAGAGCATATATGTGCATGTGATTAGATTTCCAGAACAGAGAAAATGGAAAACACAGAGAGGATCATTGAAGATTTGCTGACAGAAAACACTCCAAATATCATTAAAGATGAAAAGCTGACCATTCAAGAAACTCGATGAATTCCATATAGAAAAGGCCTCCCCAAAAAAGTCACCAAGACATATTATAGTCACACTTACTAAAACAAAAGACAAAGAAAGAATCCTGAGAGCAAGAGCTCAAGAAAAATGAAGTCACATATGAAAGGGCAACATTAAGACTAAGCTCTGATTACTCAGCAGAAACCCTGCAGAAAAGAATACAAGGGGATGATATATATAAAACCTTGATAGAAAAAAAATTGCCAACTAAGAATTATGTATCCTTCAAAATTGTCTCTCAAATATTATCGTGAAATTAGAACATTTCCAGGTAAAAAGAAATTAAGGGAATTGGTAAATTCCAATTCAGATTTATAAGACTTATTAAAGGGAGACCATGGGTTAGAGAATAAACAACATCAGACAACGACCTGAATCTAGGTCATAGGGTAGTACCTGCCAAATACCAATCCAGGTAGTGAGTTCTCAAGGATAAGACAAAATTAAAAGATTGAAAGCAGGGAACTAGAAACATCAATCTGTAAATGATGACAAATCAGAACAATAAAAGGAGTAATACGTGGTGTAGGTATACAACTTTCAAACAGAGAGGCAGTCAAGGTGATGCTAAGTAATAAAAGATTGGACCAAACAGGAAGATAAGGGTAAATTTTATTAAAAAAAATCTACTTATCAAAATAAAGAAGGAAAACAAAGTCTCATAAACACAAAATCTACAATAACAGAAGAAACAAATTTCATAAGCAAAAGGAACTCATCAGGAAAGGGGAACAAAGATGACATCAGTGCCACAAAAAAAGGAAAATACTCCCAAATGACAGAAATAAACTCACACCTGTCGATAATCACACTTGATGTAAATTAAATGGCTTAAGTGCATCCATAAAGAGAGTGACAGAATGGTTAAAAAAAAACCAAGACCCATCAATATGCTGTGTAAAAGAGACACACGCAGACATAGAGTAACAAATACATTAAAAATCAAAGGGTAGAAAAAATACATCAGGCAAATGGCAACCAAAAAAAGTGAGAAAGCTAATCTCATAAAATAGACATAAGGCAAAATTCACTATAAAATACAAGGGAAGACATTATATAGTGACCAAAGGGACTATCTAACGTAATGGCATAACCATAGTAAGTATCCACACACCCAACTACAGGGCTCCAAAATACGTAAAACAAACTCTAACAGTATGGAAGACAAACTGAAAATTCCACAGTAATAGTAGGAGACTTCAACATGCCAATCTTGGTAAAGGACAGAACACCTAGAAAGAAAATGAACAAAGATACAAAAAATCTAAAGGCCACAATCAATCATCTTGACCTCATAAACATATACAGAACACTCCATCAAACAGCAGCAACATATACATTCTTTTTGAATGAACATGGAACATTCTCCAGAATAGACCACATCTTAGGCCATAAGGCAACCATCAACAAAATCCAAAATTCAAAAAATCTTCTCTGATCTTAGCTCTATAAAGGTAGAAATTAATAATAGAAAGTGCAAGGGAAAAAATCAAATACATGGAAACTGAATAACACCTTGCGTAAAAACACTGGGTAGTTGTCATGGATTGACTTGTGTCATCCAAAAACATGTGTTTCAGTTTGGCTAGGCCATGATTCCCAGTATCGCGTGATTGTTCACCATTTTGTCATCTGATGTGATTTTCCTATGTGTTGTAAATCCTGCCTCTATGGTATTAATGAGGGGTGGGATAGGTGACTGTTAGGTTAGTAAGGCAGGACTTGGATTTTGTCGTAAACCAACCTGTTTGGGGATAGAAAAAAGAAGCAAGCAGAGAGGCAGAAACTTCACACCACTAAGAAAGCAGTACTGGGAGCAGAGCATGTCCTTTGGACCCCGGTTCCGCACAGAAAAGCTCCCAGTCCAAGGGAAGATTGATGACAAGGACCTTTGGGGCACAGCAAAGGCAGTGATGAGAGGTCAACTGATAGAAACATACACATACACTCATGAACACGCACACACACACACACACACGGAACCAAATCAAAACATTAGCCCTACAACTAAAAATGTCCACAAGCACCAAAAGAAAGGAAATGATAAAGATGAAACCAGAAATAAATGAAAGAGAATAGAAAAACAATAAAATAAACAAACCCAAAAGTTGATTCTTTGAAAGGATCAACAAAATCATCAAATTATTTACAAACTGACAAAAGAAAAACAGAAGAAGCAAATAACCCAAACAAGAAGTGGGAGATATTACAAAAGGTAATAAAATAAAATAATCGTAACAGAATACTATGAAAAACTGTATGCCAATAAATATCAGAACCTATAGGAAATGGTGACAAATTTCTAGAAGCACTCTGTCTGCCTAAGCTAAAACGAACTGAGGTAGAATACCTGAACAAACTGATAACAAGAGAAGAGATTAAAAAAGTAATTAAAAAAACTCCCAAGTCCTATCTGAGGTGGTTTCACTGGAGAATTCTACCAAACATTCAGAGAACAGTTTGTAAGAGCACTACTCAAATTATTTCAGAGCAGAGAAAAGGAAGTGGTACTTCTGGATTCATTTTATGAAGCAGGCATAACTTTGATACCAAAACCAGACAACCAGAAAACCAAACCGAAACCATAAACATCCAGTTGGTTCCCACTCATAGCAACCTTATAGGACAGAGTAGAACTGCCCTATAGAGTTTCCAAGGAGTGCCTGGAAAATTCAAACTGCTGACATTTTGGTTAGCAGACATAGCTCTTAACCACTATACCACCAGGGTCCATGATCCAGAGAAAGACATCACAAAAAAGAAAATTACAGAACAATATCCCTCATGAATATAGATGTGAAAATTCTGAAACTCTAGCATATAGATGTCAGTACCATATTAAAAAAATAATATACCACAACCAAGTGGGATTCATACCAAGTATGAAACGATGGTTCAGCATTAGGAAATCAATCAATATAGCCCATTATATAAATAAAATGAACAAACAATCACATGATCATCTTAATTGACACAGAAAAAGCATTCAATAAAGTCCAACACACATTGTTTATAAAAACTGTCAATAAGATGGGAGGAGAAGGGAAATTCCTAAAGATAATAAACGGCATCTGTACAAAACCTACAGCCAACATCATTCTCAAGAGAGAGAGGATGAGAACATTCCCTCTGAGAACAGGAAAGAGACAAGGATGCCCTTTATCACCACTTGTATTTAATATTGTTGCTGGAAGTCCTAGAGAGAACAATTAGGCAAGAAAAGAAATAAAGGGCATCCAAATTTGTAAGGAACTATTCCTGTTTGTGGATATGATACTATGCATATAGAAACCTGAAGTCTCCATAAGAAATTATAGGAAATAATAAATCCAGCAACGTATCAGGATACAAGATAAACATCGGTTTATCAGCTGGATTCAAAAATCAGTTGGATTCCTCTACACCAACAAAGAGAACTTGAAAAAGGAAATCAGAAAAAACAATTTTTATAATATCTCTAAAAAATAAAACATGTAAGAATAAATCTAACCAGAAATGTAAAAGACCTGTACAAAGAAAACTACAAAATACTACCGCAAGAAACCAAAAGAGACCTATACAAATGGAAAAACATATCATGCTCATGGATAGGTAGATTCCACACCGTGAAAATGTCAATCCTACCAAAGCAATCTACAAATACAATGTAATCCCTATCTAAATACAAACAGCATTCTTTAACTAATGGAAAAACAAATCATTAACCTCATATGAAAAGGGAAGAGGCCCCTGAAAAGCAAAGCATTCTTGAGGAAGAACAAAGCAGGAGGCCTCACACTACCTGATCTCAGAAACTAGTATACACCTATGGTAGTCAAAACAGCCTGGTGTGGCTCACTGACCAATGAACAGAATCATGAACCCAGGTATAAAGCCACCTACCTACAGCCACCTGACTTTTGACAAAGGCCCAAAGTCTATTAAATGGGGGAAAACACTGTCTTTTTAACAAATAGTGCTGGAAAAATTGGATGTACATCTGTAAAAAGATGAAACAGGACCCATACCTTACACTATACATAAAAATTAATTCAAGCTGTATCAAAGACCTAGTTGTTTTTAAGTGCCACTGAGTTGGTTCTAACTCATAATGAGCCTAAGTACAACTGAATGAAACAATGCTCAATCCTGGTCCATCCTCATAGTCGTTGGTATGATCGAGTCCATTGTTAGAGTCACTATGTCAATTCATCTCATTGAGGGTCTTCCTCTTTTTTGCTGACTCTCTGCTTTACTAAATATGATGTCTTTCTGCAGGGTCTAGTCTCTCCTGATAACATGCCCAAATCTGTGAGATGAAGACTTGCCATCCTTGCTTCTAATGAGCATTTTGGCTGAACTTCTTCCAACACAGACTTGTTTGTTCTCCCTGCAGCACAGTGCATATTCAACATTCTTTGTTGACACCATAATTCAAAGACAAAAATTCTTCAATCTTCCTTATTCATTGTCCAGCTTTTACAGGCATATGAGGTGATTGAAAACACCTTGGCATAAATCAGGCACACCTTAGTTCTTAAAGCTGTATCTTTGCTTTTTAACACTTTAGAGAGGTCTTTTGCAATAGATTTGCCCAGTACAATGCATCCTTTGATTTGTTGACTGCTGCTTCCATGGGTGTTGATTGTGGATCCAAGTATAATGAAATTCTTTACATCTTCAATATTTTCACCATTTATCTTTATGCTGCTTATTGATTCATTTGTGAAGATTTTTGTTTTGTGTTGAGGTGTAATCCATACAGAAGGCTGTGGTTGTTTTATCTTCATCAGTAAGTGCTGCAAGTCCTCTTCACTTTCAGCACGCAAGACTGTGTCATCTGCATATAGCAGGTTGTTAATGTGTCTTGATGCCACGTTCTTCTTCATACAGTCCAGCTTCTTGTATTATTTGCTCAACATATAGATTGAATGAGTATAGAGAAAGGATACAACCCTAACGCACACCTTTCTTGATTTTAACTACACAGTATCTCCTTGTTCTGGTCAAATGATTGCTTCTTGATCTATGAACAGGTTTCTCATGAACATGATAATATGTTCTGGAATATTAATTCTTTGCGATATTATCCACAATTTGTTATGATCCACATAGTCAAATGCATTTTCATAATCAGTAAACGACAAGTAAACAGCTTTCTGGTATTCTCTGCTTTCAGCCATGATCCATCTCACGTCAGCAATGATATCCCTTGTTCCAAGTTCTCTTCTCAGTTTGAATTTTTTATTATTTCCTGTTCTTATAGTGCTGTAACTGCTTTTGAATGACCTTCCAAAAACTTTACTTGTGTGTGATATTAATGATGCTGTTTGATAATTTCCACTTTCTTTTGGATCACCTTTCCTTGGGATGGGTACGAATATAGATCTCTTCCATTCTGTTGGTGAGGAAGTTTTTTTCCAAATTTCTTGGCATAAACAAGTGAGTACCTCCAGCACCACATCTGTTTGTTGAAACATCTCACTTGGTATTCTGTCAATTCCTGGAAACTTGTTTTTTTTTTTTGCCAGAGTCTTCAGTGCAACTTGGACCTCTTCCTTCAGTGCCATTGGTTCTTTATCTTACGCTGCTTCCTAAAATGGTTGAACACGAGCCAGTTCTTTTTGGCATAGTGAATCTGTGTATGCCTTCCACCTTCTTTTGAAGCTTCCTGTGTCATTTAATATTTTCCCTATAAACCCATTGCCATTGAATCAATTCTGATTCATTGTGACCCTATGGGACAGAGTAGAACTGCCCCATAGAGTTTCCAAGGAGCACCTGGTGAATTCAAACTGCTGACCTTTTGTTTAGCAGCTGTAGCACTTAACCACTACTCCACCAGGGTTTCCCTGTAGAGTCCTTCAATAATGCAAATTGAAGGCTGAGTTTTTTCAACTTGAAAAAAGTGGAGTGTGTTCTCCTCTTTTGATTTCTACTTCCAGGTCTTTGCACATCTCATTATACTACTTTACTTTGTCATCTTGAGTTGCTCTTTGAAATCTTCTGTTTAGCACTTTTACTTCCTCATTTCTTCTTTTTGCTTTAGATACACTATGTTCAAGGGCAACTTTCAGAATCTCTTCAACATCCATTTTGGTCCTTTTCTCCCCAGTCTTTTAAATAACCTCTTGTTTTCTTCATTATGATGTCCTTGTTGTCTCCCCACAACTTCTCTGGTCTTCAGTCATTGCCTTTCAATGCATTAAATCTATTCTTGAGATGGTCTCTAAATTCAAAGATTGTACTTTGGCTTTTGTGGGCTTGTTCTAGTTGTCTTCAAATTCAACTTGAATTTGCATATGAGCAATTGATGGTTAGTTCCACAATTGGCTCCTGGCCTTGTCTTCTTCTGACAGTGAAAATAATCTTTTCCATTATTGTCTTCCACAGATGAACTCAATTCAATTTCTCTGTATTCCAGCTGGTGAGGTCCACATATTAGTCGCTGTTTATGTTAGTGAAAAAAGAAGTTATTGGCCTTGCAAAATTCCATCATGTGATCTCTTGCATCATTTCTATCCTCAAGTCCGTATTTTCTAACTACTAAATCTTCTTGTTTCCAAATTTTGCTTTCCAATGACTAGTAACTATCAATGTGTCTAGATTGCATGTTTGATAAATTTCAAACTACAGTGATTGGTAAAAACCTTCAGTTTCTCCATATTTGCTCTTAGTGGTTGGTTTGTAAATCTGAATAATAGTTGTATTAGCTGGACTTCCTTGTAGATATATGGATATTATCCTATAACTGGCAGTGCTGTATTTCAGCATAGATCTTGAAATGTTCTTTTTAATGATGACTGCAACAACATTCCTCTTGAATTTATCATTCCTGGCGTAGTAGACCATAGGATTGTCTGAGCCAAGATTGTCAATGCCAGTCTATTTCAGGTCATCAATGCCTAGGTTAATGATGTTTACGTGTTCCGTTTCATTTTTAATGACTTCCAATTTTTCTAGGTTCATACTTCCTATATTCCAGGTTCTGATTATTAACGGATGTTTGCAGCTGTTTCTTCTCATTTTGGGTGGTGCCACATCAGCAAATGAAGGTCCTGAAAGCTTAACCATATTCTTTTAGGAGGCAGCTCTTCTCCAGTCTTATTTTGTGTGCCATCTGCATGGCTCATGTTCCAGCACTATAAGACAATGTTTTGCTGCACTAGTTAATTATTGAGAAGTAGACCTCCGGATCCTTCATCCTCGTCTGTCTTAGTCTGGAAGCTCAGCTCAAATATGTCCACCTAGGGTAACTCTACTGGTATTTGAAATACCAGTGGCATAGCTTCCAGGAACACAGCAACACACAGGCTACCACCGCATGGCAAACTGACAGATGCACGGGGGAACAACCTAAATACAAAACCAAGGATGACACAGTTATGGAAAAAAAATAGGGGCAACATTAGGGGCCCTAATATATGACACAAACAGCAAACTATACTTAACAATACAGAAACACGAGAAAGTAAGCGAGATAAATGGGATTTTCTAAAAAAGTTAAATAGTTATGTTCATCAGAAGATTTAACCAAAAGAGTTAAAAGAGCTCTACAGACAGGGAAAAAAAATTCATTGTGGAATAGCCAACAAAGCTCTAATCTCTAAAACCTATGGGAAAATGCAACATCTCTACAACTAAAAGACAAATAATACAGTTAAAAATGAACAAAGGATATGAAGAGAAACCTCACAAAAAAATTAGGTGGCTAACAGACACATGAGGAAATGCTTACCATCACTAGCCATTGGAGAAATGCAAATTGAAACTGTAAGGACATACCTTCTCTGCCCAACCTTACTGGCAAGAATAAAAAAGAAAATAAAAAATGATGATGTAGGAAAATTGGAACTATTATTCTCTGCTGGTGGGAATGCAAATTGGTACAACCATTTCGGAAAACGATATGGCAATTCCTTAAAAAGCTGGAAATAGAAACACCGTATGCTCCAACAATTCCACTTCTAGGAATATATCCTAGAGAAATAAGAACAATCACGAATAGACATATGTATACCCATGTTCACTGCAGCCTGATTCACAACAGCAAAAAGAGGGAAACTACGTGGGTGCCCATCAACATATGATTGGATAAACAAATTATGAAACATACACAATGGAATACTGTGCAAAGAACAATGATGAATCTATGAATCATCTTACAACATAGATTAATCTGCAGGATTTTATGCTGAGTGCAATAAGTCAATCATAGCAGGACAAATACTATATGAGACTGCTTTTATAAAAAGACATGAAAATGTTTCCACACAGAAACAATCTTTGATGCTTACAAGGGAAAGTAGGGGAGGAAAGGAAAAAAACACAAATTACATAATAGATACATGGTAACATTGCTAAAGAGCGAAATCAGCACCGCTTGCCCAGAGCAAAGTCATAGAAGTGTCACACCTACATCTAAACACCCTGACAGACTGAGTTACTGGACTGAAGGCTGGGGACTGTGGTTTTGATGTACATCTAGCTCAATTTGCATAACATACTCTATAAAGAAAATGTTCTACATCTGGCTTTTGTGATTAAAAATCTAGGGACTTAAGAGCTGCAGACATCTAAGATACATCCACTGGTCCTATCCTGGCTGGAACAAAGCAGAATGAAGAAAACCAAAAACACAAGGGAAAGATTAAACCAAAGACCTAATGGACCACAACTTGCTACCTGACTGAGCCCAGAATGACTAGATTCTGCCCAGTTATCACTGCTGATTTCTCCGGTACAGATCACAGTAGAGGGTTCCAGATGAGCAGGAGAAATATGTGGAACATAATTCAAATTCACAAAGAAAAAAAAAAGCCACACTTACTGGTCTGACAAAGACTGGAGAAATCCTTAGATACCCTTTTAACTCAGTACTGAAGTCACTTCTGAGGTTCACTCTTCAGCCCAAGACTGTTACTCTTTTTAGGTACCATCAAGTCAGTTCCTACTCATAGCGACACTATACACAACAGAATGAAACAGTGCCTGGTCTTGTGCCCTCCACTGACCCTGTACTTTACCAGGTATGATGTCCTTCTCCTGGGACTGATGCCTCCTGATAACATGTCCAAAGTATGTGAGATGCAGTCTTGTCATCTTTGCTTCGAAGGACCTTTCTGGTTGTACTTCTTCCAAGCCAGATTTGTTTGTTCTTTTGGCAGTCTGTGGTATATGCAATATTCTTTGCCAACACCATAATTCAAAGGCATTTATTCTCGGTCTTCCTTATTCATTGTCCAGCTTTTGCATGCATATGAGACGATTGAAAACACCATGGCTTGGGTCGGGGTACCTTAGTCTTCAAGGTGGCATCCTAGCCTTTTAACACTTTAAAGACATCTTTTGTAGCAAATCCACCCAATGCAATGCTTTGTTCAATTTCTTGATTGCTGCTTCCTTGGATGTTGATTGTGAATCAACGAAATACTTGACAGCTTCAATCTTATCTCAGTTTATCATCGTGTTGTTTATTGGCCCAGTTGTGAGGATTTTTTCTTTATGTTGAGATGTAATCCATACTGAAGGCCGTGGTCTTTGATCCTCATCAGTAAATGCTTCAAGTCCTCTTCACTTTCAGCAAGCAAGGTTGTGTCATCAGCATAATGTTAATGACTCTTCCTACAATCCTGATGTACCATTCTTCTTCATTTATTCCAGCTTGTGGGGTTATTTGCTCAGTGCACTGATTATATATGGTGAAAGTATACAGCCCTGACACCCACCTTTCCTGATGTTAAGCCTCTTGTTCTCTTCAACTGGCTGCTTCTTGGTGTAACTACATATTCCTCATGAGCACAATTTTAAGGTTCTAGAAGTATTCATGTGATCTCTGGCATTGTTTCTCTTACCAAGGCCATATTTTCCAACTATTGACCCTTCTTTGTTTCCATCTTTTGCATTGCAATCACCTGTAATTATAAATGTATCCTGATTGCATGACCAATCAACTTCAGGCTGCAGATGCTGGGAAAAATCAATTTCTATATCTTTCTCCTTAGCGGTTGGTGTATAAATCTGAATAATAGTCGTGTTAACTGGTCTTCTTTGTAGACATATGAATATTATCCTATTACTGACAGCATTGTACTTCAGGATAGATCTTGAAATGTTCTTTTTAATAACGGATGCAGCACCATTCCTCTTCGAATTGTCATTCTTGGCATAGTAGACCACACGATTGCCCAGATCAAAATGGCCAGTCCCAGCCCATTCCAGCACACCAATGCCTATGGAACATGTTTATGCATTCCATTTCATTTTTGACAGTTTTCAGTTTTCCTAGATTCATACTTTGTATATTCTGTGTTCCAGTTATTAACAGATATTTGAAGCTCTTTCTTCTCATTTTGAGTCTTGCCACATTAGCAAATGAACATCCCAAAAGCTTGACTTCATCCATACCATTAAGGTTTACTCAATTAGGAGGGGGCAACTCTTCCCTAGTCATCTTTTGAGTGCCTTCCAAACTGGGGCACTCTTCTTCTGGCACTATATCAGGCAATGCTCCACTTCTGTCCAGTCAGTTTTGACTCATAGTGACTCCTTAGGGTTTTCAAGGCTGTAAATCTCTACTGAGTGATGATGCCATATCTTTTTCCCTTGGAGTCGCTGGTGGATTCAAACCACCAACATTTTGATTAGCAATCACTTTAACCATTGTTCCACTTGGGCTCCTTAAGGGGTCAACAATAACACACGAGTAACATGCTTCTTGTTACTTAGTCACAATGATCAAATCAACATACCAATAATCACGAACATGGTACAGCAATATTTGGTTCTATTATACATAAGGTCACCATGTGTTGGAATTGACTCTATGGTGACTAACAAGAGACAGAGAGCAAGGAAGAGTGTAAGAAAGCAAGAGAAAGAATGGAAGGGAAAGAGACAGAGAGGTTTTAAAGAAATGGTTTGTGGGATTGCAGGGATTGGTAAGTCCAGACTATGTAGATCTGGCAACAGGCTCGAAATTCTGGTAGTGTGTGCATCAAAATCCATGGGGAAAATTCTGGAAATTTTGGCAGATTTTATCCCACAATTGGTAGGTAAGGCAGTGGGGGAAAAAAGAATTCTAGTAAGACGTCTATTTATAATCTGGAGAGAGAACGTTCCTTTGGAAAATCTCCCTTTTTGCTCTCTTTTAAAAATAATCTTTTATTGTGTTTTTGGTCATTTACACAGCAGCTGAGTTTCCTGTTCAACAACTTCTACAGAAGTTGTTTGGTGATGGTTACATTCTTCACTTTGTGTGAACATTCTTGTTATTTCTCCTTCTGATTGTTCCATTTCAATTAATTTCCCTGTCCCCTTATATTCTCATCTTTGTTTTAAAGAATTGGCAAGTGATTTTTAAAAGGAGCACAGTACTTACAGTTGTTATTCATTATTTCTTTAGCCAATTTGTTGTTTAGCTACAAGGTGACCTCAACAGTTAGTTTTGGTTCAAGGTTTGAAGAGTATCTCAGGGAAGTAGTTTTGGGGCATCCTCCAATCTCATCAGTGCAGTAGGTGCTTTCATTTTTTAGTATTTTGAAGTTTTGTTCCACATTTTCTCCCATTCTGTTGTAGCCCTGATTAGAACAGTTAGTAGTGGTAGCTGGATACTTTCCAGTTCTTCTTGTTTCAGGGCAGATGAGGCTGTAGTTGCTGCACACAATTTGTCCTGCCTGCAGACTAGTTTCTTTGTTTGTATCTTTGGTTTCTTTCTTTCTCTTTTGCTCCAGATGAGTAGAGACCATCAGTTGTATCTTTGAGGCCACTCATAAGCTTTAAAGATCCTAGACTGTACTCTCCAAAGTAGGATGTAGAACATAACTTTACGAACTATATTATGTCAGTTGACTAAGATGTCCCACAAAACTACGGTACTAATCCATCAAACCCAGAAATACAATCCCACAAGATGTTTGGTTATACCTAACAAGTATCCATAATTGTGTCCCCTGTGTTTTATTATATGTACATAAATATGTGCATGTAGGTGTATGCATCCTTGTACAGTGACATAGTGTGCATCTATGTACAGTGAAATAGATGCATATACATACACATATTCATACATTCATATATACACACACATATATACATACCTATTCACATTCAGGGGACCTCGTGGCACAGTGGTTAAGAGCTTGGCTGCTAACCAAATGTTGGCAGTTTGAATCCACCAGCTAATCGTTGGAAACCCTATGGGGTGGTTCTACTTTGTCCTATAGTGTCACTATGAGCTGGAATCAACTTGATGGCAACATTTTTTTTGCATATAAACATAAATGCACATGCCCATGTGTATATATATGTATATATCTCCCCTTACATTTTTTGCTGTTTCAAAATTACCAAGCAATTACCAAGAGGCCCATTTTCTTCTGTACTTTTTTGTGCCATTGTTTACCTTCATCAAGCTGTTCACAGTTCCCGCTCATTCGATGTTACTTTTCCCGTCACAAAAATAACAAATGTCTACTATCTAAAGTGTCTACTATTAAGTAGAGAGTCAATGAAAAAGAGGAAGACCCTCGGTAAGATGGATGGACACAGCAATGCAACAACGGGCTCAAAGAGCAATGATTGAGAGGATGTCACAGGACTGGGCAATGTTTCATTCTCTTGTACGTAGGGTCACTATGAGTAGAACCTACTCAAAGGCACCTAAGAACAACAACTATCTAAATAGCAAATAACTCTCAAACCCTCCTCATCCCTGGTGACAAATAAACCAAAAAAACCTGTTGCCATCGAATCGATTCCAACTCATAACAACCGTAACACTAATGGATATTAATTTCTGTAGTTACTCATTTTTTTGTCATTTCATAAAAGTGAGAACATACAATCTTTGTTTTGGTGATTGACTTATTTTACTCACATATTGTCCTTCAGGTTTATCCATGTTCTTAGATGTCTTGGGAACTCGTTTCTTTATTGCTGAGAACTATTTGTAGGTCTGTACCTATTTTGCTTACCCGTTTTTCCATTGATGGACACAAGTTGTTTCCATCTCTTTGTTATTGTAAATAGTGCCATAAGGAACATGGGTTTACATATATGTGTTCATGTCTTTTATATTACATCCCCAACCAGGACTGGAATTACTGGGTCATACAGCATCTCTTCCTCTAGTTCTTTGATGAGCCATTAGACTGCTTCCTACAATGGCTGTATCATTTTACATTTCCACTAGTAATGGATAAGGGCTTCAATTTCTCCACATCCCCACCAACACTTGTTACATTCCATTTTCTTTTTTTACCTTTGCCTCCCTCTTGGGAGTGAAATGGTATCAGCTGTTGTTTTGATTGTGTTTCTCTGATGTTTAATGATGTTGAACATTTTTTCATGTAAGTGGTGGCCATTTGAATATCCCCTTTGGTGAAGCGTCTGTTCATGTCCTTCATTTTTGTGTTGTCTTTTTGTTGCTAAATTGTAGGTTTGTTCCATATATTTTAGATATTAGACCTTTATCAGTTATATCATTTGCAAAGATTTTTTCCAAGTAGATTGTCTCTTTACTCTTTTGATGAGCTTACGTATTTAGCTTTTATAATGTTCAAGTTATTTTGTTTTCTGTTGCTCTTACCTTTCGTGTGTGTGTGCCTGAGTTTGATAATTGTCTTAGTTGTCTAGTGTTGCTAAAACAGAAATACCACAAATGGCTTAACAAAAGAAATTTATTCTTTCACAGTCTAGGAGGCTAGACGTCTAAATTCAGGGCACTAGCTCCTGGGGAAGCATTTCTCTCCTTGTCAGGTCTTGGGGAAGGTTCTTGTCACCAATCTTCTCCCAGTCTAGAAGCCTGTTAGTGCAGGGTTCCCAGGCTCAAAGTACACAGTCTCTTTCTGGCACTTCTTTCTTGGTGTTAGTGAGGTCACTCATCTCTCTGCTCAATTCCCTTTTATACCTCAAAAGAGATAAACCCAAAATACAACCTAATCCTGTTGCTTGAGTCCTGTCTCATTAAAATAATTGCCTCTAATCCTGCCTATTAACACCATAAAAAAATCTAGGACTTATAACACAGAGGATAATCACATCAGATCACAAAACGGTGAGCAACTACACAATACTGGAGGTAAAGTTGACACACGAATTTGGGGGATGCAATTCAATCCGTAACAATAATCTATCACTGAAAGAAATTAGGTCCCAAAGCTTTGTTCTTATATTTGTTTCCAAGAACATTATGGTTTTAAATGTACCATTTAGGTCCTTGATCCTTTTTTAATTAGTTTTTGCATGTGGTGTGAATTATGGGCCCCACTTTTTTTTTTAATGTGGAAATCCAGTTTAGCCAACATGATTTGTTCAAGGGACTACTCTTTCTTCAATGAATGGATTTGACATTCTTGTAAAAAATAAACTGACCATATATGTTTGGATTTATTCCTGGATTTTCAGTTCTATTCCCTTGGTCTAGGTGTTTTCCATTAAATCACTCCCAGGCTGTTTTGATTACTATATCTGTGAAATATGTTTTGAGGTTAGGAACTATGAGGCCTCCTACATTGTTCCTCTTCAAAATTGCTTTGACTAGAATGAGTACATCCACATTAGGCTTTAATCACATGCAAACACCTCATAACACCATCTAGAGTAATGTTCGAGCAAATATTTTGGAACCGTAGTTTAGCCAAGTTTACACATAAAATTCACCATCACAATGTACTTCTTCTCAGCTTGGCACTGTACATACCTCCTTAAATCATGCTTATTCTTTAAATAAAAGCAATAACAAAGTCACGCTTTCACTAACATGATACGACTATCCTGCGTACAACCAAAATGTACTAACCTCTTGCCCAGATAGGATGCAATGTCCTTGAGTGGTGTGTATTCTCGTTAATATCCTGTCACTTAAATACTACCGCGTAGCATTAATAATCCTATTTTATTATATGGTAAGATGATAAGAAAGGAAAGAAAAAAGGATATTACACATATACACACACATTCACACCTGGCACCCACAAACACACACAAACACTATTCATAAGAGAATAAGTAAAAGTACTCATAGCAATTACAGTCCTCACTTCTCTAAGCAGTCATATGGTTACACCTGTATAAATAGGTTTCTTCTTCCAATACACTTGCCATAACTGTGTTTTGCTCTCAGCAATCACCACAGCTAGTTGTGGTTTTTAGACTAGTTGAGGTGCTCACTGAAGTAAACAGGGTGGCCCAAACCTTCATTCCTGAAGGATATGTCTGTTAGTACTTCTATCTTAATTGTCTTATTTCAGTTTTCATTACTTTAAACACATCGTATCGTAGTACTAAAAGATGCCCTAAAGGGTCCCAGGGCTTAAATATAATCCATTGTATTCCAAGCAAATCTGAATTCTAGGCATTCCTGTGCTCTTCAGATTCTGGGTGGAGGTTTCTTGGCAGTGAGCCTGAGTCCTGCTTTCAACACTCCCTTGACTTTGGGTGGGGAACCAGTTTTCTAGGTCCATCCAGTTGGTGGTTCTGGCCCTTAAACTCTGAGCACCCCATACTCCCTGCCCATCTCATGGACATCTCACACATTGGAATTATAAGTAGTTTGCTCTCCTTTTTAATCTGAGAATTAACAGCTGTGTATCCCCCGACTCCTTCTAACAATCCAGCTGACCTCTGAACATTTTCCAGGATTATCTTTTCTTTTTCTCAGAGGACAACACAGATGTTTACAGCCAACTTGCTCTAGTATCCCATTTCCTTCCTGTACAATTAAAATAATCTGACAGATTTTCTTTATTTTGTCATCTCTCTGCCCCTTTCATGCTGAGATGGTTGACTGGATCCAGAAGTCATGTACCTATCTTCAAGTTTTGATTTTTATTTTTTGCTTACCAGTTTCTCAATCTTTCCCTCCCGTATTTTACTGTAAGAAGCAAGGAAAAACCATACTGCATCTTCAAGATTTTACATAGAAATCTCCTTACCAAAATATCCAAGTTCATCACTTACAAGTTATACTTTCCACAAAACATTGTAACATAATCAGGACAAATTCTTCGCCACTTTATAAAAGGATTATCTTTCTTCTAGTGTCCAATAATATGTTCATAATTTCCTGCTAAAACTTCATGGGAAACATATTTAATGTGTTAATTTCCACCAACACTGTAGAAGCTTATCCCACAGCTCTCAGTACTTTCTGAACCCTCACCAGTGTCACTCTTAATGTTCATAATTCTACCGATAATCTCTCTGAGGAATTTTAGACTCTTAATATCAAGCACTTTAAAACTCTTTCAGCTTCTACCCATACCCAATTCCAAAGCTTCTTCCACATTTTTAAGTATTTGTTAAAACAGTAACTTATATCCCAGGAGCAGCATCTGTTTTAGTCAGACTTCTCTGGAGGAACAAAGCCACCAAGACCCATCTATCTATCATCTATCTAAATATCTATCACCTATCTATGTGTATCTATCATATATATCTACCTACATATGTATCTATCACTTATATCACTCTACTGTCTATTATCTATCATCTATCCATGTATCTATCACCTATCTACATCTATCATGTATCTATCATCTATCTGTCATCTATTATCTAACTAATCTATCAATCATCTCTCTATTTATCATCTATCTATCCATCAATCTATTACCTATCTACTTACCTACCTATCTACCTACCTACTTATCTACCTATCTGACTGATTGGTTGTGGGCCACCCATATTATGAAAGCCAATCTGCTTTACTTAAGGCTGTCATAAAGTAACAACAGGCATTCTATTTAAAACGTAACCAACAGAGATTTATTGGAAGGAAAGGCAATTTGAGCTGAGAAGACATTGAGTCTCACAACGAAAAATCCAACACACTTTAAGAAGTTACAGGTATCCAGACGATATTTACGTTAATCTAGGAACTGTTGTAGTTGTCGTTAGGTGCCGTCGAGTTGGTTTCAATTCATAGCGACCCTATGCACAACAGAACGAAACACTGCCCGGTCCTGTGCCATCCTTACAATCGTTGTTATGCTTGAGCTCATTGTTGCAGCCACTGTGTCAATCCACCTCATTGAGAGTCTTCCTCTTTTCCACTGACCCTGAACTCTGCCAAGCATGATGTCCTTCTTCAGGGATCGATCCCTCCTGACAACATGTCCAAAGTATGTAAGACAGAGTCTCACCATCTTTGCTTCTACGGAGCATTCTGGTTGTACTTCTTCTGAGACAGATATGTTCGTTCTTTTGGCAGAGAATGGTATATTTAATATTCTCCTCCAACACCACAATTCAAAGGTGTCAACTCTTCTTTGTCTTCCTTATTCATTGTCCAGCTTTCACATGCATATGATGTAATTGAAAATAGCATGGCTTGGGTCAGGGGCACCTTAGTCTTCAGGGTGACATCTTTGCTCTTCAACACTTTGAAGCGGTCCTTTGCACCAGATCTTCCCAGTGAAATGTATCTTTTGATATCCTGACTGTTGCATCCATGGGTGCTGATTGTGGATCCAAGTAAAATGGAACCCTTGACAACCTCAATCTTTTCTTCTTTTATCATGATGTTGCTCATTGGTCCAGTTGTTAGGATTTTTGTTTTCTTTATGTTGAGATATAACCCATACAGAAGGCTGTGGTCTTTGATCTTCATCAGTAAGTTCAAGTCCTCTTCGCTTTCAGCAAGCTTGTGTCATACGCATAATGCAGATTATTAATGAGTCTTCCTCCAATCCCGATGCCCTTTTTTCCTTCATATAGCCCAGCTTATTGAATTATTTGCTTAGCATACAGATTGAATAGGTATGGTGAAAGGATACCCTGACACACACTTCCTGACTTTAAACTGTCCGAACAACTGCCTGTTGATCTATATACAGGTTCTTCATGAGCACAATTAAATGTTCTGGGACTCCCATTCTTTGCAATGTTATCCATAATTTGTTGTGATCCATACAGTTGAATTGCCTTAGCAATTCAACAAAGCACAGGTAAACATCCTTCTGGTATTCTCTGATTTCTTCCAGTGTCCATCTGACATCAACAACGATATCCCTCGTTCCATGTCCTCTTCTGAAACTGGCCTGAATTTCTGGCAGCTGCCTGTGGATATACTGCTACAGCTGCTTTTGAACCATCCCCTACATGACTGTAAGCTTGTCATACTGTGAGGGCTTGTGTCTTGCTGTGATGCTGGAAGGTATGTCACCAATATTCAGATACCAGCAGGGCCACCAGGACAGGTTTCAGCTGAGCTTCTAGACTAAAGCAGACTAGGAAGAAGGGCTTGGCAGTCTACTTCTGAAAACAATTAGCTAGTGAAAACCTTATGAATAGCAGCAGAACATTGTCTGACTAGTGTTAGAAGACGAGCCTGGAAGGTTGGAAGGCACTCAAAAGACGACTGGGAGGGAACTTCCTCCTCAAAGCAGAGTTGACCTTAATGATGTGAATGGCATCAAGCTTTCAGGACCTTCGTTTGCTGATGTGGCACAACTTAAAATGAGAAGAAACAGCTGCAGCCATTCATAATCAGAATCTGGAATGTAGAAAGTATGAATCTAGGAAAATTGGAAATCATCAGAAATGAAATGGAATGCATAAACATCAATATCCTAGTGAGCTAAAATGGATTGGTATTGGCCATTTTGAATTGGACAATCATATAGTCTACTATATTGGGAATGACAAGTTATGAGGAATGGTGTTGCACTCATCATCAAAAAGAATGTTACATGGTCTATGCTGAAATACAACGCTGTGGGTGATAGGATAATATCCATATGCCTACAAGGACGACCAGTAAATATGACTATTATTCAAATTTACACAGCAACCATTAAGGCTACAGGTGAAGAAATTGAAGTTTCTCACCAACTTCCACAGTTTGAACTTGACCAGTCATGCAATCAAGAGGCATTGATAATAACTGATGATTGGATTGGAAAAGTTGGAAACAAAGAAGAAGGATCAGTAGTTGGAAAATATGGTCTTGGTGATAGAAACAATGCTGGAGATTGAATGACAGAATTTTGCAAGAACAACAACTTCTTCATTGCAAATACCTTTTTCATGAACATAATGGTGACTATATATGTGGACATCAGCAGATGGAATACACAAGAATCAAATTGACTACTTCTGTGGGAAGAGAGGATGGAAAAGCTCGATATCATTATTCAGAACAAGGCCAGGGATTCTCTAAGGATCAGACCATTACTCATATGCAAGTTTAAGTTGAAACTGAAGAAAATTAAAACAAGTCAATGAGAGCCAAAGTATGGCCTTGAGTGTATCCCACCTGATTTTAGAGGCCATCTCAAGAATAGATTTGACTCTTTGAACACAAACGACTGAAGACTAGATGAGTTGTGGAATGACATCAAGGATATCACACAGGAAGAAAGCACGAGGTCGTAAAAAAGACAGGAGAGAAAGAAAAGACCAGAAGGGACTCTGAAACTTGCTCTTAAAGATTGAGCAGCTAAAACAAAAGGAAGAAATGATGATGTAAAAGAACTGAACAGAAGATTTCAAAGAGGGGCTCAAGCAAAGTAAATATTATATGACATGTGCAAAGAGCTGGGGATAAACAAAAGGGAAGAACAAGCTCAGCATTTCTCAAGCTGAAAGAACTGAAGAAACATTTTAGCCTCGCGTTGCAATAGTGAAGGATTGTATGGGGAAAATATTAAATGACACAGGAAGCATCGAAAGAAGATGGAAGGAATAAGCAGTCATTATACCAAAAAGAATTGGTCGATGTTTAACCATTTGAAGAGGTCACATATGGTCAGGAATCCATGGTACTGAAAGAAGAACCCAAGCTGCGCTGAAGGCATCAGTGAAAAACAAGGCTCCAGGAATGACAGAATACCAGCTGAGATGTTTCAACAAATGTATGCAGTGCTGGAAGTGCTCACTTGTCTATACCAAGAAATTTGGAAGACAGCTACCCAGCCAACTGACTGGAAGAGACCCATATTTTTGCCTATCCCCTAGAAAGTGGTTCAGTTGAATGCAGAAATTATCAAACAATATTAATTTGAGGAAAACCAGGACTATTTAAATCAATTCTATATTATACAGATTAGATTGGTCTTACTTCAATTGTTTAATATAGACAAAATCGAAGGACTGAGTCTCAGGCCGTTCATTTTAGCAAACATTTTATTTTAGGTAACATCATTTAACTTTCCTGTGTTTTGATATATTTTAGAAAATTATTTAAAGTACTACATGAATATGGTTAAATTCAAATAAGCCTAAAATATATGACTGAAAAGCAATTACTGATCATTTGGCTCCACCATCATTCCTCTGCCTGTAGGCAACGACTTTTCCCCATATTTATTTCACAGCTTTTTGAATGTATGTAAAAGTTTAAGTAGTTATTCAATGAACATCCAAATATACCTTCACCTGGATTCAACAATTAACATTTTTCCACATTTATTGTTTTCTCTATCATTTGAACACGTTTTAGATAGTATGATAATTTACCTCTAAATACTTCAGAACACGTCTAAGAATAAGAATGTTCTTTTACAGAATCATCAAGCCATAACTACACAAAATTAACAATTCAGTAACATATCCATTAACTCGCCCGTATTCAATTTCCAATTCCAATCTGGAATTCCATCAGGATTCACATATTACTTTTGCTTGTTTTGCCTGTTTATAGTCTTTTATTTAGAACAGCTCCCTGCCTTTTCTTAGTTTTTTGTGCTGTAAATGTTCCATTCTGTTGTATATAGGATTGCTCTGACGGCAACTAACAACAAAAATACCCACAGCAATCTATAGATTTAACAGAATGCGAATCAAAACTCCAACAGGTTGGAAAAACCAGTCTTCAAATTCATATGGAATATCAAAAGGCTCCAAGTAAAGCTGAAAAAGAACAAAGTAGGATGATTCACACTTCTTGGTTTCAAAACACATTATAAAACAACAGTTGTTAAAACAGTCTAAAATAATATAATCATAAATTTACAGACTTTAGAATTGAGTCCAGAAATAAATCAGTATATAGACAGTCACTTGATTTCTTTAAGTTCACTTGATGGGGAAGTAGCAACCTTAATAAATGGTGTTGGAAACACTGGATCAACAACTTAAATATATGAATAACAGCTTTTAGAAAATGTAGAGATAATGGTTCAGGACATAGTTGTATCTATTTATTTAGTTATTATTGTGATTTAGGTGAAAGTTTGCAAAGTAAATTAGTTTCTCTTTAAACAGTTACTACACAAATCGTTTTGTGACATTGGTTGCCAACCCTACAATGTGTCAACACTCTCTTCTCCAACCCAGGTTCCCTGTTTCCGTTTGTACAGTCTTCCTGTCCCTTCCAACCTTCTCATATTTTATTTTGGGCTAGTGTGCCCATTAGTCTCATATTCATGATTGGACCATGTAGCCCCTCCCTCATGTGTGTTATTGTTTGCCCAAGAAAAGCCAAATCAAACCCATTACCTTTGAGTTGATTCTGACTTCTAGTAACTCTATAGGACAGGGTAGAACAGCCCCACGAATTTTCCAAGGAGCAGCCGGTGGATGTGAACTTTCGACATTTTTTTTTTATTATCATACAAACAGCCACTGGTGCCAGCAGAGCTCCTCTGTTGAACCTATAGACCTGTCTAATCTTTGGCACCAGAGTAAACCTCATAAGTGACTTCAGTACAGAATTAAAAGTGTGCCCAAATCCAAAATCGAACCAAGCCCATTGTCTTCAAGTTGATTCCTACACATAGGGACCCTGTAGGACAGAGTAGAACTGCCCCATAGAGCTTCCAAAGAGCAACTGGCAGATTTGAACTTCTGACTCTTTTTTGATTAGGACCCAAACAGTGGCACCACCAGGCTCAGGCTGTCCAGGGGCCATAATCTTGGGGGTTTTCCATTCTTTGTCATACCAGCAAGTCTGGCCTCTCTCTTTCCTTTTTTTTTTTTTTTTTGTGAATTTAAATTTTGTTCTACATTTTTCTCCATCTCTGCCTGGGACTCTCTTATGTGATCCCTGCCAGAGCTGTCGGCGGTGGTAGCCAGGCACCATATACTGTTCTGGGCTCAGTCTGATGAATGTTGTGGTAGTGTGGTCCATTATAACAATGTTTTATTGAGTTTTTGGTGAAATTTTACACTCAAAATAGGGTCTTATTTGACAATTTACATACAATTTTTTCAGTGACATTAGTTACATTTATCACAACGTGACAATATTCTTTTTGTGTTCAGTTTGTTCCTTCACCAGTACTCCAGTTACCCTGCTCCCTTAGTTTCTCATCTTTGCTTTTGAGTAACTGTTGACACCCTGATATCGTGCTCACGGTTTTAAGTAGGGCAGCAATTTTGTGGGGAACATCTTTTATTTTTTGTGCCACTCTGCTATTTCATTAGAAGGTAATCTGAGGGCATAAGATTTAGTCTTAAAGAGATTCTCAGGGTGATAGTCTCAAGGAGTGACCTGTTTTCTACTGTTTAAATTTGTCTTTTTTTTTTTTTAAGAATTTGAGTTCTGCTCCACATTTTTGCTCCCATTCTATCTGGCACCATCTATTGTAACCTCAGACAAAAATGATCATTGGCCAGGCATCATCTAGTTCTTCTGGTCTCAAGGTAGATGAGATTTTGGCTTCTATAGACTTGTTTCTTCTTCTCTGAGCTTTTGGTTACCTTCTTACTGTTTTGATCCTTCTGAATAGAGACCCTTGTAGACATATGCATATTATCCTATCACTGACAGTGTTGTACTTCAGAAAAGATCTTGAAATGTTCTTTCTGATTATGAATGCAATGCCAATCCTCTTCACTTTGTCATTTCCAGGATGGTAGAGCATGTAATTGATCCAAAATGACCAATACCAGTCCATTTCAGCTACAAAAATGCCTAGATTATCAGTTTCATTTTTGATAACCTCTAATTTTTCTTGATTCATACTTCATGCATTCCACATCCCAATTATGAAAGGATGTTTGCAGCTGTTCTCATGTTGAGAAGAATGAGCAAATGAAGATTCTCAACATTTTACTCTACCCATATTGTTAAGGCTGACTCTACTTTGAGGAGGCAGATATTCCCCAGTGGTATTTTGAGTGCTTTCCAATGTGAGGGGCTCCTCTTCCATCACTATATTACATAACATTCTGCGATATCCATAAAGTTTTTTTTATTGTTTTTTTTTGTTTTTTTGGGGGGGAGAGGATCATCAGGCCCTTCTTCCTAGTCTTAGTCTACTACTGGAAGCATTGCTAAAATCTGTCCACCATGAGTGTATTCAAAATACTGATGTCATAGCTTCCAGCATCACAGTTCAACAGACTGGCAGATAGGTGGTGGCTGGAATATCTAGCATAAGTAAATGTATAAAGACCAAGTTTATTAGTGGTTACCAGGACCAGGAGAGATGGAGAAAGGCAGTTACTGTTTTGGAACACTGAGTTTTTGTTAAAGGTGATGGAATAATCTGGAAACAAGTAGTGATGATGGTTGCACACGATAATGGATACAATTAGCATCACTGAAATATTCACACAAAAAGTGTTGACATGACAAATATTTTGTTATATCCATATCTATGTTTGCAACAAAAAAATTAAAAATATTATTATCATATTCCACTTTTAGGTCAAGTCAAGAGACTTGAAAGCAGAGAGTCAAATAGATACCTGACTGCAAATGTTTATTGCAGCATTATTCACAACAGGTACATATATGTATTAAAACATTATTGGAATATGTAAAGGTAAATGAAAATCTGATACATGCTATGATATTAAGGGCTCTTGAAATCATTATGATAAACTAAATAAGCCAGATACAGATGGACAAATCTTGTATTATCCTACTTATATGAAATACCTACAATAGACAAAAGCATAGAGGCCAATGATTATTAGTGGTCTCTAGTGGCTTGTAGGAGGAAGGAATACAGAGTTATTGTTTAAGGAGTACATCATTAGGGTGATGACAAACATTTGAAAATGATAAGTAGTAGTAGTACAACACTGTGAAGGTAATTAATGTAAGTTGTGTTCCTAAAAATGGTTAGAACAGCAAACTTTTTCTTAACTCTTTTATTTCACCAAAATAAAATTAAAAATGGAACATGAAAAAGTGAAAATACAGCCAAAAGTCAATTATACAGAAAAATTTACATTTATCTTACCTGAACTAATAAAGGGGAATGTGGGTATAATTTACTCTGGGATGAGGTCACCATGTAGGGATATGACAATTGTGTCTCCCTCCCCAGTGTTTAGGAAAGAGATGTTTAGGAATTTAAGAAAAAGAGTTTGGAGTGTTACTTAGCTTAAAGAGCTCAGTGTTGTTTTCCTTCTCAGGAGGAACCTATAATTTGTCATGTGTTTCAGGCTCTCCTCAAGAGAAACCCAGGATGGGGAGGCAACTAAGTCAATTATGGGATAGATAGTAGAGACTATCACATTGAATTTGCCTTGTTTGTATGAAGGTCTAACTCAAACATGTGGTTACCAAGGGCAAAGGGAGGGAGAAAGGTACAGGCCCAGGGTCTCCGGCCTATTCAGTGGTGGATATACTGTCTTGCTCTTTGTCACTGTTCCTAGAATAAGCAAGTGGGTCAGAATTCTAGAGGTAAGTGCTGTATCCAAATGCGGTACTTCAATTCACTGCACCTGGTGATCTGATAAGCCACTTGAGTAGAACTGAGACATTTAGGTGAAATACATATCTTTCAGGATATATGTTGTTTTTTAGAAACAAACTCTTTAGACATTTGTAGAACTTTCCAGATTCTTTCTGAATGAGTTTATAATGTAAAAAACATAAATACCAAGTGAAAAAGAAGTTCTATAATGCCTGTAAATCTGTTTCTTGCCCTCCTTACTAAGGAAAAATATTGTAAGATACCAGATGAAGGATAACCTGAAAGTGACATGTATTTGTCCTGTTTTTCAGTGTATCCTTTGTAATACAAAGGCTCACATGAACATGACCATTATGGATTGAATCATGCACTGTTAACCACTGTGCCACTAAGGTTCCTGTCAGTGTAGCATGTGTCTTAAATGCACTCACTTCTGAGATATAAAAAGAGAATATTAACCACAGATAAGTAAGCACAAATAAGAAAAGAAAGGAGGTGGGGCCAAGATGGCTGACTAGGTAGAAGCTACCTCGAATCCCTCTTGCAACACAGACTCAGAAAAACAAGTGAATCGATCACATACATGACAATCTATGAACCCTGACCAAGAAACACAGATCTAAAGAGTTGACCTGAGTGACAGAGACTGAGAACAAACAACCACGGGGAAGCAGCAACTGTTTTCGGAGCCGGAGTCAGCATCCCAGTCAGGAGACCTTGGCATTGGACTGAGAACAGGGGACCTGAGCAAGGCATCCTGAGATGGCACAAACACAGGACGCAGCCCTAGCCCCCAGAGGTGATCTCAGGGGAAGCCCAGACAGTGCACGCAGGCAGCGCAGTGATGCAGCTGACAGGAGGAGAAGTCACTGGGAGGCAGCAACTGGTTTTGGAGCCTGGAGTGCGGCGTCTCAGCCGGGGAACCTTGGTGCTGGGCTTTGGACTGGGAGCGGAGGAATTGACCGCCACTTCTGAGACAGCACAAGCACGGGACACGGGCCTGACCCTTGGGGGCAATCTCTATGCAGCCAGTGCACACAGTTGATGCACCTCCCGGGAATCTCAGATAAAACAGTCATTCCAAGCAAGATAAGTAACTTTGTCTATATTCTGGGGTGCTACTCTCTCCTATTTATCTGAACCCTCCCCTCCCCTTCCCAGGCGGCTTCATTAATATTGGAATTTCCTGAGCCAGAGAGTGAAGTGTGCTGCAGTTTTTCTTTCTTTCTTTCCTTTTTTATTTTTGGTCTTTTCCTCACCCATTCTCCTGGCCAGAGAGAAGCAGTTACAAAAAAACCCAGGGACCAAAAATTCTTCCATAATTAGACTAAAAACACAGAATCAGCTCCAGCCAAACATATATGATCCACAGTCTTGGGCTTTCATCCCTGCAGGGAGCAAGGTGACTATTATACGGCAAAGACAATTCTGATAGGGATCCGACTGTAATTGTTTTAGCGGATTACTGGAAAGACAAGTTTCCCAGGTCTGATATCGCTGCATATTCAACAGACCCCTCACTGACCCACAACAGGGAACTGAGGGCTGAAGCTCCCACCAGACCACCTAGCCTCCTGCCTTAGGGGTCTAAGGAGGGTGACACCTACCAACCTATAGAGGTACTTGCATTAGGGGCCTAAGGTACAGTTGCAGAGCCCACCCACCAAAGTGCTTTAGAAATAGAGATACACCTACCTCACTGGCACTTGGGAGAGGCCTGTCAGTATCCTGCCCCCCCCCGGAGTGTGAACCGCTGCTGCTACTAGAATCTGGTGCACACAACTATTACCACTGCTCCCCTAGGTGGATAGGTGACAGTCTGCACCACACACTTGGTGACCCAAAATCAGATTCTACTCAAGAATAGTGAATGGACTCTTAGGATTATATATCCAGTAACAGCCCAAACCAGCTGGTAAGAGGACAAAAGTGATTCAAGGGCTACAACAATCAAGACAGCGCAATCTAGTAGCCCATCTACGTATACTGAAAGAAAACAAAACAAGGCTCAGTGAGCAAATATAGAATAAATCACTACAATACCTTAGAGATGGCTCAGAGACAGCAGTCGATATCCAACCACATAAAGAAGCAGACCATGATTGCTTCTACAACTCCCCAAATTAAAGAATCAAAATCTTTCCCAAATGAAGATACAATCCTGGAATTGCCAGATGCAGAATATAAAAAACTAATTTACAGAATGCTTCAAGACATCAGGGATGACCTCAGAAATGAAATAATGCAATCTACAGAAAAGCCAAGGAACACACTGATAAAGCAGTTGAAGAAATCAAAAAGATTATTCAAGAACATAGCAGAAAAATTAATAAGCTGCAAAAATCCATAGAGAGACAGCATTCAGAAATCCAAAAGATTAACAATAAAATTACAGAATTAGACAATTCAACAGGAAGTCAGAGGAGCAGACTCAAGCAATTGGAATGCAGAGTGGGGGATCTGGAGGACAAGGGAACTGACACCAATATAGCTGAAAAAAATCATATAAAAGAATTTAAAAAAATGAAGAAACCCTAAGAATCATGTGGGACTCTATCAAGAAGAATAACTTGCGTGTGATTGGAGCCCCAGAACAGGGAGGGAGGACAGAAAATACAGAGAGAATAGTTGAAGATCTGTTGGCAGAAAACTTCCCTGACATCATGAAAGACGAAAGGATATCTATCCAAGATGCTCATCGAACCCCATTTAAGATTGATCCAAAAAGAAAAATACCAAGATGTATTATCATCAAACTTGCTAAAACCAAAGATAAAGACAAAAATTTAAAAAGAAGCCAGGGATAAAAGAAAGGTCTCCTACAAAGGAGAATCAATAAAAATAAGTTCAGACTACTCAGCAGAAACCATGCAGACAAGAAGGCAATGGGATGACATATATAGAGCACTGAAGGAGAAAAACTGCCAGCCAAGGATCATATATCCAGCAAAACTCTCTCTCAAATATGAGGGTGAAATTAAAACATTTACAGGTAAACACAAGCTTAGAGAATTTGCAAAAACCAAACCAAAGCTACAAGAAATACTAAAGGAAATTGGTGAGAAAACCAATAGTATCAGATACCAGCACAACACAAGGTCATAGAACAGAACATCCTGATATCAACTCAAATAGGGAAGTCACAAAAACAAATTAAGATTAATTTTAAAAAGAAAAAAACGCTCAAAACAGGGAATCATTGAAGTCAGTATCTAAAAGATCACAATAATCAAAAAGAGGGACTAAATACAGGTGGCATAGAACTGACACATGGAGAGGGAAACAAGGCGATATAGGACAATACAAGTTAGGTTTTTACTTAGAAAAATAGGGGTAAATATTAAGGTAACCACAAAGAGGTATAACAACTCCACAACTCAAAATAAAAACCAAGAAAAACGTAACGACTCAGCAAACATAAAGTTAAGTATTATGAAAATGAAGAAGACACAATTTACAAAGAAAAACATCTCAGCACAAAAAAGTAAGTGGAAAAATGAAATTGTCAACAACACAGATAAAAAGGCATCAAAATGACAACATTAAACACTTATCTATAATTACGCTGAATGTAAATGGACTAAATGCACCAATAAAGAGACAGAGAGTCTCAGACTGGATAAAGAAACACGATCCGTCTATATACTGCCTACAAGAGCCACACCTTAGACTTAGAGACACAAACTAAAACTCAAAGGATGGAAAAAAATATATCAAGCAAACAACAAGCAAAAAAGAGCAGGAGTAGCAATGTTAATTTCTGACAAAATAGACTTTAAAATTGAATCTACCACAAAGGATAAAGAAGGACACCACATAATGCTTAAAGAGACAATTGACCAGGAAGGTATAATCATACTAAATATTTATGCACCCAATGACAGGGCTGCAAGATACATAAAACAAACTTGAACAGAACTGAAAAGTGAGATAGACACCTCCACAATTATAGTAGGAGACTTCAACATACCACTTTTAGAGAAGGACAGGACTTCCAGTAAGAAGCTCAAACTAGAGACACGGAAGACCTAATTACCACAATCAACCAACTTGACCTCATAGACTTATATAGAACACTTTACCCAACTACTGAAAAGTATACTTTTTTTTCTAGCACACATGGAACATTCTCTAGAATAGACCACATATTAGGTCATAAAACAAACCTTTGCAGAATCCAAAACATCGAAATATTACAAAGCATCTTCTCAGACCATAAGACCATAAAAGTGGAAATCAATAACAGAAAAATTAGGGAAAAGAAATCAAATACTTGGAAACTGAACAATACCCTGCCGAAAAAAGACTGGGTTATAGAAAACATTAAGGAGGGGAATAAAGAAATTCATAGAATGTAACGAGAACGAAACCACTTCTTATCAAAACCTCTGGGACACAGCAAAAGCAGTGCTCAGAGGTCAATTTATATCGATAAATGCACACATACAAAAAGAAGAAAGAGCCAAAATCAGAGAACTGTCCCTACAATTTGAGCAAATAGAAAGTGAGCAACAAAAGAATCCATCAGGCACCAGAAGAAAACAAATAATAAAAATTAGAGCTGAACTAAATGAATTAGAGAACACAAAAACAACTGAAAATTAACAAAGCCAAAAGCTGGTTCTTTGAAAAAATTAACAAAATTGATAAACCATTGGCTAGACTGACCAAAGAAATACAGGAAAGGAAACAAATAACCCGAATAACAGATGAGATGGGCCACATCACAACAGACCCAACTGAAATTAAAAGAATCATATCAGATTATTACGAAAAATTGTACTCTAACAAATTTGCAAACCTAGAAGAAAGGGAATTCCTTGAAAAACATTACCTACCTAAACTAACACAATCAGAAGTAGTACAACTAAATAGACCCATAACAAAAAGAGATTGAAAAGGTAATCAAAAAACTACCAACAACAACAAAAAAAGCCCTGGCCTGGACAGCTTTAGTGCAGAGTTCTACCAAACTTTCAGAGAAGAGTTAACACCACTACTACTAAAGGTATTTCAAAGCATAGAAAATAATGGAATACTACCTAACTCATTCTATGAAGCCACCATATCCCTGTTACCAAAACCAGGTAAAGACATCACAAAAAAAGAAAATTACAGACCTATATCCTTCATGAACATAGATGGAAAAATCCTCAACAAAATTCTAGCCAATAGAATTCAACAGCATATCAAAAAAATAATCCACCATGACGAAATGGGATTTATACCAGGTATGCAAGGCTGGTTTAATATTAGAAAAACCATTAATGTAATCCACCATATAAATAAAACAAAAGACAAAAACCACATGATCTTACCAGTTGATGCAGAAAAGGCACTTGACAAAGTCCAACACCCATTCATGATAAAAACTCTCAGCAAAATAGGAATTGAAGGAAAATTCCTCAATATAATAAAGGGCATCTATACAAAGCCAACAGCCAACATCACTCTAAATGGAGAGAGTCTGAAAGCATTTTCCTTGAGAACGGGAACCAGACAAGGATGCCCTTTATCACCGCTTTTATTCAACATTGTGCTAGAGGTCCTAGCCAGAGCAATTAGGCTAGACAAAGAAATAAAAGGCATCTGGATTGGCAAGGAGGAAGTAAAATTATCTCTATTTGCAGAGGACATGATCTTATACACGGAAAAGATAGATGACATGTGGAGACCTTCAAGGAAACATTGAAAACACCAAAGAATCTGGGATAAAGATTTTCTTTTAGATCTGACAGACTTCTCCTAGAGCTGGCATCCTGAATTTGGACTTCTAGTCTTCTGAACTGAGAATATAAATTTCTTAAAACTCACCCACTTGTGGTATTTCTATTACAACAGCACTAGAAAACTAAGACAGAATTTTGTAACAATAAGTGAGATGTTCTTCTAACCAATATCATCTAAAATGTGGAATCAGTTTAAGAATTAGGTAATGGGTGGAATCTGCAGGAATTTTGCTGTTTCATAGCAAGGCTCTAGATTGCCTTGAAGAGACTGTTGATAGAATTATGGACATTAAGAGTGATTCTCGCGAGGGTTCAAAAAGGTAAAGCTTCCTACTGCCATGAACAGAATATTGCTAGAAATATGGACAATATATGTACTTCTATTGAAGCTTTAAAAAGAAATTATGAACTTGTAATTGGACACTGGAGAGAAGATGCTTCTTACGTAATGACTTAAAACTTAACAATTATGTCTAAATGTTTGGTAAAAGGTAGAACTGTAATAAACTTGGATATATGTTGAGGATATTTCTAAGCAAGATCTTAGAGAGGACATGTGGTTTCTCCTTGATGCTTATAGTAAAATGTGAGAGGAAAGAGAGGGATTTGAAAATGAACTGTACGAAATGAATACATAAAGTTTTGGAAAATACATTGTACAAACTAAGGACAGGTGTTGTAGAACTTTCCCCAAAGATGTGACTACATGATTTTTTGTTAAAGAGATTAAGCCTATGACCAATGGATCTATTCAATCACCTAAGCAGAAAGGGACAGAGACAGCATAAAATGAAGGGAAGCTGCCTGCCTTATGGGATTTCACAGGCAGAAAATAGGCCAGTGGTGTGACTTGGTTGCAAACATCTATTGTTTTCCAAGAAAAGTAAGGCACCATTTCAGGAACTGTTCAGAGATCAGCAGAACTCCTAGAGGGACAATAGTTATTCCACCCTTCATGAGGAATCACCACCTCCTTTAAAAGGTTGGAAAAACTTCATCCTAGGTTTAAAAGAGCCAGGTTTTCACTGCTTTGGTTCCACAGCATGGGACAAAGAGGATCAGGTCAAAGCTGAGGGGTCAGTGTTTTCAAGCCTGAAGGCCAGGAGTATGACCCAATGTTAAAGGGGGGGGGGAAGCAGTCAGTGGAGCCACCTGGTGCTGAGAGTTTGATGGTCATAATTCACATGGAACAGAAGAATGAGACCACCCATAGCCCAGGAAACAGAGTTACCATCCCAGTGGGCCTGAAAGGCAAAGGTGATACCAACAGCTGAGGGATCTGTACCCACAAACCAGACAGCATGGTCAACATCCAGAAGCTGAAGGGCAGGTCTATTGCCCAGGTGGTCTGGGATAACAAAGGATCATTTTTTCGGCTTGAGAGCTGATACAATTTTGAGTTTTGAGTTAGCTTGGTACCGAAGTGCACTTCTTTCCCTCCAACTTCTACCATTTGAAGTGAAAGAGCCAAACAGAAGATTTCAAACAGAACATTTGGCTACAGAAGAGAAAGTATTATGATAAATTATGCAAAGACCTGGAGTTAGAAAACCAAAAAGGAAGAACTCGCTCAGCATTTCTCAATCTGAAAGAACTGAAGTAAAAAGTCAAGCTCTGAGTTGCCTATTGAATGATTCTATGGGCAAAATGTTGAATGAGGAAGGACGCATCAATTGAAGATGGAATACACAGAATCACTGTACCAATAAGAAGTAGTTGATGTCCAACAATTTCAGTAGGTAGCACGTGTTGGTATTAAAAGAAGAAATCCAAGCTGTGCTGAAGACATTGGTGAAAAGAAAGCATTCAGGAATTGATGGTATCACAATTGAGATGTCTCAACAAAGGCAATCAGTGCTGCAGATGCTTACTTGTCTATACCAAGAAATTTGGAAGACAGCTACCTGGCCAGCTGACTGGAAGAGATCCATATTTGTGTTCATTCCAAAGAAAGGTTATACAACAGGATGTGGAAATTATTGAACAGTATCACTAATATTGCACATAAATAAAATTTTGCTGAAGATAATTCAAAAATAATTGCAGCAATACTTTGACAGGGAGCTGCCAGAAATTCAACCCAGATTCAGAAGAGGGCATGGAATGAGGGGTATCACTGCTGATATCAGATGAACCTTGACTGAAGACGGAGAATACCAGAAAGATGTTTACCTATATTTTATTGTCTATGCAAAGGCACTGGACAGTGTAGATCATAACAAATTATGGACTGCATTGTGAAGAATGGGAATCCCAGATTGTGCTTATGCAGAGCCTGTATGTAGACTAAGAGGCAATCCTTCAAACAGTAAAAAGGAATACTGCGTGGTTTAAAATTAGGAAAGGTGTGTATCAGGGTTGTATCGTTTCACCATACTTATTCAATCTATATGTTGAGTAAATAGTCTGAAAGCTGAACTACATGAAGAAGAACTTGGCATCAGTATTAGTGGAGAAGTCATTAACAACCCACAATATGCCAGTGACATAACCTTGCTTGCTGAAAGTTAAGAGGATTTGAAGCACTTACTGATGAAGATCAAAGGCTACAGACTTCAGTATGGAGTACAACTCAACATAAAACAAAAATCCTTACAACTGGATCAATAAGCAACAACATGATAAAGGAAGAAAAGATTGAAATTGTCAAAGATTTTGTTTTACTTGGAGCCACAGTCAATGCCCATGGAAGCAGCAGTCAAGGTGTAAAATGATATATTTCATTGGGCAAATCTGCTGCATGCCAAAGACCTCCTTAAAATGTTGAAAAGCAAAGATGTCGCTTTGTGCCTGACCCTAAAATTTTTAATCTCCCCATATGCCTGGGAAAGGTGGACAATGAGCAAGGAAGACCAAAGAAGAATTGATGTCTTTGAAGTATAGTGTGGCAAAGACTGTTGAATACACCATGGATTGCCTGAAGAACAAACAAGTCTGCCTTGGAAGAAGTACAGCCAGAGTGCTCCTTGGATGCAAAGATGGCAAGGCTTCATCTCACATAATTTGGACATGTTATCAGGAAAGACCATTCCCTGGAGAAGGTAAGGTAGATGGTTAGTCCAAAAGAGGAAGACCTTTGAGGAGATGGGTTGACACTGTGGCTGCAACAATTGGCTTAAACATATCAACAATTTTGAGGATGGAGTAGCAACGGGAGGTGTTTTGTTCTGTTGTACATGGGGTCATTATGAGTCAGAACCAACTCAAAGCCTCTAACAACAATAACAACAACCTCATGTTTGTTCCACCATTGTACTTTTGAAGTAGTTTGTATTCTACGTTTCGTAGGTTTACTAAAAGAGAGAGACTTTGCTCTAGAATGGAATATCCCAGATTTTCGCACACACTTAATTAAGATGAATCAGAAAATGAGATTTTTAATTTGGAGTTGTTGCTGGAATAGGGTATGATTTTGGAGATGATGAAATAGGGGCAACATGCTTTCCGTGTGAGAAAGAGGACATGAATTTTGGGGGGCCAAACAGTAGACTATTATAGCTTGAATTGCGTCCCCCCAAAATGTGTGTTGGAATCCTAACCGCTGTATCTGTAGATGTAATCTCATTTGGGAATATGGGTTTCTGTTATGAGGCCGTATCAACACAGGTTATGTCTGAAATCTACTCCCTTTTGAAATTTTAAAAGAGAAGATTAGGCACACAAAAGCACAAATGAGGAAAGTACAAATGCCTTGTGGAGTTCTCCATGGAATGCTGAGAATCTGACAGAAACATTTTCCCCTAGAGCTGACAGAAAGTGCCTTCTGCTAAATCGGTTTTCCTGAATTTGGACTTGTAGTACTCTGAACTGTGACAAAATAAATTCCTGTTTCTTAAAAGCTACTCGCTTGTAGTATTTATGTTACAGCAGCACTGGATAACTAAAATATAACCTTAAAAGTGATAAGCTGAAATTCCTCAAAATTAAAAACTTTTTTGTGTCAAATGACATCATCAAAAAAATGAAAAGAGAAACTCTTTAAAGAATGGTAGAAAATGTTTTCAAATCATATATCTGATGAGTATCTATTATCCAGAAAGTGTAAAACTCTTACAACTAAAAAAAATTTATTTCAATAAATAATTTGAATACATATTCACACATACTTATACGTTTATGTATATATACATTTTTTTCCAAAGAGGGTATACAAATGACAGCTAGCAAACTAAGAAAGTGGCCTTTAAAGAAAAGTAAACATGCTGGAAGTAAATCATTCTGAATTCAACTTTTGCTGTAGAATCAAGGCGTCTAAAAGATGAAAAGCCCAAGGAGGAGGATTCTTGAATCACAAGGAAATTGTAATATTTTTCCTAATTTTAATTTTGCCTGGGCAGTGTTTTATCAGACTCTTCTTCTAACGTTTGTGATGATTTGTATGAAGAAGAATCCTGTATTTCCAAGTGGGAAACACTAACCAGACCTCATTTTTACTGGCATTATGATAACTATTTACCATCTGAGGTGTGCTGGAATGAGCACACAAATGACCTCCATGAGAATCATATTTGGTGCTGGATCAACCCCAAAGCAATTTTTAAAAAAATTGACACTGGGTAAACACTGGCACCTTATTAAAAATTAAATATTTGAACTCTTTTTAAAATAAAACAAGCACAGGGTCCTCAATAATCATGTTGTAAATGAGAGATACTGATTTCATGGCATGTTACTCTTACCCACTAGAGTCTTTAGAAACCTTATCTTTGAGCCTTTGCTACAGACTCGTCCTTAAGATCATCACCCAAGATGGGGACATTGCTTTGGTCAGCTTTAAAATACCTTGTTCTCAGCCCTGGTGGGTGACAGTCAAACTGAACTTTAGACTGTAGATCTAAATATCCAAAGGTGGGGCAGAACCACTGTCCCAGACCGTCCGTAGCTGAGCCTTGCAGACAGCTTGGGCTGTGATTGAACATTCATTCGTTCTTTCATCCTTTCTTTTTTTGACAGAAATTAATGTATCCACTTATTACTTTGGGAATTAAAGGTCAACTATATCTTTTCCTCATTATTATTATTATTTTGAAAAATTTCAACCTCCCAGGAAATCTGAGAGGAAAAAAAGCACAAAGAATTCCCACAAACCCTTGACCTAGAAGTGCTATTTAAGATGTTGATGAGAGTTCTTTACTTGAAAGACTCTCCTAATTAAGAGAGAGGGCCAGTCATGGAAATAGCTTGAGGAAATAAATTCTAGGCAGAAGGGAAAGCATGTGCAGTGCCCTGAGGTGGAAACAGGTCTGGCCATTAGAAATCCAGTTGGGGTAAGTGATTTCAGAGATGGCAGTTAGGTGTGATGCTTGGTTAGCCGTGGAGCGTCAAAAGTGGTTTAAATTTGAAGGGAGTTTAAAGGCAGGCTTCAGGACCTTATAGAGCAAGAAAAATATAAAATTCAGTAAAGTGACAGTTTGTTTTGTGCAAAAATCATGCTGGCTGCAGCTGTGGCAAAACTGGAAGCTGGGAGTCTAGCGAGTAAGCCTTTGTAAACAGGTGAGAGATGATGGGGAATTGCATCAGAAAGGTTCTTGAATTCTGGGTATAGTTCCAACTTGCCATTTACTGAGATGGGGGCAAGATTAGTTTAGGTGCTCCATTTTAGAAATGCCACTCTAGAGATGCTTGTTAGACATTCATTTCTGATGCACAGGGGAATTGTTGGGGCTATAAATATGCAAACAAGTTATTAGGTTTAAATCAGTGATATCTAAAGCCATGACTGGGAACTTCTGTAGTCTAAAGAGATCCTGAGTGAAGAAAACCAACATACCAACAGACTTTAATATTGAGTTTTCAGGAATCCACATGAATATGAAATGTGATAGACCTGTTCATAAATTCCAGCTTCATCATATTCAGGCTGTGTGACACTGTCAAAGGGATTGAAACTGAGTCTAGGTTTCCCTATCTCTTTAGGATGAGTTAGTTACTGATCTCTGCTAGTAGCATGACTGAGATAAATTAGATAATCATAGTAAAGTGCCTGGTGTATAATGCAGGCTGTAGATTACTATCTTCCAAGGCCTCCCAGTAGCTTCAACTGGAAATTACTTTTTGTCAGTAAAGTACATACTGAGCTTTAGTTTAATTTATAAGTTTTCAAACACAAACACGGACTAGGCTAGTTAATTGCTTTTCTTCCCAACTCCTCTTGCAAAAACATTTTCAAAAAATAAAATCAAAGAAAACAACACATTTCTTAAAGGTTGTAAAACAAACAACAATAAAAAAAGGCTTTTTGCTGACTCCAAATTAGCAGGAAACGATTACAAAAGAAGCAATTTAGTAGAAAATTTAATTTCCTTTGCTTAGTAGTGGTTTAGAGAGTAGAAAAGCATAAATACGCATGGATCTGGAAATACTAATTAGCTTAAAATTTGGAGCAGGAGATTATGAAACAAGAATGTATGTAACATTTTTAGAGGATGTAAAACTCAACACTTACTACAATTCCAGCCAGAGAAAAGTCTCTCCAGCATGTATTAATGTAGAAATAAATCTTGTTAGGCAAACTCATGAAAGAACAGTGTTTTGTGGGCATTGGCTATTTCCCTTCAATATGATGATGCAGTTAAAAGCTAAAGGGAGAAAGTGAATAAACAGTGATTTATCTGAAAGGAGACAACCTATCAGTTTTAATTCTGGAAGCTTAGCCAGAACTACCTAGAATGGCCTAGCAAACAAATGTCTGGGATGCACACACTTTTTCAGGGGCTTTCACAGAGTTGAGGCAGGAACAGAAACTTCATCTCTGCCTGGGACAGCACAATCAGTGTTAGCAGTAAAGAGTCTGGTGTGTGATTTTTCCTGCTTTCTCCCGGTTTATTGGTAGCTAATTGGCTAGAAAGAAGCAACCGTATGTAAAGGCAGATAGTCTCCTTTTGGCAATCTTCAAATCTGCATGTCAATAAAAAAGCGTTTTTTTTTTTTCTGATTGAGCAATAAGCAGAGAGTACCTTTCTGGGGGATTTCAAAACTCTTCAGTCAGTATTTGGCTCCCAAAACAGAGGCAGCAATTTTTATGTGATTCCAGTGTTTGTTGTGGAACACATTTCAAAGAATAAACAGCTTGCCTCATTCCAAATAGATTCTGTCTGAAAAACTGAAAACACAGACATAAATTCCAAGCCAGCTGTGTAGGCTGCCTAACAGGTTAGGCCCAGAGAATGCTTATTGGCAGCTGGAAATTCTTTCTTTTTATGGGACTCCATGTTTTTTCACACTTATACTGGGAAATTGGAACTAGGTCCTTTGATGAGCAGGTTTCTTTTCTGACGTTCCTCAACATCAGCTGCCCCCAGAAAGAGTAGGACATTTCTGGGAATGGTTTCTGTACTTGGTTAACAAGGGATTTGTCAAGCCCAGTTGCTCCATGTAGCAGTGGTCTTAAAAAACAAGCAAACACAAAAAACAAAAAGAAACCAACAATCCTACACCTGTCACCGCGATTTTGCGAGTGAGAGCAACCTGCTGTAACAGACAATTCATGAGACAGGGCCAGGTGGGTAGCAGGAGCTTATTTATACATACTGCTATATGGAGACAGAAGGGAATGATCTCCTTCTAAATCTGTCGATCTGGTGAAACTGGAGTCCAGCTGGAATTTTTGTATGGAAAAGGGAAAAAGGGTTTTAGGAACCTGTGGAATGTCCACTCTCTTTCTGTGTGGTTTAGGTGACCATGTCTCAAACATTTTGATCTTTCTTATCAGTCCAGTGGGTGACTTGTGCTGTCCTGATAAGCATCGTCCTGTTTGACAGGCTTAGATCAATATCCCTTGTGTTTCCACAGTCCTAGGGGAAACACTAGTTAACACTTAACTTTTAGAGGAGCTAACAGCAAAAGCATACTTGGAGTGAGAGACAGGCTAGGGAAGGGAAAAATGGTGCAGGTTCTGTTCAATACATGGCAGAATAGCGTGTTCCACGCCCATGCTCCCATGAAGGTGATTCCAACTCATGGTGACCTGATATGTTACAGAGAAGAATAATCCATGGGGTTTCCTTGGCTGTTATCTTTATACAAGTACATTGCCAGGCCTTTCTTCTGCAGCATCATGGGATTGGTTTGAACTGCCAATTTTATGTTGGCAAATGAACACCCTATTTTCACAGGATGCTGATGGGTATCAGTGGAAAAAAACAGCTGGTGGTTAACTAGATTGGGGGCACTGCTGTTGTGGCAGAAGCCATGACAGAATTTTTAGCTGAATGACGTAGGAGAATGACTTGAAGGAATTTCATTTGTAAAACAGTAGCATTTCATCATGCTTAGCCCTCAGCTTGGGGTTGAGGAATCAGCTTCAAAAGCATAACCATAGAGCTTGTTAGAAACGCAGAATCCAAGCCCTATGGGACTTTGGTATCAGAATCTGAATTTTAATCAAATCCCACATCATCTCTGTACACATCTGAGAAGTGCTATATTAGGCAATGATGATCTATTGAATTTACTTCCAGCTCTGAAATACAACTGTTCTTAAAGAGTCTCATGGTTCAAGAGAAAGGAGGTGGCATGGTTACAGTGAAGGAGCCTATCCAGAAAAACAGTGCAGAGTCCTGTATCTAGGCTCAACACAACATTCTGCACAATGCTTTGTCTCAGGATTTCTCTTCTTCAGCAAGAGTGATATTTCTGGGCAAATAATTCTGTATTGTGGAGACTGTTCTGTGCACTGTAGAATGTTAAGCAGTATCCCTGTCCTCTACAGACTAGATGCCATTATCATCACCTCCAACAATTATAACAATGAGACATGTCTCCAGATACTGCTTAATGTCCCCATGGGAGAGGAGAGGGACAGAATCACCTCTCTGCACTAATTGTTCAGAAGGAGCAATGTGATTTACAAAGCATAGAAAAGGACATATTCCTTGTAGTTTTGGTGAGCTTTTCATAATGTTGAGTTTTAGGCAAAGGAGGGTTGTGGACTTCCTACCCACCTTGACCTGTCCATGCATCTGAGGAAGAGCTCTTTAGGTCTTTAACCAGAAAGTAACAATTTAAGGGGAAGTGAGTGTTTTATGTTCTTTATTTCTGAAAACATAACAGTGAACTCAAGAAGAGTGTTGCCATCTTATCTGAGCAGAAATCTAACTTTGATTGATGATTTTGAAGTAAATGACTTCATGGTCAACTGTGTGATCCAACCTTTTTACCTTGATGACATTGCACTTTCAGACCATACACTCAAGCATAGATATAAATTGCTCTTTACTAGTTACAGTTCAGAAAAATTCCCAGCTACTTTCTAAAGGCAACTTTAAACATTTTGGTGTCTTTATTGAAAGCTTGGAGCAGTAGGTAGCAAACTATAGCCCATGACCTTTTTTTATTTTTAAATAAAGTTTTATTAGAATAAGCTATTCCGTGTGTTTACGTATTGTCTGTGGCTGTTTTTGCATAATAATGGCAGAGTAGTTTCAAAACAGACGCCGTATGTCTCATAAAGCTGAAAATATTTACTTTTGGCCTTTTACAGAGAAAGTGTGCTCATCCCTGGCTTTGTGTAAATTAGGGCCAGAAAACAACTGACTAGCCGTCAAGAATAATTTGCCTTTATTTTCTAAACTGGGTGTAAAATATGAAGAAATGCTTTAAAAACAGAAGGAGAAACTGGTTTTGATGGAATAAGTGGAACTTGTTAAAATGCCTTTTCTATCCTCCAGTTTCTCTGACAGCTCTTGGAAGTATGAAGACAAGACTCAAAAGCATTGGGAGTAAAATAGAAAAAAGGCTGTCACCAGACTCTGAAACGAGCCTGTTTAACTTAAATTTACCTGTGGTAAACATTCATTTGATGTTCTGACACGTCAGAGGCTTTTTTTTTTAATATTTTGGGGTTTTCTGAATCAAGCACTTTGTAGATATGTACATTCTTTGCTCTGAGTCAGTTGCATTCTTTGCTTCGAAATCAGCTCAGGTGATCCCTCCTAACTGCATTTTGTATTCAACTGTGCACCCATCCCCTTCCTGGAGAGGGCTGGCACTTAATTGCTGCAGTATTTTTACCCATACAGCTAGGACTTCAATAACCCCAGAAATTAGATTGTAATTGGAGTCACAAATTGGCTCTAGGACAGAACACAGAGAAGCATCACTGAGGTGACAGAGGTGTATGTCCCTGGAAGGAATGTTTATTTCAAGTAAATGTTCATGCACCAGCTGCCAATGGTAGAAGAAGAGCAGAGGGAGGACTCCCACTGACTGACATCTGCAATTATAAACAATGATCACAGGCTCTGAAAAGGGCTGCTCTGGGATGAGACTGCATCATCTGATTTGGGTTTTGCTTTTGCAGTTACAGGATCTAGAAAATGTAACTGCAGAGCACATGCTACCGCCCAGTTGGGCAGGCTGCATGTGTGCAGGTCAGTCTCAAGCCTGCACTTTGACACTGAAGTTGGACTCCAAGAGTTAAAAAGAACAAGGCCCGCTTTGCACAGTAGCATAAGTTTATATTCTCAGAGCCCAATCCCCATGTAAAGATGGCATGACAGAAGCATCTGACACCCTCTAACTTCACAAGAGGAAGGAAAATCAATATCGACAGCCCAAGGATGATTCCCATGATGCAGATGTCAGATATGCCTCCTCTCTCTACCATCTTTACCAACTCTTGACACCAACCATCTTTCCCGTGGCACTCTACTTCTCTGCTGGTTCAATAATTCATTGTAATAGCCACACAGAACTCACAGACAATACTTAGGAAAGTAACAGGTTACAGCATAGGTTCAGGAACTATCAGGATACAGTTCTTCCATCAGGACAGACTCTGTTCAGCCATACCCATAGGCAGGTCTCTTTCTGGCCCCTTGGCCTCTGTTCTACTCAGGCAAGTGTTACAAGTTCTTGTAGCCCCTGCCAATAAGTGCCTGGAGGCACTCCACTCTGCCAGAGTGGTGTTCAGTTCTAACTCCATGGGTCAGCAACCCCAGCTCCACCAAGTGCCCAGAGGCACCCTACTCCACTAGCAAGCCTCTTGCCCAAAGACATTCAGATTTCCCATTCCATGGGCCAGGAAGCCTACCATGCCAGCAGCCAAACTCCTGGATCTGCCGCTGTTTCTCTGGCACTGCTCTTCAGCATCTGAAGAGGCTCATGCTCCTGAATATCTTTGACTGAACAACCTGCAGAGGAGTGTGGCAAGTTTTAAATTCCAGGAATTCCACACCACTGACTTTACTCAACATGTCACATCAAAGGGAAAAATAAACCCCACTGACTTAGAAGTTCTTTTCATGTTTGATATTGAGAAAGACTAGAAATGCAATTGAATTTCAGTATTCTGGATTTGGTTAATGTATTTTCAAGTAAAAAAAATTTGGTTTATATTTTCAAATACAAAAACTTTGTTATTCTGTTAATGTAAAAAAAAATATCCGAAAGTTGCATCTAAAAGCAACGGCTAAAGGGGAATTATGACACGATTAGAGATAATCTTTAAAGAGGTGACTCAAAGATTATTATTGACTGTGGCAATTAAGATGGCTGAAGTTTACTATCACAAACACCCTGTGGTAGACTCCAAATTCATAATCAACTCCCAGGACACTCTTTGCAAATCGGCTCCTTTTTCTAAGATTTAAGGGAGGCTAAAATAAAATGTTGGGTGTGGATGTAGGAAGGATAATCATACTAATTTATGTTTTTTATAAAAAGAAGACATAATGTGTGTGCTTGAGTACTTCATTTTATTAACAAACTGCTTCGAAGCTGCTCATACAGAACTGTATCAGTAGAAGTCTCCTCTTCTACTCTTCAATGGCTGTGAAGTCTCACGGTGGCCTCCTTGTCTTACACCTGAAAGAATTCATTCTTGGAGTACATCGGTAATATAGAAGACAGTGAGAACGTTTCTTTTATGTTCTACCCTGAACCAGAGGGCTCAGTTTCATTGGTTTGTCTTCCTTTTCTCTCTGCTTTTCTTCAAAGATTCGACTAAATCCTACAACTTTTCCTACACTCTAGATAGCAAATTTCGTGTCCATCTTCACTCTAGCCTGTGCCAGCCAAAGAGTCATCTTGGGTTCTCACATTCTTAAAGGAAAACAACTTCAAGGTAAATAAACCTTTACTTGCTAAAATCGATTACTTCGCATAACTATTTTTTAGCTCATTTGCTACAACTCCAGCCTCACCCCGTGATGTTAAAGAGAATGGAAATGCTAGAATGAGAGCTCTGTCTTGCCAAAGGAGAATTGCTTTAGCCGGTACCTGTTCTAGAGCTATTTTACCACTCAGCCATAAGTTTTACAGAAAAGAGGCCAGGTGAAAGTAAACAATTGAAGAGCTTAAACTTTGGCAAAGGACTACTGACTGGTTATGTAACATTGGGCAAATAACTTGATCTCTGTAAGCTGCAGTTTTCTTATTTATGATAGAGGATCATGGTCCATCTCTCCACATAAACTTGTTGAGCATGGTATGTATATAGGACACCATGAAAGCTCAAAATGTGGCTTCAGCATAGACAGTTGATATCCATCAAATCCATGTTCTATTTTTATCCTGGACACAAATTTCCCAGCTTCCCTTGCAGTTAGGTGTAGCTATGTACTGGTTCTAGATAGTGTGAGGTAAGTAGAAATGAGGCCCATAGAGTTCTCCCATGCACAATCTCCCATAGTCTTTTCTTCTTCTGAATTATAATGGGAATGATGAGGGTGGCCTTGGAAGCTATATGTTGAAGACTACAACTCTTCAACATCAGCCAGAGATCTTGAATGACTATGGAGGGGAACTACCCAGAGATCTATTTTGTCTAGTACTGTCAGCTGAATAAGAAACAAAGCTTGGTGGTATTGAGCCATTTCCCACTTTCAAATCAAATGGGTAAAGCATATAGGCTACCCAGACTATACAGTTATTTATCTATAAATTCATAAAACATTGGAACTTCTATTAGCTCACAAGAACCGCTTGTTAAATTTCAGGGGTTTTGTGGGCTGGTTAGAAACATTCCTGGCTTCAGATCAGCCATGGAGAGAGTATTTGTAATACAGAAATCGTCAAGTGCTCCAGACCAAGATGTTTGTTCCCCCTTGGAGGACATTTACCACCACACCACTGGATGGGGATTTATCTTTTCCCCTTTACCTTATCTCAAACTTCATAGCCTAATGTAACAGTCATACACCACATAAATTTTGCTTGGGCAATGTCTGGTTGGATGTACATCTGTGGTTGTATGAGAGTGTAATAGAGTTTAGAAATCCTGATTGGAGAATAGGTTGTAGCAGACATAACCAGATGTAGTGAACACAATATTTTCCTGCTGGCAACATTTGTATCTCATGTCTCTTGTATTCAAAGCAATTGGGTTGCTGGCATATAATGGTACACTACATATATAACCTCCACCAAATATATCTTGATAGCTATAATAAACATCTGTGTTACTGGCTTATGTATGTACTATACTGTACTTTCTGTTGTTATTTTAATGTGAAATTTCCCTACTTAACAGTTTACCATATAATGTGGTATGTGCAGCATCCAATCTCTTGCATTTTGTGCCTCCTGAGTATTGTAGCATCTCTCTGTTTAATTTCCTTTCAAAAGTATTACCATGAAATGCATCGTGGCTCCCAAATGCACCAAAACCAGTACTAGTGATAACAGCAGCAGGAGGTAAATGAGAAGTATCAATTTGAAAGTGAAACAAAAGTTATCCCATGTATCTTTGCCAAGTAAATAACATGGTGTTCACACAATGTCCAAATCACATAAGGTTCTATCTCACAGAACCTATTGTGGACATTAAGTAACATCTGACTGTATTTGTGTGACTCAGAAAATGTTTGTGGGTATGAATCAAGATAAGGCATACATAAATTAAAAGGGAGATGTTATAAAAGAATTAAAACTAATACCTGGGGTTTGATGGGCATACAGTGAAGTAGGGAGAATGATATTAGGGCTGGAATTATTTGTGTCTTAGGTATCTGTAGAAATTTCAGGTTTTCACTCTCCTCTACTTCCTTGTCCACCTGCCACTGGTACATCTACTATGAATGCTCTCCCAAAGCACAGCAAGTCTTCCCTCATTCCCAAACACTCCATAAAGACAGCACTAGGGAAATGTGCTAATTCTCTCCCAAAAGCCTCCCTGTGAGGGAAGCTATGGGCAGTACAGAGGGTTTCTCAATCGAGGTTCCTTCCAAAGGAAATCTTGAGCAAGGATTCAAGCATTATTTAGAAGATGATGCCAGGAAACATCATAGAGAGTAGGGAAGAGGTAGGGCTGGAAAGGGAGGGCAGTCAACAAAGCAGGCAGTCTCTGGGAAGTTGCCACTGTAGGTAATTAGAGATACTGTGAGACACTACAGAACATGTCCTAGAGTTATACTCTCAAAAAGAAAAAAAAAGACAAGGTGTGGCACTATTTATCTATTAGCTATCTTCATTCATTGTTGATATGCCCATAACCTAACTAGGCCATTGCTATTCTTTCATTTAACTCATCCTGGAAAATCTCCTCACTCCATCAAGACTCTCCTGATTTATCAGAGGTGAGCTGACTCCTTTATTCTAACCTCTTAGTACGTACTTCACACCACTGTCTTAACCATGACTCTAACCACACACTCACCTTGAACTCCGTATGTAGTTGTGCTAGACAGAATGATTTGAAACACAGTCTTAAAAATGATATGACTGAAGGGCTGTTTGCTTACAATCTAACCTGATTATAATCATCTTGAGTTAGATGCATGATTTCTTGGGATTTCCCCACTGTGTTAGACACAATAAAACAAACATACACAAAAAAGAACCAGACCCATTGCCGTCAAGTTGATTCCAACACATAGCGACCCTACAATAATGGCCTTTCAAAGATGTTCATATTCTAATGTCTGAAAACTGCAAATATGTCACCTTACACGATAAAAGTGGCTTTGCAAATGTGATTAGAAATCTTGCATGCAATAGGGAGATGATCTTGGATTATCAGGATCGGCCAATGTAATCACAATGGTCTTCATAAAAGAAACACTAGAGTCAGAGTCAGGAAGGGAGTTTTGGTGATGGAAGCAGATCAAAATGAAGTAGGGACAAAAATCAAAGAATGCAGGGACCTTTTTTGTAGATGAAAATAGCAAGAAATGAATTATCTGCTAAAAACTCAATACTTTGATTTTAGTACAATAAATCCCACTTCAGGCTTTTGACCTTCAGAATTGTAAAATAATATATTTGTGTTCTTTAAACCATTAAGTTTGTGGTGATTTGTTACATCAGTCATAGAAAACTAGTACATCTACATACTAAAGTTTAAAGAAGGTATTTTTGAATTGTTTTTTGGGGATCAAAACTAATTGTAATATTAGGCAATCTCTTTTCAGTTCATTTCTGGAATCATATTTATGGATTACCCATAACCAAATCACAGTCCTGTGCTGGCTTTTTTCTGATGCCTGCTCTCACCTATTGAATGATGGCTTTTTCAGAAAAGACATTTCAATTCTCATAATCAGGTATTCCAGTTGTTGTCAGAAGGGAAATTTGCTGTTGTTGGTGGTTGCCGATTGAAGTTCTTCTGTTTCTGGATTAACTGCTGCTTTTGATTACCCATGATATTTATGAGTATATCATCATCCAGAAAATTAAAAATTACCAGCCTCAGCAGTCCCTGTTTCTGGCCACTGGAAATCTTAGTTTTGCAGCTTTGCTCTTCTAATCATGCCTTCAAACACCAACTGTTTATTTTTCTCACTGAACTGGTTTGCTAAATCATGAATATGCTGCATATTTAGTGAGCAAAAGGGATTAAAAAGGGTTCTTGTTTTTGTCCAGTAATGGTTCAGAGGAGATCGACAAAGAAGAAAATTACTGGTTATTTTTGCATTTCAGCTTTCTCAGTTCAGTTGCCTTTCCATTGTCCTAGCATGTCAATGGCTTTAACCTATTATTCAGTTTGTAGGATGTCTGGGTAGCATTTACGAAGCTCTTTTCAATTAGAAGGCACAGATGTAATGCAGTAGTTCTTTTGTTGGTGGTGGTGCGGTTGTGTGTAGTCAGTTGCTTCTGACTCATAGTGACTCTTTAGGACAGATTAGAACTACCCCACAGGGTTTTCTGGACCCTAGTGGCATAGTGATTAAGAGCTATGGTTGCTAACAAAAGGTCAGCAGTTCGAATCCACCAGATGCTCCTTGGAAACTCTATGGGGCAGTTCTCCACTGTCCTGTAGGGTCGATATGAGTCAGAACGCATTCAACTGCAATGGGTTTTGGGGTAGGATTTCCTAGGCTGAACAATTTACAGGAGCAAATTGCCAGGTCTTTTCTCTGGCTGGGCTGCCGATAGGTTCAAATTGCCAACCTATTAGGTAGCAGAGAGGTACTTTAGCATTGTATTCAGGGAACATTTGGCCACATCTGGAAACATTTTTGTCACAATTTGGGGGCTACCAGAAGAGGTAGGTAGAGATCAGGGATGCTGCCGAACATTCTACAATGCAAAGGATTAAGGCAGAGGTCTCCAGGCTGTGGAAAATTCCACTGCCTCAAGCAGCTTGCTTGGCTTGCCCCACAACCTTGCATTAGACTCCTAGGTCATTTGCTTGGCCTGCCCCGTAAAAATCCTGGTGATGCATGATTTTATGTAAACCTTATTCCGCCTACATAGTATGACTAAGAATGTTGCTGATATAACATATATGAACTCCCAACTTGTAAATCCCTTCAATATAAACTTCCCCCTGCCCTCGTGGAGCAGGCTTGGCAGCAGTGGCTGTGACTGCCTCCTTTCCTTGCACATCAAAATAAAGATGCCTAATGAGCCTCAACCCACCTGGATTAAAGGAGAATGAAGAACACCAAGGACACAAGGTAATAAAGAGCCCAAGAAACAGAAAGGGCTATATGACCCAGAGATTACTTTATCCTGAGACCAGAAGGTCTAAATGGTGCCTGGCCACAACCGATGACTTCCTGACAGGGAACTCAGCAGAGGACCCCTGAGGGAACAGGGGAACAGTGGGATGCAGACCCTAAATTCTCATAAAAAGACCAGACTTAATGGTCTGACTGAGACTAGAAGGACCCCGGTGGTCATGACCCCCAGGTCTTCTGTTGGTCCAGAATAGGAACCATTCCAGAAGCCATCTTGTCAGACATGGATCGGACTGGACAATAGGTCGTAGAGGGTTGCTGATGAGGAGTGAGCTTCTTGGATCAGGTGGACACTTGAGACTATGTTGGCACCTTCTGCCTGGAGGGGAGATATGAGGGTAGAGGGGCTTAGAAGCTGGCAAAATGGACATGAAAAGACAGAGTGGAAGGAGGGAGTGGGCTGTCTCATTGAGGGGAGAGTAATTGGGAGTATGTAGCAAGGTGTATATAAGTTTTTGTGTGAGAGACTGACTTGATTTGTAAACTTTCACTTAAGGCATATTAAAAATTATTGAATATATATATATAATCCAAAACTCCAGTTGACATCATCTACTCCTTAGCAAATTCTGCACACTAAATTCCAATCGACAATATGGCAATATTGATTTACAAATGCAAGTTGAGAATAGGTGAGAAGAATCTCATTAGTTTCCCGGTTACATTATCAGTTTTTTTTCCTTACACTTGAGCTGCATTTGCACCATATTCTGTGGGTAATCATGTCCTAGAAATTAAAGTCTAATCCATCCAAAATAAATAAATAAATAAAGGTGCCTTTTTCTCCTCTTCCACCTTGGTCTCTCATTTATTAGCCAGTACGAGTCACACTGAGCAGAAGCTGGAGCTTCCACCTGGTAACAGGAATTTTGTTCTACATTTTTCTACTGCCCTGTTTGGACTTTGTATTGCGATCCCTGTCAGAGGAGTTGATGACAGTAACTGGGCACCATCTGCTTGTTCTGAGCTCAGCCTGATGGAGTTTGTGGTAGTTGTGGTCCATTAGTACTTTGGACAAATTTTTCCCTTGTGTCTAGTTTTCTTCATTCTTCTTTGCTCAAGCTGGGAGAAGACCAAGAGATGGTCACCTACAGATTTTAAGACCCCAGTTGCTACTCAACATAATCACATGTAGAACATTTTCTTTATAGACCATGGTTTTTAGTGTCAAGTTGTTTCTGACTTATAGTGACCCTTTTTACAACAGAATGAAATGCTGCCCAGTCCTGTGCCATCCTTACTGTTATACTTGAGCCCATTATTGCAGTCACTGTGTCAATCCATCTTGCTCACGGTCTTCCTTATTATCGATGAACTTGTACTTTACCAAGCATGATGTTCTTCTCCAGGGACTGGTCACTTCTGATAACACTTCCAAAGATTAAGCCTTGCTTCTAAAGAGCACTCTGGCTGTACTTCTTCCAAGACAGATTTACGCATTCTTCTGGCTGTCCACAGTGTATTCAATATTCTTTGCTAATACTGTAATTCAAAGGCATCAATTCTTCTTTCCCCTTCCCACCTCCCCTTCCTTATAACTGTTAAAGACTGTTTCTTTCTATGTGGAAACATTTTCAAGTGTTTTTATAATAGTGATCTCATGCAATATTTGTCCTTTTGTGATTGACTTATTTTACTCAGCATAATGCCCTCCAGATTCATCCACACTGTGAGATGTTTCACAGATTCATTGTTGTTCTTTATCATTGCCTACTATTCCATTGTGTGTATGTACCATAGTTTTTTTTAATCCATTCATTTGTCAATATGTACTTAGATTGTTTCCATCTTTTTACTGTTGTGAATCATGCTTCAGTGAATATGGGTGTGCATATGTCTAGTTTTGTGATGGCTCTTATTTCTCTAGGATATATTCCTATGGGTGGGATTGCTGGATTGTATGGTATATCTATTTCTAGTATTTTAAGGAAGCTCCATATCATTTTTACAAAATGGTTGTATTTTTTGTATTCATACCTGCAGTGCATTAAGAGTTCCAATCTCTCTGCAACCTTGTCAACATTTGTTATTTTCTGTTTTTGTTTTTAATTATTCTTGCCAGTAATATTGGGGCGAGATAGTATCTCACTGTAGTTTTGATTTTCATTTTCTCTAATGGCTAATGATTGCAAGTGTTTCCTCAGGTGCATGCTAGGCACCCAAATGCCTTTTTTGGTAAAGTGTGTCTGTTCATTGCTTTGCCCATATTTTAATTGTTTTATTTGTCTTTTTGTTGTAGAGGTACTGGATTTTACTACAGATTTTAGAGATTAGACCTTTGTCAAATATTTCATAGCCAACAATTTTTTTTCCAGTCTGTAGGCCTCTTAACTCTTTTGGTGAAGTCTTTGATAAGCATTAAGTGTTTAATTTTTTTAGATGATCCCAGTTATCTAGCTTATATTCTGGTGTTTGTACTTTGTTAATTATGGTTTGTATGCTGAATGGGAACCCTGGTGGCATAGTGGTTAAGTGCTACAGCTGCTAACCAAAGGGTTGGTAGTTCAAATCCACCAGGTACTCCTTGGAAACTCTATGGGGCAGTTCTACTCTGTCCTATAAGATCCCTATGAGTTGGAATTGACTGCATTGGATTTGGTTTTCTTGGTTTTTGGTATGCTGAATATGCCATATATTAGGGAGCAATGGTGGCAATGAGGTTAAGAGTTCGGCTGCTAAACAAAAGGTCGGCAGTTCAAATCCACGAGCTGCTCCTTGGAAACCCTATGGGGCAGGCTTCTCTGTCCTATTGTGTTGCTATGAGACAGAATTGATTCCAACTCACAGCAACCCAATGGTATTTTTTTTTAGTGTTGACTATTCCTTTTCCATGATCTTTGTGGTTCTTGGTTTTCTGTTTAGGCCTGTGACCCATTTTTAACTGATTTTTATGTGTGAGGTTTGGGTGTTGTTTTATCTTTTTTTTTTTTACAGTTGGACATTCAATTTTGCCTTTTGTTAAAATGTATACTGAGCAAATAATCTGAGAACCTGGACTATATGAAGAATAACAGGGCATTATTTTTAGAGGAAGACTTAACCACCAGTGTTATGCAGATGATACAACCTTGCTTAGTGAAAGTAAAGAAGACTTGAAGCACTTACTGATGAAGATCAAAGACCACAGCCTTCAATATGGATTACACCTCAACATAAAGAAAACAAAAATCCTCACAACTGGACCAATGAGCAACATCATGATAAATGGACAAAAGATTGAAGTTTGTCAAGGATTTCATTTTACTTGGACCCACACTCAGCACCCATGGAAGCAGCAGTCAAGAAGTTATTGGGCAAATCTGCTGAAAAGGACCCCTTTTGTAAAGTGTCGAAAAGCAAAGATAACACCTTGAAGACTAAGGCTTGCCTGACCCGAGCCATAGTATTTTCAGTTGCATGATATGCATGTGAAAGCCCAACAATGAATAACGAAGCCAGAAGAAGAATCGACACATTTGAATTGCGGTGTTGGAGAAGAATATTGTATATACCATGGACTGCTAAAAGAATGAAGAAGTCTATCTTGGAAGAAGCACAGCAAGAATGCTCCCTGGAAACAAGGATGGTGAGACTGCAACTTATATACTTTGGACATGTTGTCAGAAGGGATCAGTTCCTGGAGAAGGATATCATGCTTGGTAAAGGGTCAGCAGAAAAGAGGAGAGTCCTCAGTGAGATGGATTGACACAGTGAGTGCAACAATGGGCTCAAACATATCAAGGATTGTGAGGATGGCACAGGACTGTGCAGTGGTTCATGTTGTGGTACATAGGCTCACTATGAGTCAGAATGGACTGGATGGCACTTAACAGCAACAACAACAGTATTTTTTAAAAAGACGGTTTTTTTCCTATTTAACAGACTTTGGGCCTTTGTCAAATATCAGGTGGCTGTAGGTGAACGGATTGACTTCTGGGTTCTTGATTCTGTTCCATTGGCCAAAGTATCTGTCATTTTAATAGTACCAGGCTTTTTGACTACCATAGCTGTACAGCATGCTTGGAGATCTGGTAGTGTGAGACCTCCTACTTTGTTCCTCTTCAATAATGCTTTACTTACATGGGACTTCTTTTCTTCCCATATAAAGTTAATTATTAATTTTTGCTTCTCTTTAAAGAATGCTCTTGGTATTTGGATCAGGGTAACACTGTATTTTTAGATTGGTTTGGGTAGAATTGACATTTTTCACAATGTTGAGTGTACCTATCCATGAGCATCATATGAGTTTTCATTTGTGTAGGTCTCTTTATTTCTTGCAGTAGTCTTCTTTGTATGGGTCTTTTATGTCCCTGGTGAGACTTATTCTTATTTTTTTAGGGTCTATTATAAATGGTATTGTCTTCATAGTTCCTTTATTAATGTACAGGAATCCAACTGATTTTTGTAACTTTGTCTTCTATCTTGCTACTCTGCTGAATCTATTTATTTCTAGTAATTTTTTTGTGTGGGGGTCTTTAGAGCTCTCTTTGCATAGTATATCATTTGCAAATACTGTTAATTTTACAACTTCTTTTCCAATTTGAATGCTCTTTACTTTTTTTTTCTTGCCTTATCTCTCAAACTAGGACTTGAAGCACAATGTTAAATTGCAGTAGTGATAAAGGGAATCCTTGTCTTGTTCCTGTTCTCAAAGGGAGTGTTTTCAGCCTCTCTTTGTTGAGAATGATGTTGGCTGTTTGTTTTGCATAGAGACCCTTTATAATGTTGAGGAACTTCCCTTGTATTCCAAGCTTTAATGAGAGTTTTTACCAGGAGTGAGTGTTGGAATTTCTCAAATGCCCTTTCTGCATCAGTTGAGGCAATTATGTGATTCTTTTATTTATGTGGTGTATTATGTTGATTGATTTTCTAATGTTGCACCATCTTTGCTACCTGGTATGAATCCCACTTGGTTGCAGTGTATTATTTTTTGATATGATACAAAAATCTATTGGTTAGCATTTTCATGAGAATTTTTACATCTATATTTATGAGAGATGTTGGCCTACACTTTTTTTGTGGTGTCTTTCATGTTTTGGTATCAGGGTTGTACTGGCTTCATGGAATGAATTTGGAAGTATCCTTTCCTTTTCTATGTTGTGAAATAGTTTGAGTATTCGTGCTGCAAACTCTTCTCTGAATTTCTGTAGAGTTCTTCGGTGAAGCCATCTGGTCTAGGACTTTTTTTGTTGTTATTATTGGGAGTTTTTATTTAATTTTTAATTATTACTTTTTCAATCTCTTGTTATGGAACTGATCAGATTTTCAGCTTCAGTTTGTGTTAGTTTTGGTAGGTAGTGTGTTTCTAGAAATTTGTCCATTTCTTCTAGGTTTTCAAATTTGTTGGAGCACAGTTTATCATAGTACCCTGTTATCCTTTTTATTTGGGCTGGATCTGCTATAATGTTCCTCCATTCATTTCTCATTTGGATTATTTGCTTCCTCTCCTGTTTTTCTTTCATCATTTTTGCCAATAGTTTGTTGATTTTCTTGATCTTTTCAAAGAACCAATGCTTGGTTTTGCTGATTCTCTTGTTTTTCTGTTCTGTATTTCATTTCTTTCTGCTCTGATCTTTATTTTCTTCTGTCAGCTGTGGTCTCCTTATGCTGTTCCCTTTCTATTTGTTCAAACTGTAGGGTTAACCTTTTGATTTTGTAAGTTTCTTCTATTTTTGATATGTGCCTATTGCTATAAATTGACCATTGACTAGTGCCTTTGCTGTGTTCCAAAGGTTTGGGATGATGTGTTTCCATTCTCATTTCAATCTTGATTTTTTTTTTTAATTCCATCTTTGATTTCTTCTATTATCCAGTGGTTTTTAAGCAAGGTGTTATTCAGTTTCCACACTTCTTTTTTCTTGCTTTTCCTATTATTAACTTCTAATTTTATGGCTTTGTGATCAGAAAAGATGATTTGTATTACCTCAAAGTTTTGGATTTTGTTAAGGGTTGCTTTTTGGCCTGAGATGTGGTTTATTCTGGAGAATGTTCCATGTGTGTTAGAAAAGAATGTATTTATTAGGTGCAGCATTCTATGTATGTCTGTGAGGTCAAGATTGTCGATTTTGGCATTTAGGTCTTCTAAATCTTTGCTCAGTTTCTTTCTAGATGTTCTTTTCTTTCCCGAGAGTGGTGCCTTGAAATCTACCATTTTCGTGACTTGAAATCTACCATTTTTGTGAAACTGTCAGTTTCTCTTCAGTGTTTTCAGTGTTTGTTTTATGTATTTTGGAGCTCTGCTGTTTACTGCAGATATTTATTCTGGTCATGTCATCAGGGTAGATTGTCCCTTTAATCATTATATAAGCCCTTCCTTGTCTTTTATAGTGGATTTTGCCTAAAATACTAATATTTTATGAGATTAATATTATAATTCCTTTTCTTCTTTGGTTGCTGTTTGCTTGATACATATTTTCCATCTTTTGATTTTTAATGTATTTATCTTTGTGTCTAAGGTGTGTCTTCTGTAGACAGCATATTGATGGGTCCTGTTCTTTACCCATTCTGTCACTCTCTATCTCTTTATGGGTGTGTTTAAGCTATTTACGTTCAGTGTGATTATCATTACATGTCAGTTTATTGCTGTCATTTTGTACTGCCCTTTGTGTAGTACTAATTTTTTTGTTGTTCCTCTTACTCTTTTGCATTGACTCCCTTGTGTTGGTGAAATTTCTTTTGTTTTTGCATATTTTGTGTTTACTGAGGCTTTACGTTTTTCTTCTTTATTTTGATGAGGTTTGTTAACGGTTTTGCGATTACCTTGAAATTTACTTTTATCTTCCTAACTTTGAACCAGTCTTTTATTACTTGATATCAGCTTGACTTCCTCTCCATTTGGAAGTACTATACCTACACTGCCCAGTCTGCCTTTTATTGTTCCGATGTTGTCTTTGTTTACAGATTGACATTTCTAGTTCCCTGTTTTGAATCTTTCAATTTTGTTTTACTCTTTGTGTCCTAGATTCAGATTGTTGTCTAATGTTTTTAGTTCTCTAACAGAAGGACTCCCTTTAACAATTTTTGCAAATTTGGTTTGGTGTTTATAAATTCCCTTAATTCTGATTATCTGGAAATGTTCTAGTTTTGCCATCATATTTGAGACAGAGTTTTTCAGGATATATTATTCTTGGTTTGCATTTTTTTTTCAGGCTTTTATGTATATCAACCCATTGGCTTCTTTCCTGCATTGTTTCTGCTGAGTAAGCAGAGCTTAGTCTTATTGTTTCCTCTTTATATGTATGTGGCTTTTCATTTTTCTCAAGCTGCCCTTGATTTTTCTTTGTCTTCGGTTTTGGCGAGTGTGATTATGATATGTCTTGGTGATGTTCTTTTGGGGTCTATCCTATTTGGCCTTAGTTAAGCTTTTTGCATGGCCAGCTTTTCATCTTTCATGATATTAGGGAAGATTTTTGTCAGCAGATCTTCAACGATCCTCTCTGTGTTTTCCATTTTTTCCCACTGTTCTAGAACTCTGATCGTGTGTAAGTTTTTGCTGTTGATTGTATCCTAATAGTTCTTAGATTTTCTTCATTCTTTTCTTGATTTTTTCCTCAAACATGGTAGCATCCATGTGTTTGTCTTCAATTTTACTCATTTTGCCTTCTGTTTTTTCAAATTTACTCCTAAAATCTTTTATTGTGTTGTCCATTTCTGACATTTGGTTGCTTATTTTTGGATTTCAAATTGCTATTTTTATATGATTTCTAACTGATTATTTTGACATTTTGTTCATATGTTATATTCCTAGATTATTTTTGTGTGTGTGTTTTTCTTGATTTTGGCTGTGTTTTGGTTGGTTTTGTCTGTGCTTTCCTTGTTATCTTTCATAATCTCTTCAAGAGCCCTGAATATTGGACTTTTTATCCATATGAGGTAGTGCCAGTGCCTTTTATTCTGTGAGAAGGTCAACTGGTACTTTACGCTAGTTGCTTACTGAAGCCATCATTGCTGTGTGAGGCATCCGGATATTATTTTCTTTATTTATTGACTGGAAGTTTGTTTCATCTAGATTTGTTTTGTTTGGTTTGGTTATGTGTGGGTAGCTGGGCTGCGCTTGCTTTTTTGCTTGGTTTTCTTGGGCTCGATTGTTCTCACTATCTTATCTGGGTATGCAGTGCCAGTCTTAATCTATGGTGCAGAAGGGCAGTTCCAGAAGAGGGGAAGTAGTGGCCTGAACCAGGCCAGGAGCTGGAATAGAGCTGAAGTGGAAGGGAATGGAATGTTCTGAGGCACTAGGGATGGTCCTTGGGTCCAAGCCAATTCTTCTTGGTGCCTTAGTGGACAACATGGGAAGTTAAGGGCCAGTGAGAAGGGACCTAGGATTTAGGTCTGTTCCCTTTGGGTCTGTGGTTGGTGACAGCATTGTGTCTGGAGCTGGTGGTGAGTGTCCTGGGGTCTGGGCTAGTTTCCCCTGGGGCCGTGGCAGGTGTGTGAGGAGTTTGAAGCCTATGGGGAGGGTCCTGGAGTCCAAAACATGTCCCCTTGGCAAGACAGTGGGTGAGAGGCAGGATCCGGATTCAGCAGGAAGGGGCCTGGGGTCCAGGCTGTTTCCACTTGTGGCAGTGGCCAGAAGGGCGGCACAGAGGGGTGGAAGTGGAGGGTGGTGAAGGCAGGGGCAGAATGGGCTAGAATATGGAGGTGGGGTTTATAGTGTGGTTTCCGGCAGTCAGGGTTACTGGGATGGGGTGTTATATGTGTTGTTCATCAGAACGGTGTTGGTCATAGGAGCATGCTTCAGTGGTTACTGGGTGAGAGTGGGCTCCTTCTTGAGGTGCAGTCAGCAACTTACTTAGCTCTGGGTGTGTGCACTCTATACCTCTATCTCCTATTGGGAATTCCATGGAGATGCCTTTCTGCATGTGGCATTGTTGGCTTTATTCCAAGATGGCCAGGAACCTCCTTTTGGCCAGGAATCTCCAATCCTTATCTCTATTTCTTCCCCATTTTCTATCAGTTTCTTCTTTTCCTCAGTGGCTTCTGATGTAGTAGTACTTTATCCCTACGTTTAAGTTTGGTGGTTCCAAGATCTATATGTTTCAGTTTTTCTTGGTTTTTTGGGTGTCTTTGTTGCAGTCAGAGGTGTTAGAGCATCTAACTAGTCTGCCACCTTGGCTCCTGTGATGGTTAAGATTATGTGTCAACTTGGCTGGGCCACGATTCTCAGTGTTTTGGTAGAATATAACATTGTGATCACTTCCTTGCTGAGACCTGATACATGAAGACCTCCATGATGGGATCAGCTGTGAGCAGCCAATCATTTGAAGTGGACATGTGGCTTGCATTGGCTGTGGGTGGATGTCAGGGAGGCTTGAGGGCTTTTGCTCTGAGTCCTGCAACTGGTTCCTGTTGGCCTGACCTCTGGGTCTTGGGACTTGATCTAGCAGCTTACCTGTAGTCTTCTGTGCCAATTTTGGGATTTGTTGATGTTCACAGCCTATAAGCAACAGCCTTGTTCTCTGGCTTGCTAATCTTGGGTTCACCAGCCCCTGCAACTATGTGAATCAGGGAAGCCTCCTTCCTGACCCATGGACTTGAGACACTACAGCCTCTACAGGCCAACTGCGTGACCTGTTTCCCTAACAGAAATCTCTCTCCATACGCTTTACTAGTTTTACTTCTCTGGAGAAGCCAGCCTAAGACAGATTGCCTCACTGAATTTTTAAAGATGTTCTTGAACACATGTTTCTTTATTTGCCATTTGCCCTTAGGGCCATTTCCAGAGGATTTATTATTTTTCTTATTTTTAATATATATAGTTTTTTACCAGCAGAACACTTCACTCAGTCTGTGGGTCAGCAGACCTTTTCACTTGGTTTGGAAGTCTATCATATGTTTGCCCCATTTTAAACATGTGCCATGTTGAGCATATTTTAAAATGAAGTCCTTAGGTGAGTAAATTCCTCTGGTAAACACAGAAGGTTTGTTTTCATCTCATAAAGCAGGGCTGGGGGTGGAAGATTTCTTTTAGAGGTGGTTTTAGGCTTGGAAAATCCTTGGATTATAGAATGATGTTAATTAAAGATTGGTTTATTGTTGGTGGGTGCTATCAATTTGGTTTCAACTTATACTGACCCTGTGTAAAACAGAACAAAACATTACTCGATTCTGCACCATCATCGCAATAATTACTATGTTTGAATCCGTTGTTGCAGCCTTTTTTCAATAGTCCACTTTACAAAGCATGGTGTCCTTCTCCAGAGATTGGTCCCTCCTGATAACATGTTAAAAATACAGGAGACAAAGGATCACCATCCTTGTTTCCAAGGAGCATTCTGGCTGTACTTATTCAAAGATTTTTTTTCATTATTCTGCCTGTTCAATATTCTTGGCCAACACCACAATTCAAAGACATCAATTCTTTGGTCTTCCGTATTCATTGTCAAGCTTTCCCATGCAAGTAAGGTGATAGAAAATTCCCTGGCTTGGGTTAGGTGCACCTTAGTCTTCAAAGTGACATCTATATAATTAACACTTTAAAGAGGTCTTTTGCAGCAGATTTGCCCAGTGGAATGTGTTGTTTGATTTCTTGATTGTTGCTTTCATGGGCTTTGATTACGGATTCAAGTAAAATGAAATCCTTGACAACATCAATCTAGAAAAAAAGCAGTCAACCATGGAGGGTGTTGAATGGCTGTCTCATTCTACTTCCCTTGAAGAATTTATCCATGTAAAACAGGAGGTGTTATCAAAGCCACAGACACTTCCTTGGCCTGGAAGGAAATAGAGAACTATTTTGTCATCTAACACAACTTTAACTAGGGATTCTAAAGATTTCTGTTGGGCTGCTATTCCATCAGCAAAGTCACTGGCTATTTGTACAGATAAATTTCGAACGGGTATTTTGAGTTTGGAGATGCCATAAACTGGTAAGAGGGCTTGGAGGACATCGATCTGCCTCCACGTCTCCCCATAAAGGATGTTGTTTAAGTTTCTTTTGTATCAGGTAAGTAATTTCAAAACACTGACCCGATGTGTGATTTCACCATATAAATGAATATAAAAAGGAACTCTTAGTAGGTTTAAAGTACATTGGTCCATCACTTTCCGTCCACTTAAGGAGGTAATACCCAAGTGTAAGCTTCATTACTTGGCTTTGATCTTATTTTACTGGGATAATCCAACCCTCCACATAAAAATATTTATCCATCCACAAATCATTTTATTTTTGGTATACTTTTATGGGAAAGGAATGTTTTAATTAACTTGCTCATGTCAGTGTTCGGTTAAAGGATTGTTACAAATACATTACGGTCCAATTGTTAGAGCGTTGCGGAGTCTAGTATGAAGTGGGAAGAAGTCATTCTTTATGGAGCCAGGTAATTATTTTGCCTTTCTTGATAAAATCCCACCACGGAATTCTCCGTATTGAAGCAAATAACTAATTTGGCAATCATGAACACCTCTGCATCTTACAAAGCAAGGTCTCAAGCATTCCATAACAGAGTTGGATGTTACGGGTTGAGTTAAATTAAAGCATGGTAACTGAGGTTGAGTTTAACAATACAGATGGATGTCATAGTCTAATATGTGATTTGCTTAAAGGGGACGTTGAGGTAACAGTAGTATTGGGTACAAGACAGTAATTACACTAGTGGATCTGAATTTTGATGCCCAGGTCAGGGAAAGGGTTGGAAGACCCAACTTTCAGTCAAACTATTGCCACAAGCCGATTATTGTGCTAATTTAATGAAGGCATTTTCTCTCTGTAGGTTAATTCAGCAGCCGTTAAATACTCATTACCATGGAAACTTTTAATACCTTTAAGCAATCATTATTTAAGTCTCTGTGAAGTCCTCCTTCTCTAGATGGTTTTATCTTATAAGAGGAAATGTCTCTCCAATTCAAAAATTGCTTATTAAATCATAGAACATTCAAATATTGTGTTATTCTTTTGTAACTAATGCACGGTTATATTTTAACCTGTACATACACCAAGAGGCAGACATTCAACAGAACAAGGGGCTACTGCATGGTTTAAAGTCAGGAAAGATGTGAGTCAGAGTTGTATCCATTCACTATACTTAATCTATACGTTGAGCAAATAATTCTAGAAGATGAAATATACGAAGAACATGGCATCAGAATTGGAAAAAGTGTCAATAACAACCTGCAATATGCAGATGAAACAGCTTTGCTTTCTGGAAGCAAAGAGGATATGAAGCACTTACTGATGAGGACCAAAGACTACAACATTCAGTATGGATTGCTCCTCAACATAAAGAAAACAAAAATCTTCAGAGGGGAACCAGCAAGCGACATCGTCATAAATGGAGAAAGACTGAAGTTTTCCAGGACTTCATTTTACTTCAGTCTGCAAACAAAGCCCATGGAAGTAACAGTCAAGAAATCAGATGACATACTGCATTGAACTAATCTGCTGTGAAAAATCTCTTCAAAGCATTAAAAAGGAAAAATGTTGCTTTAAGGACAAACTTACATCTGATCCAAGGTATTGTATTTTCACTGCCATCATATACATGTGAAAGCTCTACACCGAATAAGGAAGACTGAAGAAGAATTGGTGCCCTCGAACTCTGGTGTTGCTGAAGAATATCGACTATACCATGGACTGCTGGGAGAATGGACAAATCAGAATGCTTCTTAGAAACAAGGATACAGAGACTTCGTTTCATGTACTTTTGACATGTTATCAGGAATGATGAGCCATTGGTGAAGGATATCCTGCTTGGTAAAGTGGAGGGTCACCAAAAAACAGGAAGACTCTCGGTAAGCTGGGTTGACACGGTGGCAAACAAAATGGACTCAAGCATAACAAATGTAAGGAAGGCGAACGAATGAGCAGGTTTTCATTTTGTTGTACATAGGGTTGCTATAAGTCAGAACAGACTGGTATTTTAAACAATAATCATAGCCACTGTTTTGTCCTTAGGTGCTATCCACTCTGTTACAACTCATAGCAACACAATGTACAAAAGAATGAAAGACTGCCTGGTCTGTGTCACGTTCACCACCACTGTTATCCTTCAGCCCATTGTTGAAGAGGTTGTGTCAACCCATCTCATTGACAGCTTTCCTCTCTTTCATGTTACAAAATACGTCGTCCTCCAGGGACTGATATTTCCTGACAACGTGTTCACAGTATGTAAGATGCAGTCTTGACATTCTTGCTTCTAAGAAGCATTTCTGGTTGTATTTCTTCCAAGGCAGATTGTTCATCCCTTTGAAAGTTCATGGTATACTCAATGTTCTTCACCTAACCGCACTTCAAAGACATCAGTTCTTCAGTTTTCCTTATTCATTGTCCAGCTTTCACATGTATATGACCTGATTGAAATACCATTGCTTGTATCAGGTACACCTTCATCTTTAAGGTGGTGTCTTTGCTTTTCAACACCTTGAAGAGGTCCTTTGCAGTAGATTTTCCCAAAGCAGTTTGTCTTTTGATTTCCTGACCACTACTTCCATGGGTGCTGATTTCAGACCCAAGTAAGAAGAAATCATTGAAAACTTCAATCCTTTCTCCACTTACCTAAATGTTGCTCATTGGTCCAGTTGTGAAAATTTTTGTTTTCTTTATATTGAAGTGAAATCAATAATGAAGACCGTGGTCTTTGATCTTCATCAGTAAGTGCTTCAAGTCCTTTTCACTTTAGGCAAGCAAAGATGTGTCATCTCCATAGCGCAGGTAGTTAATGAGTCTTCCTGCAAAGCAAGTGTCCCGTTCCTCTCCATATAGTTCAGCTTCTTGGATCATTTGCTCAGCATTCACATTTGCATAGGTGTGGTGAAAGGGTACAACACTGACGCACACCTTTCCTAAATTGAAACCACTCAGTATTCCCTTGCTCTGTCCAAAGTGCTGATTGATCTGTGTACAGTTTTCTCTTGAGCACAATTAAGTGTTCTGGAATTCCCATTCTTCACAATGTCATTCATAATTTCTTATACCCGCAAACTTGAATGCCCTAGAATACTCAGTAAAACACAGGTAAGCATCTTTCAGGTGTTTGGTGCTTTCAGACAGCATCCCTCTGACATCAGAGTGGATATCCCTGATTCCACATTGTCTTCTGAGTCTGGCCTGAATTTCTGGCAGTTCCCAGTCGATATACTGCTGCAGCCACATTTGAATAGTCTTCAGCAAAATAGTATATGTGATATTGATATTGTTCGATAAGTCCCACATTCAGTTGTATCACCTTTCTTGGGAATAGCCATAAATATGGACCTCTTTCAGTCGGCTGGCCAAGTAGGTGTCTTCCAAATTTCTTGGTGTAGACAAGCGAGCACTTTCAGAACTACATCTGTTTGTTGAAACATCTCAATTGGTATTCTGTCGTTGCTAAAAGCCTAGTTTCTGCCAATGTCTTCAGTACGGTTTGGATTACCTCCTTCAGTACCATGCCTTCCTGATTATGTGCTACCTACCTCATGAAATGGTCCAATTTCAGCCACTTCTTTTTGATATAGAATGACTCTGTGTATTTCGTCCATCGTTTGGTTTCTCCTGCATCGTTTAGTATTTTTCTGGTACAATCCTTGGCTACTGAAATTAAAGGCTTGAATTTTTTCTTCAGTTCTTTCAGCTGGAGAAATGGCAAGCGTGCTCTTCCCTTTTGGTTTTCTATCTCCAGCTCTGTGCATGGCATTAGAATACTTTGTCTTCTCGAGATGCACTTTGAAATCACGTCTTCAGTTCTTTTGCTTCATCATTTCTTCCTTTGGCTTTGGCTGCTTGGTGTTGAGCTGCTTGGTGTTTAAGAGCAAGGCATGGTCTGATGTGTAGAATATTCCCGATGGGATTGAAGAAGAAAGTGTATTTTGCTGCCGCTCGCTGGAGTGTTCCGTATACGTCTGTGAGTTCAAGGCATATATGTCAAGCTGGCTGATTGTGCCCTTGAGCTGTTGTATATCTTTGCTGAATTTCTTTCTAGATGTTCTGTGCTTCACCAAGAGTGGTGTGTTGAAGTCTCCTACTGTTCTTGTGGAACTGTCAGTTTCTCTCTTTAGAGCTGAGTTTCACGTTTATTGGAATGCTGTCCTTCGTTGGGTGCGTAAATGTTTGTTACGGTTATGTCTTCACGGTGGATCGTCCCTTTCATCTTTCTGTAATGCCCTACTTTGTCTCGTGTGGCAGACTTTGTTTTAAAGTTTATTGCTCTCTGAAATGACTCTTGTCACTTCTGCTCTTTTTTGATAGCCGTTTGCTTGACGTAGTTGTTGCCATCTTTTGATTTTCAATGAATTGATTCCTTTGTTTCTAAGAGGCACCTCTGGTAGACAGCATGTTGATAGGCCTTTTTTGGAATCCATTCTGTCGCTCTCTGACTCTTTCGGGTTGCATTTAGGCCGTTTACCTTCTGTGTCAGTGTTGCTAGGTTTCAGTTTCTTGCTGTCATTTTCAAGTGCTTTTTCGGTGGTGCTGATGTTTTCTTTGTTCCCCTTAGTCTCCTGTGCTGAATTCCTTCTGCTTTTGGATTTTGCTGTCATTGTTTTTGGTTTTGGACATTTTGTTTTCACGGAGACTTTATCCTTTTCTTCTTTACTTAGATGTGTATTCTTTTCCACTCTGTAGTTCCTTTGAAATTTCCCCTGCTTGAACCAGCCTATTATTCCTTGGTGTTGCCTTGCCATTCCCCGCATGAAAACTTCTATACCTCCACCAATTATTCCCTCTTTTTTTTTTTTTCTCATATTGTCTATTAGAGTTTCACATTTCTGGTTTCCTGTTGGAATTCCTTTGTTTCTGGATAGTCGTTGGGAGTTCTTTTACTACACTGGTATCTGGCGAGTAAACTCTTGAATTCTAGATTCAGGCTGTGGTATGATATTGTTTCTCCTAAGACCAAAGGACTCCCTTTAGTAATTAGTGTCATTTTGGTTCTGTTTTTACAGAGTCCCTTAATCTTTCTTATCTGGAAATGTCCTAATTTCAGCATCATAGTTGAGTGAGAGTTCTGCAGGATATCTCATTCTTGGTTGGTAATTTCTTTTTTTTACTGTGTCAAACCATTGCCCTTTTGCCTGCATGGTTTCTGCCGAATAATCAGAGCTCAGTCTTATTGTTTGTCCTCTGCGTGTGACTTTTTGTTTTTCTCGAGCTGCTCGCAGGATTTTGCCTTTGTCTTTGGTTTTAGAGAGTGTGATTAGGATAGGCCTTGGTGTTTTACTGTTGCCGTCTATCCTCTATGCGGTTCTTTGAGCTTCTTGGTTGGTCAGCTTTTCATGATTCACAATATTAGGGAAGTTTCCTGTCAGCAATTCTTCAGTGATCCTCTGTGACGGGGATGACAATAGTGAGTCCTGGACAGAGCTGGAGAAAAAATGCAGAAAAAAATCCCTAAGTCACAAAAAACGCCAGACTTACTGGGCTGTCATAGATGGGAGAAACCCCGCCAGTAAGGTCCCTGACACCCTTTTAGCTCAGTAATGAGGTCACGCCTGAGACTCACCCTTCACCAAAGATTAGATAGGCTCCTAACACAAAGATTAGATAGGCCGATAAAAGGGCACAGCAGCCCAGGGGCAAGGACTAGGAGGAAAAAGGGCAGAGGAAAGCTGGTGATAGGAAACCCAAGGCTAAGAAGGGAGACAGGTGACATGTTGTGAAGCTTTCAAACAACGCCGTCACGTAATATGGGTACTAACTCTTTAATGAGAAACTGCTTCGCTCTGGAAACCTTCATCTGCAATATAATTCAATCAATAAGGGCGCAGGAAAAAAAAATGCTTTACCTGGCAGTCTCTACTAATAAGGAAGTTCAATTGTGGATGAGGCCAAATAGCTTCGTAGAATTTCTCTGTATTAATGGTTGTGATCGCCCACCTGTCTGTCCGTGTGTCGTACTGGGGGGGCTTGCGTGTTGCTGTGATGCTGGGAGCTGTGCGACTGGAATTAGGATCTGAACAGGGTCACCCATGATTGACAGGTTTTAGCTGAGCTGCAAGACAAAGGAAGAAGGACTCCACGTTTTACGTCTGAAAAGAACTAGCCAGTGAACACCGTAGGAATAGCAGCGGAACACTGACCGATACAGTGCCAGAAGATGAGCCTCCCAGGTTAGAAGGCACTCAAAAGACACCTCGGGAAGAGCTGCCCCATCCAGTTGGAGCTGTCCTTAATGAGGTGGATGGCGTCAGGCTTTAGGGACCTTCATTTGCTGAAGTGGCACGATTCAAAATGGGAAGAAATAGCTGCGAACCTTCATTAACGATCGGAACGCGGAATGAAAGAAGCATGAACCTAGGATTGGAAATTGTCAGAACTAAAGCGGAACGCTAAAGATCAACATCCTCGTCATGAGCGAGCCAAAATGACTGGAATTGGTATCGGTCATTTTGAATCGGACTATCATTGCATCTCCCATGCCAGGAATGACAACTTGAAGAGGAATCATTTGTCCAAAAGAACGTTTCCGGACCTATCCTGAAGTACAAGATTGTCGGTGATAGGCTAATACCCCTACTCCAACAGGGAAGACCAGTGAATACAACCATTATTCAAATTTACACACCGACCGCTAAGGCCAAAGGTGAAGAAATGGAGGATTTTTACCAACTTCTGTAGACTGAAATTGATCAAACATGCCATCAGGATACATTGAGAATGACTGATGATCGCAATGCAAAAGCTGGAAAGGAAGAAAGATCAGGTGTTGGAAAATCTGACATTGTTGATAGAAAGCATGTTAGAGATTGCACGACAGAGCTTTGCACGATCAACGACTTCTTCACGGCAAGTAGCTTTTTCAGCGAGGTAAACGGTCATACATGGGTCTCATCAGGTAGAATACACGGGAATCATGACAACTACCTCTATGAAAAGAGATGGTGGAACAAGGTCAGGGACCAACTGTGGAACGGACCATCAACTGCACATAGGCCAGTTCAAGTCGAAACTGAAGAGAATGAGAACAAGTCGATGAGAGCCAAAGTACGACCTTGAGGGTATCCGACCTGAATTTACAGACCGTCTCAGAAAGAGATTCGACACATTGCACACTAATGAATGAAGACTAGGCGACTTGTGGAATGACATCAAGGACATCATCCCTGAAGAAAGCAAGAGGTCACTGAGAAGACAGGAAAGAAATACAAGACCAAGAAGGATGTCAGAAGAGACTCTGAAATTTGCTCTGCAACGTCAGGCAGCTAAAGCAAAAGGAGAAATGACGAAGTCAAAAAGCTGAAGAGAAGATTTCAAAGAGCAGCTCGAGAAGACAAAGTAATGGAACATGTGCAGAAACCTGGAGTTAGAAAACCAGAAGGGAAGAACATGCTTGGCATTTCTCAAGCTGAAAGAACGGAAGAGAAAACTCAAGCCTTGTGTTGCAGTGGTGAAAGATTCTTTGGGCAACATATTAAATGATGCAGGAGGCGTCTAAACAAGATGCAAGGAATACACGGAGTGATTATACCCGAAAGAACTGGTCGACATTTGGCCATTTCATGAGGTAGCATAGGATGCGGAACCGATGGTACCATACACTTTGGTGAAGTGTCCGTTCATTGCTTTTGCCCTGTTTTAAATCGGATTACTTGTCTTTTCATTGCGGCTTTTGTTGTTGTTAAGGGCCGTCAAGTTATTTCCACTTCATAGGTACCCGAGGTACCACAAAGGAAAGAATTCACTGTCCTGCGCCATGCTTAAAATCCTTCTTTTCCTTGAGCCCGTGCTTTCAGCCACTGTGTCCGTCCTCATCGTGGAGGGCCTTCCTCTATTTGGCTGACCCTGTCCTGTACCAAGCACGACTTCCTTCTCCGGGGACTGATCTCCCCTGCCAACGCGTCCAAAGTATGTCGGATGCAGTCTCACCAACCTTGTTTCGAAGAAGCATTCCGGTTTTACCTCTTCCAAGACACATTTGTGCGTTCTTTTGGCGGTCCATGCGGCATGCAATATTCTTCACCAACGCCGCACTTCAAAGGCGTCAGTTCTTCAGTCTTCCTTATTCACTGTCCAGTTTTCACATGCATATGATGTGACTGAAATACCATTCCTTGGGTCAGGCACACCTTCGTCTTCAAGGTGGTATCTTTGCTTTTCAACGCCTTAAAGAGGTCCTTTACAGGAGATTTGCCCAAAGCAGTTCGTCTTTTAATTTCCTCACCACTGCTTCCATGGGTGCTGAACGCAGAACCAAGCAAAAAGAAATCCTTCCAAACTTCCGTCTTTTCTCTGTTTATTTAGAAACAGGAATTTTGCCTCATGCTCCAGTGGTGAAGATTTTTCTTTTCTTTATGTTGCGGTGTAATCAATACGGAAGATTGTGGCCTTTGATCTTCATCAGTAAGTGCTTCAAGTCTCCTCTTTGCTTTAGGCAAGCAAGGTTGTGTCGTCTCCATAGCGCAGGTGGTTAATGAGTCTTCCTGCAATCCTAGTGCCCCGTTCTTCTCCATATAGTCCAGCTTCTTGGATCATTTGCTCAGCATTCACATTCGAATAGGTGCGGGGAAAGGGTACAACCCTGACACACAGCTTTCCTGAATTGAAAGCACTCAGCATTCCCTTGTTCTGTCCAAAGTGCTGATTGATCTGTGTACAGTTTCCTCTTGAGCACAATTAAGTGTTCTGGAATTCCCATTCTTCACAATGTCATTCATAATTTGTTATGACCCACAGACTTGAATGCCTTAGAATACTCAGTAAAACACGGGGAAGCATCTTTCAGGTATTTGGTGCTTTCAGCCGGCATCCATCTGACATCAGCATGGATGGCCCTGATTGGCCGTCGTCTTCTGAGTCTGGCCTGAATTTCTGGCAGTTCCGTGTCAATATACTGCTGCAGCCACTTTTGAATGATCTCCAGCAAAATTTTACATGTGTTATTGGTGTTGTTCGATAATTTCCACGTTCGGTTGGATCACCTTTCTTGGGAATAGCCATAAATATGGACCTCTTTCAGTCGGCTGGCCAAGCAGTTCCCTTCCAATATTCTTGGTGTAGAAAAGCGAGCACTTTCAGCACTGCATCTGTTTGTTGAAACATCTCAGCTGGAATTCCGTCACTGCTATAATTCCTGTTTCTGCCAATGCCTTCAGTGCGGTTTGGATTACCTCCTTCAGTACCATGCCTTCCTGATCATGTGCTACCTACCTCATGAAATGGTCCGTTGTCCACCAGTTCTTTTTGGTATAGAATGACTCTGTGTATTGCGTCCATCTTTTGGTTCTTCCTGCATCATTTAGTATTTTTCCGGTAGAATCCTTGACTACCGAAAGTAAAGGTTTGATTGTTTTCTTCAGTTCTTTCAGCTGGAGCAATGGCAAGCGTGTTCTTCCCTTTTGGTTTTCTATCTCCAGCTCTGTGCATGGCATTAGAATACTTTGTCTTCTCGAGATGCACTTTGAAATCACGTCTTCAGTTCTTTTGCTTCATCATTTCTTCCTTTGGCTTTGGCTGCTTGGTGTTGAGCTGCTTGGTGTTTAAGAGCAAGGCATGGTCTGATGTGTAGCATATTCCCGATGGGATTGAAGAAGAAAGTGTATTTTGCTGCCGCTCGCTGGAGTGTTCCGTATACGTCTGTGAGTTCAAGGCATATATGTCAAGCTGGCTGATTGTGCCCTTGAGCTGTTGTATATCTTTGCTGAATTTCTTTCTAGATGTTCTGTGCTTCACCAAGAGTGGTGTGTTGAAGTCTCCTACTGTTCTTGTGGAACTGTCAGTTTCTCTCTTTAGAGCTGAGTTTCACGTTTATTGGAATGCTGTCCTTCGTTGGGTGCGTAAATGTTTGTTACGGTTATGTCTTCACGGTGGATCGTCCCTTTCATCTTTCTGTAATGCCCTACTTTGTCTCGTGTGGCAGACTTTGTTTTAAAGTTTATTGCTCTCTGAAATGACTCTTGTCACTTCTGCTCTTCTTTGATAGCCGTTTGCTTGACGTAGTTGTTGCCATCTTTTGATTTTCAATGAATTGATTCCTTTGTTTCTAAGAGGCACCTCTGGTAGACAGCATGTTGATAGGCCTTTTTTGGAATCCATTCTGTCGCTCTCTGACTCTTTCGGGTTGCATTTAGGCCGTTTACCTTCTGTGTCAGTGTTGCTAGGTTTCAGTTTCTTGCTGTCATTTTCAAGTGCTTTTTCGGTGGTGCTGATGTTTTCTTTGTTCCCCTTAGTCTCCTGCGCTGAATTCCTTCTGCTTTTGGATTTTGCTGTCATTGCTTTTGGTTTTGGACATTTTGTTTTCACGGAGACTTTATCCTTTTCTTCTTTACTTAGATGTGTATTCTTTTCCACTCTGTGGTTCCTTTGAAATTTCCCCTGCTTGAACCAGCCTATTATTCCTTGGTGTTGCCTTGCCATTCCCCGCATGAAAACTTCTATACCTCCACCAATTATTCCCTCTTTTTTTTTTTTTTTTCTCATATTGTCTATTAGAGTTTCACATTTCTGGTTTCCTGTTGGAATTCCTTTGTTTCTGGATAGTCGTTGGGAGTTCTTTTACTACACTGGTATCTGGCGAGTAAACTCTTGAATTCTAGATTCAGGCTGTGGTATGATATTGTTTCTCCTAAGACCAAAGGACTCCCTTTAGTAATTAGTGTCATTTTGGTTCTGTTTTTACAGAGTCCCTTAATCTTTCTTATCTGGAAATGTCCTAATTTCAGCATCATAGTTGAGTGAGAGTTCTGCAGGATATCTCATTCTTGGTTGGTAATTTGTTTTTTTTACTATGTCAAACCATTGCCCTTTTGCCTGCATGGTTTCTGCCGAATAATCAGAGCTCAGTCTTATTGTTTGTCCTCTGCGTGTGACTTTTTGTTTTTCTCGAGCTGCTCGCAGGATTTTGCCTTTGTCTTTGGTTTTAGAGAGTGTGATTAGGATAGGCCTTGGTGTTTTACTGTTGCCGTCTATCCTCTATGCGGTTCTTTGAGCTTCTTGGTTGGTCAGCTTTTCATGATTCACAATATTAGGGAAGTTTCCTGTCAGCAATTCTTCAGTGATCCTCTGTGACGGGGATGACAATAGTGAGTCCTGGACAGAGCTGGAGAAAAAATGCAGAAAAAAATCCCTAAGTCACAAAAAACGCCAGACTTACTGGGCTGTCATAGATGGGAGAAACCCCGCCAGTAAGGTCCCTGACACCCTTTTAGCTCAGTAATGAGGTCACGCCTGAGACTCACCCTTCACCAAAGATTAGATAGGCTCCTAACACAAAGATTAGATAGGCCGATAAAAGGGCACAGCAGCCCAGGGGCAAGGACTAGGAGGAAAAAGGGCAGAGGAAAGCTGGTGATAGGAAACCCAAGGCTAAGAAGGGAGACAGGTGACATGTTGTGAAGCTTTCAAACAACGCCGTCACGTAATATGGGTACTAACTCTTTAATGAGAAACTGCTTCGCTCTGGAAACCTTCATCTGCAATATAATTCAATCAATAAGGGCGCAGGAAAAAAAAATGCTTTACCTGGCAGTCTCTACTAATAAGGAAGTTCAATTGTGGATGAGGCCAAATAGCTTCGTAGAATTTCTCTGTATTAATGGTTGTGATCGCCCACCTGTCTGTCCGTGTGTCGTACTGGGGGGGCTTGCGTGTTGCTGTGATGCTGGGAGCTGTGCGACTGGAATTAGGATCTGAACAGGGTCACCCATGATTGACAGGTTTTAGCTGAGCTGCAAGACAAAGGAAGAAGGACTCCACGTTTTACGTCTGAAAAGAACTAGCCAGTGAACACCGTAGGAATAGCAGCGGAACACTGACCGATACAGTGCCAGAAGATGAGCCTCCCAGGTTAGAAGGCACTCAAAAGACAACTCGGGAAGAGCTGCCCCATCCAGTTGGAGCTGTCCTTAATGAGGTGGATGGCGTCAGGCTTTAGGGACCTTCATTTGCTGAAGTGGCACGATTCAAAACGGGAAGAAATAGCTGCGAACCTTCATTAACGATCGGAACGCGGAATGAAAGAAGCATGAACCTAGGATTGGAAATTGTCAGAACTAAAGCGGAACGCTAAAGATCAACATCCTCGTCATGAGCGAGCCAAAATGACTGGAATTGGTATCGGTCATTTTGAATCGGACTATCATTGCATCTCCCATGCCAGGAATGACAACTTGAAGAGGAATCATTTGTCCAAAAGAACGTTTCCGGACCTATCCTGAAGTACAAGATTGTCGGTGATAGGCTAATACCCCTACTCCAACAGGGAAGACCAGTGAATACAACCATTATTCAAATTTACACACCGACCGCTAAGGCCAAAGGTGAAGAAATGGAGGATTTTTACCAACTTCTGTAGACTGAAATTGATCAAACATGCCATCAGGATACATTGAGAATGACTGATGATCGCAATGCAAAAGCTGGAAAGGAAGAAAGATCAGGTGTTGGAAAATCTGACATTGTTGATAGAAAGCATGTTAGAGATTGCACGACAGAGCTTTGCACGATCAACGACTTCTTCACGGCAAGTAGCTTTTTCAGCGAGGTAAACGGTCATACATGGGTCTCATCAGGTAGAATACACGGGAATCATGACAACTACCTCTATGAAAAGAGATGGTGGAACAAGGTCAGGGACCAACTGTGGAACTGACCATCAACTGCACATAGGCCAGTTCAAGTCGAAACTGAAGAGAATGAGAACAAGTTGATGAGAGCCAAAGTACGACCTTGAGGGTATCCGACCTGAATTTACAGACCGTCTCAGAAAGAGATTCGACACATTGCACACTAATGAATGAAGACTAGGCGACTTGTGGAATGACATCAAGGACATCATCCCTGAAGAAAGCAAGAGGTCACTGAGAAGACAGGAAAGAAATACAAGACCAAGAAGGATGTCAGAAGAGACTCTGAAATTTGCTCTGCAACGTCAGGCAGCTAAAGCAAAAGGAGAAATGACGAAGTCAAAAAGCTGAAGAGAAGATTTCAAAGAGCAGCTCGAGAAGACAAAGTAATGGAACATGTGCAGAAACCTGGAGTTAGAAAACCAGAAGGGAAGAACATGCTTGGCATTTCTCAAGCTGAAAGAACGGAAGAGAAAACTCAAGCCTTGTGTTGCAGTGGTGAAAGATTCTTTGGGCAACATATTAAATGATGCAGGAGGCGTCTAAACAAGATGCAAGGAATACACGGAGTGATTATACCCGAAAGAACTGGTCGACATTTGACCATTTCATGAGGTAGCATAGGATGCGGAACCGATGGTACCATACACTTTGGTGAAGTGTCCGTTCATTGCTTTTGCCCTGTTTTAAATCGGATTACTTGTCTTTTTATTGCGGCTTTTGTTGTTGTTAAGGGCCGTCAAGTTATTTCCACTTCATAGGTACCCGAGGTACCACAAAGGAAAGAATTCACTGTCCTGCGCCATGCTTAAAATCCTTCTTTTCCTTGAGCCCGTGCTTTCAGCCACTGTGTCCGTCCTCATCGTGGAGGGCCTTCCTCTATTTGGCCGACCCTGTCCTGTACCAAGCACGACTTCCTTCTCCGGGGACTGATCTCCCCTGCCAACGCGTCCAAAGTATGTCGGATGCAGTCTCACCAACCTTGTTTCGAAGAAGCATTCCGGTTTTACCTCTTCCAAGACACATTTGTGCGTTCTTTTGGCGGTCCATGCGGCATGCAATATTCTTCACCAACGCCGCACTTCAAAGGCGTCAGTTCTTCAGTCTTCCTTATTCATTGTCCAGTTTTCACATGCATATGATGTGATTGAAATACCATTCCTTGGGTCAGGCGCACCTTCGTCTTCAAGGTGGTATCTTTGCTTTTCAACGCCTTAAAGAGGTCCTTTACAGGAGATTTGCCCAAAGCAGTTCGTCTTTTGATTTCCTCACCACTGCTTCCATGGGTGCTGAACGCAGAACCAAGTAAAAAGAAATCCTTCCAAACTTCCGTCTTTTCTCCGTTTATTTAGAAACAGGAATTTTGCCTCATGCTCCAGTGGTGAAGATTTTTCTTTTCTTTATGTTGCGGTGTAATCAATACGGAAGATTGTGGCCTTTGATCTTCATCAGTAAGTGCTTCAAGTCCTCTTTGCTTTAGGCAAGCAAGGTTGTGTCGTCTCCATAGCGCAGGTGGTTAATGAGTCTTCCTGCAATCCTAGTGCCCCGTTCTTCTCCATATAGTCCAGCTTCTTGGATCATTTGCTCAGCATTCACATTCGAATAGGTGCGGGGAAAGGGTACAACCCTGACACACAGCTTTCCTGAATTGAAAGCACTCAGCATTCCCTTGTTCTGTCCAAAGTGCTGATTGATCTGTGTACAGTTTCCTCTTGAGCACAATTAAGTGTTCTGGAATTCCCATTCTTCACAATGTCATTCATAATTTGTTATGACCCACAGACTTGAATGCCTTAGAATACTCAGTAAAACACGGGGAAGCATCTTTCAGGTATTTGGTGCTTTCAGCCGGCATCCATCTGACATCAGCATGGATGGCCCTGATTGGCCGTCGTCTTCTGAGTCTGGCCTGAATTTCTGGCAGTTCCGTGTCAATATACTGCTGCAGCCACTTTTGAATGATCTCCAGCAAAATTTTACATGTGTTATTGGTGTTGTTCGATAATTTCCACGTTCGGTTGGATCACCTTTCTTGGGAATAGCCATAAATATGGACCTCTTTCAGTCGGCTGGCCAAGCAGTTCCCTTCCAATATTCTTGGTGTAGAAAAGCGAGCACTTTCAGCACTGCATCTGTTTGTTGAAACATCTCAGCTGGAATTCCGTCACTGCTATAATTCCTGTTTCTGCCAATGCCTTCAGTGCGGTTTGGATTACCTCCTTCAGTACCATGCCTTCCTGATCATGTGCTACCTACCTCATGAAATGGTCCGTTGTCCACCAGTTCTTTTTGGTATAGAATGACTCTGTGTATTGCGTCCATCTTTTGGTTCTTCCTGCATCATTTAGTATTTTTCCGGTAGAATCCTTGACTACCGAAAGTAAAGGTTTGATTGTTTTCTTCAGTTCTTTCAGCTGGAGCAATGGCAAGCGTGTTCTTCCCTTTTGGTTTTCTATCTCCAGCTCTGTGCATGGCATTAGAATACTTTGTCTTCTCGAGATGCACTTTGAAATCACGTCTTCAGTTCTTTTGCTTCATCATTTCTTCCTTTGGCTTTGGCTGCTTGGTGTTGAGCTGCTTGGTGTTTAAGAGCAAGGCATGGTCTGATGTGTAGCATATTCCCGATGGGATTGAAGAAGAAAGTGTATTTTGCTGCCGCTCGCTGGAGTGTTCCGTATACGTCTGTGAGTTCAAGGCATATATGTCAAGCTGGCTGATTGTGCCCTTGAGCTGTTGTATATCTTTGCTGAATTTCTTTCTAGATGTTCTGTGCTTCACCAAGAGTGGTGTGTTGAAGTCTCCTACTGTTCTTGTGGAACTGTCAGTTTCTCTCTTTAGAGCTGAGTTTCACGTTTATTGGAATGCTGTCCTTCGTTGGGTGCGTAAATGTTTGTTACGGTTATGTCTTCACGGTGGATCGTCCCTTTCATCTTTCTGTAATGCCCTACTTTGTCTCGTGTGGCAGACTTTGTTTTAAAGTTTATTGCTCTCTGAAATGACTCTTGTCACTTCTGCTCTTTTTTGATAGCCGTTTGCTTGACGTAGTTGTTGCCATCTTTTGATTTTCAATGAATTGATTCCTTTGTTTCTAAGAGGCACCTCTGGTAGACAGCATGTTGATAGGCCTTTTTTGGAATCCATTCTGTCGCTCTCTGACTCTTTCGGGTTGCATTTAGGCCGTTTACCTTCTGTGTCAGTGTTGCTAGGTTTCAGTTTCTTGCTGTCATTTTCAAGTGCTTTTTCGGTGGTGCTGATGTTTTCTTTGTTCCCCTTAGTCTCCTGCGCTGAATTCCTTCTGCTTTTGGATTTTGCTGTCATTGCTTTTGGTTTTGGACATTTTGTTTTCACGGAGACTTTATCCTTTTCTTCTTTACTTAGATGTGTATTCTTTTCCACTCTGTGGTTCCTTTGAAATTTCCCCTGCTTGAACCAGCCTATTATTCCTTGGTGTTGCCTTGCCATTCCCCGCATGAAAACTTCTATACCTCCACCAATTATTCCCTCTTTTTTTTTTTTTTTTCTCATATTGTCTATTAGAGTTTCACATTTCTGGTTTCCTGTTGGAATTCCTTTGTTTCTGGATAGTCGTTGGGAGTTCTTTTACTACACTGGTATCTGGCGAGTAAACTCTTGAATTCTAGATTCAGGCTGTGGTATGATATTGTTTCTCCTAAGACCAAAGGACTCCCTTTAGTAATTAGTGTCATTTTGGTTCTGTTTTTACAGAGTCCCTTAATCTTTCTTATCTGGAAATGTCCTAATTTCAGCATCATAGTTGAGTGAGAGTTCTGCAGGATATCTCATTCTTGGTTGGTAATTTGTTTTTTTTACTATGTCAAACCATTGCCCTTTTGCCTGCATGGTTTCTGCCGAATAATCAGAGCTCAGTCTTATTGTTTGTCCTCTGCGTGTGACTTTTTGTTTTTCTCGAGCTGCTCGCAGGATTTTGCCTTTGTCTTTGGTTTTAGAGAGTGTGATTAGGATAGGCCTTGGTGTTTTACTGTTGCCGTCTATCCTCTATGCGGTTCTTTGAGCTTCTTGGTTGGTCAGCTTTTCATGATTCACAATATTAGGGAAGTTTCCTGTCAGCAATTCTTCAGTGATCCTCTGTGACGGGGATGACAATAGTGAGTCCTGGACAGAGCTGGAGAAAAAATGCAGAAAAAAATCCCTAAGTCACAAAAAACGCCAGACTTACTGGGCTGTCATAGATGGGAGAAACCCCGCCAGTAAGGTCCCTGACACCCTTTTAGCTCAGTAATGAGGTCACGCCTGAGACTCACCCTTCACCAAAGATTAGATAGGCTCCTAACACAAAGATTAGATAGGCCGATAAAAGGGCACAGCAGCCCAGGGGCAAGGACTAGGAGGAAAAAGGGCAGAGGAAAGCTGGTGATAGGAAACCCAAGGCTAAGAAGGGAGACAGGTGACATGTTGTGAAGCTTTCAAACAACGCCGTCACGTAATATGGGTACTAACTCTTTAATGAGAAACTGCTTCGCTCTGGAAACCTTCATCTGCAATATAATTCAATCAATAAGGGCGCAGGAGAAAAAAATGCTTTACCTGGCAGTCTCTACTAATAAGGAAGTTCAATTGTGGATGAGGCCAAATAGCTTCGTAGAATTTCTCTGTATTAATGGTTGTGATCGCCCACCTGTCTGTCCGTGTGTCGTACTGGGGGGGCTTGCGTGTTGCTGTGATGCTGGGAGCTGTGCGACTGGAATTAGGATCTGAACAGGGTCACCCATGATTGACAGGTTTTAGCTGAGCTGCAAGACAAAGGAAGAAGGACTCCACGTTTTACGTCTGAAAAGAACTAGCCAGTGAACACCGTAGGAATAGCAGCGGAACACTGACCGATACAGTGCCAGAAGATGAGCCTCCCAGGTTAGAAGGCACTCAAAAGACAACTCGGGAAGAGCTGCCCCATCCAGTTGGAGCTGTCCTTAATGAGGTGGATGGCGTCAGGCTTTAGGGACCTTCATTTGCTGAAGTGGCACGATTCAAAACGGGAAGAAATAGCTGCGAACCTTCATTAACGATCGGAACGCGGAATGAAAGAAGCATGAACCTAGGATTGGAAATTGTCAGAACTAAAGCGGAACGCTAAAGATCAACATCCTCGTCATGAGCGAGCCAAAATGACTGGAATTGGTATCGGTCATTTTGAATCGGACTATCATTGCATCTCCCATGCCAGGAATGACAACTTGAAGAGGAATGATTTGTCCAAAAGAACGTTTCCGGACCTATCCTGAAGTACAAGATTGTCGGTGATAGGCTAATACCCCTACTCCAACAGGGAAGACCAGTGAATACAACCATTATTCAAATTTACACACCGACCGCTAAGGCCAAAGGTGAAGAAATGGAGGATTTTTACCAACTTCTGTAGACTGAAATTGATCAAACATGCCATCAGGATACATTGAGAATGACTGATGATCGCAATGCAAAAGCTGGAAAGGAAGAAAGATCAGGTGTTGGAAAATCTGACATTGTTGATAGAAAGCATGTTAGAGATTGCACGACAGAGCTTTGCACGATCAACGACTTCTTCACGGCAAGTAGCTTTTTCAGCGAGGTAAACGGTCATACATGGGTCTCATCAGGTAGAATACACGGGAATCATGACAACTACCTCTATGAAAAGAGATGGTGGAACAAGGTCAGGGACCAACTGTGGAACGGACCATCAACTGCACATAGGCCAGTTCAAGTCGAAACTGAAGAGAATGAGAACAAGTCGATGAGAGCCAAAGTACGACCTTGAGGGTATCCGACCTGAATTTACAGACCGTCTCAGAAAGAGATTCGACACATTGCACACTAATGAATGAAGACTAGGCGACTTGTGGAATGACATCAAGGACATCATCCCTGAAGAAAGCAAGAGGTCACTGAGAAGACAGGAAAGAAATACAAGACCAAGAAGGATGTCAGAAGAGACTCTGAAATTTGCTCTGCAACGTCAGGCAGCTAAAGCAAAAGGAGAAATGACGAAGTCAAAAAGCTGAAGAGAAGATTTCAAAGAGCAGCTCGAGAAGACAAAGTAATGGAACATGTGCAGAAACCTGGAGTTAGAAAACCAGAAGGGAAGAACATGCTTGGCATTTCTCAAGCTGAAAGAACGGAAGAGAAAACTCAAGCCTTGTGTTGCAGTGGTGAAAGATTCTTTGGGCAACATATTAAATGATGCAGGAGGCGTCTAAACAAGATGCAAGGAATACACGGAGTGATTATACCCGAAAGAACTGGTCGACATTTGACCATTTCATGAGGTAGCATAGGATGCGGAACCGATGGTACCATACACTTTGGTGAAGTGTCCGTTCATTGCTTTTGCCCTGTTTTAAATCGGATTACTTGTCTTTTTATTGCAGCTTTTGTTGTTGTTAAGGGCCGTCAAGTTATTTCCACTTCATAGGTACCCGAGGTACCACAAAGGAAAGAATTCACTGTCCTGCGCCATGCTTAAAATCCTTCTTTTCCTTGAGCCCGTGCTTTCAGCCACTGTGTCCGTCCTCATCGTGGAGGGCCTTCCTCTATTTGGCCGACCCTGTCCTGTACCAAGCACGACTTCCTTCTCCGGGGACTGATCTCCCCTGCCAACGCGTCCAAAGTATGTCGGATGCAGTCTCACCAACCTTGTTTCGAAGAAGCATTCCGGTTTTACCTCTTCCAAGACACATTTGTGCGTTCTTTTGGCGGTCCATGCGGCATGCAATATTCTTCACCAACGCCGCACTTCAAAGGCGTCAGTTCTTCAGTCTTCCTTATTCATTGTCCAGTTTTCACATGCATATGATGTGATTGAAATACCATTCCTTGGGTCAGGCGCACCTTCGTCTTCAAGGTGGTATCTTTGCTTTTCAACGCCTTAAAGAGGTCCTTTACAGGAGATTTGCCCAAAGCAGTTCGTCTTTTGATTTCCTCACCACTGCTTCCATGGGTGCTGAACGCAGAACCAAGTAAAAAGAAATCCTTCCAAACTTCCGTCTTTTCTCCGTTTATTTAGAAACAGGAATTTTGCCTCATGCTCCAGTGGTGAAGATTTTTCTTTTCTTTATGTTGCGGTGTAATCAATACGGAAGATTGTGGCCTTTGATCTTCATCAGTAAGTGCTTCAAGTCCTCTTTGCTTTAGGCAAGCAAGGTTGTGTCGTCTCCATAGCGCAGGTGGTTAATGAGTCTTCCTGCAATCCTAGTGCCCCGTTCTTCTCCATATAGTCCAGCTTCTTGGATCATTTGCTCAGCATTCACATTCGAATAGGTGCGGGGAAAGGGTACAACCCTGACACACAGCTTTCCTGAATTGAAAGCACTCAGCATTCCCTTGTTCTGTCCAAAGTGCTGATTGATCTGTGTACAGTTTCCTCTTGAGCACAATTAAGTGTTCTGGAATTCCCATTCTTCACAATGTCATTCATAATTTGTTATGACCCACAGACTTGAATGCCTTAGAATACTCAGTAAAACACGGGGAAGCATCTTTCAGGTATTTGGTGCTTTCAGCCGGCATCCATCTGACATCAGCATGGATGGCCCTGATTGGCCGTCGTCTTCTGAGTCTGGCCTGAGTTTCTGGCAGTTCCGTGTCAATATACTGCTGCAGCCACTTTTGAATGATCTCCAGCAAAATTTTACATGTGTTATTGGTGTTGTTCGATAATTTCCACGTTCGGTTGGATCACCTTTCTTGGGAATAGCCATAAATATGGACCTCTTTCAGTCGGCTGGCCAAGCAGTTCCCTTCCAATATTCTTGGTGTAGAAAAGCGAGCACTTTCAGCACTGCATCTGTTTGTTGAAACATCTCAGCTGGAATTCCGTCACTGCTATAATTCCTGTTTCTGCCAATGCCTTCAGTGCGGTTTGGATTACCTCCTTCAGTACCATGCCTTCCTGATCATGTGCTACCTACCTCATGAAATGGTCCGTTGTCCACCAGTTCTTTTTGGTATAGAATGACTCTGTGTATTGCGTCCATCTTTTGGTTCTTCCTGCATCATTTAGTATTTTTCCGGTAGAATCCTTGACTACCGAAAGTAAAGGTTTGATTGTTTTCTTCAGTTCTTTCAGCTGGAGCAATGGCAAGCGTGTTCTTCCCTTTTGGTTTTCTATCTCCAGCTCTGTGCATGGCATTAGAATACTTTGTCTTCTCGAGATGCACTTTGAAATCACGTCTTCAGTTCTTTTGCTTCATCATTTCTTCCTTTGGCTTTGGCTGCTTGGTGTTGAGCTGCTTGGTGTTTAAGAGCAAGGCATGGTCTGATGTGTAGCATATTCCCGATGGGATTGAAGAAGAAAGTGTATTTTGCTGCCGCTCGCTGGAGTGTTCCGTATACGTCTGTGAGTTCAAGGCATATATGTCAAGCTGGCTGATTGTGCCCTTGAGCTGTTGTATATCTTTGCTGAATTTCTTTCTAGATGTTCTGTGCTTCACCAAGAGTGGTGTGTTGAAGTCTCCTACTGTTCTTGTGGAACTGTCAGTTTCTCTCTTTAGAGCTGAGTTTCACGTTTATTGGAATGCTGTCCTTCGTTGGGTGCGTAAATGTTTGTTACGGTTATGTCTTCACGGTGGATCGTCCCTTTCATCTTTCTGTAATGCCCTACTTTGTCTCGTGTGGCAGACTTTGTTTTAAAGTTTATTGCTCTCTGAAATGACTCTTGTCACTTCTGCTCTTTTTTGATAGCCGTTTGCTTGACGTAGTTGTTGCCATCTTTTGATTTTCAATGAATTGATTCCTTTGTTTCTAAGAGGCACCTCTGGTAGACAGCATGTTGATAGGCCTTTTTTGGAATCCATTCTGTCGCTCTCTGACTCTTTCGGGTTGCATTTAGGCCGTTTACCTTCTGTGTCAGTGTTGCTAGGTTTCAGTTTCTTGCTGTCATTTTCAAGTGCTTTTTCGGTGGTGCTGATGTTTTCTTTGTTCCCCTTAGTCTCCTGCGCTGAATTCCTTCTGCTTTTGGATTTTGCTGTCATTGCTTTTGGTTTTGGACATTTTGTTTTCACGGAGACTTTATCCTTTTCTTCTTTACTTAGATGTGTATTCTTTTCCACTCTGTGGTTCCTTTGAAATTTCCCCTGCTTGAACCAGCCTATTATTCCTTGGTGTTGCCTTGCCATTCCCCGCATGAAAACTTCTATACCTCCACCAATTATTCCCTCTTTTTTTTTTTTTCTCATATTGTCTATTAGAGTTTCACATTTCTGGTTTCCTGTTGGAATTCCTTTGTTTCTGGATAGTCGTTGGGAGTTCTTTTACTACACTGGTATCTGGCGAGTAAACTCTTGAATTCTAGATTCAGGCTGTGGTATGATATTGTTTCTCCTAAGACCAAAGGACTCCCTTTAGTAATTAGTGTCATTTTGGTTCTGTTTTTACAGAGTCCCTTAATCTTTCTTATCTGGAAATGTCCTAATTTCAGCATCATAGTTGAGTGAGAGTTCTGCAGGATATCTCATTCTTGGTTGGTAATTTGTTTTTTTTACTATGTCAAACCATTGCCCTTTTGCCTGCATGGTTTCTGCCGAATAATCAGAGCTCAGTCTTATTGTTTGTCCTCTGCGTGTGACTTTTTGTTTTTCTCGAGCTGCTCGCAGGATTTTGCCTTTGTCTTTGGTTTTAGAGAGTGTGATTAGGATAGGCCTTGGTGTTTTACTGTTGCCGTCTATCCTCTATGCGGTTCTTTGAGCTTCTTGGTTGGTCAGCTTTTCATGATTGACAATATTAGGGAAGTTTCCTGTCAGCAATTCTTCAGTGATCCTCTGTGACGGGGATGACAATAGTGAGTCCTGGACAGAGCTGGAGAAAAAATGCAGAAAAAAATCCCTAAGTCACAAAAAACGCCAGACTTACTGGGCTGTCATAGATGGGAGAAACCCCGCCAGTAAGGTCCCTGACACCCTTTTAGCTCAGTAATGAGGTCACGCCTGAGACTCACCCTTCACCAAAGATTAGATAGGCTCCTAACACAAAGATTAGATAGGCCGATAAAAGGGCACAGCAGCCCAGGGGCAAGGACTAGGAGGAAAAAGGGCAGAGGAAAGCTGGTGATAGGAAACCCAAGGCTAAGAAGGGAGACAGGTGACATGTTGTGAAGCTTTCAAACAACGCCGTCACGTAATATGGGTACTAACTCTTTAATGAGAAACTGCTTCGCTCTGGAAACCTTCATCTGCAATATAATTCAATCAATAAGGGCGCAGGAAAAAAAAATGCTTTACCTGGCAGTCTCTACTAATAAGGAAGTTCAATTGTGGATGAGGCCAAATAGCTTCGTAGAATTTCTCTGTATTAATGGTTGTGATCGCCCACCTGTCTGTCCGTGTGTCGTACTGGGGGGGCTTGCGTGTTGCTGTGATGCTGGGAGCTGTGCGACTGGAATTAGGATCTGAACAGGGTCACCCATGATTGACAGGTTTTAGCTGAGCTGCAAGACAAAGGAAGAAGGACTCCACGTTTTACGTCTGAAAAGAACTAGCCAGTGAACACCGTAGGAATAGCAGCGGAACACTGACCGATACAGTGCCAGAAGATGAGCCTCCCAGGTTAGAAGGCACTCAAAAGACAACTCGGGAAGAGCTGCCCCATCCAGTTGGAGCTGTCCTTAATGAGGTGGATGGCGTCAGGCTTTAGGGACCTTCATTTGCTGAAGTGGCACGATTCAAAACGGGAAGAAATAGCTGCGAACCTTCATTAACGATCGGAACGCGGAATGAAAGAAGCATGAACCTAGGATTGGAAATTGTCAGAACTAAAGCGGAACGCTAAAGATCAACATCCTCGTCATGAGCGAGCCAAAATGACTGGAATTGGTATCGGTCATTTTGAATCGGACTATCATTGCATCTCCCATGCCAGGAATGACAACTTGAAGAGGAATGATTTGTCCAAAAGAACGTTTCCGGACCTATCCTGAAGTACAAGATTGTCGGTGATAGGCTAATACCCCTACTCCAACAGGGAAGACCAGTGAATACAACCATTATTCAAATTTACACACCGACCGCTAAGGCCAAAGGTGAAGAAATGGAGGATTTTTACCAACTTCTGTAGACTGAAATTGATCAAACATGCCATCAGGATACATTGAGAATGACTGATGATCGCAATGCAAAAGCTGGAAAGGAAGAAAGATCAGGTGTTGGAAAATCTGACATTGTTGATAGAAAGCATGTTAGAGATTGCACGACAGAGCTTTGCACGATCAACGACTTCTTCACGGCAAGTAGCTTTTTCAGCGAGGTAAACGGTCATACATGGGTCTCATCAGGTAGAATACACGGGAATCATGACAACTACCTCTATGAAAAGAGATGGTGGAACAAGGTCAGGGACCAACTGTGGAACGGACCATCAACTGCACATAGGCCAGTTCAAGTCGAAACTGAAGAGAATGAGAACAAGTCGATGAGAGCCAAAGTACGACCTTGAGGGTATCCGACCTGAATTTACAGACCGTCTCAGAAAGAGATTCGACACATTGCACACTAATGAATGAAGACTAGGCGACTTGTGGAATGACATCAAGGACATCATCCCTGAAGAAAGCAAGAGGTCACTGAGAAGACAGGAAAGAAATACAAGACCAAGAAGGATGTCAGAAGAGACTCTGAAATTTGCTCTGCAACGTCAGGCAGCTAAAGCAAAAGGAGAAATGACGAAGTCAAAAAGCTGAAGAGAAGATTTCAAAGAGCAGCTCGAGAAGACAAAGTAATGGAACATGTGCAGAAACCTGGAGTTAGAAAACCAGAAGGGAAGAACATGCTTGGCATTTCTCAAGCTGAAAGAACGGAAGAGAAAACTCAAGCCTTGTGTTGCAGTGGTGAAAGATTCTTTGGGCAACATATTAAATGATGCAGGAGGCGTCTAAACAAGATGCAAGGAATACACGGAGTGATTATACCCGAAAGAACTGGTCGACATTTGGCCATTTCATGAGGTAGCATAGGATGCGGAACCGATGGTACCATACACTTTGGTGAAGTGTCCGTTCATTGCTTTTGCCCTGTTTTAAATCGGATTACTTGTCTTTTTATTGCGGCTTTTGTTGTTGTTAAGGGCCGTCAAGTTATTTCCACTTCATAGGTACCCGAGGTACCACAAAGGAAAGAATTCACTGTCCTGCGCCATGCTTAAAATCCTTCTTTTCCTTGAGCCCGTGCTTTCAGCCACTGTGTCCGTCCTCATCGTGGAGGGCCTTCCTCTATTTGGCCGACCCTGTCCTGTACCAAGCACGACTTCCTTCTCCGGGGACTGATCTCCCCTGCCAACGCGTCCAAAGTATGTCGGATGCAGTCTCACCAACCTTGTTTCGAAGAAGCATTCCGGTTTTACCTCTTCCAAGACACATTTGTGCGTTCTTTTGGCGGTCCATGCGGCATGCAATATTCTTCACCAACGCCGCACTTCAAAGGCGTCAGTTCTTCAGTCTTCCTTATTCATTGTCCAGTTTTCACATGCATATGATGTGATTGAAATACCATTCCTTGGGTCAGGCGCACCTTCGTCTTCAAGGTGGTATCTTTGCTTTTCAACGCCTTAAAGAGGTCCTTTACAGGAGATTTGCCCAAAGCAGTTCGTCTTTTGATTTCCTCACCACTGCTTCCATGGGTGCTGAACGCAGAACCAAGTAAAAAGAAATCCTTCCAAACTTCCGTCTTTTCTCCGTTTATTTAGAAACAGGAATTTTGCCTCATGCTCCAGTGGTGAAGATTTTTCTTTTCTTTATGTTGCGGTGTAATCAATACGGAAGATTGTGGCCTTTGATCTTCATCAGTAAGTGCTTCAAGTCCTCTTTGCTTTAGGCAAGCAAGGTTGTGTCGTCTCCATAGCGCAGGTGGTTAATGAGTCTTCCTGCAATCCTAGTGCCCCGTTCTTCTCCATATAGTCCAGCTTCTTGGATCATTTGCTCAGCATTCACATTCGAATAGGTGCGGGGAAAGGGTACAACCCTGACACACAGCTTTCCTGAATTGAAAGCACTCAGCATTCCCTTGTTCTGTCCAAAGTGCTGATTGATCTGTGTACAGTTTCCTCTTGAGCACAATTAAGTGTTCTGGAATTCCCATTCTTCACAATGTCATTCATAATTTGTTATGACCCACAGACTTGAATGCCTTAGAATACTCAGTAAAACACGGGGAAGCATCTTTCAGGTATTTGGTGCTTTCAGCCGGCATCCATCTGACATCAGCATGGATGGCCCTGATTGGCCGTCGTCTTCTGAGTCTGGCCTGAGTTTCTGGCAGTTCCGTGTCAATATACTGCTGCAGCCACTTTTGAATGATCTCCAGCAAAATTTTACATGTGTTATTGGTGTTGTTCGATAATTTCCACGTTCGGTTGGATCACCTTTCTTGGGAATAGCCATAAATATGGACCTCTTTCAGTCGGCTGGCCAAGCAGTTCCCTTCCAATATTCTTGGTGTAGAAAAGCGAGCACTTTCAGCACTGCATCTGTTTGTTGAAACATCTCAGCTGGAATTCCGTCACTGCTATAATTCCTGTTTCTGCCAATGCCTTCAGTGCGGTTTGGATTACCTCCTTCAGTACCATGCCTTCCTGATCATGTGCTACCTACCTCATGAAATGGTCCGTTGTCCACCAGTTCTTTTTGGTATAGAATGACTCTGTGTATTGCGTCCATCTTTTGGTTCTTCCTGCATCATTTAGTATTTTTCCGGTAGAATCCTTGACTACCGAAAGTAAAGGTTTGATTGTTTTCTTCAGTTCTTTCAGCTGGAGCAATGGCAAGCGTGTTCTTCCCTTTTGGTTTTCTATCTCCAGCTCTGTGCATGGCATTAGAATACTTTGTCTTCTCGAGATGCACTTTGAAATCACGTCTTCAGTTCTTTTGCTTCATCATTTCTTCCTTTGGCTTTGGCTGCTTGGTGTTGAGCTGCTTGGTGTTTAAGAGCAAGGCATGGTCTGATGTGTAGCATATTCCCGATGGGATTGAAGAAGAAAGTGTATTTTGCTGCCGCTCGCTGGAGTGTTCCGTATACGTCTGTGAGTTCAAGGCATATATGTCAAGCTGGCTGATTGTGCCCTTGAGCTGTTGTATATCTTTGCTGAATTTCTTTCTAGATGTTCTGTGCTTCACCAAGAGTGGTGTGTTGAAGTCTCCTACTGTTCTTGTGGAACTGTCAGTTTCTCTCTTTAGAGCTGAGTTTCACGTTTATTGGAATGCTGTCCTTCGTTGGGTGCGTAAATGTTTGTTACGGTTATGTCTTCACGGTGGATCGTCCCTTTCATCTTTCTGTAATGCCCTACTTTGTCTCGTGTGGCAGACTTTGTTTTAAAGTTTATTGCTCTCTGAAATGACTCTTGTCACTTCTGCTCTTTTTTGATAGCCGTTTGCTTGACGTAGTTGTTGCCATCTTTTGATTTTCAATGAATTGATTCCTTTGTTTCTAAGAGGCACCTCTGGTAGACAGCATGTTGATAGGCCTTTTTTGGAATCCATTCTGTCGCTCTCTGACTCTTTCGGGTTGCATTTAGGCCGTTTACCTTCTGTGTCAGTGTTGCTAGGTTTCAGTTTCTTGCTGTCATTTTCAAGTGCTTTTTCGGTGGTGCTGATGTTTTCTTTGTTCCCCTTAGTCTCCTGCGCTGAATTCCTTCTGCTTTTGGATTTTGCTGTCATTGCTTTTGGTTTTGGACATTTTGTTTTCACGGAGACTTTATCCTTTTCTTCTTTACTTAGATGTGTATTCTTTTCCACTCTGTGGTTCCTTTGAAATTTCCCCTGCTTGAACCAGCCTATTATTCCTTGGTGTTGCCTTGCCATTCCCCGCATGAAAACTTCTATACCTCCACCAATTATTCCCTCTTTTTTTTTTTTTTTCTCATATTGTCTATTAGAGTTTCACATTTCTGGTTTCCTGTTGGAATTCCTTTGTTTCTGGATAGTCGTTGGGAGTTCTTTTACTACACTGGTATCTGGCGAGTAAACTCTTGAATTCTAGATTCAGGCTGTGGTATGATATTGTTTCTCCTAAGACCAAAGGACTCCCTTTAGTAATTAGTGTCATTTTGGTTCTGTTTTTACAGAGTCCCTTAATCTTTCTTATCTGGAAATGTCCTAATTTCAGCATCATAGTTGAGTGAGAGTTCTGCAGGATATCTCATTCTTGGTTGGTAATTTGTTTTTTTTACTGTGTCAAACCATTGCCCTTTTGCCTGCATGGTTTCTGCCGAATAATCAGAGCTCAGTCTTATTGTTTGTCCTCTGCGTGTGACTTTTTGTTTTTCTCGAGCTGCTCGCAGGATTTTGCCTTTGTCTTTGGTTTTAGAGAGTGTGATTAGGATAGGCCTTGGTGTTTTACTGTTGCCGTCTATCCTCTATGCGGTTCTTTGAGCTTCTTGGTTGGTCAGCTTTTCATGATTCACAATATTAGGGAAGTTTCCTGTCAGCAATTCTTCAGTGATCCTCTGTGACGGGGATGACAATAGTGAGTCCTGGACAGAGCTGGAGAAAAAATGCAGAAAAAAATCCCTAAGTCACAAAAAACGCCAGACTTACTGGGCTGTCATAGATGGGAGAAACCCCGCCAGTAAGGTCCCTGACACCCTTTTAGCTCAGTAATGAGGTCACGCCTGAGACTCACCCTTCACCAAAGATTAGATAGGCTCCTAACACAAAGATTAGATAGGCCGATAAAAGGGCACAGCAGCCCAGGGGCAAGGACTAGGAGGAAAAAGGGCAGAGGAAAGCTGGTGATAGGAAACCCAAGGCTAAGAAGGGAGACAGGTGACATGTTGTGAAGCTTTCAAACAACGCCGTCACGTAATATGGGTACTAACTCTTTAATGAGAAACTGCTTCGCTCTGGAAACCTTCATCTGCAATATAATTCAATCAATAAGGGCGCAGGAAAAAAAAATGCTTTACCTGGCAGTCTCTACTAATAAGGAAGTTCAATTGTGGATGAGGCCAAATAGCTTCGTAGAATTTCTCTGTATTAATGGTTGTGATCGCCCACCTGTCTGTCCGTGTGTCGTACTGGGGGGGCTTGCGTGTTGCTGTGATGCTGGGAGCTGTGCGACTGGAATTAGGATCTGAACAGGGTCACCCATGATTGACAGGTTTTAGCTGAGCTGCAAGACAAAGGAAGAAGGACTCCACGTTTTACGTCTGAAAAGAACTAGCCAGTGAACACCGTAGGAATAGCAGCGGAACACTGACCGATACAGTGCCAGAAGATGAGCCTCCCAGGTTAGAAGGCACTCAAAAGACAACTCGGGAAGAGCTGCCCCATCCAGTTAGAGCTGTCCTTAATGAGGTGGATGGCGTCAGGCTTTAGGGACCTTCATTTGCTGAAGTGGCACGATTCAAAACGGGAAGAAATAGCTGCGAACCTTCATTAACGATCGGAACGCGGAATGAAAGAAGCATGAACCTAGGATTGGAAATTGTCAGAACTAAAGCGGAACGCTAAAGATCAACATCCTCGTCATGAGCGAGCCAAAATGACTGGAATTGGTATCGGTCATTTTGAATCGGACTATCATTGCATCTCCCATGCCAGGAATGACAACTTGAAGAGGAATCATTTGTCCAAAAGAACGTTTCCGGACCTATCCTGAAGTACAAGATTGTCGGTGATAGGCTAATACCCCTACTCCAACAGGGAAGACCAGTGAATACAACCATTATTCAAATTTACACACCGACCGCTAAGGCCAAAGGTGAAGAAATGGAGGATTTTTACCAACTTCTGTAGACTGAAATTGATCAAACATGCCATCAGGATACATTGAGAATGACTGATGATCGCAATGCAAAAGCTGGAAAGGAAGAAAGATCAGGTGTTGGAAAATCTGACATTGTTGATAGAAAGCATGTTAGAGATTGCACGACAGAGCTTTGCACGATCAACGACTTCTTCACGGCAAGTAGCTTTTTCAGCGAGGTAAACGGTCATACATGGGTCTCATCAGGTAGAATACACGGGAATCATGACAACTACCTCTATGAAAAGAGATGGTGGAACAAGGTCAGGGACCAACTGTGGAACGGACCATCAACTGCACATAGGCCAGTTCAAGTCGAAACTGAAGAGAATGAGAACAAGTCGATGAGAGCCAAAGTACGACCTTGAGGGTATCCGACCTGAATTTACAGACCGTCTCAGAAAGAGATTCGACACATTGCACACTAATGAATGAAGACTAGGCGACTTGTGGAATGACATCAAGGACATCATCCCTGAAGAAAGCAAGAGGTCACTGAGAAGACAGGAAAGAAATACAAGACCAAGAAGGATGTCAGAAGAGACTCTGAAATTTGCTCTGCAACGTCAGGCAGCTAAAGCAAAAGGAGAAATGACGAAGTCAAAAAGCTGAAGAGAAGATTTCAAAGAGCAGCTCGAGAAGACAAAGTAATGGAACATGTGCAGAAACCTGGAGTTAGAAAACCAGAAGGGAAGAACATGCTTGGCATTTCTCAAGCTGAAAGAACGGAAGAGAAAACTCAAGCCTTGTGTTGCAGTGGTGAAAGATTCTTTGGGCAACATATTAAATGATGCAGGAGGCGTCTAAACAAGATGCAAGGAATACACGGAGTGATTATACCCGAAAGAACTGGTCGACATTTGGCCATTTCATGAGGTAGCATAGGATGCGGAACCGATGGTACCATACACTTTGGTGAAGTGTCCGTTCATTGCTTTTGCCCTGTTTTAAATCGGATTACTTGTCTTTTTATTGCGGCTTTTGTTGTTGTTAAGGGCCGTCAAGTTATTTCCACTTCATAGGTACCCGAGGTACCACAAAGGAAAGAATTCACTGTCCTGCGCCATGCTTAAAATCCTTCTTTTCCTTGAGCCCGTGCTTTCAGCCACTGTGTCCGTCCTCATCGTGGAGGGCCTTCCTCTATTTGGCCGACCCTGTCCTGTACCAAGCACGACTTCCTTCTCCGGGGACTGATCTCCCCTGCCAACGCGTCCAAAGTATGTCGGATGCAGTCTCACCAACCTTGTTTCGAAGAAGCATTCCGGTTTTACCTCTTCCAAGACACATTTGTGCGTTCTTTTGGCGGTCCATGCGGCATGCAATATTCTTCACCAACGCCGCACTTCAAAGGCGTCAGTTCTTCAGTCTTCCTTATTCATTGTCCAGTTTTCACATGCATATGATGTGATTGAAATACCATTCCTTGGGTCAGGCGCACCTTCGTCTTCAAGGTGGTATCTTTGCTTTTCAACGCCTTAAAGAGGTCCTTTACAGGAGATTTGCCCAAAGCAGTTCGTCTTTTGATTTCCTCACCACTGCTTCCATGGGTGCTGAACGCAGAACCAAGTAAAAAGAAATCCTTCCAAACTTCCGTCTTTTCTCCGTTTATTTAGAAACAGGAATTTTGCCTCATGCTCCAGTGGTGAAGATTTTTCTTTTCTTTATGTTGCGGTGTAATCAATACGGAAGATTGTGGCCTTTGATCTTCATCAGTAAGTGCTTCAAGTCCTCTTTGCTTTAGGCAAGCAAGGTTGTGTCGTCTCCATAGCGCAGGTGGTTAATGAGTCTTCCTGCAATCCTAGTGCCCCGTTCTTCTCCATATAGTCCAGCTTCTTGGATCATTTGCTCAGCATTCACATTCGAATAGGTGCGGGGAAAGGGTACAACCCTGACACACAGCTTTCCTGAATTGAAAGCACTCAGCATTCCCTTGTTCTGTCCAAAGTGCTGATTGATCTGTGTACAGTTTCCTCTTGAGCACAATTAAGTGTTCTGGAATTCCCATTCTTCACAATGTCATTCATAATTTGTTATGACCCACAGACTTGAATGCCTTAGAATACTCAGTAAAACACGGGGAAGCATCTTTCAGGTATTTGGTGCTTTCAGCCGGCATCCATCTGACATCAGCATGGATGGCCCTGATTGGCCGTCGTCTTCTGAGTCTGGCCTGAGTTTCTGGCAGTTCCGTGTCAATATACTGCTGCAGCCACTTTTGAATGATCTCCAGCAAAATTTTACATGTGTTATTGGTGTTGTTCGATAATTTCCACGTTCGGTTGGATCACCTTTCTTGGGAATAGCCATAAATATGGACCTCTTTCAGTCGGCTGGCCAAGCAGTTCCCTTCCAATATTCTTGGTGTAGAAAAGTGAGCACTTTCAGCACTGCATCTGTTTGTTGAAACATCTCAGCTGGAATTCCGTCACTGCTATAATTCCTGTTTCTGCCAATGCCTTCAGTGCGGTTTGGATTACCTCCTTCAGTACCATGCCTTCCTGATCATGTGCTACCTACCTCATGAAATGGTCCGTTGTCCACCAGTTCTTTTTGGTATAGAATGACTCTGTGTATTGCGTCCATCTTTTGGTTCTTCCTGCATCATTTAGTATTTTTCCGGTAGAATCCTTGACTACCGAAAGTAAAGGTTTGATTGTTTTCTTCAGTTCTTTCAGCTGGAGCAATGGCAAGCGTGTTCTTCCCTTTTGGTTTTCTATCTCCAGCTCTGTGCATGGCATTAGAATACTTTGTCTTCTCGAGATGCACTTTGAAATCACGTCTTCAGTTCTTTTGCTTCATCATTTCTTCCTTTGGCTTTGGCTGCTTGGTGTTGAGCTGCTTGGTGTTTAAGAGCAAGGCATGGTCTGATGTGTAGCATATTCCCGATGGGATTGAAGAAGAAAGTGTATTTTGCTGCCGCTCGCTGGAGTGTTCCGTATACGTCTGTGAGTTCAAGGCATATATGTCAAGCTGGCTGATTGTGCCCTTGAGCTGTTGTATATCTTTGCTGAATTTCTTTCTAGATGTTCTGTGCTTCACCAAGAGTGGTGTGTTGAAGTCTCCTACTGTTCTTGTGGAACTGTCAGTTTCTCTCTTTAGAGCTGAGTTTCACGTTTATTGGAATGCTGTCCTTCGTTGGGTGCGTAAATGTTTGTTACGGTTATGTCTTCACGGTGGATCGTCCCTTTCATCTTTCTGTAATGCCCTACTTTGTCTCGTGTGGCAGACTTTGTTTTAAAGTTTATTGCTCTCTGAAATGACTCTTGTCACTTCTGCTGTTTTTTGATAGCCGTTTGCTTGACGTAGTTGTTGCCATCTTTTGATTTTCAATGAATTGATTCCTTTGTTTCTAAGAGGCACCTCTGGTAGACAGCATGTTGATAGGCCTTTTTTGGAATCCATTCTGTCGCTCTCTGACTCTTTCGGGTTGCATTTAGGCCGTTTACCTTCTGTGTCAGTGTTGCTAGGTTTCAGTTTCTTGCTGTCATTTTCAAGTGCTTTTTCGGTGGTGCTGATGTTTTCTTTGTTCCCCTTAGTCTCCTGCGCTGAATTCCTTCTGCTTTTGGATTTTGCTGTCATTGCTTTTGGTTTTGGACATTTTGTTTTCACGGAGACTTTATCCTTTTCTTCTTTACTTAGATGTGTATTCTTTTCCACTCTGTGGTTCCTTTGAAATTTCCCCTGCTTGAACCAGCCTATTATTCCTTGGTGTTGCCTTGCCATTCCCCGCATGAAAACTTCTATACCTCCACCAATTATTCCCTCTTTTTTTTTTTTTTTCTCATATTGTCTATTAGAGTTTCACATTTCTGGTTTCCTGTTGGAATTCCTTTGTTTCTGGATAGTCGTTGGGAGTTCTTTTACTACACTGGTATCTGGCGAGTAAACTCTTGAATTCTAGATTCAGGCTGTGGTATGATATTGTTTCTCCTAAGACCAAAGGACTCCCTTTAGTAATTAGTGTCATTTTGGTTCTGTTTTTACAGAGTCCCTTAATCTTTCTTATCTGGAAATGTCCTAATTTCAGCATCATAGTTGAGTGAGAGTTCTGCAGGATATCTCATTCTTGGTTGGTAATTTGTTTTTTTTACTATGTCAAACCATTGCCCTTTTGCCTGCATGGTTTCTGCCGAATAATCAGAGCTCAGTCTTATTGTTTGTCCTCTGCGTGTGACTTTTTGTTTTTCTCGAGCTGCTCGCAGGATTTTGCCTTTGTCTTTGGTTTTAGAGAGTGTGATTAGGATAGGCCTTGGTGTTTTACTGTTGCCGTCTATCCTCTATGCGGTTCTTTGAGCTTCTTGGTTGGTCAGCTTTTCATGATTGACAATATTAGGGAAGTTTCCTGTCAGCAATTCTTCAGTGATCCTCTGTGACGGGGATGACAATAGTGAGTCCTGGACAGAGCTGGAGAAAAAATGCAGAAAAAAATCCCTAAGTCACAAAAAACGCCAGACTTACTGGGCTGTCATAGATGGGAGAAACCCCGCCAGTAAGGTCCCTGACACCCTTTTAGCTCAGTAATGAGGTCACGCCTGAGACTCACCCTTCACCAAAGATTAGATAGGCTCCTAACACAAAGATTAGATAGGCCGATAAAAGGGCACAGCAGCCCAGGGGCAAGGACTAGGAGGAAAAAGGGCAGAGGAAAGCTGGTGATAGGAAACCCAAGGCTAAGAAGGGAGACAGGTGACATGTTGTGAAGCTTTCAAACAACGCCGTCACGTAATATGGGTACTAACTCTTTAATGAGAAACTGCTTCGCTCTGGAAACCTTCATCTGCAATATAATTCAATCAATAAGGGCGCAGGAAAAAAAAATGCTTTACCTGGCAGTCTCTACTAATAAGGAAGTTCAATTGTGGATGAGGCCAAATAGCTTCGTAGAATTTCTCTGTATTAATGGTTGTGATCGCCCACCTGTCTGTCCGTGTGTCGTACTGGGGGGGCTTGCGTGTTGCTGTGATGCTGGGAGCTGTGCGACTGGAATTAGGATCTGAACAGGGTCACCCATGATTGACAGGTTTTAGCTGAGCTGCAAGACAAAGGAAGAAGGACTCCACGTTTTACGTCTGAAAAGAACTAGCCAGTGAACACCGTAGGAATAGCAGCGGAACACTGACCGATACAGTGCCAGAAGATGAGCCTCCCAGGTTAGAAGGCACTCAAAAGACAACTCGGGAAGAGCTGCCCCATCCAGTTGGAGCTGTCCTTAATGAGGTGGATGGCGTCAGGCTTTAGGGACCTTCATTTGCTGAAGTGGCACGATTCAAAACGGGAAGAAATAGCTGCGAACCTTCATTAACGATCGGAACGCGGAATGAAAGAAGCATGAACCTAGGATTGGAAATTGTCAGAACTAAAGCGGAACGCTAAAGATCAACATCCTCGTCATGAGCGAGCCAAAATGACTGGAATTGGTATCGGTCATTTTGAATCGGACTATCATTGCATCTCCCATGCCAGGAATGACAACTTGAAGAGGAATCATTTGTCCAAAAGAACGTTTCCGGACCTATCCTGAAGTACAAGATTGTCGGTGATAGGCTAATACCCCTACTCCAACAGGGAAGACCAGTGAATACAACCATTATTCAAATTTACACACCGACCGCTAAGGCCAAAGGTGAAGAAATGGAGGATTTTTACCAACTTCTGTAGACTGAAATTGATCAAACATGCCATCAGGATACATTGAGAATGACTGATGATCGCAATGCAAAAGCTGGAAAGGAAGAAAGATCAGGTGTTGGAAAATCTGACATTGTTGATAGAAAGCATGTTAGAGATTGCACGACAGAGCTTTGCACGATCAACGACTTCTTCACGGCAAGTAGCTTTTTCAGCGAGGTAAACGGTCATACATGGGTCTCATCAGGTAGAATACACGGGAATCATGACAACTACCTCTATGAAAAGAGATGGTGGAACAAGGTCAGGGACCAACTGTGGAACGGACCATCAACTGCACATAGGCCAGTTCAAGTCGAAACTGAAGAGAATGAGAACAAGTCGATGAGAGCCAAAGTACGACCTTGAGGGTATCCGACCTGAATTTACAGACCGTCTCAGAAAGAGATTCGACACATTGCACACTAATGAATGAAGACTAGGCGACTTGTGGAATGACATCAAGGACATCATCCCTGAAGAAAGCAAGAGGTCACTGAGAAGACAGGAAAGAAATACAAGACCAAGAAGGATGTCAGAAGAGACTCTGAAATTTGCTCTGCAACGTCAGGCAGCTAAAGCAAAAGGAGAAATGACGAAGTCAAAAAGCTGAAGAGAAGATTTCAAAGAGCAGCTCGAGAAGACAAAGTAATGGAACATGTGCAGAAACCTGGAGTTAGAAAACCAGAAGGGAAGAACATGCTTGGCATTTCTCAAGCTGAAAGAACGGAAGAGAAAACTCAAGCCTTGTGTTGCAGTGGTGAAAGATTCTTTGGGCAACATATTAAATGATGCAGGAGGCGTCTAAACAAGATGCAAGGAATACACGGAGTGATTATACCCGAAAGAACTGGTCGACATTTGGCCATTTCATGAGGTAGCATAGGATGCGGAACCGATGGTACCATACACTTTGGTGAAGTGTCCGTTCATTGCTTTTGCCCTGTTTTAAATCGGATTACTTGTCTTTTTATTGCGGCTTTTGTTGTTGTTAAGGGCCGTCAAGTTATTTCCACTTCATAGGTACCCGAGGTACCACAAAGGAAAGAATTCACTGTCCTGCGCCATGCTTAAAATCCTTCTTTTCCTTGAGCCCGTGCTTTCAGCCACTGTGTCCGTCCTCATCGTGGAGGGCCTTCCTCTATTTGGCCGACCCTGTCCTGTACCAAGCACGACTTCCTTCTCCGGGGACTGATCTCCCCTGCCAACGCGTCCAAAGTATGTCGGATGCAGTCTCACCAACCTTGTTTCGAAGAAGCATTCCGGTTTTACCTCTTCCAAGACACATTTGTGCGTTCTTTTGGCGGTCCATGCGGCATGCAATATTCTTCACCAACGCCGCACTTCAAAGGCGTCAGTTCTTCAGTCTTCCTTATTCATTGTCCAGTTTTCACATGCATATGATGTGATTGAAATACCATTCCTTGGGTCAGGCGCACCTTCGTCTTCAAGGTGGTATCTTTGCTTTTCAACGCCTTAAAGAGGTCCTTTACAGGAGATTTGCCCAAAGCAGTTCGTCTTTTGATTTCCTCACCACTGCTTCCATGGGTGCTGAACGCAGAACCAAGTAAAAAGAAATCCTTCCAAACTTCCGTCTTTTCTCCGTTTATTTAGAAACAGGAATTTTGCCTCATGCTCCAGTGGTGAAGATTTTTCTTTTCTTTATGTTGCGGTGTAATCAATACGGAAGATTGTGGCCTTTGATCTTCATCAGTAAGTGCTTCAAGTCCTCTTTGCTTTAGGCAAGCAAGGTTGTGTCGTCTCCATAGCGCAGGTGGTTAATGAGTCTTCCTGCAATCCTAGTGCCCCGTTCTTCTCCATATAGTCCAGCTTCTTGGATCATTTGCTCAGCATTCACATTCGAATAGGTGCGGGGAAAGGGTACAACCCTGACACACAGCTTTCCTGAATTGAAAGCACTCAGCATTCCCTTGTTCTGTCCAAAGTGCTGATTGATCTGTGTACAGTTTCCTCTTGAGCACAATTAAGTGTTCTGGAATTCCCATTCTTCACAATGTCATTCATAATTTGTTATGACCCACAGACTTGAATGCCTTAGAATACTCAGTAAAACACGGGGAAGCATCTTTCAGGTATTTGGTGCTTTCAGCCGGCATCCATCTGACATCAGCATGGATGGCCCTGATTGGCCGTCGTCTTCTGAGTCTGGCCTGAGTTTCTGGCAGTTCCGTGTCAATATACTGCTGCAGCCACTTTTGAATGATCTCCAGCAAAATTTTACATGTGTTATTGGTGTTGTTCGATAATTTCCACGTTCGGTTGGATCACCTTTCTTGGGAATAGCCATAAATATGGACCTCTTTCAGTCGGCTGGCCAAGCAGTTCCCTTCCAATATTCTTGGTGTAGAAAAGCGAGCACTTTCAGCACTGCATCTGTTTGTTGAAACATCTCAGCTGGAATTCCGTCACTGCTATAATTCCTGTTTCTGCCAATGCCTTCAGTGCGGTTTGGATTACCTCCTTCAGTACCATGCCTTCCTGATCATGTGCTACCTACCTCATGAAATGGTCCGTTGTCCACCAGTTCTTTTTGGTATAGAATGACTCTGTGTATTGCGTCCATCTTTTGGTTCTTCCTGCATCATTTAGTATTTTTCCGGTAGAATCCTTGACTACCGAAAGTAAAGGTTTGATTGTTTTCTTCAGTTCTTTCAGCTGGAGCAATGGCAAGCGTGTTCTTCCCTTTTGGTTTTCTATCTCCAGCTCTGTGCATGGCATTAGAATACTTTGTCTTCTCGAGATGCACTTTGAAATCACGTCTTCAGTTCTTTTGCTTCATCATTTCTTCCTTTGGCTTTGGCTGCTTGGTGTTGAGCTGCTTGGTGTTTAAGAGCAAGGCATGGTCTGATGTGTAGCATATTCCCGATGGGATTGAAGAAGAAAGTGTATTTTGCTGCCGCTCGCTGGAGTGTTCCGTATACGTCTGTGAGTTCAAGGCATATATGTCAAGCTGGCTGATTGTGCCCTTGAGCTGTTGTATATCTTTGCTGAATTTCTTTCTAGATGTTCTGTGCTTCACCAAGAGTGGTGTGTTGAAGTCTCCTACTGTTCTTGTGGAACTGTCAGTTTCTCTCTTTAGAGCTGAGTTTCACGTTTATTGGAATGCTGTCCTTCGTTGGGTGCGTAAATGTTTGTTACGGTTATGTCTTCACGGTGGATCGTCCCTTTCATCTTTCTGTAATGCCCTACTTTGTCTCGTGTGGCAGACTTTGTTTTAAAGTTTATTGCTCTCTGAAATGACTCTTGTCACTTCTGCTCTTTTTTGATAGCCGTTTGCTTGACGTAGTTGTTGCCATCTTTTGATTTTCAATGAATTGATTCCTTTGTTTCTAAGAGGCACCTCTGGTAGACAGCATGTTGATAGGCCTTTTTTGGAATCCATTCTGTCGCTCTCTGACTCTTTCGGGTTGCATTTAGGCCGTTTACCTTCTGTGTCAGTGTTGCTAGGTTTCAGTTTCTTGCTGTCATTTTCAAGTGCTTTTTCGGTGGTGCTGATGTTTTCTTTGTTCCCCTTAGTCTCCTGCGCTGAATTCCTTCTGCTTTTGGATTTTGCTGTCATTGCTTTTGGTTTTGGACATTTTGTTTTCACGGAGACTTTATCCTTTTCTTCTTTACTTAGATGTGTATTCTTTTCCACTCTGTGGTTCCTTTGAAATTTCCCCTGCTTGAACCAGCCTATTATTCCTTGGTGTTGCCTTGCCATTCCCCGCATGAAAACTTCTATACCTCCACCAATTATTCCCTCTTTTTTTTTTTTTTTCTCATATTGTCTATTAGAGTTTCACATTTCTGGTTTCCTGTTGGAATTCCTTTGTTTCTGGATAGTCGTTGGGAGTTCTTTTACTACACTGGTATCTGGCGAGTAAACTCTTGAATTCTAGATTCAGGCTGTGGTATGATATTGTTTCTCCTAAGACCAAAGGACTCCCTTTAGTAATTAGTGTCATTTTGGTTCTGTTTTTACAGAGTCCCTTAATCTTTCTTATCTGGAAATGTCCTAATTTCAGCATCATAGTTGAGTGAGAGTTCTGCAGGATATCTCATTCTTGGTTGGTAATTTGTTTTTTTTACTATGTCAAACCATTGCCCTTTTGCCTGCATGGTTTCTGCCGAATAATCAGAGCTCAGTCTTATTGTTTGTCCTCTGCGTGTGACTTTTTGTTTTTCTCGAGCTGCTCGCAGGATTTTGCCTTTGTCTTTGGTTTTAGAGAGTGTGATTAGGATAGGCCTTGGTGTTTTACTGTTGCCGTCTATCCTCTATGCGGTTCTTTGAGCTTCTTGGTTGGTCAGCTTTTCATGATTGACAATATTAGGGAAGTTTCCTGTCAGCAATTCTTCAGTGATCCTCTGTGACGGGGATGACAATAGTGAGTCCTGGACAGAGCTGGAGAAAAAATGCAGAAAAAAATCCCTAAGTCACAAAAAACGCCAGACTTACTGGGCTGTCATAGATGGGAGAAACCCCGCCAGTAAGGTCCCTGACACCCTTTTAGCTCAGTAATGAGGTCACGCCTGAGACTCACCCTTCACCAAAGATTAGATAGGCTCCTAACACAAAGATTAGATAGGCCGATAAAAGGGCACAGCAGCCCAGGGGCAAGGACTAGGAGGAAAAAGGGCAGAGGAAAGCTGGTGATAGGAAACCCAAGGCTAAGAAGGGAGACAGGTGACATGTTGTGAAGCTTTCAAACAACGCCGTCACGTAATATGGGTACTAACTCTTTAATGAGAAACTGCTTCGCTCTGGAAACCTTCATCTGCAATATAATTCAATCAATAAGGGCGCAGGAAAAAAAAATGCTTTACCTGGCAGTCTCTACTAATAAGGAAGTTCAATTGTGGATGAGGCCAAATAGCTTCGTAGAATTTCTCTGTATTAATGGTTGTGATCGCCCACCTGTCTGTCCGTGTGTCGTACTGGGGGGGCTTGCGTGTTGCTGTGATGCTGGGAGCTGTGCGACTGGAATTAGGATCTGAACAGGGTCACCCATGATTGACAGGTTTTAGCTGAGCTGCAAGACAAAGGAAGAAGGACTCCACGTTTTACGTCTGAAAAGAACTAGCCAGTGAACACCGTAGGAATAGCAGCGGAACACTGACCGATACAGTGCCAGAAGATGAGCCTCCCAGGTTAGAAGGCACTCAAAAGACAACTCGGGAAGAGCTGCCCCATCCAGTTGGAGCTGTCCTTAATGAGGTGGATGGCGTCAGGCTTTAGGGACCTTCATTTGCTGAAGTGGCACGATTCAAAACGGGAAGAAATAGCTGCGAACCTTCATTAACGATCGGAACGCGGAATGAAAGAAGCATGAACCTAGGATTGGAAATTGTCAGAACTAAAGCGGAACGCTAAAGATCAACATCCTCGTCATGAGCGAGCCAAAATGACTGGAATTGGTATCGGTCATTTTGAATCGGACTATCATTGCATCTCCCATGCCAGGAATGACAACTTGAAGAGGAATCATTTGTCCAAAAGAACGTTTCCGGACCTATCCTGAAGTACAAGATTGTCGGTGATAGGCTAATACCCCTACTCCAACAGGGAAGACCAGTGAATACAACCATTATTCAAATTTACACACCGACCGCTAAGGCCAAAGGTGAAGAAATGGAGGATTTTTACCAACTTCTGTAGACTGAAATTGATCAAACATGCCATCAGGATACATTGAGAATGACTGATGATCGCAATGCAAAAGCTGGAAAGGAAGAAAGATCAGGTGTTGGAAAATCTGACATTGTTGATAGAAAGCATGTTAGAGATTGCACGACAGAGCTTTGCACGATCAACGACTTCTTCACGGCAAGTAGCTTTTTCAGCGAGGTAAACGGTCATACATGGGTCTCATCAGGTAGAATACACGGGAATCATGACAACTACCTCTATGAAAAGAGATGGTGGAACAAGGTCAGGGACCAACTGTGGAACGGACCATCAACTGCACATAGGCCAGTTCAAGTCGAAACTGAAGAGAATGAGAACAAGTCGATGAGAGCCAAAGTACGACCTTGAGGGTATCCGACCTGAATTTACAGACCGTCTCAGAAAGAGATTCGACACATTGCACACTAATGAATGAAGACTAGGCGACTTGTGGAATGACATCAAGGACATCATCCCTGAAGAAAGCAAGAGGTCACTGAGAAGACAGGAAAGAAATACAAGACCAAGAAGGATGTCAGAAGAGACTCTGAAATTTGCTCTGCAACGTCAGGCAGCTAAAGCAAAAGGAGAAATGACGAAGTCAAAAAGCTGAAGAGAAGATTTCAAAGAGCAGCTCGAGAAGACAAAGTAATGGAACATGTGCAGAAACCTGGAGTTAGAAAACCAGAAGGGAAGAACATGCTTGGCATTTCTCAAGCTGAAAGAACGGAAGAGAAAACTCAAGCCTTGTGTTGCAGTGGTGAAAGATTCTTTGGGCAACATATTAAATGATGCAGGAGGCGTCTAAACAAGATGCAAGGAATACACGGAGTGATTATACCCGAAAGAACTGGTCGACATTTGGCCATTTCATGAGGTAGCATAGGATGCGGAACCGATGGTACCATACACTTTGGTGAAGTGTCCGTTCATTGCTTTTGCCCTGTTTTAAATCGGATTACTTGTCTTTTTATTGCGGCTTTTGTTGTTGTTAAGGGCCGTCAAGTTATTTCCACTTCATAGGTACCCGAGGTACCACAAAGGAAAGAATTCACTGTCCTGCGCCATGCTTAAAATCCTTCTTTTCCTTGAGCCCGTGCTTTCAGCCACTGTGTCCGTCCTCATCGTGGAGGGCCTTCCTCTATTTGGCCGACCCTGTCCTGTACCAAGCACGACTTCCTTCTCCGGGGACTGATCTCCCCTGCCAACGCGTCCAAAGTATGTCGGATGCAGTCTCACCAACCTTGTTTCGAAGAAGCATTCCGGTTTTACCTCTTCCAAGACACATTTGTGCGTTCTTTTGGCGGTCCATGCGGCATGCAATATTCTTCACCAACGCCGCACTTCAAAGGCGTCAGTTCTTCAGTCTTCCTTATTCATTGTCCAGTTTTCACATGCATATGATGTGATTGAAATACCATTCCTTGGGTCAGGCGCACCTTCGTCTTCAAGGTGGTATCTTTGCTTTTCAACGCCTTAAAGAGGTCCTTTACAGGAGATTTGCCCAAAGCAGTTCGTCTTTTGATTTCCTCACCACTGCTTCCATGGGTGCTGAACGCAGAACCAAGTAAAAAGAAATCCTTCCAAACTTCCGTCTTTTCTCCGTTTATTTAGAAACAGGAATTTTGCCTCATGCTCCAGTGGTGAAGATTTTTCTTTTCTTTATGTTGCGGTGTAATCAATACGGAAGATTGTGGCCTTTGATCTTCATCAGTAAGTGCTTCAAGTCCTCTTTGCTTTAGGCAAGCAAGGTTGTGTCGTCTCCATAGCGCAGGTGGTTAATGAGTCTTCCTGCAATCCTAGTGCCCCGTTCTTCTCCATATAGTCCAGCTTCTTGGATCATTTGCTCAGCATTCACATTCGAATAGGTGCGGGGAAAGGGTACAACCCTGACACACAGCTTTCCTGAATTGAAAGCACTCAGCATTCCCTTGTTCTGTCCAAAGTGCTGATTGATCTGTGTACAGTTTCCTCTTGAGCACAATTAAGTGTTCTGGAATTCCCATTCTTCACAATGTCATTCATAATTTGTTATGACCCACAGACTTGAATGCCTTAGAATACTCAGTAAAACACGGGGAAGCATCTTTCAGGTATTTGGTGCTTTCAGCCGGCATCCATCTGACATCAGCATGGATGGCCCTGATTGGCCGTCGTCTTCTGAGTCTGGCCTGAGTTTCTGGCAGTTCCGTGTCAATATACTGCTGCAGCCACTTTTGAATGATCTCCAGCAAAATTTTACATGTGTTATTGGTGTTGTTCGATAATTTCCACGTTCGGTTGGATCACCTTTCTTGGGAATAGCCATAAATATGGACCTCTTTCAGTCGGCTGGCCAAGCAGTTCCCTTCCAATATTCTTGGTGTAGAAAAGCGAGCACTTTCAGCACTGCATCTGTTTGTTGAAACATCTCAGCTGGAATTCCGTCACTGCTATAATTCCTGTTTCTGCCAATGCCTTCAGTGCGGTTTGGATTACCTCCTTCAGTACCATGCCTTCCTGATCATGTGCTACCTACCTCATGAAATGGTCCGTTGTCCACCAGTTCTTTTTGGTATAGAATGACTCTGTGTATTGCGTCCATCTTTTGGTTCTTCCTGCATCATTTAGTATTTTTCCGGTAGAATCCTTGACTACCGAAAGTAAAGGTTTGATTGTTTTCTTCAGTTCTTTCAGCTGGAGCAATGGCAAGCGTGTTCTTCCCTTTTGGTTTTCTATCTCCAGCTCTGTGCATGGCATTAGAATACTTTGTCTTCTCGAGATGCACTTTGAAATCACGTCTTCAGTTCTTTTGCTTCATCATTTCTTCCTTTGGCTTTGGCTGCTTGGTGTTGAGCTGCTTGGTGTTTAAGAGCAAGGCATGGTCTGATGTGTAGCATATTCCCGATGGGATTGAAGAAGAAAGTGTATTTTGCTGCCGCTCGCTGGAGTGTTCCGTATAGGTCTGTGAGTTCAAGGCATATATGTCAAGCTGGCTGATTGTGCCCTTGAGCTGTTGTATATCTTTGCTGAATTTCTTTCTAGATGTTCTGTGCTTCACCAAGAGTGGTGTGTTGAAGTCTCCTACTGTTCTTGTGGAACTGTCAGTTTCTCTCTTTAGAGCTGAGTTTCACGTTTATTGGAATGCTGTCCTTCGTTGGGTGCGTAAATGTTTGTTACGGTTATGTCTTCACGGTGGATCGTCCCTTTCATCTTTCTGTAATGCCCTACTTTGTCTCGTGTGGCAGACTTTGTTTTAAAGTTTATTGCTCTCTGAAATGACTCTTGTCACTTCTGCTGTTTTTTGATAGCCGTTTGCTTGACGTAGTTGTTGCCATCTTTTGATTTTCAATGAATTGATTCCTTTGTTTCTAAGAGGCACCTCTGGTAGACAGCATGTTGATAGGCCTTTTTTGGAATCCATTCTGTCGCTCTCTGACTCTTTCGGGTTGCATTTAGGCCGTTTACCTTCTGTGTCAGTGTTGCTAGGTTTCAGTTTCTTGCTGTCATTTTCAAGTGCTTTTTCGGTGGTGCTGATGTTTTCTTTGTTCCCCTTAGTCTCCTGCGCTGAATTCCTTCTGCTTTTGGATTTTGCTGTCATTGCTTTTGGTTTTGGACATTTTGTTTTCACGGAGACTTTATCCTTTTCTTCTTTACTTAGATGTGTATTCTTTTCCACTCTGTGGTTCCTTTGAAATTTCCCCTGCTTGAACCAGCCTATTATTCCTTGGTGTTGCCTTGCCATTCCCCGCATGAAAACTTCTATACCTCCACCAATTATTCCCTTTTTTTTTTTTTTTTCTGATATTGTCTATTAGAGTTTCACATTTCTGGTTTCCTGTTGGAATTCCTTTGTTTCTGGATAGTCGTTGGGAGTTCTTTTACTACACTGGTATCTGGCGAGTAAACTCTTGAATTCTAGATTCAGGCTGTGGTATGATATTGTTTCTCCTAAGACCAAAGGACTCCCTTTAGTAATTAGTGTCATTTTGGTTCTGTTTTTACAGAGTCCCTTAATCTTTCTTATCTGGAAATGTCCTAATTTCAGCATCATAGTTGAGTGAGAGTTCTGCAGGATATCTCATTCTTGGTTGGTAATTTGTTTTTTTTACTATGTCAAACCATTGCCCTTTTGCCTGCATGGTTTCTGCCGAATAATCAGAGCTCAGTCTTATTGTTTGTCCTCTGCGTGTGACTTTTTGTTTTTCTCGAGCTGCTCGCAGGATTTTGCCTTTGTCTTTGGTTTTAGAGAGTGTGATTAGGATAGGCCTTGGTGTTTTACTGTTGCCGTCTATCCTCTATGCGGTTCTTTGAGCTTCTTGGTTGGTCAGCTTTTCATGATTGACAATATTAGGGAAGTTTCCTGTCAGCAATTCTTCAGTGATCCTCTGTGACGGGGATGACAATAGTGAGTCCTGGACAGAGCTGGAGAAAAAATGCAGAAAAAAATCCCTAAGTCACAAAAAACGCCAGACTTACTGGGCTGTCATAGATGGGAGAAACCCCGCCAGTAAGGTCCCTGACACCCTTTTAGCTCAGTAATGAGGTCACGCCTGAGACTCACCCTTCACCAAAGATTAGATAGGCTCCTAACACAAAGATTAGATAGGCCGATAAAAGGGCACAGCAGCCCAGGGGCAAGGACTAGGAGGAAAAAGGGCAGAGGAAAGCTGGTGATAGGAAACCCAAGGCTAAGAAGGGAGACAGGTGACATGTTGTGAAGCTTTCAAACAACGCCGTCACGTAATATGGGTACTAACTCTTTAATGAGAAACTGCTTCGCTCTGGAAACCTTCATCTGCAATATAATTCAATCAATAAGGGCGCAGGAAAAAAAAATGCTTTACCTGGCAGTCTCTACTAATAAGGAAGTTCAATTGTGGATGAGGCCAAATAGCTTCGTAGAATTTCTCTGTATTAATGGTTGTGATCGCCCACCTGTCTGTCCGTGTGTCGTACTGGGGGGGCTTGCGTGTTGCTGTGATGCTGGGAGCTGTGCGACTGGAATTAGGATCTGAACAGGGTCACCCATGATTGACAGGTTTTAGCTGAGCTGCAAGACAAAGGAAGAAGGACTCCACGTTTTACGTCTGAAAAGAACTAGCCAGTGAACACCGTAGGAATAGCAGCGGAACACTGACCGATACAGTGCCAGAAGATGAGCCTCCCAGGTTAGAAGGCACTCAAAAGACAACTCGGGAAGAGCTGCCCCATCCAGTTGGAGCTGTCCTTAATGAGGTGGATGGCGTCAGGCTTTAGGGACCTTCATTTGCTGAAGTGGCACGATTCAAAACGGGAAGAAATAGCTGCGAACCTTCATTAACGATCGGAACGCGGAATGAAAGAAGCATGAACCTAGGATTGGAAATTGTCAGAACTAAAGCGGAACGCTAAAGATCAACATCCTCGTCATGAGCGAGCCAAAATGACTGGAATTGGTATCGGTCATTTTGAATCGGACTATCATTGCATCTCCCATGCCAGGAATGACAACTTGAAGAGGAATCATTTGTCCAAAAGAACGTTTCCGGACCTATCCTGAAGTACAAGATTGTCGGTGATAGGCTAATACCCCTACTCCAACAGGGAAGACCAGTGAATACAACCATTATTCAAATTTACACACCGACCGCTAAGGCCAAAGGTGAAGAAATGGAGGATTTTTACCAACTTCTGTAGACTGAAATTGATCAAACATGCCATCAGGATACATTGAGAATGACTGATGATCGCAATGCAAAAGCTGGAAAGGAAGAAAGATCAGGTGTTGGAAAATCTGACATTGTTGATAGAAAGCATGTTAGAGATTGCACGACAGAGCTTTGCACGATCAACGACTTCTTCACGGCAAGTAGCTTTTTCAGCGAGGTAAACGGTCATACATGGGTCTCATCAGGTAGAATACACGGGAATCATGACAACTACCTCTATGAAAAGAGATGGTGGAACAAGGTCAGGGACCAACTGTGGAACGGACCATCAACTGCACATAGGCCAGTTCAAGTCGAAACTGAAGAGAATGAGAACAAGTCGATGAGAGCCAAAGTACGACCTTGAGGGTATCCGACCTGAATTTACAGACCGTCTCAGAAAGAGATTCGACACATTGCACACTAATGAATGAAGACTAGGCGACTTGTGGAATGACATCAAGGACATCATCCCTGAAGAAAGCAAGAGGTCACTGAGAAGACAGGAAAGAAATACAAGACCAAGAAGGATGTCAGAAGAGACTCTGAAATTTGCTCTGCAACGTCAGGCAGCTAAAGCAAAAGGAGAAATGACGAAGTCAAAAAGCTGAAGAGAAGATTTCAAAGAGCAGCTCGAGAAGACAAAGTAATGGAACATGTGCAGAAACCTGGAGTTAGAAAACCAGAAGGGAAGAACATGCTTGGCATTTCTCAAGCTGAAAGAACGGAAGAGAAAACTCAAGCCTTGTGTTGCAGTGGTGAAAGATTCTTTGGGCAACATATTAAATGATGCAGGAGGCGTCTAAACAAGATGCAAGGAATACACGGAGTGATTATACCCGAAAGAACTGGTCGACATTTGGCCATTTCATGAGGTAGCATAGGATGCGGAACCGATGGTACCATACACTTTGGTGAAGTGTCCGTTCATTGCTTTTGCCCTGTTTTAAATCGGATTACTTGTCTTTTTATTGCGGCTTTTGTTGTTGTTAAGGGCCGTCAAGTTATTTCCACTTCATAGGTACCCGAGGTACCACAAAGGAAAGAATTCACTGTCCTGCGCCATGCTTAAAATCCTTCTTTTCCTTGAGCCCGTGCTTTCAGCCACTGTGTCCGTCCTCATCGTGGAGGGCCTTCCTCTATTTGGCCGACCCTGTCCTGTACCAAGCACGACTTCCTTCTCCGGGGACTGATCTCCCCTGCCAACGCGTCCAAAGTATGTCGGATGCAGTCTCACCAACCTTGTTTCGAAGAAGCATTCCGGTTTTACCTCTTCCAAGACACATTTGTGCGTTCTTTTGGCGGTCCATGCGGCATGCAATATTCTTCACCAACGCCGCACTTCAAAGGCGTCAGTTCTTCAGTCTTCCTTATTCATTGTCCAGTTTTCACATGCATATGATGTGATTGAAATACCATTCCTTGGGTCAGGCGCACCTTCGTCTTCAAGGTGGTATCTTTGCTTTTCAACGCCTTAAAGAGGTCCTTTACAGGAGATTTGCCCAAAGCAGTTCGTCTTTTGATTTCCTCACCACTGCTTCCATGGGTGCTGAACGCAGAACCAAGTAAAAAGAAATCCTTCCAAACTTCCGTCTTTTCTCCGTTTATTTAGAAACAGGAATTTTGCCTCATGCTCCAGTGGTGAAGATTTTTCTTTTCTTTATGTTGCGGTGTAATCAATACGGAAGATTGTGGCCTTTGATCTTCATCAGTAAGTGCTTCAAGTCCTCTTTGCTTTAGGCAAGCAAGGTTGTGTCGTCTCCATAGCGCAGGTGGTTAATGAGTCTTCCTGCAATCCTAGTGCCCCGTTCTTCTCCATATAGTCCAGCTTCTTGGATCATTTGCTCAGCATTCACATTCGAATAGGTGCGGGGAAAGGGTACAACCCTGACACACAGCTTTCCTGAATTGAAAGCACTCAGCATTCCCTTGTTCTGTCCAAAGTGCTGATTGATCTGTGTACAGTTTCCTCTTGAGCACAATTAAGTGTTCTGGAATTCCCATTCTTCACAATGTCATTCATAATTTGTTATGACCCACAGACTTGAATGCCTTAGAATACTCAGTAAAACACGGGGAAGCATCTTTCAGGTATTTGGTGCTTTCAGCCGGCATCCATCTGACATCAGCATGGATGGCCCTGATTGGCCGTCGTCTTCTGAGTCTGGCCTGAGTTTCTGGCAGTTCCGTGTCAATATACTGCTGCAGCCACTTTTGAATGATCTCCAGCAAAATTTTACATGTGTTATTGGTGTTGTTCGATAATTTCCACGTTCGGTTGGATCACCTTTCTTGGGAATAGCCATAAATATGGACCTCTTTCAGTCGGCTGGCCAAGCAGTTCCCTTCCAATATTCTTGGTGTAGAAAAGCGAGCACTTTCAGCACTGCATCTGTTTGTTGAAACATCTCAGCTGGAATTCCGTCACTGCTATAATTCCTGTTTCTGCCAATGCCTTCAGTGCGGTTTGGATTACCTCCTTCAGTACCATGCCTTCCTGATCATGTGCTACCTACCTCATGAAATGGTCCGTTGTCCACCAGTTCTTTTTGGTATAGAATGACTCTGTGTATTGCGTCCATCTTTTGGTTCTTCCTGCATCATTTAGTATTTTTCCGGTAGAATCCTTGACTACCGAAAGTAAAGGTTTGATTGTTTTCTTCAGTTCTTTCAGCTGGAGCAATGGCAAGCGTGTTCTTCCCTTTTGGTTTTCTATCTCCAGCTCTGTGCATGGCATTAGAATACTTTGTCTTCTCGAGATGCACTTTGAAATCACGTCTTCAGTTCTTTTGCTTCATCATTTCTTCCTTTGGCTTTGGCTGCTTGGTGTTGAGCTGCTTGGTGTTTAAGAGCAAGGCATGGTCTGATGTGTAGCATATTCCCGATGGGATTGAAGAAGAAAGTGTATTTTGCTGCCGCTCGCTGGAGTGTTCCGTATACGTCTGTGAGTTCAAGGCATATATGTCAAGCTGGCTGATTGTGCCCTTGAGCTGTTGTATATCTTTGCTGAATTTCTTTCTAGATGTTCTGTGCTTCACCAAGAGTGGTGTGTTGAAGTCTCCTACTGTTCTTGTGGAACTGTCAGTTTCTCTCTTTAGAGCTGAGTTTCACGTTTATTGGAATGCTGTCCTTCGTTGGGTGCGTAAATGTTTGTTACGGTTATGTCTTCACGGTGGATCGTCCCTTTCATCTTTCTGTAATGCCCTACTTTGTCTCGTGTGGCAGACTTTGTTTTAAAGTTTATTGCTCTCTGAAATGACTCTTGTCACTTCTGCTCTTTTTTGATAGCCGTTTGCTTGACGTAGTTGTTGCCATCTTTTGATTTTCAATGAATTGATTCCTTTGTTTCTAAGAGGCACCTCTGGTAGACAGCATGTTGATAGGCCTTTTTTGGAATCCATTCTGTCGCTCTCTGACTCTTTCGGGTTGCATTTAGGCCGTTTACCTTCTGTGTCAGTGTTGCTAGGTTTCAGTTTCTTGCTGTCATTTTCAAGTGCTTTTTCGGTGGTGCTGATGTTTTCTTTGTTCCCCTTAGTCTCCTGCGCTGAATTCCTTCTGCTTTTGGATTTTGCTGTCATTGCTTTTGGTTTTGGACATTTTGTTTTCACGGAGACTTTATCCTTTTCTTCTTTACTTAGATGTGTATTCTTTTCCACTCTGTGGTTCCTTTGAAATTTCCCCTGCTTGAACCAGCCTATTATTCCTTGGTGTTGCCTTGCCATTCCCCGCATGAAAACTTCTATACCTCCACCAATTATTCCCTTTTTTTTTTTTTTTTTCTGATATTGTCTATTAGAGTTTCACATTTCTGGTTTCCTGTTGGAATTCCTTTGTTTCTGGATAGTCGTTGGGAGTTCTTTTACTACACTGGTATCTGGCGAGTAAACTCTTGAATTCTAGATTCAGGCTGTGGTATGATATTGTTTCTCCTAAGACCAAAGGACTCCCTTTAGTAATTAGTGTCATTTTGGTTCTGTTTTTACAGAGTCCCTTAATCTTTCTTATCTGGAAATGTCCTAATTTCAGCATCATAGTTGAGTGAGAGTTCTGCAGGATATCTCATTCTTGGTTGGTAATTTGTTTTTTTTACTATGTCAAACCATTGCCCTTTTGCCTGCATGGTTTCTGCCGAATAATCAGAGCTCAGTCTTATTGTTTGTCCTCTGCGTGTGACTTTTTGTTTTTCTCGAGCTGCTCGCAGGATTTTGCCTTTGTCTTTGGTTTTAGAGAGTGTGATTAGGATAGGCCTTGGTGTTTTACTGTTGCCGTCTATCCTCTATGCGGTTCTTTGAGCTTCTTGGTTGGTCAGCTTTTCATGATTCACAATATTAGGGAAGTTTCCTGTCAGCAATTCTTCAGTGATCCTCTGTGACGGGGATGACAATAGTGAGTCCTGGACAGAGCTGGAGAAAAAATGCAGAAAAAAATCCCTAAGTCACAAAAAACGCCAGACTTACTGGGCTGTCATAGATGGGAGAAACCCCGCCAGTAAGGTCCCTGACACCCTTTTAGCTCAGTAATGAGGTCACGCCTGAGACTCACCCTTCACCAAAGATTAGATAGGCTCCTAACACAAAGATTAGATAGGCCGATAAAAGGGCACAGCAGCCCAGGGGCAAGGACTAGGAGGAAAAAGGGCAGAGGAAAGCTGGTGATAGGAAACCCAAGGCTAAGAAGGGAGACAGGTGACATGTTGTGAAGCTTTCAAACAACGCCGTCACGTAATATGGGTACTAACTCTTTAATGAGAAACTGCTTCGCTCTGGAAACCTTCATCTGCAATATAATTCAATCAATAAGGGCGCAGGAAAAAAAAATGCTTTACCTGGCAGTCTCTACTAATAAGGAAGTTCAATTGTGGATGAGGCCAAATAGCTTCGTAGAATTTCTCTGTATTAATGGTTGTGATCGCCCACCTGTCTGTCCGTGTGTCGTACTGGGGGGGCTTGCGTGTTGCTGTGATGCTGGGAGCTGTGCGACTGGAATTAGGATCTGAACAGGGTCACCCATGATTGACAGGTTTTAGCTGAGCTGCAAGACAAAGGAAGAAGGACTCCACGTTTTACGTCTGAAAAGAACTAGCCAGTGAACACCGTAGGAATAGCAGCGGAACACTGACCGATACAGTGCCAGAAGATGAGCCTCCCAGGTTAGAAGGCACTCAAAAGACAACTCGGGAAGAGCTGCCCCATCCAGTTGGAGCTGTCCTTAATGAGGTGGATGGCGTCAGGCTTTAGGGACCTTCATTTGCTGAAGTGGCACGATTCAAAACGGGAAGAAATAGCTGCGAACCTTCATTAACGATCGGAACGCGGAATGAAAGAAGCATGAACCTAGGATTGGAAATTGTCAGAACTAAAGCGGAACGCTAAAGATCAACATCCTCGTCATGAGCGAGCCAAAATGACTGGAATTGGTATCGGTCATTTTGAATCGGACTATCATTGCATCTCCCATGCCAGGAATGACAACTTGAAGAGGAATCATTTGTCCAAAAGAACGTTTCCGGACCTATCCTGAAGTACAAGATTGTCGGTGATAGGCTAATACCCCTACTCCAACAGGGAAGACCAGTGAATACAACCATTATTCAAATTTACACACCGACCGCTAAGGCCAAAGGTGAAGAAATGGAGGATTTTTACCAACTTCTGTAGACTGAAATTGATCAAACATGCCATCAGGATACATTGAGAATGACTGATGATCGCAATGCAAAAGCTGGAAAGGAAGAAAGATCAGGTGTTGGAAAATCTGACATTGTTGATAGAAAGCATGTTAGAGATTGCACGACAGAGCTTTGCACGATCAACGACTTCTTCACGGCAAGTAGCTTTTTCAGCGAGGTAAACGGTCATACATGGGTCTCATCAGGTAGAATACACGGGAATCATGACAACTACCTCTATGAAAAGAGATGGTGGAACAAGGTCAGGGACCAACTGTGGAACGGACCATCAACTGCACATAGGCCAGTTCAAGTCGAAACTGAAGAGAATGAGAACAAGTCGATGAGAGCCAAAGTACGACCTTGAGGGTATCCGACCTGAATTTACAGACCGTCTCAGAAAGAGATTCGACACATTGCACACTAATGAATGAAGACTAGGCGACTTGTGGAATGACATCAAGGACATCATCCCTGAAGAAAGCAAGAGGTCACTGAGAAGACAGGAAAGAAATACAAGACCAAGAAGGATGTCAGAAGAGACTCTGAAATTTGCTCTGCAACGTCAGGCAGCTAAAGCAAAAGGAGAAATGACGAAGTCAAAAAGCTGAAGAGAAGATTTCAAAGAGCAGCTCGAGAAGACAAAGTAATGGAACATGTGCAGAAACCTGGAGTTAGAAAACCAGAAGGGAAGAACATGCTTGGCATTTCTCAAGCTGAAAGAACGGAAGAGAAAACTCAAGCCTTGTGTTGCAGTGGTGAAAGATTCTTTGGGCAACATATTAAATGATGCAGGAGGCGTCTAAACAAGATGCAAGGAATACACGGAGTGATTATACCCGAAAGAACTGGTCGACATTTGGCCATTTCATGAGGTAGCATAGGATGCGGAACCGATGGTACCATACACTTTGGTGAAGTGTCCGTTCATTGCTTTTGCCCTGTTTTAAATCGGATTACTTGTCTTTTTATTGCGGCTTTTGTTGTTGTTAAGGGCCGTCAAGTTATTTCCACTTCATAGGTACCCGAGGTACCACAAAGGAAAGAATTCACTGTCCTGCGCCATGCTTAAAATCCTTCTTTTCCTTGAGCCCGTGCTTTCAGCCACTGTGTCCGTCCTCATCGTGGAGGGCCTTCCTCTATTTGGCCGACCCTGTCCTGTACCAAGCACGACTTCCTTCTCCGGGGACTGATCTCCCCTGCCAACGCGTCCAAAGTATGTCGGATGCAGTCTCACCAACCTTGTTTCGAAGAAGCATTCCGGTTTTACCTCTTCCAAGACACATTTGTGCGTTCTTTTGGCGGTCCATGCGGCATGCAATATTCTTCACCAACGCCGCACTTCAAAGGCGTCAGTTCTTCAGTCTTCCTTATTCATTGTCCAGTTTTCACATGCATATGATGTGATTGAAATACCATTCCTTGGGTCAGGCGCACCTTCGTCTTCAAGGTGGTATCTTTGCTTTTCAATGCCTTAAAGAGGTCCTTTACAGGAGATTTGCCCAAAGCAGTTCGTCTTTTGATTTCCTCACCACTGCTTCCATGGGTGCTGAACGCAGAACCAAGTAAAAAGAAATCCTTCCAAACTTCCGTCTTTTCTCCGTTTATTTAGAAACAGGAATTTTGCCTCATGCTCCAGTGGTGAAGATTTTTCTTTTCTTTATGTTGCGGTGTAATCAATACGGAAGATTGTGGCCTTTGATCTTCATCAGTAAGTGCTTCAAGTCCTCTTTGCTTTAGGCAAGCAAGGTTGTGTCGTCTCCATAGCGCAGGTGGTTAATGAGTCTTCCTGCAATCCTAGTGCCCCGTTCTTCTCCATATAGTCCAGCTTCTTGGATCATTTGCTCAGCATTCACATTCGAATAGGTGCGGGGAAAGGGTACAACCCTGACACACAGCTTTCCTGAATTGAAAGCACTCAGCATTCCCTTGTTCTGTCCAAAGTGCTGATTGATCTGTGTACAGTTTCCTCTTGAGCACAATTAAGTGTTCTGGAATTCCCATTCTTCACAATGTCATTCATAATTTGTTATGACCCACAGACTTGAATGCCTTAGAATACTCAGTAAAACACGGGGAAGCATCTTTCAGGTATTTGGTGCTTTCAGCCGGCATCCATCTGACATCAGCATGGATGGCCCTGATTGGCCGTCGTCTTCTGAGTCTGGCCTGAATTTCTGGCAGTTCCGTGTCAATATACTGCTGCAGCCACTTTTGAATGATCTCCAGCAAAATTTTACATGTGTTATTGGTGTTGTTCGATAATTTCCACGTTCGGTTGGATCACCTTTCTTGGGAATAGCCATAAATATGGACCTCTTTCAGTCGGCTGGCCAAGCAGTTCCCTTCCAATATTCTTGGTGTAGAAAAGCGAGCACTTTCAGCACTGCATCTGTTTGTTGAAACATCTCAGCTGGAATTCCGTCACTGCTATAATTCCTGTTTCTGCCAATGCCTTCAGTGCGGTTTGGATTACCTCCTTCAGTACCATGCCTTCCTGATCATGTGCTACCTACCTCATGAAATGGTCCGTTGTCCACCAGTTCTTTTTGGTATAGAATGACTCTGTGTATTGCGTCCATCTTTTGGTTCTTCCTGCATCATTTAGTATTTTTCCGGTAGAATCCTTGACTACCGAAAGTAAAGGTTTGATTGTTTTCTTCAGTTCTTTCAGCTGGAGCAATGGCAAGCGTGTTCTTCCCTTTTGGTTTTCTATCTCCAGCTCTGTGCATGGCATTAGAATACTTTGTCTTCTCGAGATGCACTTTGAAATCACGTCTTCAGTTCTTTTGCTTCATCATTTCTTCCTTTGGCTTTGGCTGCTTGGTGTTGAGCTGCTTGGTGTTTAAGAGCAAGGCATGGTCTGATGTGTAGCATATTCCCGATGGGATTGAAGAAGAAAGTGTATTTTGCTGCCGCTCGCTGGAGTGTTCCGTATAGGTCTGTGAGTTCAAGGCATATATGTCAAGCTGGCTGATTGTGCCCTTGAGCTGTTGTATATCTTTGCTGAATTTCTTTCTAGATGTTCTGTGCTTCACCAAGAGTGGTGTGTTGAAGTCTCCTACTGTTCTTGTGGAACTGTCAGTTTCTCTCTTTAGAGCTGAGTTTCACGTTTATTGGAATGCTGTCCTTCGTTGGGTGCGTAAATGTTTGTTACGGTTATGTCTTCACGGTGGATCGTCCCTTTCATCTTTCTGTAATGCCCTACTTTGTCTCGTGTGGCAGACTTTGTTTTAAAGTTTATTGCTCTCTGAAATGACTCTTGTCACTTCTGCTCTTTTTTGATAGCCGTTTGCTTGACGTAGTTGTTGCCATCTTTTGATTTTCAATGAATTGATTCCTTTGTTTCTAAGAGGCACCTCTGGTAGACAGCATGTTGATAGGCCTTTTTTGGAATCCATTCTGTCGCTCTCTGACTCTTTCGGGTTGCATTTAGGCCGTTTACCTTCTGTGTCAGTGTTGCTAGGTTTCAGTTTCTTGCTGTCATTTTCAAGTGCTTTTTCGGTGGTGCTGATGTTTTCTTTGTTCCCCTTAGTCTCCTGCGCTGAATTCCTTCTGCTTTTGGATTTTGCTGTCATTGCTTTTGGTTTTGGACATTTTGTTTTCACGGAGACTTTATCCTTTTCTTCTTTACTTAGATGTGTATTCTTTTCCACTCTGTGGTTCCTTTGAAATTTCCCCTGCTTGAACCAGCCTATTATTCCTTGGTGTTGCCTTGCCATTCCCCGCATGAAAACTTCTATACCTCCACCAATTATTCCCTCTTTTTTTTTTTTTTCTCATATTGTCTATTAGAGTTTCACATTTCTGGTTTCCTGTTGGAATTCCTTTGTTTCTGGATAGTCGTTGGGAGTTCTTTTACTACACTGGTATCTGGCGAGTAAACTCTTGAATTCTAGATTCAGGCTGTGGTATGATATTGTTTCTCCTAAGACCAAAGGACTCCCTTTAGTAATTAGTGTCATTTTGGTTCTGTTTTTACAGAGTCCCTTAATCTTTCTTATCTGGAAATGTCCTAATTTCAGCATCATAGTTGAGTGAGAGTTCTGCAGGATATCTCATTCTTGGTTGGTAATTTGTTTTTTTTACTATGTCAAACCATTGCCCTTTTGCCTGCATGGTTTCTGCCGAATAATCAGAGCTCAGTCTTATTGTTTGTCCTCTGCGTGTGACTTTTTGTTTTTCTCGAGCTGCTCGCAGGATTTTGCCTTTGTCTTTGGTTTTAGAGAGTGTGATTAGGATAGGCCTTGGTGTTTTACTGTTGCCGTCTATCCTCTATGCGGTTCTTTGAGCTTCTTGGTTGGTCAGCTTTTCATGATTGACAATATTAGGGAAGTTTCCTGTCAGCAATTCTTCAGTGATCCTCTGTGACGGGGATGACAATAGTGAGTCCTGGACAGAGCTGGAGAAAAAATGCAGAAAAAAATCCCTAAGTCACAAAAAACGCCAGACTTACTGGGCTGTCATAGATGGGAGAAACCCCGCCAGTAAGGTCCCTGACACCCTTTTAGCTCAGTAATGAGGTCACGCCTGAGACTCACCCTTCACCAAAGATTAGATAGGCTCCTAACACAAAGATTAGATAGGCCGATAAAAGGGCACAGCAGCCCAGGGGCAAGGACTAGGAGGAAAAAGGGCAGAGGAAAGCTGGTGATAGGAAACCCAAGGCTAAGAAGGGAGACAGGTGACATGTTGTGAAGCTTTCAAACAACGCCGTCACGTAATATGGGTACTAACTCTTTAATGAGAAACTGCTTCGCTCTGGAAACCTTCATCTGCAATATAATTCAATCAATAAGGGCGCAGGAAAAAAAAATGCTTTACCTGGCAGTCTCTACTAATAAGGAAGTTCAATTGTGGATGAGGCCAAATAGCTTCGTAGAATTTCTCTGTATTAATGGTTGTGATCGCCCACCTGTCTGTCCGTGTGTCGTACTGGGGGGGCTTGCGTGTTGCTGTGATGCTGGGAGCTGTGCGACTGGAATTAGGATCTGAACAGGGTCACCCATGATTGACAGGTTTTAGCTGAGCTGCAAGACAAAGGAAGAAGGACTCCACGTTTTACGTCTGAAAAGAACTAGCCAGTGAACACCGTAGGAATAGCAGCGGAACACTGACCGATACAGTGCCAGAAGATGAGCCTCCCAGGTTAGAAGGCACTCAAAAGACAACTCGGGAAGAGCTGCCCCATCCAGTTGGAGCTGTCCTTAATGAGGTGGATGGCGTCAGGCTTTAGGGACCTTCATTTGCTGAAGTGGCACGATTCAAAACGGGAAGAAATAGCTGCGAACCTTCATTAACGATCGGAACGCGGAATGAAAGAAGCATGAACCTAGGATTGGAAATTGTCAGAACTAAAGCGGAACGCTAAAGATCAACATCCTCGTCATGAGCGAGCCAAAATGACTGGAATTGGTATCGGTCATTTTGAATCGGACTATCATTGCATCTCCCATGCCAGGAATGACAACTTGAAGAGGAATCATTTGTCCAAAAGAACGTTTCCGGACCTATCCTGAAGTACAAGATTGTCGGTGATAGGCTAATACCCCTACTCCAACAGGGAAGACCAGTGAATACAACCATTATTCAAATTTACACACCGACCGCTAAGGCCAAAGGTGAAGAAATGGAGGATTTTTACCAACTTCTGTAGACTGAAATTGATCAAACATGCCATCAGGATACATTGAGAATGACTGATGATCGCAATGCAAAAGCTGGAAAGGAAGAAAGATCAGGTGTTGGAAAATCTGACATTGTTGATAGAAAGCATGTTAGAGATTGCACGACAGAGCTTTGCACGATCAACGACTTCTTCACGGCAAGTAGCTTTTTCAGCGAGGTAAACGGTCATACATGGGTCTCATCAGGTAGAATACACGGGAATCATGACAACTACCTCTATGAAAAGAGATGGTGGAACAAGGTCAGGGACCAACTGTGGAACGGACCATCAACTGCACATAGGCCAGTTCAAGTCGAAACTGAAGAGAATGAGAACAAGTCGATGAGAGCCAAAGTACGACCTTGAGGGTATCCGACCTGAATTTACAGACCGTCTCAGAAAGAGATTCGACACATTGCACACTAATGAATGAAGACTAGGCGACTTGTGGAATGACATCAAGGACATCATCCCTGAAGAAAGCAAGAGGTCACTGAGAAGACAGGAAAGAAATACAAGACCAAGAAGGATGTCAGAAGAGACTCTGAAATTTGCTCTGCAACGTCAGGCAGCTAAAGCAAAAGGAGAAATGACGAAGTCAAAAAGCTGAAGAGAAGATTTCAAAGAGCAGCTCGAGAAGACAAAGTAATGGAACATGTGCAGAAACCTGGAGTTAGAAAACCAGAAGGGAAGAACATGCTTGGCATTTCTCAAGCTGAAAGAACGGAAGAGAAAACTCAAGCCTTGTGTTGCAGTGGTGAAAGATTCTTTGGGCAACATATTAAATGATGCAGGAGGCGTCTAAACAAGATGCAAGGAATACACGGAGTGATTATACCCGAAAGAACTGGTCGACATTTGGCCATTTCATGAGGTAGCATAGGATGCGGAACCGATGGTACCATACACTTTGGTGAAGTGTCCGTTCATTGCTTTTGCCCTGTTTTAAATCGGATTACTTGTCTTTTTATTGCGGCTTTTGTTGTTGTTAAGGGCCGTCAAGTTATTTCCACTTCATAGGTACCCGAGGTACCACAAAGGAAAGAATTCACTGTCCTGCGCCATGCTTAAAATCCTTCTTTTCCTTGAGCCCGTGCTTTCAGCCACTGTGTCCGTCCTCATCGTGGAGGGCCTTCCTCTATTTGGCCGACCCTGTCCTGTACCAAGCACGACTTCCTTCTCCGGGGACTGATCTCCCCTGCCAACGCGTCCAAAGTATGTCGGATGCAGTCTCACCAACCTTGTTTCGAAGAAGCATTCCGGTTTTACCTCTTCCAAGACACATTTGTGCGTTCTTTTGGCGGTCCATGCGGCATGCAATATTCTTCACCAACGCCGCACTTCAAAGGCGTCAGTTCTTCAGTCTTCCTTATTCATTGTCCAGTTTTCACATGCATATGATGTGATTGAAATACCATTCCTTGGGTCAGGCGCACCTTCGTCTTCAAGGTGGTATCTTTGCTTTTCAACGCCTTAAAGAGGTCCTTTACAGGAGATTTGCCCAAAGCAGTTCGTCTTTTGATTTCCTCACCACTGCTTCCATGGGTGCTGAACGCAGAACCAAGTAAAAAGAAATCCTTCCAAACTTCCGTCTTTTCTCCGTTTATTTAGAAACAGGAATTTTGCCTCATGCTCCAGTGGTGAAGATTTTTCTTTTCTTTATGTTGCGGTGTAATCAATACGGAAGATTGTGGCCTTTGATCTTCATCAGTAAGTGCTTCAAGTCCTCTTTGCTTTAGGCAAGCAAGGTTGTGTCGTCTCCATAGCGCAGGTGGTTAATGAGTCTTCCTGCAATCCTAGTGCCCCGTTCTTCTCCATATAGTCCAGCTTCTTGGATCATTTGCTCAGCATTCACATTCGAATAGGTGCGGGGAAAGGGTACAACCCTGACACACAGCTTTCCTGAATTGAAAGCACTCAGCATTCCCTTGTTCTGTCCAAAGTGCTGATTGATCTGTGTACAGTTTCCTCTTGAGCACAATTAAGTGTTCTGGAATTCCCATTCTTCACAATGTCATTCATAATTTGTTATGACCCACAGACTTGAATGCCTTAGAATACTCAGTAAAACACGGGGAAGCATCTTTCAGGTATTTGGTGCTTTCAGCCGGCATCCATCTGACATCAGCATGGATGGCCCTGATTGGCCGTCGTCTTCTGAGTCTGGCCTGAATTTCTGGCAGTTCCGTGTCAATATACTGCTGCAGCCACTTTTGAATGATCTCCAGCAAAATTTTACATGTGTTATTGGTGTTGTTCGATAATTTCCACGTTCGGTTGGATCACCTTTCTTGGGAATAGCCATAAATATGGACCTCTTTCAGTCGGCTGGCCAAGCAGTTCCCTTCCAATATTCTTGGTGTAGAAAAGCGAGCACTTTCAGCACTGCATCTGTTTGTTGAAACATCTCAGCTGGAATTCCGTCACTGCTATAATTCCTGTTTCTGCCAATGCCTTCAGTGCGGTTTGGATTACCTCCTTCAGTACCATGCCTTCCTGATCATGTGCTACCTACCTCATGAAATGGTCCGTTGTCCACCAGTTCTTTTTGGTATAGAATGACTCTGTGTATTGCGTCCATCTTTTGGTTCTTCCTGCATCATTTAGTATTTTTCCGGTAGAATCCTTGACTACCGAAAGTAAAGGTTTGATTGTTTTCTTCAGTTCTTTCAGCTGGAGCAATGGCAAGCGTGTTCTTCCCTTTTGGTTTTCTATCTCCAGCTCTGTGCATGGCATTAGAATACTTTGTCTTCTCGAGATGCACTTTGAAATCACGTCTTCAGTTCTTTTGCTTCATCATTTCTTCCTTTGGCTTTGGCTGCTTGGTGTTGAGCTGCTTGGTGTTTAAGAGCAAGGCATGGTCTGATGTGTAGCATATTCCCGATGGGATTGAAGAAGAAAGTGTATTTTGCTGCCGCTCGCTGGAGTGTTCCGTATACGTCTGTGAGTTCAAGGCATATATGTCAAGCTGGCTGATTGTGCCCTTGAGCTGTTGTATATCTTTGCTGAATTTCTTTCTAGATGTTCTGTGCTTCACCAAGAGTGGTGTGTTGAAGTCTCCTACTGTTCTTGTGGAACTGTCAGTTTCTCTCTTTAGAGCTGAGTTTCACGTTTATTGGAATGCTGTCCTTCGTTGGGTGCGTAAATGTTTGTTACGGTTATGTCTTCACGGTGGATCGTCCCTTTCATCTTTCTGTAATGCCCTACTTTGTCTCGTGTGGCAGACTTTGTTTTAAAGTTTATTGCTCTCTGAAATGACTCTTGTCACTTCTGCTCTTTTTTGATAGCCGTTTGCTTGACGTAGTTGTTGCCATCTTTTGATTTTCAATGAATTGATTCCTTTGTTTCTAAGAGGCACCTCTGGTAGACAGCATGTTGATAGGCCTTTTTTGGAATCCATTCTGTCGCTCTCTGACTCTTTCGGGTTGCATTTAGGCCGTTTACCTTCTGTGTCAGTGTTGCTAGGTTTCAGTTTCTTGCTGTCATTTTCAAGTGCTTTTTCGGTGGTGCTGATGTTTTCTTTGTTCCCCTTAGTCTCCTGCGCTGAATTCCTTCTGCTTTTGGATTTTGCTGTCATTGCTTTTGGTTTTGGACATTTTGTTTTCACGGAGACTTTATCCTTTTCTTCTTTACTTAGATGTGTATTCTTTTCCACTCTGTGGTTCCTTTGAAATTTCCCCTGCTTGAACCAGCCTATTATTCCTTGGTGTTGCCTTGCCATTCCCCGCATGAAAACTTCTATACCTCCACCAATTATTCCCTCTTTTTTTTTTTTTTCTCATATTGTCTATTAGAGTTTCACATTTCTGGTTTCCTGTTGGAATTCCTTTGTTTCTGGATAGTCGTTGGGAGTTCTTTTACTACACTGGTATCTGGCGAGTAAACTCTTGAATTCTAGATTCAGGCTGTGGTATGATATTGTTTCTCCTAAGACCAAAGGACTCCCTTTAGTAATTAGTGTCATTTTGGTTCTGTTTTTACAGAGTCCCTTAATCTTTCTTATCTGGAAATGTCCTAATTTCAGCATCATAGTTGAGTGAGAGTTCTGCAGGATATCTCATTCTTGGTTGGTAATTTGTTTTTTTTACTATGTCAAACCATTGCCCTTTTGCCTGCATGGTTTCTGCCGAATAATCAGAGCTCAGTCTTATTGTTTGTCCTCTGCGTGTGACTTTTTGTTTTTCTCGAGCTGCTCGCAGGATTTTGCCTTTGTCTTTGGTTTTAGAGAGTGTGATTAGGATAGGCCTTGGTGTTTTACTGTTGCCGTCTATCCTCTATGCGGTTCTTTGAGCTTCTTGGTTGGTCAGCTTTTCATGATTGACAATATTAGGGAAGTTTCCTGTCAGCAATTCTTCAGTGATCCTCTGTGACGGGGATGACAATAGTGAGTCCTGGACAGAGCTGGAGAAAAAATGCAGAAAAAAATCCCTAAGTCACAAAAAACGCCAGACTTACTGGGCTGTCATAGATGGGAGAAACCCCGCCAGTAAGGTCCCTGACACCCTTTTAGCTCAGTAATGAGGTCACGCCTGAGACTCACCCTTCACCAAAGATTAGATAGGCTCCTAACACAAAGATTAGATAGGCCGATAAAAGGGCACAGCAGCCCAGGGGCAAGGACTAGGAGGAAAAAGGGCAGAGGAAAGCTGGTGATAGGAAACCCAAGGCTAAGAAGGGAGACAGGTGACATGTTGTGAAGCTTTCAAACAACGCCGTCACGTAATATGGGTACTAACTCTTTAATGAGAAACTGCTTCGCTCTGGAAACCTTCATCTGCAATATAATTCAATCAATAAGGGCGCAGGAAAAAAAAATGCTTTACCTGGCAGTCTCTACTAATAAGGAAGTTCAATTGTGGATGAGGCCAAATAGCTTCGTAGAATTTCTCTGTATTAATGGTTGTGATCGCCCACCTGTCTGTCCGTGTGTCGTACTGGGGGGGCTTGCGTGTTGCTGTGATGCTGGGAGCTGTGCGACTGGAATTAGGATCTGAACAGGGTCACCCATGATTGACAGGTTTTAGCTGAGCTGCAAGACAAAGGAAGAAGGACTCCACGTTTTACGTCTGAAAAGAACTAGCCAGTGAACACCGTAGGAATAGCAGCGGAACACTGACCGATACAGTGCCAGAAGATGAGCCTCCCAGGTTAGAAGGCACTCAAAAGACAACTCGGGAAGAGCTGCCCCATCCAGTTGGAGCTGTCCTTAATGAGGTGGATGGCGTCAGGCTTTAGGGACCTTCATTTGCTGAAGTGGCACGATTCAAAACGGGAAGAAATAGCTGCGAACCTTCATTAACGATCGGAACGCGGAATGAAAGAAGCATGAACCTAGGATTGGAAATTGTCAGAACTAAAGCGGAACGCTAAAGATCAACATCCTCGTCATGAGCGAGCCAAAATGACTGGAATTGGTATCGGTCATTTTGAATCGGACTATCATTGCATCTCCCATGCCAGGAATGACAACTTGAAGAGGAATCATTTGTCCAAAAGAACGTTTCCGGACCTATCCTGAAGTACAAGATTGTCGGTGATAGGCTAATACCCCTACTCCAACAGGGAAGACCAGTGAATACAACCATTATTCAAATTTACACACCGACCGCTAAGGCCAAAGGTGAAGAAATGGAGGATTTTTACCAACTTCTGTAGACTGAAATTGATCAAACATGCCATCAGGATACATTGAGAATGACTGATGATCGCAATGCAAAAGCTGGAAAGGAAGAAAGATCAGGTGTTGGAAAATCTGACATTGTTGATAGAAAGCATGTTAGAGATTGCACGACAGAGCTTTGCACGATCAACGACTTCTTCACGGCAAGTAGCTTTTTCAGCGAGGTAAACGGTCATACATGGGTCTCATCAGGTAGAATACACGGGAATCATGACAACTACCTCTATGAAAAGAGATGGTGGAACAAGGTCAGGGACCAACTGTGGAACGGACCATCAACTGCACATAGGCCAGTTCAAGTCGAAACTGAAGAGAATGAGAACAAGTCGATGAGAGCCAAAGTACGACCTTGAGGGTATCCGACCTGAATTTACAGACCGTCTCAGAAAGAGATTCGACACATTGCACACTAATGAATGAAGACTAGGCGACTTGTGGAATGACATCAAGGACATCATCCCTGAAGAAAGCAAGAGGTCACTGAGAAGACAGGAAAGAAATACAAGACCAAGAAGGATGTCAGAAGAGACTCTGAAATTTGCTCTGCAACGTCAGGCAGCTAAAGCAAAAGGAGAAATGACGAAGTCAAAAAGCTGAAGAGAAGATTTCAAAGAGCAGCTCGAGAAGACAAAGTAATGGAACATGTGCAGAAACCTGGAGTTAGAAAACCAGAAGGGAAGAACATGCTTGGCATTTCTCAAGCTGAAAGAACGGAAGAGAAAACTCAAGCCTTGTGTTGCAGTGGTGAAAGATTCTTTGGGCAACATATTAAATGATGCAGGAGGCGTCTAAACAAGATGCAAGGAATACACGGAGTGATTATACCCGAAAGAACTGGTCGACATTTGGCCATTTCATGAGGTAGCATAGGATGCGGAACCGATGGTACCATACACTTTGGTGAAGTGTCCGTTCATTGCTTTTGCCCTGTTTTAAATCGGATTACTTGTCTTTTTATTGCGGCTTTTGTTGTTGTTAAGGGCCGTCAAGTTATTTCCACTTCATAGGTACCCGAGGTACCACAAAGGAAAGAATTCACTGTCCTGCGCCATGCTTAAAATCCTTCTTTTCCTTGAGCCCGTGCTTTCAGCCACTGTGTCCGTCCTCATCGTGGAGGGCCTTCCTCTATTTGGCCGACCCTGTCCTGTACCAAGCACGACTTCCTTCTCCGGGGACTGATCTCCCCTGCCAACGCGTCCAAAGTATGTCGGATGCAGTCTCACCAACCTTGTTTCGAAGAAGCATTCCGGTTTTACCTCTTCCAAGACACATTTGTGCGTTCTTTTGGCGGTCCATGCGGCATGCAATATTCTTCACCAACGCCGCACTTCAAAGGCGTCAGTTCTTCAGTCTTCCTTATTCATTGTCCAGTTTTCACATGCATATGATGTGATTGAAATACCATTCCTTGGGTCAGGCGCACCTTCGTCTTCAAGGTGGTATCTTTGCTTTTCAACGCCTTAAAGAGGTCCTTTACAGGAGATTTGCCCAAAGCAGTTCGTCTTTTGATTTCCTCACCACTGCTTCCATGGGTGCTGAACGCAGAACCAAGTAAAAAGAAATCCTTCCAAACTTCCGTCTTTTCTCCGTTTATTTAGAAACAGGAATTTTGCCTCATGCTCCAGTGGTGAAGATTTTTCTTTTCTTTATGTTGCGGTGTAATCAATACGGAAGATTGTGGCCTTTGATCTTCATCAGTAAGTGCTTCAAGTCCTCTTTGCTTTAGGCAAGCAAGGTTGTGTCGTCTCCATAGCGCAGGTGGTTAATGAGTCTTCCTGCAATCCTAGTGCCCCGTTCTTCTCCATATAGTCCAGCTTCTTGGATCATTTGCTCAGCATTCACATTCGAATAGGTGCGGGGAAAGGGTACAACCCTGACACACAGCTTTCCTGAATTGAAAGCACTCAGCATTCCCTTGTTCTGTCCAAAGTGCTGATTGATCTGTGTACAGTTTCCTCTTGAGCACAATTAAGTGTTCTGGAATTCCCATTCTTCACAATGTCATTCATAATTTGTTATGACCCACAGACTTGAATGCCTTAGAATACTCAGTAAAACACGGGGAAGCATCTTTCAGGTATTTGGTGCTTTCAGCCGGCATCCATCTGACATCAGCATGGATGGCCCTGATTGGCCGTCGTCTTCTGAGTCTGGCCTGAATTTCTGGCAGTTCCGTGTCAATATACTGCTGCAGCCACTTTTGAATGATCTCCAGCAAAATTTTACATGTGTTATTGGTGTTGTTCGATAATTTCCACGTTCGGTTGGATCACCTTTCTTGGGAATAGCCATAAATATGGACCTCTTTCAGTCGGCTGGCCAAGCAGTTCCCTTCCAATATTCTTGGTGTAGAAAAGCGAGCACTTTCAGCACTGCATCTGTTTGTTGAAACATCTCAGCTGGAATTCCGTCACTGCTATAATTCCTGTTTCTGCCAATGCCTTCAGTGCGGTTTGGATTACCTCCTTCAGTACCATGCCTTCCTGATCATGTGCTACCTACCTCATGAAATGGTCCGTTGTCCACCAGTTCTTTTTGGTATAGAATGACTCTGTGTATTGCGTCCATCTTTTGGTTCTTCCTGCATCATTTAGTATTTTTCCGGTAGAATCCTTGACTACCGAAAGTAAAGGTTTGATTGTTTTCTTCAGTTCTTTCAGCTGGAGCAATGGCAAGCGTGTTCTTCCCTTTTGGTTTTCTATCTCCAGCTCTGTGCATGGCATTAGAATACTTTGTCTTCTCGAGATGCACTTTGAAATCACGTCTTCAGTTCTTTTGCTTCATCATTTCTTCCTTTGGCTTTGGCTGCTTGGTGTTGAGCTGCTTGGTGTTTAAGAGCAAGGCATGGTCTGATGTGTAGCATATTCCCGATGGGATTGAAGAAGAAAGTGTATTTTGCTGCCGCTCGCTGGAGTGTTCCGTATACGTCTGTGAGTTCAAGGCATATATGTCAAGCTGGCTGATTGTGCCCTTGAGCTGTTGTATATCTTTGCTGAATTTCTTTCTAGATGTTCTGTGCTTCACCAAGAGTGGTGTGTTGAAGTCTCCTACTGTTCTTGTGGAACTGTCAGTTTCTCTCTTTAGAGCTGAGTTTCACGTTTATTGGAATGCTGTCCTTCGTTGGGTGCGTAAATGTTTGTTACGGTTATGTCTTCACGGTGGATCGTCCCTTTCATCTTTCTGTAATGCCCTACTTTGTCTCGTGTGGCAGACTTTGTTTTAAAGTTTATTGCTCTCTGAAATGACTCTTGTCACTTCTGCTCTTTTTTGATAGCCGTTTGCTTGACGTAGTTGTTGCCATCTTTTGATTTTCAATGAATTGATTCCTTTGTTTCTAAGAGGCACCTCTGGTAGACAGCATGTTGATAGGCCTTTTTTGGAATCCATTCTGTCGCTCTCTGACTCTTTCGGGTTGCATTTAGGCCGTTTACCTTCTGTGTCAGTGTTGCTAGGTTTCAGTTTCTTGCTGTCATTTTCAAGTGCTTTTTCGGTGGTGCTGATGTTTTCTTTGTTCCCCTTAGTCTCCTGCGCTGAATTCCTTCTGCTTTTGGATTTTGCTGTCATTGCTTTTGGTTTTGGACATTTTGTTTTCACGGAGACTTTATCCTTTTCTTCTTTACTTAGATGTGTATTCTTTTCCACTCTGTGGTTCCTTTGAAATTTCCCCTGCTTGAACCAGCCTATTATTCCTTGGTGTTGCCTTGCCATTCCCCGCATGAAAACTTCTATACCTCCACCAATTATTCCCTCTTTTTTTTTTTTTTCTCATATTGTCTATTAGAGTTTCACATTTCTGGTTTCCTGTTGGAATTCCTTTGTTTCTGGATAGTCGTTGGGAGTTCTTTTACTACACTGGTATCTGGCGAGTAAACTCTTGAATTCTAGATTCAGGCTGTGGTATGATATTGTTTCTCCTAAGACCAAAGGACTCCCTTTAGTAATTAGTGTCATTTTGGTTCTGTTTTTACAGAGTCCCTTAATCTTTCTTATCTGGAAATGTCCTAATTTCAGCATCATAGTTGAGTGAGAGTTCTGCAGGATATCTCATTCTTGGTTGGTAATTTGTTTTTTTTACTATGTCAAACCATTGCCCTTTTGCCTGCATGGTTTCTGCCGAATAATCAGAGCTCAGTCTTATTGTTTGTCCTCTGCGTGTGACTTTTTGTTTTTCTCGAGCTGCTCGCAGGATTTTGCCTTTGTCTTTGGTTTTAGAGAGTGTGATTAGGATAGGCCTTGGTGTTTTACTGTTGCCGTCTATCCTCTATGCGGTTCTTTGAGCTTCTTGGTTGGTCAGCTTTTCATGATTGACAATATTAGGGAAGTTTCCTGTCAGCAATTCTTCAGTGATCCTCTGTGACGGGGATGACAATAGTGAGTCCTGGACAGAGCTGGAGAAAAAATGCAGAAAAAAATCCCTAAGTCACAAAAAACGCCAGACTTACTGGGCTGTCATAGATGGGAGAAACCCCGCCAGTAAGGTCCCTGACACCCTTTTAGCTCAGTAATGAGGTCACGCCTGAGACTCACCCTTCACCAAAGATTAGATAGGCTCCTAACACAAAGATTAGATAGGCCGATAAAAGGGCACAGCAGCCCAGGGGCAAGGACTAGGAGGAAAAAGGGCAGAGGAAAGCTGGTGATAGGAAACCCAAGGCTAAGAAGGGAGACAGGTGACATGTTGTGAAGCTTTCAAACAACGCCGTCACGTAATATGGGTACTAACTCTTTAATGAGAAACTGCTTCGCTCTGGAAACCTTCATCTGCAATATAATTCAATCAATAAGGGCGCAGGAAAAAAAAATGCTTTACCTGGCAGTCTCTACTAATAAGGAAGTTCAATTGTGGATGAGGCCAAATAGCTTCGTAGAATTTCTCTGTATTAATGGTTGTGATCGCCCACCTGTCTGTCCGTGTGTCGTACTGGGGGGGCTTGCGTGTTGCTGTGATGCTGGGAGCTGTGCGACTGGAATTAGGATCTGAACAGGGTCACCCATGATTGACAGGTTTTAGCTGAGCTGCAAGACAAAGGAAGAAGGACTCCACGTTTTACGTCTGAAAAGAACTAGCCAGTGAACACCGTAGGAATAGCAGCGGAACACTGACCGATACAGTGCCAGAAGATGAGCCTCCCAGGTTAGAAGGCACTCAAAAGACAACTCGGGAAGAGCTGCCCCATCCAGTTGGAGCTGTCCTTAATGAGGTGGATGGCGTCAGGCTTTAGGGACCTTCATTTGCTGAAGTGGCACGATTCAAAACGGGAAGAAATAGCTGCGAACCTTCATTAACGATCGGAACGCGGAATGAAAGAAGCATGAACCTAGGATTGGAAATTGTCAGAACTAAAGCGGAACGCTAAAGATCAACATCCTCGTCATGAGCGAGCCAAAATGACTGGAATTGGTATCGGTCATTTTGAATCGGACTATCATTGCATCTCCCATGCCAGGAATGACAACTTGAAGAGGAATCATTTGTCCAAAAGAACGTTTCCGGACCTATCCTGAAGTACAAGATTGTCGGTGATAGGCTAATACCCCTACTCCAACAGGGAAGACCAGTGAATACAACCATTATTCAAATTTACACACCGACCGCTAAGGCCAAAGGTGAAGAAATGGAGGATTTTTACCAACTTCTGTAGACTGAAATTGATCAAACATGCCATCAGGATACATTGAGAATGACTGATGATCGCAATGCAAAAGCTGGAAAGGAAGAAAGATCAGGTGTTGGAAAATCTGACATTGTTGATAGAAAGCATGTTAGAGATTGCACGACAGAGCTTTGCACGATCAACGACTTCTTCACGGCAAGTAGCTTTTTCAGCGAGGTAAACGGTCATACATGGGTCTCATCAGGTAGAATACACGGGAATCATGACAACTACCTCTATGAAAAGAGATGGTGGAACAAGGTCAGGGACCAACTGTGGAACGGACCATCAACTGCACATAGGCCAGTTCAAGTCGAAACTGAAGAGAATGAGAACAAGTCGATGAGAGCCAAAGTACGACCTTGAGGGTATCCGACCTGAATTTACAGACCGTCTCAGAAAGAGATTCGACACATTGCACACTAATGAATGAAGACTAGGCGACTTGTGGAATGACATCAAGGACATCATCCCTGAAGAAAGCAAGAGGTCACTGAGAAGACAGGAAAGAAATACAAGACCAAGAAGGATGTCAGAAGAGACTCTGAAATTTGCTCTGCAACGTCAGGCAGCTAAAGCAAAAGGAGAAATGACGAAGTCAAAAAGCTGAAGAGAAGATTTCAAAGAGCAGCTCGAGAAGACAAAGTAATGGAACATGTGCAGAAACCTGGAGTTAGAAAACCAGAAGGGAAGAACATGCTTGGCATTTCTCAAGCTGAAAGAACGGAAGAGAAAACTCAAGCCTTGTGTTGCAGTGGTGAAAGATTCTTTGGGCAACATATTAAATGATGCAGGAGGCGTCTAAACAAGATGCAAGGAATACACGGAGTGATTATACCCGAAAGAACTGGTCGACATTTGGCCATTTCATGAGGTAGCATAGGATGCGGAACCGATGGTACCATACACTTTGGTGAAGTGTCCGTTCATTGCTTTTGCCCTGTTTTAAATCGGATTACTTGTCTTTTTATTGCGGCTTTTGTTGTTGTTAAGGGCCGTCAAGTTATTTCCACTTCATAGGTACCCGAGGTACCACAAAGGAAAGAATTCACTGTCCTGCGCCATGCTTAAAATCCTTCTTTTCCTTGAGCCCGTGCTTTCAGCCACTGTGTCCGTCCTCATCGTGGAGGGCCTTCCTCTATTTGGCCGACCCTGTCCTGTACCAAGCACGACTTCCTTCTCCGGGGACTGATCTCCCCTGCCAACGCGTCCAAAGTATGTCGGATGCAGTCTCACCAACCTTGTTTCGAAGAAGCATTCCGGTTTTACCTCTTCCAAGACACATTTGTGCGTTCTTTTGGCGGTCCATGCGGCATGCAATATTCTTCACCAACGCCGCACTTCAAAGGCGTCAGTTCTTCAGTCTTCCTTATTCATTGTCCAGTTTTCACATGCATATGATGTGATTGAAATACCATTCCTTGGGTCAGGCGCACCTTCGTCTTCAAGGTGGTATCTTTGCTTTTCAACGCCTTAAAGAGGTCCTTTACAGGAGATTTGCCCAAAGCAGTTCGTCTTTTGATTTCCTCACCACTGCTTCCATGGGTGCTGAACGCAGAACCAAGTAAAAAGAAATCCTTCCAAACTTCCGTCTTTTCTCCGTTTATTTAGAAACAGGAATTTTGCCTCATGCTCCAGTGGTGAAGATTTTTCTTTTCTTTATGTTGCGGTGTAATCAATACGGAAGATTGTGGCCTTTGATCTTCATCAGTAAGTGCTTCAAGTCCTCTTTGCTTTAGGCAAGCAAGGTTGTGTCGTCTCCATAGCGCAGGTGGTTAATGAGTCTTCCTGCAATCCTAGTGCCCCGTTCTTCTCCATATAGTCCAGCTTCTTGGATCATTTGCTCAGCATTCACATTCGAATAGGTGCGGGGAAAGGGTACAACCCTGACACACAGCTTTCCTGAATTGAAAGCACTCAGCATTCCCTTGTTCTGTCCAAAGTGCTGATTGATCTGTGTACAGTTTCCTCTTGAGCACAATTAAGTGTTCTGGAATTCCCATTCTTCACAATGTCATTCATAATTTGTTATGACCCACAGACTTGAATGCCTTAGAATACTCAGTAAAACACGGGGAAGCATCTTTCAGGTATTTGGTGCTTTCAGCCGGCATCCATCTGACATCAGCATGGATGGCCCTGATTGGCCGTCGTCTTCTGAGTCTGGCCTGAATTTCTGGCAGTTCCGTGTCAATATACTGCTGCAGCCACTTTTGAATGATCTCCAGCAAAATTTTACATGTGTTATTGGTGTTGTTCGATAATTTCCACGTTCGGTTGGATCACCTTTCTTGGGAATAGCCATAAATATGGACCTCTTTCAGTCGGCTGGCCAAGCAGTTCCCTTCCAATATTCTTGGTGTAGAAAAGCGAGCACTTTCAGCACTGCATCTGTTTGTTGAAACATCTCAGCTGGAATTCCGTCACTGCTATAATTCCTGTTTCTGCCAATGCCTTCAGTGCGGTTTGGATTACCTCCTTCAGTACCATGCCTTCCTGATCATGTGCTACCTACCTCATGAAATGGTCCGTTGTCCACCAGTTCTTTTTGGTATAGAATGACTCTGTGTATTGCGTCCATCTTTTGGTTCTTCCTGCATCATTTAGTATTTTTCCGGTAGAATCCTTGACTACCGAAAGTAAAGGTTTGATTGTTTTCTTCAGTTCTTTCAGCTGGAGCAATGGCAAGCGTGTTCTTCCCTTTTGGTTTTCTATCTCCAGCTCTGTGCATGGCATTAGAATACTTTGTCTTCTCGAGATGCACTTTGAAATCACGTCTTCAGTTCTTTTGCTTCATCATTTCTTCCTTTGGCTTTGGCTGCTTGGTGTTGAGCTGCTTGGTGTTTAAGAGCAAGGCATGGTCTGATGTGTAGCATATTCCCGATGGGATTGAAGAAGAAAGTGTATTTTGCTGCCGCTCGCTGGAGTGTTCCGTATACGTCTGTGAGTTCAAGGCATATATGTCAAGCTGGCTGATTGTGCCCTTGAGCTGTTGTATATCTTTGCTGAATTTCTTTCTAGATGTTCTGTGCTTCACCAAGAGTGGTGTGTTGAAGTCTCCTACTGTTCTTGTGGAACTGTCAGTTTCTCTCTTTAGAGCTGAGTTTCACGTTTATTGGAATGCTGTCCTTCGTTGGGTGCGTAAATGTTTGTTACGGTTATGTCTTCACGGTGGATCGTCCCTTTCATCTTTCTGTAATGCCCTACTTTGTCTCGTGTGGCAGACTTTGTTTTAAAGTTTATTGCTCTCTGAAATGACTCTTGTCACTTCTGCTCTTTTTTGATAGCCGTTTGCTTGACGTAGTTGTTGCCATCTTTTGATTTTCAATGAATTGATTCCTTTGTTTCTAAGAGGCACCTCTGGTAGACAGCATGTTGATAGGCCTTTTTTGGAATCCATTCTGTCGCTCTCTGACTCTTTCGGGTTGCATTTAGGCCGTTTACCTTCTGTGTCAGTGTTGCTAGGTTTCAGTTTCTTGCTGTCATTTTCAAGTGCTTTTTCGGTGGTGCTGATGTTTTCTTTGTTCCCCTTAGTCTCCTGTGCTGAATTCCTTCTGCTTTTGGATTTTGCTGTCATTGCTTTTGGTTTTGGACATTTTGTTTTCACGGAGACTTTATCCTTTTCTTCTTTACTTAGATGTGTATTCTTTTCCACTCTGTGGTTCCTTTGAAATTTCCCCTGCTTGAACCAGCCTATTATTCCTTGGTGTTGCCTTGCCATTCCCCGCATGAAAACTTCTATACCTCCACCAATTATTCCCTCTTTTTTTTTTTTTTCTCATATTGTCTATTAGAGTTTCACATTTCTGGTTTCCTGTTGGAATTCCTTTGTTTCTGGATAGTCGTTGGGAGTTCTTTTACTACACTGGTATCTGGCGAGTAAACTCTTGAATTCTAGATTCAGGCTGTGGTATGATATTGTTTCTCCTAAGACCAAAGGACTCCCTTTAGTAATTAGTGTCATTTTGGTTCTGTTTTTACAGAGTCCCTTAATCTTTCTTATCTGGAAATGTCCTAATTTCAGCATCATAGTTGAGTGAGAGTTCTGCAGGATATCTCATTCTTGGTTGGTAATTTGTTTTTTTTACTATGTCAAACCATTGCCCTTTTGCCTGCATGGTTTCTGCCGAATAATCAGAGCTCAGTCTTATTGTTTGTCCTCTGCGTGTGACTTTTTGTTTTTCTCGAGCTGCTCGCAGGATTTTGCCTTTGTCTTTGGTTTTAGAGAGTGTGATTAGGATAGGCCTTGGTGTTTTACTGTTGCCGTCTATCCTCTATGCGGTTCTTTGAGCTTCTTGGTTGGTCAGCTTTTCATGATTCACAATATTAGGGAAGTTTCCTGTCAGCAATTCTTCAGTGATCCTCTGTGACGGGGATGACAATAGTGAGTCCTGGACAGAGCTGGAGAAAAAATGCAGAAAAAAATCCCTAAGTCACAAAAAACGCCAGACTTACTGGGCTGTCATAGATGGGAGAAACCCCGCCAGTAAGGTCCCTGACACCCTTTTAGCTCAGTAATGAGGTCACGCCTGAGACTCACCCTTCACCAAAGATTAGATAGGCTCCTAACACAAAGATTAGATAGGCCGATAAAAGGGCACAGCAGCCCAGGGGCAAGGACTAGGAGGAAAAAGGGCAGAGGAAAGCTGGTGATAGGAAACCCAAGGCTAAGAAGGGAGACAGGTGACATGTTGTGAAGCTTTCAAACAACGCCGTCACGTAATATGGGTACTAACTCTTTAATGAGAAACTGCTTCGCTCTGGAAACCTTCATCTGCAATATAATTCAATCAATAAGGGCGCAGGAAAAAAAAATGCTTTACCTGGCAGTCTCTACTAATAAGGAAGTTCAATTGTGGATGAGGCCAAATAGCTTCGTAGAATTTCTCTGTATTAATGGTTGTGATCGCCCACCTGTCTGTCCGTGTGTCGTACTGGGGGGGCTTGCGTGTTGCTGTGATGCTGGGAGCTGTGCGACTGGAATTAGGATCTGAACAGGGTCACCCATGATTGACAGGTTTTAGCTGAGCTGCAAGACAAAGGAAGAAGGACTCCACGTTTTACGTCTGAAAAGAACTAGCCAGTGAACACCGTAGGAATAGCAGCGGAACACTGACCGATACAGTGCCAGAAGATGAGCCTCCCAGGTTAGAAGGCACTCAAAAGACAACTCGGGAAGAGCTGCCCCATCCAGTTGGAGCTGTCCTTAATGAGGTGGATGGCGTCAGGCTTTAGGGACCTTCATTTGCTGAAGTGGCACGATTCAAAACGGGAAGAAATAGCTGCGAACCTTCATTAACGATCGGAACGCGGAATGAAAGAAGCATGAACCTAGGATTGGAAATTGTCAGAACTAAAGCGGAACGCTAAAGATCAACATCCTCGTCATGAGCGAGCCAAAATGACTGGAATTGGTATCGGTCATTTTGAATCGGACTATCATTGCATCTCCCATGCCAGGAATGACAACTTGAAGAGGAATCATTTGTCCAAAAGAACGTTTCCGGACCTATCCTGAAGTACAAGATTGTCGGTGATAGGCTAATACCCCTACTCCAACAGGGAAGACCAGTGAATACAACCATTATTCAAATTTACACACCGACCGCTAAGGCCAAAGGTGAAGAAATGGAGGATTTTTACCAATTTCTGTAGACTGAAATTGATCAAACATGCCATCAGGATACATTGAGAATGACTGATGATCGCAATGCAAAAGCTGGAAAGGAAGAAAGATCAGGTGTTGGAAAATCTGACATTGTTGATAGAAAGCATGTTAGAGATTGCACGACAGAGCTTTGCACGATCAACGACTTCTTCACGGCAAGTAGCTTTTTCAGCGAGGTAAACGGTCATACATGGGTCTCATCAGGTAGAATACACGGGAATCATGACAACTACCTCTATGAAAAGAGATGGTGGAACAAGGTCAGGGACCAACTGTGGAACGGACCATCAACTGCACATAGGCCAGTTCAAGTCGAAACTGAAGAGAATGAGAACAAGTCGATGAGAGCCAAAGTACGACCTTGAGGGTATCCGACCTGAATTTACAGACCGTCTCAGAAAGAGATTCGACACATTGCACACTAATGAATGAAGACTAGGCGACTTGTGGAATGACATCAAGGACATCATCCCTGAAGAAAGCAAGAGGTCACTGAGAAGACAGGAAAGAAATACAAGACCAAGAAGGATGTCAGAAGAGACTCTGAAATTTGCTCTGCAACGTCAGGCAGCTAAAGCAAAAGGAGAAATGACGAAGTCAAAAAGCTGAAGAGAAGATTTCAAAGAGCAGCTCGAGAAGACAAAGTAATGGAACATGTGCAGAAACCTGGAGTTAGAAAACCAGAAGGGAAGAACATGCTTGGCATTTCTCAAGCTGAAAGAACGGAAGAGAAAACTCAAGCCTTGTGTTGCAGTGGTGAAAGATTCTTTGGGCAACATATTAAATGATGCAGGAGGCGTCTAAACAAGATGCAAGGAATACACGGAGTGATTATACCCGAAAGAACTGGTCGACATTTGGCCATTTCATGAGGTAGCATAGGATGCGGAACCGATGGTACCATACACTTTGGTGAAGTGTCCGTTCATTGCTTTTGCCCTGTTTTAAATCGGATTACTTGTCTTTTCATTGCGGCTTTTGTTGTTGTTAAGGGCCGTCAAGTTATTTCCACTTCATAGGTACCCGAGGTACCACAAAGGAAAGAATTCACTGTCCTGCGCCATGCTTAAAATCCTTCTTTTCCTTGAGCCCGTGCTTTCAGCCACTGTGTCCGTCCTCATCGTGGAGGGCCTTCCTCTATTTGGCCGACCCTGTCCTGTACCAAGCACGACTTCCTTCTCCGGGGACTGATCTCCCCTGCCAACGCGTCCAAAGTATGTCGGATGCAGTCTCACCAACCTTGTTTCGAAGAAGCATTCCGGTTTTACCTCTTCCAAGACACATTTGTGCGTTCTTTTGGCGGTCCATGCGGCATGCAATATTCTTCACCAACGCCGCACTTCAAAGGCGTCAGTTCTTCAGTCTTCCTTATTCATTGTCCAGTTTTCACATGCATATGATGTGATTGAAATACCATTCCTTGGGTCAGGCGCACCTTCGTCTTCAAGGTGGTATCTTTGCTTTTCAACGCCTTAAAGAGGTCCTTTACAGGAGATTTGCCCAAAGCAGTTCGTCTTTTGATTTCCTCACCACTGCTTCCATGGGTGCTGAACGCAGAACCAAGTAAAAAGAAATCCTTCCAAACTTCCGTCTTTTCTCCGTTTATTTAGAAACAGGAATTTTGCCTCATGCTCCAGTGGTGAAGATTTTTCTTTTCTTTATGTTGCGGTGTAATCAATACGGAAGATTGTGGCCTTTGATCTTCATCAGTAAGTGCTTCAAGTCCTCTTTGCTTTAGGCAAGCAAGGTTGTGTCGTCTCCATAGCGCAGGTGGTTAATGAGTCTTCCTGCAATCCTAGTGCCCCGTTCTTCTCCATATAGTCCAGCTTCTTGGATCATTTGCTCAGCATTCACATTCGAATAGGTGCGGGGAAAGGGTACAACCCTGACACACAGCTTTCCTGAATTGAAAGCACTCAGCATTCCCTTGTTCTGTCCAAAGTGCTGATTGATCTGTGTACAGTTTCCTCTTGAGCACAATTAAGTGTTCTGGAATTCCCATTCTTCACAATGTCATTCATAATTTGTTATGACCCACAGACTTGAATGCCTTAGAATACTCAGTAAAACACGGGGAAGCATCTTTCAGGTATTTGGTGCTTTCAGCCGGCATCCATCTGACATCAGCATGGATGGCCCTGATTGGCCGTCGTCTTCTGAGTCTGGCCTGAATTTCTGGCAGTTCCGTGTCAATATACTGCTGCAGCCACTTTTGAATGATCTCCAGCAAAATTTTACATGTGTTATTGGTGTTGTTCGATAATTTCCACGTTCGGTTGGATCACCTTTCTTGGGAATAGCCATAAATATGGACCTCTTTCAGTCGGCTGGCCAAGCAGTTCCCTTCCAATATTCTTGGTGTAGAAAAGCGAGCACTTTCAGCACTGCATCTGTTTGTTGAAACATCTCAGCTGGAATTCCGTCACTGCTATAATTCCTGTTTCTGCCAATGCCTTCAGTGCGGTTTGGATTACCTCCTTCAGTACCATGCCTTCCTGATCATGTGCTACCTACCTCATGAAATGGTCCGTTGTCCACCAGTTCTTTTTGGTATAGAATGACTCTGTGTATTGCGTCCATCTTTTGGTTCTTCCTGCATCATTTAGTATTTTTCCGGTAGAATCCTTGACTACCGAAAGTAAAGGTTTGATTGTTTTCTTCAGTTCTTTCAGCTGGAGCAATGGCAAGCGTGTTCTTCCCTTTTGGTTTTCTATCTCCAGCTCTGTGCATGGCATTAGAATACTTTGTCTTCTCGAGATGCACTTTGAAATCACGTCTTCAGTTCTTTTGCTTCATCATTTCTTCCTTTGGCTTTGGCTGCTTGGTGTTGAGCTGCTTGGTGTTTAAGAGCAAGGCATGGTCTGATGTGTAGCATATTCCCGATGGGATTGAAGAAGAAAGTGTATTTTGCTGCCGCTCGCTGGAGTGTTCCGTATAGGTCTGTGAGTTCAAGGCATATATGTCAAGCTGGCTGATTGTGCCCTTGAGCTGTTGTATATCTTTGCTGAATTTCTTTCTAGATGTTCTGTGCTTCACCAAGAGTGGTGTGTTGAAGTCTCCTACTGTTCTTGTGGAACTGTCAGTTTCTCTCTTTAGAGCTGAGTTTCACGTTTATTGGAATGCTGTCCTTCGTTGGGTGCGTAAATGTTTGTTACGGTTATGTCTTCACGGTGGATCGTCCCTTTCATCTTTCTGTAATGCCCTACTTTGTCTCGTGTGGCAGACTTTGTTTTAAAGTTTATTGCTCTCTGAAATGACTCTTGTCACTTCTGCTGTTTTTTGATAGCCGTTTGCTTGACGTAGTTGTTGCCATCTTTTGATTTTCAATGAATTGATTCCTTTGTTTCTAAGAGGCACCTCTGGTAGACAGCATGTTGATAGGCCTTTTTTGGAATCCATTCTGTCGCTCTCTGACTCTTTCGGGTTGCATTTAGGCCGTTTACCTTCTGTGTCAGTGTTGCTAGGTTTCAGTTTCTTGCTGTCATTTTCAAGTGCTTTTTCGGTGGTGCTGATGTTTTCTTTGTTCCCCTTAGTCTCCTGCGCTGAATTCCTTCTGCTTTTGGATTTTGCTGTCATTGCTTTTGGTTTTGGACATTTTGTTTTCACGGAGACTTTATCCTTTTCTTCTTTACTTAGATGTGTATTCTTTTCCACTCTGTGGTTCCTTTGAAATTTCCCCTGCTTGAACCAGCCTATTATTCCTTGGTGTTGCCTTGCCATTCCCCGCATGAAAACTTCTATACCTCCACCAATTATTCCCTCTTTTTTTTTTTTTTTCTCATATTGTCTATTAGAGTTTCACATTTCTGGTTTCCTGTTGGAATTCCTTTGTTTCTGGATAGTCGTTGGGAGTTCTTTTACTACACTGGTATCTGGCGAGTAAACTCTTGAATTCTAGATTCAGGCTGTGGTATGATATTGTTTCTCCTAAGACCAAAGGACTCCCTTTAGTAATTAGTGTCATTTTGGTTCTGTTTTTACAGAGTCCCTTAATCTTTCTTATCTGGAAATGTCCTAATTTCAGCATCATAGTTGAGTGAGAGTTCTGCAGGATATCTCATTCTTGGTTGGTAATTTGTTTTTTTTACTATGTCAAACCATTGCCCTTTTGCCTGCATGGTTTCTGCCGAATAATCAGAGCTCAGTCTTATTGTTTGTCCTCTGCGTGTGACTTTTTGTTTTTCTCGAGCTGCTCGCAGGATTTTGCCTTTGTCTTTGGTTTTAGAGAGTGTGATTAGGATAGGCCTTGGTGTTTTACTGTTGCCGTCTATCCTCTATGCGGTTCTTTGAGCTTCTTGGTTGGTCAGCTTTTCATGATTGACAATATTAGGGAAGTTTCCTGTCAGCAATTCTTCAGTGATCCTCTGTGACGGGGATGACAATAGTGAGTCCTGGACAGAGCTGGAGAAAAAATGCAGAAAAAAATCCCTAAGTCACAAAAAACGCCAGACTTACTGGGCTGTCATAGATGGGAGAAACCCCGCCAGTAAGGTCCCTGACACCCTTTTAGCTCAGTAATGAGGTCACGCCTGAGACTCACCCTTCACCAAAGATTAGATAGGCTCCTAACACAAAGATTAGATAGGCCGATAAAAGGGCACAGCAGCCCAGGGGCAAGGACTAGGAGGAAAAAGGGCAGAGGAAAGCTGGTGATAGGAAACCCAAGGCTAAGAAGGGAGACAGGTGACATGTTGTGAAGCTTTCAAACAACGCCGTCACGTAATATGGGTACTAACTCTTTAATGAGAAACTGCTTCGCTCTGGAAACCTTCATCTGCAATATAATTCAATCAATAAGGGCGCAGGAAAAAAAAATGCTTTACCTGGCAGTCTCTACTAATAAGGAAGTTCAATTGTGGATGAGGCCAAATAGCTTCGTAGAATTTCTCTGTATTAATGGTTGTGATCGCCCACCTGTCTGTCCGTGTGTCGTACTGGGGGGGCTTGCGTGTTGCTGTGATGCTGGGAGCTGTGCGACTGGAATTAGGATCTGAACAGGGTCACCCATGATTGACAGGTTTTAGCTGAGCTGCAAGACAAAGGAAGAAGGACTCCACGTTTTACGTCTGAAAAGAACTAGCCAGTGAACACCGTAGGAATAGCAGCGGAACACTGACCGATACAGTGCCAGAAGATGAGCCTCCCAGGTTAGAAGGCACTCAAAAGACAACTCGGGAAGAGCTGCCCCATCCAGTTGGAGCTGTCCTTAATGAGGTGGATGGCGTCAGGCTTTAGGGACCTTCATTTGCTGAAGTGGCACGATTCAAAACGGGAAGAAATAGCTGCGAACCTTCATTAACGATCGGAACGCGGAATGAAAGAAGCATGAACCTAGGATTGGAAATTGTCAGAACTAAAGCGGAACGCTAAAGATCAACATCCTCGTCATGAGCGAGCCAAAATGACTGGAATTGGTATCGGTCATTTTGAATCGGACTATCATTGCATCTCCCATGCCAGGAATGACAACTTGAAGAGGAATCATTTGTCCAAAAGAACGTTTCCGGACCTATCCTGAAGTACAAGATTGTCGGTGATAGGCTAATACCCCTACTCCAACAGGGAAGACCAGTGAATACAACCATTATTCAAATTTACACACCGACCGCTAAGGCCAAAGGTGAAGAAATGGAGGATTTTTACCAACTTCTGTAGACTGAAATTGATCAAACATGCCATCAGGATACATTGAGAATGACTGATGATCGCAATGCAAAAGCTGGAAAGGAAGAAAGATCAGGTGTTGGAAAATCTGACATTGTTGATAGAAAGCATGTTAGAGATTGCACGACAGAGCTTTGCACGATCAACGACTTCTTCACGGCAAGTAGCTTTTTCAGCGAGGTAAACGGTCATACATGGGTCTCATCAGGTAGAATACACGGGAATCATGACAACTACCTCTATGAAAAGAGATGGTGGAACAAGGTCAGGGACCAACTGTGGAACGGACCATCAACTGCACATAGGCCAGTTCAAGTCGAAACTGAAGAGAATGAGAACAAGTCGATGAGAGCCAAAGTACGACCTTGAGGGTATCCGACCTGAATTTACAGACCGTCTCAGAAAGAGATTCGACACATTGCACACTAATGAATGAAGACTAGGCGACTTGTGGAATGACATCAAGGACATCATCCCTGAAGAAAGCAAGAGGTCACTGAGAAGACAGGAAAGAAATACAAGACCAAGAAGGATGTCAGAAGAGACTCTGAAATTTGCTCTGCAACGTCAGGCAGCTAAAGCAAAAGGAGAAATGACGAAGTCAAAAAGCTGAAGAGAAGATTTCAAAGAGCAGCTCGAGAAGACAAAGTAATGGAACATGTGCAGAAACCTGGAGTTAGAAAACCAGAAGGGAAGAACATGCTTGGCATTTCTCAAGCTGAAAGAACGGAAGAGAAAACTCAAGCCTTGTGTTGCAGTGGTGAAAGATTCTTTGGGCAACATATTAAATGATGCAGGAGGCGTCTAAACAAGATGCAAGGAATACACGGAGTGATTATACCCGAAAGAACTGGTCGACATTTGACCATTTCATGAGGTAGCATAGGATGCGGAACCGATGGTACCATACACTTTGGTGAAGTGTCCGTTCATTGCTTTTGCCCTGTTTTAAATCGGATTACTTGTCTTTTTATTGCGGCTTTTGTTGTTGTTAAGGGCCGTCAAGTTATTTCCACTTCATAGGTACCCGAGGTACCACAAAGGAAAGAATTCACTGTCCTGCGCCATGCTTAAAATCCTTCTTTTCCTTGAGCCCGTGCTTTCAGCCACTGTGTCCGTCCTCATCGTGGAGGGCCTTCCTCTATTTGGCCGACCCTGTCCTGTACCAAGCACGACTTCCTTCTCCGGGGACTGATCTCCCCTGCCAACGCGTCCAAAGTATGTCGGATGCAGTCTCACCAACCTTGTTTCGAAGAAGCATTCCGGTTTTACCTCTTCCAAGACACATTTGTGCGTTCTTTTGGCGGTCCATGCGGCATGCAATATTCTTCACCAACGCCGCACTTCAAAGGCGTCAGTTCTTCAGTCTTCCTTATTCATTGTCCAGTTTTCACATGCATATGATGTGATTGAAATACCATTCCTTGGGTCAGGCGCACCTTCGTCTTCAAGGTGGTATCTTTGCTTTTCAACGCCTTAAAGAGGTCCTTTACAGGAGATTTGCCCAAAGCAGTTCGTCTTTTGATTTCCTCACCACTGCTTCCATGGGTGCTGAACGCAGAACCAAGTAAAAAGAAATCCTTCCAAACTTCCGTCTTTTCTCCGTTTATTTAGAAACAGGAATTTTGCCTCATGCTCCAGTGGTGAAGATTTTTCTTTTCTTTATGTTGCGGTGTAATCAATACGGAAGATTGTGGCCTTTGATCTTCATCAGTAAGTGCTTCAAGTCCTCTTTGCTTTAGGCAAGCAAGGTTGTGTCGTCTCCATAGCGCAGGTGGTTAATGAGTCTTCCTGCAATCCTAGTGCCCCGTTCTTCTCCATATAGTCCAGCTTCTTGGATCATTTGCTCAGCATTCACATTCGAATAGGTGCGGGGAAAGGGTACAACCCTGACACACAGCTTTCCTGAATTGAAAGCACTCAGCATTCCCTTGTTCTGTCCAAAGTGCTGATTGATCTGTGTACAGTTTCCTCTTGAGCACAATTAAGTGTTCTGGAATTCCCATTCTTCACAATGTCATTCATAATTTGTTATGACCCACAGACTTGAATGCCTTAGAATACTCAGTAAAACACGGGGAAGCATCTTTCAGGTATTTGGTGCTTTCAGCCGGCATCCATCTGACATCAGCATGGATGGCCCTGATTGGCCGTCGTCTTCTGAGTCTGGCCTGAATTTCTGGCAGTTCCGTGTCAATATACTGCTGCAGCCACTTTTGAATGATCTCCAGCAAAATTTTACATGTGTTATTGGTGTTGTTCGATAATTTCCACGTTCGGTTGGATCACCTTTCTTGGGAATAGCCATAAATATGGACCTCTTTCAGTCGGCTGGCCAAGCAGTTCCCTTCCAATATTCTTGGTGTAGAAAAGCGAGCACTTTCAGCACTGCATCTGTTTGTTGAAACATCTCAGCTGGAATTCCGTCACTGCTATAATTCCTGTTTCTGCCAATGCCTTCAGTGCGGTTTGGATTACCTCCTTCAGTACCATGCCTTCCTGATCATGTGCTACCTACCTCATGAAATGGTCCGTTGTCCACCAGTTCTTTTTGGTATAGAATGACTCTGTGTATTGCGTCCATCTTTTGGTTCTTCCTGCATCATTTAGTATTTTTCCGGTAGAATCCTTGACTACCGAAAGTAAAGGTTTGATTGTTTTCTTCAGTTCTTTCAGCTGGAGCAATGGCAAGCGTGTTCTTCCCTTTTGGTTTTCTATCTCCAGCTCTGTGCATGGCATTAGAATACTTTGTCTTCTCGAGATGCACTTTGAAATCACGTCTTCAGTTCTTTTGCTTCATCATTTCTTCCTTTGGCTTTGGCTGCTTGGTGTTGAGCTGCTTGGTGTTTAAGAGCAAGGCATGGTCTGATGTGTAGCATATTCCCGATGGGATTGAAGAAGAAAGTGTATTTTGCTGCCGCTCGCTGGAGTGTTCCGTATAGGTCTGTGAGTTCAAGGCATATATGTCAAGCTGGCTGATTGTGCCCTTGAGCTGTTGTATATCTTTGCTGAATTTCTTTCTAGATGTTCTGTGCTTCACCAAGAGTGGTGTGTTGAAGTCTCCTACTGTTCTTGTGGAACTGTCAGTTTCTCTCTTTAGAGCTGAGTTTCACGTTTATTGGAATGCTGTCCTTCGTTGGGTGCGTAAATGTTTGTTACGGTTATGTCTTCACGGTGGATCGTCCCTTTCATCTTTCTGTAATGCCCTACTTTGTCTCGTGTGGCAGACTTTGTTTTAAAGTTTATTGCTCTCTGAAATGACTCTTGTCACTTCTGCTGTTTTTTGATAGCCGTTTGCTTGACGTAGTTGTTGCCATCTTTTGATTTTCAATGAATTGATTCCTTTGTTTCTAAGAGGCACCTCTGGTAGACAGCATGTTGATAGGCCTTTTTTGGAATCCATTCTGTCGCTCTCTGACTCTTTCGGGTTGCATTTAGGCCGTTTACCTTCTGTGTCAGTGTTGCTAGGTTTCAGTTTCTTGCTGTCATTTTCAAGTGCTTTTTCGGTGGTGCTGATGTTTTCTTTGTTCCCCTTAGTCTCCTGCGCTGAATTCCTTCTGCTTTTGGATTTTGCTGTCATTGCTTTTGGTTTTGGACATTTTGTTTTCACGGAGACTTTATCCTTTTCTTCTTTACTTAGATGTGTATTCTTTTCCACTCTGTGGTTCCTTTGAAATTTCCCCTGCTTGAACCAGCCTATTATTCCTTGGTGTTGCCTTGCCATTCCCCGCATGAACACTTCTATACCTCCACCAATTATTCCCTCTTTTTTTTTTTTTTCTCATATTGTCTATTAGAGTTTCACATTTCTGGTTTCCTGTTGGAATTCCTTTGTTTCTGGATAGTCGTTGGGAGTTCTTTTACTACACTGGTATCTGGCGAGTAAACTCTTGAATTCTAGATTCAGGCTGTGGTATGATATTGTTTCTCCTAAGACCAAAGGACTCCCTTTAGTAATTAGTGTCATTTTGGTTCTGTTTTTACAGAGTCCCTTAATCTTTCTTATCTGGAAATGTCCTAATTTCAGCATCATAGTTGAGTGAGAGTTCTGCAGGATATCTCATTCTTGGTTGGTAATTTGTTTTTTTTACTATGTCAAACCATTGCCCTTTTGCCTGCATGGTTTCTGCCGAATAATCAGAGCTCAGTCTTATTGTTTGTCCTCTGCGTGTGACTTTTTGTTTTTCTCGAGCTGCTCGCAGGATTTTGCCTTTGTCTTTGGTTTTAGAGAGTGTGATTAGGATAGGCCTTGGTGTTTTACTGTTGCCGTCTATCCTCTATGCGGTTCTTTGAGCTTCTTGGTTGGTCAGCTTTTCATGATTCACAATATTAGGGAAGTTTCCTGTCAGCAATTCTTCAGTGATCCTCTGTGACGGGGATGACAATAGTGAGTCCTGGACAGAGCTGGAGAAAAAATGCAGAAAAAAATCCCTAAGTCACAAAAAACGCCAGACTTACTGGGCTGTCATAGATGGGAGAAACCCCGCCAGTAAGGTCCCTGACACCCTTTTAGCTCAGTAATGAGGTCACGCCTGAGACTCACCCTTCACCAAAGATTAGATAGGCTCCTAACACAAAGATTAGATAGGCCGATAAAAGGGCACAGCAGCCCAGGGGCAAGGACTAGGAGGAAAAAGGGCAGAGGAAAGCTGGTGATAGGAAACCCAAGGCTAAGAAGGGAGACAGGTGACATGTTGTGAAGCTTTCAAACAACGCCGTCACGTAATATGGGTACTAACTCTTTAATGAGAAACTGCTTCGCTCTGGAAACCTTCATCTGCAATATAATTCAATCAATAAGGGCGCAGGAAAAAAAAATGCTTTACCTGGCAGTCTCTACTAATAAGGAAGTTCAATTGTGGATGAGGCCAAATAGCTTCGTAGAATTTCTCTGTATTAATGGTTGTGATCGCCCACCTGTCTGTCCGTGTGTCGTACTGGGGGGGCTTGCGTGTTGCTGTGATGCTGGGAGCTGTGCGACTGGAATTAGGATCTGAACAGGGTCACCCATGATTGACAGGTTTTAGCTGAGCTGCAAGACAAAGGAAGAAGGACTCCACGTTTTACGTCTGAAAAGAACTAGCCAGTGAACACCGTAGGAATAGCAGCGGAACACTGACCGATACAGTGCCAGAAGATGAGCCTCCCAGGTTAGAAGGCACTCAAAAGACACCTCGGGAAGAGCTGCCCCATCCAGTTGGAGCTGTCCTTAATGAGGTGGATGGCGTCAGGCTTTAGGGACCTTCATTTGCTGAAGTGGCACGATTCAAAATGGGAAGAAATAGCTGCGAACCTTCATTAACGATCGGAACGCGGAATGAAAGAAGCATGAACCTAGGATTGGAAATTGTCAGAACTAAAGCGGAACGCTAAAGATCAACATCCTCGTCATGAGCGAGCCAAAATGACTGGAATTGGTATCGGTCATTTTGAATCGGACTATCATTGCATCTCCCATGCCAGGAATGACAACTTGAAGAGGAATCATTTGTCCAAAAGAACGTTTCCGGACCTATCCTGAAGTACAAGATTGTCGGTGATAGGCTAATACCCCTACTCCAACAGGGAAGACCAGTGAATACAACCATTATTCAAATTTACACACCGACCGCTAAGGCCAAAGGTGAAGAAATGGAGGATTTTTACCAACTTCTGTAGACTGAAATTGATCAAACATGCCATCAGGATACATTGAGAATGACTGATGATCGCAATGCAAAAGCTGGAAAGGAAGAAAGATCAGGTGTTGGAAAATCTGACATTGTTGATAGAAAGCATGTTAGAGATTGCACGACAGAGCTTTGCACGATCAACGACTTCTTCACGGCAAGTAGCTTTTTCAGCGAGGTAAACGGTCATACATGGGTCTCATCAGGTAGAATACACGGGAATCATGACAACTACCTCTATGAAAAGAGATGGTGGAACAAGGTCAGGGACCAACTGTGGAACGGACCATCAACTGCACATAGGCCAGTTCAAGTCGAAACTGAAGAGAATGAGAACAAGTCGATGAGAGCCAAAGTACGACCTTGAGGGTATCCGACCTGAATTTACAGACCGTCTCAGAAAGAGATTCGACACATTGCACACTAATGAATGAAGACTAGGCGACTTGTGGAATGACATCAAGGACATCATCCCTGAAGAAAGCAAGAGGTCACTGAGAAGACAGGAAAGAAATACAAGACCAAGAAGGATGTCAGAAGAGACTCTGAAATTTGCTCTGCAACGTCAGGCAGCTAAAGCAAAAGGAGAAATGACGAAGTCAAAAAGCTGAAGAGAAGATTTCAAAGAGCAGCTCGAGAAGACAAAGTAATGGAACATGTGCAGAAACCTGGAGTTAGAAAACCAGAAGGGAAGAACATGCTTGGCATTTCTCAAGCTGAAAGAACGGAAGAGAAAACTCAAGCCTTGTGTTGCAGTGGTGAAAGATTCTTTGGGCAACATATTAAATGATGCAGGAGGCGTCTAAACAAGATGCAAGGAATACACGGAGTGATTATACCCGAAAGAACTGGTCGACATTTGACCATTTCATGAGGTAGCATAGGATGCGGAACCGATGGTACCATACACTTTGGTGAAGTGTCCGTTCATTGCTTTTGCCCTGTTTTAAATCGGATTACTTGTCTTTTTATTGCGGCTTTTGTTGTTGTTAAGGGCCGTCAAGTTATTTCCACTTCATAGGTACCCGAGGTACCACAAAGGAAAGAATTCACTGTCCTGCGCCATGCTTAAAATCCTTCTTTTCCTTGAGCCCGTGCTTTCAGCCACTGTGTCCGTCCTCATCGTGGAGGGCCTTCCTCTATTTGGCCGACCCTGTCCTGTACCAAGCACGACTTCCTTCTCCGGGGACTGATCTCCCCTGCCAACGCGTCCAAAGTATGTCGGATGCAGTCTCACCAACCTTGTTTCGAAGAAGCATTCCGGTTTTACCTCTTCCAAGACACATTTGTGCGTTCTTTTGGCGGTCCATGCGGCATGCAATATTCTTCACCAACGCCGCACTTCAAAGGCGTCAGTTCTTCAGTCTTCCTTATTCATTGTCCAGTTTTCACATGCATATGATGTGATTGAAATACCATTCCTTGGGTCAGGCGCACCTTCGTCTTCAAGGTGGTATCTTTGCTTTTCAACGCCTTAAAGAGGTCCTTTACAGGAGATTTGCCCAAAGCAGTTCGTCTTTTGATTTCCTCACCACTGCTTCCATGGGTGCTGAACGCAGAACCAAGTAAAAAGAAATCCTTCCAAACTTCCGTCTTTTCTCCGTTTATTTAGAAACAGGAATTTTGCCTCATGCTCCAGTGGTGAAGATTTTTCTTTTCTTTATGTTGCGGTGTAATCAATACGGAAGATTGTGGCCTTTGATCTTCATCAGTAAGTGCTTCAAGTCCTCTTTGCTTTAGGCAAGCAAGGTTGTGTCGTCTCCATAGCGCAGGTGGTTAATGAGTCTTCCTGCAATCCTAGTGCCCCGTTCTTCTCCATATAGTCCAGCTTCTTGGATCATTTGCTCAGCATTCACATTCGAATAGGTGCGGGGAAAGGGTACAACCCTGACACACAGCTTTCCTGAATTGAAAGCACTCAGCATTCCCTTGTTCTGTCCAAAGTGCTGATTGATCTGTGTACAGTTTCCTCTTGAGCACAATTAAGTGTTCTGGAATTCCCATTCTTCACAATGTCATTCATAATTTGTTATGACCCACAGACTTGAATGCCTTAGAATACTCAGTAAAACACGGGGAAGCATCTTTCAGGTATTTGGTGCTTTCAGCCGGCATCCATCTGACATCAGCATGGATGGCCCTGATTGGCCGTCGTCTTCTGAGTCTGGCCTGAATTTCTGGCAGTTCCGTGTCAATATACTGCTGCAGCCACTTTTGAATGATCTCCAGCAAAATTTTACATGTGTTATTGGTGTTGTTCGATAATTTCCACGTTCGGTTGGATCACCTTTCTTGGGAATAGCCATAAATATGGACCTCTTTCAGTCGGCTGGCCAAGCAGTTCCCTTCCAATATTCTTGGTGTAGAAAAGCGAGCACTTTCAGCACTGCATCTGTTTGTTGAAACATCTCAGCTGGAATTCCGTCACTGCTATAATTCCTGTTTCTGCCAATGCCTTCAGTGCGGTTTGGATTACCTCCTTCAGTACCATGCCTTCCTGATCATGTGCTACCTACCTCATGAAATGGTCCGTTGTCCACCAGTTCTTTTTGGTATAGAATGACTCTGTGTATTGCGTCCATCTTTTGGTTCTTCCTGCATCATTTAGTATTTTTCCGGTAGAATCCTTGACTACCGAAAGTAAAGGTTTGATTGTTTTCTTCAGTTCTTTCAGCTGGAGCAATGGCAAGCGTGTTCTTCCCTTTTGGTTTTCTATCTCCAGCTCTGTGCATGGCATTAGAATACTTTGTCTTCTCGAGATGCACTTTGAAATCACGTCTTCAGTTCTTTTGCTTCATCATTTCTTCCTTTGGCTTTGGCTGCTTGGTGTTGAGCTGCTTGGTGTTTAAGAGCAAGGCATGGTCTGATGTGTAGCATATTCCCGATGGGATTGAAGAAGAAAGTGTATTTTGCTGCCGCTCGCTGGAGTGTTCCGTATAGGTCTGTGAGTTCAAGGCATATATGTCAAGCTGGCTGATTGTGCCCTTGAGCTGTTGTATATCTTTGCTGAATTTCTTTCTAGATGTTCTGTGCTTCACCAAGAGTGGTGTGTTGAAGTCTCCTACTGTTCTTGTGGAACTGTCAGTTTCTCTCTTTAGAGCTGAGTTTCACGTTTATTGGAATGCTGTCCTTCGTTGGGTGCGTAAATGTTTGTTACGGTTATGTCTTCACGGTGGATCGTCCCTTTCATCTTTCTGTAATGCCCTACTTTGTCTCGTGTGGCAGACTTTGTTTTAAAGTTTATTGCTCTCTGAAATGACTCTTGTCACTTCTGCTCTTTTTTGATAGCCGTTTGCTTGACGTAGTTGTTGCCATCTTTTGATTTTCAATGAATTGATTCCTTTGTTTCTAAGAGGCACCTCTGGTAGACAGCATGTTGATAGGCCTTTTTTGGAATCCATTCTGTCGCTCTCTGACTCTTTCGGGTTGCATTTAGGCCGTTTACCTTCTGTGTCAGTGTTGCTAGGTTTCAGTTTCTTGCTGTCATTTTCAAGTGCTTTTTCGGTGGTGCTGATGTTTTCTTTGTTCCCCTTAGTCTCCTGCGCTGAATTCCTTCTGCTTTTGGATTTTGCTGTCATTGCTTTTGGTTTTGGACATTTTGTTTTCACGGAGACTTTATCCTTTTCTTCTTTACTTAGATGTGTATTCTTTTCCACTCTGTGGTTCCTTTGAAATTTCCCCTGCTTGAACCAGCCTATTATTCCTTGGTGTTGCCTTGCCATTCCCCGCATGAAAACTTCTATACCTCCACCAATTATTCCCTCTTTTTTTTTTTTTTCTCATATTGTCTATTAGAGTTTCACATTTCTGGTTTCCTGTTGGAATTCCTTTGTTTCTGGATAGTCGTTGGGAGTTCTTTTACTACACTGGTATCTGGCGAGTAAACTCTTGAATTCTAGATTCAGGCTGTGGTATGATATTGTTTCTCCTAAGACCAAAGGACTCCCTTTAGTAATTAGTGTCATTTTGGTTCTGTTTTTACAGAGTCCCTTAATCTTTCTTATCTGGAAATGTCCTAATTTCAGCATCATAGTTGAGTGAGAGTTCTGCAGGATATCTCATTCTTGGTTGGTAATTTGTTTTTTTTACTATGTCAAACCATTGCCCTTTTGCCTGCATGGTTTCTGCCGAATAATCAGAGCTCAGTCTTATTGTTTGTCCTCTGCGTGTGACTTTTTGTTTTTCTCGAGCTGCTCGCAGGATTTTGCCTTTGTCTTTGGTTTTAGAGAGTGTGATTAGGATAGGCCTTGGTGTTTTACTGTTGCCGTCTATCCTCTATGCGGTTCTTTGAGCTTCTTGGTTGGTCAGCTTTTCATGATTCACAATATTAGGGAAGTTTCCTGTCAGCAATTCTTCAGTGATCCTCTGTGACGGGGATGACAATAGTGAGTCCTGGACAGAGCTGGAGAAAAAATGCAGAAAAAAATCCCTAAGTCACAAAAAACGCCAGACTTACTGGGCTGTCATAGATGGGAGAAACCCCGCCAGTAAGGTCCCTGACACCCTTTTAGCTCAGTAATGAGGTCACGCCTGAGACTCACCCTTCACCAAAGATTAGATAGGCTCCTAACACAAAGATTAGATAGGCCGATAAAAGGGCACAGCAGCCCAGGGGCAAGGACTAGGAGGAAAAAGGGCAGAGGAAAGCTGGTGATAGGAAACCCAAGGCTAAGAAGGGAGACAGGTGACATGTTGTGAAGCTTTCAAACAACGCCGTCACGTAATATGGGTACTAACTCTTTAATGAGAAACTGCTTCGCTCTGGAAACCTTCATCTGCAATATAATTCAATCAATAAGGGCGCAGGAAAAAAAAATGCTTTACCTGGCAGTCTCTACTAATAAGGAAGTTCAATTGTGGATGAGGCCAAATAGCTTCGTAGAATTTCTCTGTATTAATGGTTGTGATCGCCCACCTGTCTGTCCGTGTGTCGTACTGGGGGGGCTTGCGTGTTGCTGTGATGCTGGGAGCTGTGCGACTGGAATTAGGATCTGAACAGGGTCACCCATGATTGACAGGTTTTAGCTGAGCTGCAAGACAAAGGAAGAAGGACTCCACGTTTTACGTCTGAAAAGAACTAGCCAGTGAACACCGTAGGAATAGCAGCGGAACACTGACCGATACAGTGCCAGAAGATGAGCCTCCCAGGTTAGAAGGCACTCAAAAGACACCTCGGGAAGAGCTGCCCCATCCAGTTGGAGCTGTCCTTAATGAGGTGGATGGCGTCAGGCTTTAGGGACCTTCATTTGCTGAAGTGGCACGATTCAAAATGGGAAGAAATAGCTGCGAACCTTCATTAACGATCGGAACGCGGAATGAAAGAAGCATGAACCTAGGATTGGAAATTGTCAGAACTAAAGCGGAACGCTAAAGATCAACATCCTCGTCATGAGCGAGCCAAAATGACTGGAATTGGTATCGGTCATTTTGAATCGGACTATCATTGCATCTCCCATGCCAGGAATGACAACTTGAAGAGGAATGATTTGTCCAAAAGAACGTTTCCGGACCTATCCTGAAGTACAAGATTGTCGGTGATAGGCTAATACCCCTACTCCAACAGGGAAGACCAGTGAATACAACCATTATTCAAATTTACACACCGACCGCTAAGGCCAAAGGTGAAGAAATGGAGGATTTTTACCAACTTCTGTAGACTGAAATTGATCAAACATGCCATCAGGATACATTGAGAATGACTGATGATCGCAATGCAAAAGCTGGAAAGGAAGAAAGATCAGGTGTTGGAAAATCTGACATTGTTGATAGAAAGCATGTTAGAGATTGCACGACAGAGCTTTGCACGATCAACGACTTCTTCACGGCAAGTAGCTTTTTCAGCGAGGTAAACGGTCATACATGGGTCTCATCAGGTAGAATACACGGGAATCATGACAACTACCTCTATGAAAAGAGATGGTGGAACAAGGTCAGGGACCAACTGTGGAACGGACCATCAACTGCACATAGGCCAGTTCAAGTCGAAACTGAAGAGAATGAGAACAAGTCGATGAGAGCCAAAGTACGACCTTGAGGGTATCCTACCTGAATTTACAGACCGTCTCAGAAAGAGATTCGACACATTGCACACTAATGAATGAAGACTAGGCGACTTGTGGAATGACATCAAGGACATCATCCCTGAAGAAAGCAAGAGGTCACTGAGAAGACAGGAAAGAAATACAAGACCAAGAAGGATGTCAGAAGAGACTCTGAAATTTGCTCTGCAACGTCAGGCAGCTAAAGCAAAAGGAGAAATGACGAAGTCAAAAAGCTGAAGAGAAGATTTCAAAGAGCAGCTCGAGAAGACAAAGTAATGGAACATGTGCAGAAACCTGGAGTTAGAAAACCAGAAGGGAAGAACATGCTTGGCATTTCTCAAGCTGAAAGAACGGAAGAGAAAACTCAAGCCTTGTGTTGCAGTGGTGAAAGATTCTTTGGGCAACATATTAAATGATGCAGGAGGCGTCTAAACAAGATGCAAGGAATACACGGAGTGATTATACCCGAAAGAACTGGTCGACATTTGGCCATTTCATGAGGTAGCATAGGATGCGGAACCGATGGTACCATACACTTTGGTGAAGTGTCCGTTCATTGCTTTTGCCCTGTTTTAAATCGGATTACTTGTCTTTTCATTGCGGCTTTTGTTGTTGTTAAGGGCCGTCAAGTTATTTCCACTTCATAGGTACCCGAGGTACCACAAAGGAAAGAATTCACTGTCCTGCGCCATGCTTAAAATCCTTCTTTTCCTTGAGCCCGTGCTTTCAGCCACTGTGTCCGTCCTCATCGTGGAGGGCCTTCCTCTATTTGGCCGACCCTGTCCTGTACCAAGCACGACTTCCTTCTCCGGGGACTGATCTCCCCTGCCAACGCGTCCAAAGTATGTCGGATGCAGTCTCACCAACCTTGTTTCGAAGAAGCATTCCGGTTTTACCTCTTCCAAGACACATTTGTGCGTTCTTTTGGCGGTCCATGCGGCATGCAATATTCTTCACCAACGCCGCACTTCAAAGGCGTCAGTTCTTCAGTCTTCCTTATTCATTGTCCAGTTTTCACATGCATATGATGTGATTGAAATACCATTCCTTGGGTCAGGCACACCTTCGTCTTCAAGGTGGTATCTTTGCTTTTCAACGCCTTAAAGAGGTCCTTTACAGGAGATTTGCCCAAAGCAGTTCGTCTTTTGATTTCCTCACCACTGCTTCCATGGGTGCTGAACGCAGAACCAAGTAAAAAGAAATCCTTCCAAACTTCCGTCTTTTCTCCGTTTATTTAGAAACAGGAATTTTGCCTCATGCTCCAGTGGTGAAGATTTTTCTTTTCTTTATGTTGCGGTGTAATCAATACGGAAGATTGTGGCCTTTGATCTTCATCAGTAAGTGCTTCAAGTCTCCTCTTTGCTTTAGGCAAGCAAGGTTGTGTCGTCTCCATAGCGCAGGTGGTTAATGAGTCTTCCTGCAATCCTAGTGCCCCGTTCTTCTCCATATAGTCCAGCTTCTTGGATCATTTGCTCAGCATTCACATTCGAATAGGTGCGGGGAAAGGGTACAACCCTGACACACAGCTTTCCTGAATTGAAAGCACTCAGCATTCCCTTGTTCTGTCCAAAGTGCTGATTGATCTGTGTACAGTTTCCTCTTGAGCACAATTAAGTGTTCTGGAATTCCCATTCTTCACAATGTCATTCATAATTTGTTATGACCCACAGACTTGAATGCCTTAGAATACTCAGTAAAACACGGGGAAGCATCTTTCAGGTATTTGGTGCTTTCAGCCGGCATCCATCTGACATCAGCATGGATGGCCCTGATTGGCCGTCGTCTTCTGAGTCTGGCCTGAATTTCTGGCAGTTCCGTGTCAATATACTGCTGCAGCCACTTTTGAATGATCTCCAGCAAAATTTTACATGTGTTATTGGTGTTGTTCGATAATTTCCACGTTCGGTTGGATCACCTTTCTTGGGAATAGCCATAAATATGGACCTCTTTCAGTCGGCTGGCCAAGCAGTTCCCTTCCAATATTCTTGGTGTAGAAAAGCGAGCACTTTCAGCACTGCATCTGTTTGTTGAAACATCTCAGCTGGAATTCCGTCACTGCTATAATTCCTGTTTCTGCCAATGCCTTCAGTGCGGTTTGGATTACCTCCTTCAGTACCATGCCTTCCTGATCATGTGCTACCTACCTCATGAAATGGTCCGTTGTCCACCAGTTCTTTTTGGTATAGAATGACTCTGTGTATTGCGTCCATCTTTTGGTTCTTCCTGCATCATTTAGTATTTTTCCGGTAGAATCCTTGACTACCGAAAGTAAAGGTTTGATTGTTTTCTTCAGTTCTTTCAGCTGGAGCAATGGCAAGCGTGTTCTTCCCTTTTGGTTTTCTATCTCCAGCTCTGTGCATGGCATTAGAATACTTTGTCTTCTCGAGATGCACTTTGAAATCACGTCTTCAGTTCTTTTGCTTCATCATTTCTTCCTTTGGCTTTGGCTGCTTGGTGTTGAGCTGCTTGGTGTTTAAGAGCAAGGCATGGTCTGATGTGTAGCATATTCCCGATGGGATTGAAGAAGAAAGTGTATTTTGCTGCCGCTCGCTGGAGTGTTCCGTATACGTCTGTGAGTTCAAGGCATATATGTCAAGCTGGCTGATTGTGCCCTTGAGCTGTTGTATATCTTTGCTGAATTTCTTTCTAGATGTTCTGTGCTTCACCAAGAGTGGTGTGTTGAAGTCTCCTACTGTTCTTGTGGAACTGTCAGTTTCTCTCTTTAGAGCTGAGTTTCACGTTTATTGGAATGCTGTCCTTCGTTGGGTGCGTAAATGTTTGTTACGGTTATGTCTTCACGGTGGATCGTCCCTTTCATCTTTCTGTAATGCCCTACTTTGTCTCGTGTGGCAGACTTTGTTTTAAAGTTTATTGCTCTCTGAAATGACTCTTGTCACTTCTGCTCTTTTTTGATAGCCGTTTGCTTGACGTAGTTGTTGCCATCTTTTGATTTTCAATGAATTGATTCCTTTGTTTCTAAGAGGCACCTCTGGTAGACAGCATGTTGATAGGCCTTTTTTGGAATCCATTCTGTCGCTCTCTGACTCTTTCGGGTTGCATTTAGGCCGTTTACCTTCTGTGTCAGTGTTGCTAGGTTTCAGTTTCTTGCTGTCATTTTCAAGTGCTTTTTCGGTGGTGCTGATGTTTTCTTTGTTCCCCTTAGTCTCCTGCGCTGAATTCCTTCCGCTTTTGGATTTTGCTGTCATTGCTTTTGGTTTTGGACATTTTGTTTTCACGGAGACTTTATCCTTTTCTTCTTTACTTAGATGTGTATTCTTTTCCACTCTGTGGTTCCTTTGAAATTTCCCCTGCTTGAACCAGCCTATTATTCCTTGGTGTTGCCTTGCCATTCCCCGCATGAAAACTTCTATACCTCCACCAATTATTCCCTCTTTTTTTTTTTTTTTCTCATATTGTCTATTAGAGTTTCACATTTCTGGTTTCCTGTTGGAATTCCTTTGTTTCTGGATAGTCGTTGGGAGTTCTTTTACTACACTGGTATCTGGCGAGTAAACTCTTGAATTCTAGATTCAGGCTGTGGTATGATATTGTTTCTCCTAAGACCAAAGGACTCCCTTTAGTAATTAGTGTCATTTTGGTTCTGTTTTTACAGAGTCCCTTAATCTTTCTTATCTGGAAATGTCCTAATTTCAGCATCATAGTTGAGTGAGAGTTCTGCAGGATATCTCATTCTTGGTTGGTAATTTGTTTTTTTTACTATGTCAAACCATTGCCCTTTTGCCTGCATGGTTTCTGCCGAATAATCAGAGCTCAGTCTTATTGTTTGTCCTCTGCGTGTGACTTTTTGTTTTCCTCGAGCTGCTCGCAGGATTTTGCCTTTGTCTTTGGTTTTAGAGAGTGTGATTAGGATAGGCCTTGGTGTTTTACTGTTGCCGTCTATCCTCTATGCGGTTCTTTGAGCTTCTTGGTTGGTCAGCTTTTCATGATTCACAATATTAGGGAAGTTTCCTGTCAGCAATTCTTCAGTGATCCTCTGTGACGGGGATGACAATAGTGAGTCCTGGACAGAGCTGGAGAAAAAATGCAGAAAAAAATCCCTAAGTCACAAAAAACGCCAGACTTACTGGGCTGTCATAGATGGGAGAAACCCCGCCAGTAAGGTCCCTGACACCCTTTTAGCTCAGTAATGAGGTCACGCCTGAGACTCACCCTTCACCAAAGATTAGATAGGCTCCTAACACAAAGATTAGATAGGCCGATAAAAGGGCACAGCAGCCCAGGGGCAAGGACTAGGAGGAAAAAGGGCAGAGGAAAGCTGGTGATAGGAAACCCAAGGCTAAGAAGGGAGACAGGTGACATGTTGTGAAGCTTTCAAACAACGCCGTCACGTAATATGGGTACTAACTCTTTAATGAGAAACTGCTTCGCTCTGGAAACCTTCATCTGCAATATAATTCAATCAATAAGGGCGCAGGAAAAAAAAATGCTTTACCTGGCAGTCTCTACTAATAAGGAAGTTCAATTGTGGATGAGGCCAAATAGCTTCGTAGAATTTCTCTGTATTAATGGTTGTGATCGCCCACCTGTCTGTCCGTGTGTCGTACTGGGGGGGCTTGCGTGTTGCTGTGATGCTGGGAGCTGTGCGACTGGAATTAGGATCTGAACAGGGTCACCCATGATTGACAGGTTTTAGCTGAGCTGCAAGACAAAGGAAGAAGGACTCCACGTTTTACGTCTGAAAAGAACTAGCCAGTGAACACCGTAGGAATAGCAGCGGAACACTGACCGATACAGTGCCAGAAGATGAGCCTCCCAGGTTAGAAGGCACTCAAAAGACACCTCGGGAAGAGCTGCCCCATCCAGTTGGAGCTGTCCTTAATGAGGTGGATGGCGTCAGGCTTTAGGGACCTTCATTTGCTGAAGTGGCACGATTCAAAATGGGAAGAAATAGCTGCGAACCTTCATTAACGATCGGAACGCGGAATGAAAGAAGCATGAACCTAGGATTGGAAATTGTCAGAACTAAAGCGGAACGCTAAAGATCAACATCCTCGTCATGAGCGAGCCAAAATGACTGGAATTGGTATCGGTCATTTTGAATCGGACTATCATTGCATCTCCCATGCCAGGAATGACAACTTGAAGAGGAATCATTTGTCCAAAAGAACGTTTCCGGACCTATCCTGAAGTACAAGATTGTCGGTGATAGGCTAATACCCCTACTCCAACAGGGAAGACCAGTGAATACAACCATTATTCAAATTTACACACCGACCGCTAAGGCCAAAGGTGAAGAAATGGAGGATTTTTACCAACTTCTGTAGACTGAAATTGATCAAACATGCCATCAGGATACATTGAGAATGACTGATGATCGCAATGCAAAAGCTGGAAAGGAAGAAAGATCAGGTGTTGGAAAATCTGACATTGTTGATAGAAAGCATGTTAGAGATTGCACGACAGAGCTTTGCACGATCAACGACTTCTTCACGGCAAGTAGCTTTTTCAGCGAGGTAAACGGTCATACATGGGTCTCATCAGGTAGAATACACGGGAATCATGACAACTACCTCTATGAAAAGAGATGGTGGAACAAGGTCAGGGACCAACTGTGGAACGGACCATCAACTGCACATAGGCCAGTTCAAGTCGAAACTGAAGAGAATGAGAACAAGTCGATGAGAGCCAAAGTACGACCTTGAGGGTATCCTACCTGAATTTACAGACCGTCTCAGAAAGAGATTCGACACATTGCACACTAATGAATGAAGACTAGGCGACTTGTGGAATGACATCAAGGACATCATCCCTGAAGAAAGCAAGAGGTCACTGAGAAGACAGGAAAGAAATACAAGACCAAGAAGGATGTCAGAAGAGACTCTGAAATTTGCTCTGCAACGTCAGGCAGCTAAAGCAAAAGGAGAAATGACGAAGTCAAAAAGCTAAAGAGAAGATTTCAAAGAGCAGCTCGAGAAGACAAAGTAATGGAACATGTGCAGAAACCTGGAGTTAGAAAACCAGAAGGGAAGAACATGCTTGGCATTTCTCAAGCTGAAAGAACGGAAGAGAAAACTCAAGCCTTGTGTTGCAGTGGTGAAAGATTCTTTGGGCAACATATTAAATGATGCAGGAGGCGTCTAAACAAGATGCAAGGAATACACGGAGTGATTATACCCGAAAGAACTGGTCGACATTTGGCCATTTCATGAGGTAGCATAGGATGCGGAACCGATGGTACCATACACTTTGGTGAAGTGTCCGTTCATTGCTTTTGCCCTGTTTTAAATCGGATTACTTGTCTTTTCATTGCGGCTTTTGTTGTTGTTAAGGGCCGTCAAGTTATTTCCACTTCATAGGTACCCGAGGTACCACAAAGGAAAGAATTCACTGTCCTGCGCCATGCTTAAAATCCTTCTTTTCCTTGAGCCCGTGCTTTCAGCCACTGTGTCCGTCCTCATCGTGGAGGGCCTTCCTCTATTTGGCCGACCCTGTCCTGTACCAAGCACGACTTCCTTCTCCGGGGACTGATCTCCCCTGCCAACGCGTCCAAAGTATGTCGGATGCAGTCTCACCAACCTTGTTTCGAAGAAGCATTCCGGTTTTACCTCTTCCAAGACACATTTGTGCGTTCTTTTGGCGGTCCATGCGGCATGCAATATTCTTCACCAACGCCGCACTTCAAAGGCGTCAGTTCTTCAGTCTTCCTTATTCATTGTCCAGTTTTCACATGCATATGATGTGATTGAAATACCATTCCTTGGGTCAGGCACACCTTCGTCTTCAAGGTGGTATCTTTGCTTTTCAACGCCTTAAAGAGGTCCTTTACAGGAGATTTGCCCAAAGCAGTTCGTCTTTTGATTTCCTCACCACTGCTTCCATGGGTGCTGAACGCAGAACCAAGTAAAAAGAAATCCTTCCAAACTTCCGTCTTTTCTCCGTTTATTTAGAAACAGGAATTTTGCCTCATGCTCCAGTGGTGAAGATTTTTCTTTTCTTTATGTTGCGGTGTAATCAATACGGAAGATTGTGGCCTTTGATCTTCATCAGTAAGTGCTTCAAGTCTCCTCTTTGCTTTAGGCAAGCAAGGTTGTGTCGTCTCCATAGCGCAGGTGGTTAATGAGTCTTCCTGCAATCCTAGTGCCCCGTTCTTCTCCATATAGTCCAGCTTCTTGGATCATTTGCTCAGCATTCACATTCGAATAGGTGCGGGGAAAGGGTACAACCCTGACACACAGCTTTCCTGAATTGAAAGCACTCAGCATTCCCTTGTTCTGTCCAAAGTGCTGATTGATCTGTGTACAGTTTCCTCTTGAGCACAATTAAGTGTTCTGGAATTCCCATTCTTCACAATGTCATTCATAATTTGTTATGACCCACAGACTTGAATGCCTTAGAATACTCAGTAAAACACGGGGAAGCATCTTTCAGGTATTTGGTGCTTTCAGCCGGCATCCATCTGACATCAGCATGGATGGCCCTGATTGGCCGTCGTCTTCTGAGTCTGGCCTGAATTTCTGGCAGTTCCGTGTCAATATACTGCTGCAGCCACTTTTGAATGATCTCCAGCAAAATTTTACATGTGTTATTGGTGTTGTTCGATAATTTCCACGTTCGGTTGGATCACCTTTCTTGGGAATAGCCATAAATATGGACCTCTTTCAGTCGGCTGGCCAAGCAGTTCCCTTCCAATATTCTTGGTGTAGAAAAGCGAGCACTTTCAGCACTGCATCTGTTTGTTGAAACATCTCAGCTGGAATTCCGTCACTGCTATAATTCCTGTTTCTGCCAATGCCTTCAGTGCGGTTTGGATTACCTCCTTCAGTACCATGCCTTCCTGATCATGTGCTACCTACCTCATGAAATGGTCCGTTGTCCACCAGTTCTTTTTGGTATAGAATGACTCTGTGTATTGCGTCCATCTTTTGGTTCTTCCTGCATCATTTAGTATTTTTCCGGTAGAATCCTTGACTACCGAAAGTAAAGGTTTGATTGTTTTCTTCAGTTCTTTCAGCTGGAGCAATGGCAAGCGTGTTCTTCCCTTTTGGTTTTCTATCTCCAGCTCTGTGCATGGCATTAGAATACTTTGTCTTCTCGAGATGCACTTTGAAATCACGTCTTCAGTTCTTTTGCTTCATCATTTCTTCCTTTGGCTTTGGCTGCTTGGTGTTGAGCTGCTTGGTGTTTAAGAGCAAGGCATGGTCTGATGTGTAGCATATTCCCGATGGGATTGAAGAAGAAAGTGTATTTTGCTGCCGCTCGCTGGAGTGTTCCGTATAGGTCTGTGAGTTCAAGGCATATATGTCAAGCTGGCTGATTGTGCCCTTGAGCTGTTGTATATCTTTGCTGAATTTCTTTCTAGATGTTCTGTGCTTCACCAAGAGTGGTGTGTTGAAGTCTCCTACTGTTCTTGTGGAACTGTCAGTTTCTCTCTTTAGAGCTGAGTTTCACGTTTATTGGAATGCTGTCCTTCGTTGGGTGCGTAAATGTTTGTTACGGTTATGTCTTCACGGTGGATCGTCCCTTTCATCTTTCTGTAATGCCCTACTTTGTCTCGTGTGGCAGACTTTGTTTTAAAGTTTATTGCTCTCTGAAATGACTCTTGTCACTTCTGCTCTTTTTTGATAGCCGTTTGCTTGACGTAGTTGTTGCCATCTTTTGATTTTCAATGAATTGATTCCTTTGTTTCTAAGAGGCACCTCTGGTAGACAGCATGTTGATAGGCCTTTTTTGGAATCCATTCTGTCGCTCTCTGACTCTTTCGGGTTGCATTTAGGCCGTTTACCTTCTGTGTCAGTGTTGCTAGGTTTCAGTTTCTTGCTGTCATTTTCAAGTGCTTTTTCGGTGGTGCTGATGTTTTCTTTGTTCCCCTTAGTCTCCTGCGCTGAATTCCTTCTGCTTTTGGATTTTGCTGTCATTGCTTTTGGTTTTGGACATTTTGTTTTCACGGAGACTTTATCCTTTTCTTCTTTACTTAGATGTGTATTCTTTTCCACTCTGTGGTTCCTTTGAAATTTCCCCTGCTTGAACCAGCCTATTATTCCTTGGTGTTGCCTTGCCATTCCCCGCATGAAAACTTCTATACCTCCACCAATTATTCCCTCTTTTTTTTTTTTTTCTCATATTGTCTACTAGAGTTTCACATTTCTGGTTTCCTGTTGGAATTCCTTTGTTTCTGGATAGTCGTTGGGAGTTCTTTTACTACACTGGTATCTGGCGAGTAAACTCTTGAATTCTAGATTCAGGCTGTGGTATGATATTGTTTCTCCTAAGACCAAAGGACTCCCTTTAGTAATTAGTGTCATTTTGGTTCTGTTTTTACAGAGTCCCTTAATCTTTCTTATCTAGAAATGTCCTAATTTCAGCATCATAGTTGAGTGAGAGTTCTGCAGGATATCTCATTCTTGGTTGGTAATTTGTTTTTTTTACTATGTCAAACCATTGCCCTTTTGCCTGCATGGTTTCTGCCGAATAATCAGAGCTCAGTCTTATTGTTTGTCCTCTGCGTGTGACTTTTTGTTTTTCTCGAGCTGCTCGCAGGATTTTGCCTTTGTCTTTGGTTTTAGAGAGTGTGATTAGGATAGGCCTTGGTGTTTTACTGTTGCCGTCTATCCTCTATGCGGTTCTTTGAGCTTCTTGGTTGGTCAGCTTTTCATGATTCACAATATTAGGGAAGTTTCCTGTCAGCAATTCTTCAGTGATCCTCTGTGACGGGGATGACAATAGTGAGTCCTGGACAGAGCTGGAGAAAAAATGCAGAAAAAAATCCCTAAGTCACAAAAAACGCCAGACTTACTGGGCTGTCATAGATGGGAGAAACCCCGCCAGTAAGGTCCCTGACACCCTTTTAGCTCAGTAATGAGGTCACGCCTGAGACTCACCCTTCACCAAAGATTAGATAGGCTCCTAACACAAAGATTAGATAGGCCGATAAAAGGGCACAGCAGCCCAGGGGCAAGGACTAGGAGGAAAAAGGGCAGAGGAAAGCTGGTGATAGGAAACCCAAGGCTAAGAAGGGAGACAGGTGACATGTTGTGAAGCTTTCAAACAACGCCGTCACGTAATATGGGTACTAACTCTTTAATGAGAAACTGCTTCGCTCTGGAAACCTTCATCTGCAATATAATTCAATCAATAAGGGCGCAGGAAAAAAAAATGCTTTACCTGGCAGTCTCTACTAATAAGGAAGTTCAATTGTGGATGAGGCCAAATAGCTTCGTAGAATTTCTCTGTATTAATGGTTGTGATCGCCCACCTGTCTGTCCGTGTGTCGTACTGGGGGGGCTTGCGTGTTGCTGTGATGCTGGGAGCTGTGCGACTGGAATTAGGATCTGAACAGGGTCACCCATGATTGACAGGTTTTAGCTGAGCTGCAAGACAAAGGAAGAAGGACTCCACGTTTTACGTCTGAAAAGAACTAGCCAGTGAACACCGTAGGAATAGCAGCGGAACACTGACCGATACAGTGCCAGAAGATGAGCCTCCCAGGTTAGAAGGCACTCAAAAGACACCTCGGGAAGAGCTGCCCCATCCAGTTGGAGCTGTCCTTAATGAGGTGGATGGCGTCAGGCTTTAGGGACCTTCATTTGCTGAAGTGGCACGATTCAAAATGGGAAGAAATAGCTGCGAACCTTCATTAACGATCGGAACGCGGAATGAAAGAAGCATGAACCTAGGATTGGAAATTGTCAGAACTAAAGCGGAACGCTAAAGATCAACATCCTCGTCATGAGCGAGCCAAAATGACTGGAATTGGTATCGGTCATTTTGAATCGGACTATCATTGCATCTCCCATGCCAGGAATGACAACTTGAAGAGGAATCATTTGTCCAAAAGAACGTTTCCGGACCTATCCTGAAGTACAAGATTGTCGGTGATAGGCTAATACCCCTACTCCAACAGGGAAGACCAGTGAATACAACCATTATTCAAATTTACACACCGACCGCTAAGGCCAAAGGTGAAGAAATGGAGGATTTTTACCAACTTCTGTAGACTGAAATTGATCAAACATGCCATCAGGATACATTGAGAATGACTGATGATCGCAATGCAAAAGCTGGAAAGGAAGAAAGATCAGGTGTTGGAAAATCTGACATTGTTGATAGAAAGCATGTTAGAGATTGCACGACAGAGCTTTGCACGATCAACGACTTCTTCACGGCAAGTAGCTTTTTCAGCGAGGTAAACGGTCATACATGGGTCTCATCAGGTAGAATACACGGGAATCATGACAACTACCTCTATGAAAAGAGATGGTGGAACAAGGTCAGGGACCAACTGTGGAACGGACCATCAACTGCACATAGGCCAGTTCAAGTCGAAACTGAAGAGAATGAGAACAAGTCGATGAGAGCCAAAGTACGACCTTGAGGGTATCCTACCTGAATTTACAGACCGTCTCAGAAAGAGATTCGACACATTGCACACTAATGAATGAAGACTAGGCGACTTGTGGAATGACATCAAGGACATCATCCCTGAAGAAAGCAAGAGGTCACTGAGAAGACAGGAAAGAAATACAAGACCAAGAAGGATGTCAGAAGAGACTCTGAAATTTGCTCTGCAACGTCAGGCAGCTAAAGCAAAAGGAGAAATGACGAAGTCAAAAAGCTGAAGAGAAGATTTCAAAGAGCAGCTCGAGAAGACAAAGTAATGGAACATGTGCAGAAACCTGGAGTTAGAAAACCAGAAGGGAAGAACATGCTTGGCATTTCTCAAGCTGAAAGAACGGAAGAGAAAACTCAAGCCTTGTGTTGCAGTGGTGAAAGATTCTTTGGGCAACATATTAAATGATGCAGGAGGCGTCTAAACAAGATGCAAGGAATACACGGAGTGATTATACCCGAAAGAACTGGTCGACATTTGGCCATTTCATGAGGTAGCATAGGATGCGGAACCGATGGTACCATACACTTTGGTGAAGTGTCCGTTCATTGCTTTTGCCCTGTTTTAAATCGGATTACTTGTCTTTTCATTGCGGCTTTTGTTGTTGTTAAGGGCCGTCAAGTTATTTCCACTTCATAGGTACCCGAGGTACCACAAAGGAAAGAATTCACTGTCCTGCGCCATGCTTAAAATCCTTCTTTTCCTTGAGCCCGTGCTTTCAGCCACTGTGTCCGTCCTCATCGTGGAGGGCCTTCCTCTATTTGGCCGACCCTGTCCTGTACCAAGCACGACTTCCTTCTCCGGGGACTGATCTCCCCTGCCAACGCGTCCAAAGTATGTCGGATGCAGTCTCACCAACCTTGTTTCGAAGAAGCATTCCGGTTTTACCTCTTCCAAGACACATTTGTGCGTTCTTTTGGCGGTCCATGCGGCATGCAATATTCTTCACCAACGCCGCACTTCAAAGGCGTCAGTTCTTCAGTCTTCCTTATTCATTGTCCAGTTTTCACATGCATATGATGTGATTGAAATACCATTCCTTGGGTCAGGCACACCTTCGTCTTCAAGGTGGTATCTTTGCTTTTCAATGCCTTAAAGAGGTCCTTTACAGGAGATTTGCCCAAAGCAGTTCGTCTTTTGATTTCCTCACCACTGCTTCCATGGGTGCTGAACGCAGAACCAAGTAAAAAGAAATCCTTCCAAACTTCCGTCTTTTCTCCGTTTATTTAGAAACAGGAATTTTGCCTCATGCTCCAGTGGTGAAGATTTTTCTTTTCTTTATGTTGCGGTGTAATCAATACGGAAGATTGTGGCCTTTGATCTTCATCAGTAAGTGCTTCAAGTCTCCTCTTTGCTTTAGGCAAGCAAGGTTGTGTCGTCTCCATAGCGCAGGTGGTTAATGAGTCTTCCTGCAATCCTAGTGCCCCGTTCTTCTCCATATAGTCCAGCTTCTTGGATCATTTGCTCAGCATTCACATTCGAATAGGTGCGGGGAAAGGGTACAACCCTGACACACAGCTTTCCTGAATTGAAAGCACTCAGCATTCCCTTGTTCTGTCCAAAGTGCTGATTGATCTGTGTACAGTTTCCTCTTGAGCACAATTAAGTGTTCTGGAATTCCCATTCTTCACAATGTCATTCATAATTTGTTATGACCCACAGACTTGAATGCCTTAGAATACTCAGTAAAACACGGGGAAGCATCTTTCAGGTATTTGGTGCTTTCAGCCGGCATCCATCTGACATCAGCATGGATGGCCCTGATTGGCCGTCGTCTTCTGAGTCTGGCCTGAATTTCTGGCAGTTCCGTGTCAATATACTGCTGCAGCCACTTTTGAATGATCTCCAGCAAAATTTTACATGTGTTATTGGTGTTGTTCGATAATTTCCACGTTCGGTTGGATCACCTTTCTTGGGAATAGCCATAAATATGGACCTCTTTCAGTCGGCTGGCCAAGCAGTTCCCTTCCAATATTCTTGGTGTAGAAAAGCGAGCACTTTCAGCACTGCATCTGTTTGTTGAAACATCTCAGCTGGAATTCCGTCACTGCTATAATTCCTGTTTCTGCCAATGCCTTCAGTGCGGTTTGGATTACCTCCTTCAGTACCATGCCTTCCTGATCATGTGCTACCTACCTCATGAAATGGTCCGTTGTCCACCAGTTCTTTTTGGTATAGAATGACTCTGTGTATTGCGTCCATCTTTTGGTTCTTCCTGCATCATTTAGTATTTTTCCGGTAGAATCCTTGACTACCGAAAGTAAAGGTTTGATTGTTTTCTTCAGTTCTTTCAGCTGGAGCAATGGCAAGCGTGTTCTTCCCTTTTGGTTTTCTATCTCCAGCTCTGTGCATGGCATTAGAATACTTTGTCTTCTCGAGATGCACTTTGAAATCACGTCTTCAGTTCTTTTGCTTCATCATTTCTTCCTTTGGCTTTGGCTGCTTGGTGTTGAGCTGCTTGGTGTTTAAGAGCAAGGCATGGTCTGATGTGTAGCATATTCCCGATGGGATTGAAGAAGAAAGTGTATTTTGCTGCCGCTCGCTGGAGTGTTCCGTATACGTCTGTGAGTTCAAGGCATATATGTCAAGCTGGCTGATTGTGCCCTTGAGCTGTTGTATATCTTTGCTGAATTTCTTTCTAGATGTTCTGTGCTTCACCAAGAGTGGTGTGTTGAAGTCTCCTACTGTTCTTGTGGAACTGTCAGTTTCTCTCTTTAGAGCTGAGTTTCACGTTTATTGGAATGCTGTCCTTCGTTGGGTGCGTAAATGTTTGTTACGGTTATGTCTTCACGGTGGATCGTCCCTTTCATCTTTCTGTAATGCCCTACTTTGTCTCGTGTGGCAGACTTTGTTTTAAAGTTTATTGCTCTCTGAAATGACTCTTGTCACTTCTGCTCTTTTTTGATAGCCGTTTGCTTGACGTAGTTGTTGCCATCTTTTGATTTTCAATGAATTGATTCCTTTGTTTCTAAGAGGCACCTCTGGTAGACAGCATGTTGATAGGCCTTTTTTGGAATCCATTCTGTCGCTCTCTGACTCTTTCGGGTTGCATTTAGGCCGTTTACCTTCTGTGTCAGTGTTGCTAGGTTTCAGTTTCTTGCTGTCATTTTCAAGTGCTTTTTCGGTGGTGCTGATGTTTTCTTTGTTCCCCTTAGTCTCCTGCGCTGAATTCCTTCTGCTTTTGGATTTTGCTGTCATTGCTTTTGGTTTTGGACATTTTGTTTTCACGGAGACTTTATCCTTTTCTTCTTTACTTAGATGTGTATTCTTTTCCACTCTGTGGTTCCTTTGAAATTTCCCCTGCTTGAACCAGCCTATTATTCCTTGGTGTTGCCTTGCCATTCCCCGCATGAAAACTTCTATACCTCCACCAATTATTCCCTCTTTTTTTTTTTTTTCTCATATTGTCTATTAGAGTTTCACATTTCTGGTTTCCTGTTGGAATTCCTTTGTTTCTGGATAGTCGTTGGGAGTTCTTTTACTACACTGGTATCTGGCGAGTAAACTCTTGAATTCTAGATTCAGGCTGTGGTATGATATTGTTTCTCCTAAGACCAAAGGACTCCCTTTAGTAATTAGTGTCATTTTGGTTCTGTTTTTACAGAGTCCCTTAATCTTTCTTATCTGGAAATGTCCTAATTTCAGCATCATAGTTGAGTGAGAGTTCTGCAGGATATCTCATTCTTGGTTGGTAATTTGTTTTTTTTACTATGTCAAACCATTGCCCTTTTGCCTGCATGGTTTCTGCCGAATAATCAGAGCTCAGTCTTATTGTTTGTCCTCTGCGTGTGACTTTTTGTTTTTCTCGAGCTGCTCGCAGGATTTTGCCTTTGTCTTTGGTTTTAGAGAGTGTGATTAGGATAGGCCTTGGTGTTTTACTGTTGCCGTCTATCCTCTATGCGGTTCTTTGAGCTTCTTGGTTGGTCAGCTTTTCATGATTCACAATATTAGGGAAGTTTCCTGTCAGCAATTCTTCAGTGATCCTCTGTGACGGGGATGACAATAGTGAGTCCTGGACAGAGCTGGAGAAAAAATGCAGAAAAAAATCCCTAAGTCACAAAAAACGCCAGACTTACTGGGCTGTCATAGATGGGAGAACCCCGCCAGTAAGGTCCCTGACACCCTTTTAGCTCAGTAATGAGGTCACGCCTGAGACTCACCCTTCACCAAAGATTAGATAGGCTCCTAACACAAAGATTAGATAGGCCGATAAAAGGGCACAGCAGCCCAGGGGCAAGGACTAGGAGGAAAAAGGGCAGAGGAAAGCTGGTGATAGGAAACCCAAGGCTAAGAAGGGAGACAGGTGACATGTTGTGAAGCTTTCAAACAACGCCGTCACGTAATATGGGTACTAACTCTTTAATGGGAAACTGCTTCGCTCTGGAAACCTTCATCTGCAATATAATTCAATCAATAAGGGCGCAGGAAAAAAAAATGCTTTACCTGGCAGTCTCTACTAATAAGGAAGTTCAATTGTGGATGAGGCCAAATAGCTTCGTAGAATTTCTCTGTATTAATGGTTGTGATCGCCCACCTGTCTGTCCGTGTGTCATACTGGGGGGGCTTGCGTGTTGCTGTGATGCTGGGAGCTGTGCGACTGGAATTAGGATCTGAACAGGGTCACCCATGATTGACAGGTTTTAGCTGAGCTGCAAGACAAAGGAAGAAGGACTCCACGTTTTACGTCTGAAAAGAACTAGCCAGTGAACACCGTAGGAATAGCAGCGGAACACTGACCGATACAGTGCCAGAAGATGAGCCTCCCAGGTTAGAAGGCACTCAAAAGACACCTCGGGAAGAGCTGCCCCATCCAGTTGGAGCTGTCCTTAATGAGGTGGATGGCGTCAGGCTTTAGGGACCTTCATTTGCTGAAGTGGCACGATTCAAAATGGGAAGAAATAGCTGCGAACCTTCATTAACGATCGGAACGCGGAATGAAAGAAGCATGAACCTAGGATTGGAAATTGTCAGAACTAAAGCGGAACGCTAAAGATCAACATCCTCGTCATGAGCGAGCCAAAATGACTGGAATTGGTATCGGTCATTTTGAATCGGACTATCATTGCATCTCCCATGCCAGGAATGACAACTTGAAGAGGAATCATTTGTCCAAAAGAACGTTTCCGGACCTATCCTGAAGTACAAGATTGTCGGTGATAGGCTAATACCCCTACTCCAACAGGGAAGACCAGTGAATACAACCATTATTCAAATTTACACACCGACCGCTAAGGCCAAAGGTGAAGAAATGGAGGATTTTTACCAACTTCTGTAGACTGAAATTGATCAAACATGCCATCAGGATACATTGAGAATGACTGATGATCGCAATGCAAAAGCTGGAAAGGAAGAAAGATCAGGTGTTGGAAAATCTGACATTGTTGATAGAAAGCATGTTAGAGATTGCACGACAGAGCTTTGCACGATCAACGACTTCTTCACGGCAAGTAGCTTTTTCAGCGAGGTAAACGGTCATACATGGGTCTCATCAGGTAGAATACACGGGAATCATGACAACTACCTCTATGAAAAGAGATGGTGGAACAAGGTCAGGGACCAACTGTGGAACGGACCATCAACTGCACATAGGCCAGTTCAAGTCGAAACTGAAGAGAATGAGAACAAGTCGATGAGAGCCAAAGTACGACCTTGAGGGTATCCTACCTGAATTTACAGACCGTCTCAGAAAGAGATTCGACACATTGCACACTAATGAATGAAGACTAGGCGACTTGTGGAATGACATCAAGGACATCATCCCTGAAGAAAGCAAGAGGTCACTGAGAAGACAGGAAAGAAATACAAGACCAAGAAGGATGTCAGAAGAGACTCTGAAATTTGCTCTGCAACGTCAGGCAGCTAAAGCAAAAGGAGAAATGACGAAGTCAAAAAGCTGAAGAGAAGATTTCAAAGAGCAGCTCGAGAAGACAAAGTAATGGAACATGTGCAGAAACCTGGAGTTAGAAAACCAGAAGGGAAGAACATGCTTGGCATTTCTCAAGCTGAAAGAACGGAAGAGAAAACTCAAGCCTTGTGTTGCAGTGGTGAAAGATTCTTTGGGCAACATATTAAATGATGCAGGAGGCGTCTAAACAAGATGCAAGGAATACACGGAGTGATTATACCCGAAAGAACTGGTCGACATTTGGCCATTTCATGAGGTAGCATAGGATGCGGAACCGATGGTACCATACACTTTGGTGAAGTGTCCGTTCATTGCTTTTGCCCTGTTTTAAATCGGATTACTTGTCTTTTCATTGCGGCTTTTGTTGTTGTTAAGGGCCGTCAAGTTATTTCCACTTCATAGGTACCCGAGGTACCACAAAGGAAAGAATTCACTGTCCTGCGCCATGCTTAAAATCCTTCTTTTCCTTGAGCCCGTGCTTTCAGCCACTGTGTCCGTCCTCATCGTGGAGGGCCTTCCTCTATTTGGCCGACCCTGTCCTGTACCAAGCACGACTTCCTTCTCCGGGGACTGATCTCCCCTGCCAACGCGTCCAAAGTATGTCGGATGCAGTCTCACCAACCTTGTTTCGAAGAAGCATTCCGGTTTTACCTCTTCCAAGACACATTTGTGCGTTCTTTTGGCGGTCCATGCGGCATGCAATATTCTTCACCAACGCCGCACTTCAAAGGCGTCAGTTCTTCAGTCTTCCTTATTCATTGTCCAGTTTTCACATGCATATGATGTGATTGAAATACCATTCCTTGGGTCAGGCACACCTTCGTCTTCAAGGTGGTATCTTTGCTTTTCAACGCCTTAAAGAGGTCCTTTACAGGAGATTTGCCCAAAGCAGTTCGTCTTTTGATTTCCTCACCACTGCTTCCATGGGTGCTGAACGCAGAACCAAGTAAAAAGAAATCCTTCCAAACTTCCGTCTTTTCTCCGTTTATTTAGAAACAGGAATTTTGCCTCATGCTCCAGTGGTGAAGATTTTTCTTTTCTTTATGTTGCGGTGTAATCAATACGGAAGATTGTGGCCTTTGATCTTCATCAGTAAGTGCTTCAAGTCTCCTCTTTGCTTTAGGCAAGCAAGGTTGTGTCGTCTCCATAGCGCAGGTGGTTAATGAGTCTTCCTGCAATCCTAGTGCCCCGTTCTTCTCCATATAGTCCAGCTTCTTGGATCATTTGCTCAGCATTCACATTCGAATAGGTGCGGGGAAAGGGTACAACCCTGACACACAGCTTTCCTGAATTGAAAGCACTCAGCATTCCCTTGTTCTGTCCAAAGTGCTGATTGATCTGTGTACAGTTTCCTCTTGAGCACAATTAAGTGTTCTGGAATTCCCATTCTTCACAATGTCATTCATAATTTGTTATGACCCACAGACTTGAATGCCTTAGAATACTCAGTAAAACACGGGGAAGCATCTTTCAGGTATTTGGTGCTTTCAGCCGGCATCCATCTGACATCAGCATGGATGGCCCTGATTGGCCGTCGTCTTCTGAGTCTGGCCTGAATTTCTGGCAGTTCCGTGTCAATATACTGCTGCAGCCACTTTTGAATGATCTCCAGCAAAATTTTACATGTGTTATTGGTGTTGTTCGATAATTTCCACGTTCGGTTGGATCACCTTTCTTGGGAATAGCCATAAATATGGACCTCTTTCAGTCGGCTGGCCAAGCAGTTCCCTTCCAATATTCTTGGTGTAGAAAAGCGAGCACTTTCAGCACTGCATCTGTTTGTTGAAACATCTCAGCTGGAATTCCGTCACTGCTATAATTCCTGTTTCTGCCAATGCCTTCAGTGCGGTTTGGATTACCTCCTTCAGTACCATGCCTTCCTGATCATGTGCTACCTACCTCATGAAATGGTCCGTTGTCCACCAGTTCTTTTTGGTATAGAATGACTCTGTGTATTGCGTCCATCTTTTGGTTCTTCCTGCATCATTTAGTATTTTTCCGGTAGAATCCTTGACTACCGAAAGTAAAGGTTTGATTGTTTTCTTCAGTTCTTTCAGCTGGAGCAATGGCAAGCGTGTTCTTCCCTTTTGGTTTTCTATCTCCAGCTCTGTGCATGGCATTAGAATACTTTGTCTTCTCGAGATGCACTTTGAAATCACGTCTTCAGTTCTTTTGCTTCATCATTTCTTCCTTTGGCTTTGGCTGCTTGGTGTTGAGCTGCTTGGTGTTTAAGAGCAAGGCATGGTCTGATGTGTAGCATATTCCCGATGGGATTGAAGAAGAAAGTGTATTTTGCTGCCGCTCGCTGGAGTGTTCCGTATACGTCTGTGAGTTCAAGGCATATATGTCAAGCTGGCTGATTGTGCCCTTGAGCTGTTGTATATCTTTGCTGAATTTCTTTCTAGATGTTCTGTGCTTCACCAAGAGTGGTGTGTTGAAGTCTCCTACTGTTCTTGTGGAACTGTCAGTTTCTCTCTTTAGAGCTGAGTTTCACGTTTATTGGAATGCTGTCCTTCGTTGGGTGCGTAAATGTTTGTTACGGTTATGTCTTCACGGTGGATCGTCCCTTTCATCTTTCTGTAATGCCCTACTTTGTCTCGTGTGGCAGACTTTGTTTTAAAGTTTATTGCTCTCTGAAATGACTCTTGTCACTTCTGCTCTTTTTTGATAGCCGTTTGCTTGACGTAGTTGTTGCCATCTTTTGATTTTCAATGAATTGATTCCTTTGTTTCTAAGAGGCACCTCTGGTAGACAGCATGTTGATAGGCCTTTTTTGGAATCCATTCTGTCGCTCTCTGACTCTTTCGGGTTGCATTTAGGCCGTTTACCTTCTGTGTCAGTGTTGCTAGGTTTCAGTTTCTTGCTGTCATTTTCAAGTGCTTTTTCGGTGGTGCTGATGTTTTCTTTGTTCCCCTTAGTCTCCTGCGCTGAATTCCTTCTGCTTTTGGATTTTGCTGTCATTGCTTTTGGTTTTGGACATTTTGTTTTCACGGAGACTTTATCCTTTTCTTCTTTACTTAGATGTGTATTCTTTTCCACTCTGTGGTTCCTTTGAAATTTCCCCTGCTTGAACCAGCCTATTATTCCTTGGTGTTGCCTTGCCATTCCCCGCATGAAAACTTCTATACCTCCACCAATTATTCCCTCTTTTTTTTTTTTTTCTCATATTGTCTATTAGAGTTTCACATTTCTGGTTTCCTGTTGGAATTCCTTTGTTTCTGGATAGTCGTTGGGAGTTCTTTTACTACACTGGTATCTGGCGAGTAAACTCTTGAATTCTAGATTCAGGCTGTGGTATGATATTGTTTCTCCTAAGACCAAAGGACTCCCTTTAGTAATTAGTGTCATTTTGGTTCTGTTTTTACAGAGTCCCTTAATCTTTCTTATCTGGAAATGTCCTAATTTCAGCATCATAGTTGAGTGAGAGTTCTGCAGGATATCTCATTCTTGGTTGGTAATTTGTTTTTTTTACTATGTCAAACCATTGCCCTTTTGCCTGCATGGTTTCTGCCGAATAATCAGAGCTCAGTCTTATTGTTTGTCCTCTGCGTGTGACTTTTTGTTTTTCTCGAGCTGCTCGCAGGATTTTGCCTTTGTCTTTGGTTTTAGAGAGTGTGATTAGGATAGGCCTTGGTGTTTTACTGTTGCCGTCTATCCTCTATGCGGTTCTTTGAGCTTCTTGGTTGGTCAGCTTTTCATGATTCACAATATTAGGGAAGTTTCCTGTCAGCAATTCTTCAGTGATCCTCTGTGACGGGGATGACAATAGTGAGTCCTGGACAGAGCTGGAGAAAAAATGCAGAAAAAAATCCCTAAGTCACAAAAAACGCCAGACTTACTGGGCTGTCATAGATGGGAGAACCCCGCCAGTAAGGTCCCTGACACCCTTTTAGCTCAGTAATGAGGTCACGCCTGAGACTCACCCTTCACCAAAGATTAGATAGGCTCCTAACACAAAGATTAGATAGGCCGATAAAAGGGCACAGCAGCCCAGGGGCAAGGACTAGGAGGAAAAAGGGCAGAGGAAAGCTGGTGATAGGAAACCCAAGGCTAAGAAGGGAGACAGGTGACATGTTGTGAAGCTTTCAAACAACGCCGTCACGTAATATGGGTACTAACTCTTTAATGGGAAACTGCTTCGCTCTGGAAACCTTCATCTGCAATATAATTCAATCAATAAGGGCGCAGGAAAAAAAAATGCTTTACCTGGCAGTCTCTACTAATAAGGAAGTTCAATTGTGGATGAGGCCAAATAGCTTCGTAGAATTTCTCTGTATTAATGGTTGTGATCGCCCACCTGTCTGTCCGTGTGTCATACTGGGGGGGCTTGCGTGTTGCTGTGATGCTGGGAGCTGTGCGACTGGAATTAGGATCTGAACAGGGTCACCCATGATTGACAGGTTTTAGCTGAGCTGCAAGACAAAGGAAGAAGGACTCCACGTTTTACGTCTGAAAAGAACTAGCCAGTGAACACCGTAGGAATAGCAGCGGAACACTGACCGATACAGTGCCAGAAGATGAGCCTCCCAGGTTAGAAGGCACTCAAAAGACACCTCGGGAAGAGCTGCCCCATCCAGTTGGAGCTGTCCTTAATGAGGTGGATGGCGTCAGGCTTTAGGGACCTTCATTTGCTGAAGTGGCACGATTCAAAATGGGAAGAAATAGCTGCGAACCTTCATTAACGATCGGAACGCGGAATGAAAGAAGCATGAACCTAGGATTGGAAATTGTCAGAACTAAAGCGGAACGCTAAAGATCAACATCCTCGTCATGAGCGAGCCAAAATGACTGGAATTGGTATCGGTCATTTTGAATCGGACTATCATTGCATCTCCCATGCCAGGAATGACAACTTGAAGAGGAATGATTTGTCCAAAAGAACGTTTCCGGACCTATCCTGAAGTACAAGATTGTCGGTGATAGGCTAATACCCCTACTCCAACAGGGAAGACCAGTGAATACAACCATTATTCAAATTTACACACCGACCGCTAAGGCCAAAGGTGAAGAAATGGAGGATTTTTACCAACTTCTGTAGACTGAAATTGATCAAACATGCCATCAGGATACATTGAGAATGACTGATGATCGCAATGCAAAAGCTGGAAAGGAAGAAAGATCAGGTGTTGGAAAATCTGACATTGTTGATAGAAAGCATGTTAGAGATTGCACGACAGAGCTTTGCACGATCAACGACTTCTTCACGGCAAGTAGCTTTTTCAGCGAGGTAAACGGTCATACATGGGTCTCATCAGGTAGAATACACGGGAATCATGACAACTACCTCTATGAAAAGAGATGGTGGAACAAGGTCAGGGACCAACTGTGGAACGGACCATCAAGTGCACATAGGCCAGTTCAAGTCGAAACTGAAGAGAATGAGAACAAGTCGATGAGAGCCAAAGTACGACCTTGAGGGTATCCTACCTGAATTTACAGACCGTCTCAGAAAGAGATTCGACACATTGCACACTAATGAATGAAGACTAGGCGACTTGTGGAATGACATCAAGGACATCATCCCTGAAGAAAGCAAGAGGTCACTGAGAAGACAGGAAAGAAATACAAGACCAAGAAGGATGTCAGAAGAGACTCTGAAATTTGCTCTGCAACGTCAGGCAGCTAAAGCAAAAGGAGAAATGACGAAGTCAAAAAGCTGAAGAGAAGATTTCAAAGAGCAGCTCGAGAAGACAACGTAATGGAACATGTGCAGAAACCTGGAGTTAGAAAACCAGAAGGGAAGAACATGCTTGGCATTTCTCAAGCTGAAAGAACGGAAGAGAAAACTCAAGCCTTGTGTTGCAGTGGTGAAAGATTCTTTGGGCAACATATTAAATGATGCAGGAGGCGTCTAAACAAGATGCAAGGAATACACGGAGTGATTATACCCGAAAGAACTGGTCGACATTTGGCCATTTCATGAGGTAGCATAGGATGCGGAACCGATGGTACCATACACTTTGGTGAAGTGTCCGTTCATTGCTTTTGCCCTGTTTTAAATCGGATTACTTGTCTTTTCATTGCGGCTTTTGTTGTTGTTAAGGGCCGTCAAGTTATTTCCACTTCATAGGTACCCGAGGTACCACAAAGGAAAGAATTCACTGTCCTGCGCCATGCTTAAAATCCTTCTTTTCCTTGAGCCCGTGCTTTCAGCCACTGTGTCCGTCCTCATCGTGGAGGGCCTTCCTCTATTTGGCCGACCCTGTCCTGTACCAAGCACGACTTCCTTCTCCGGGGACTGATCTCCCCTGCCAACGCGTCCAAAGTATGTCGGATGCAGTCTCACCAACCTTGTTTCGAAGAAGCATTCCGGTTTTACCTCTTCCAAGACACATTTGTGCGTTCTTTTGGCGGTCCATGCGGCATGCAATATTCTTCACCAACGCCGCACTTCAAAGGCGTCAGTTCTTCAGTCTTCCTTATTCATTGTCCAGTTTTCACATGCATATGATGTGATTGAAATACCATTCCTTGGGTCAGGCACACCTTCGTCTTCAAGGTGGTATCTTTGCTTTTCAACGCCTTAAAGAGGTCCTTTACAGGAGATTTGCCCAAAGCAGTTCGTCTTTTGATTTCCTCACCACTGCTTCCATGGGTGCTGAACGCAGAACCAAGTAAAAAGAAATCCTTCCAAACTTCCGTCTTTTCTCCGTTTATTTAGAAACAGGAATTTTGCCTCATGCTCCAGTGGTGAAGATTTTTCTTTTCTTTATGTTGCGGTGTAATCAATACGGAAGATTGTGGCCTTTGATCTTCATCAGTAAGTGCTTCAAGTCTCCTCTTTGCTTTAGGCAAGCAAGGTTGTGTCGTCTCCATAGCGCAGGTGGTTAATGAGTCTTCCTGCAATCCTAGTGCCCCGTTCTTCTCCATATAGTCCAGCTTCTTGGATCATTTGCTCAGCATTCACATTCGAATAGGTGCGGGGAAAGGGTACAACCCTGACACACAGCTTTCCTGAATTGAAAGCACTCAGCATTCCCTTGTTCTGTCCAAAGTGCTGATTGATCTGTGTACAGTTTCCTCTTGAGCACAATTAAGTGTTCTGGAATTCCCATTCTTCACAATGTCATTCATAATTTGTTATGACCCACAGACTTGAATGCCTTAGAATACTCAGTAAAACACGGGGAAGCATCTTTCAGGTATTTGGTGCTTTCAGCCGGCATCCATCTGACATCAGCATGGATGGCCCTGATTGGCCGTCGTCTTCTGAGTCTGGCCTGAATTTCTGGCAGTTCCGTGTCAATATACTGCTGCAGCCACTTTTGAATGATCTCCAGCAAAATTTTACATGTGTTATTGGTGTTGTTCGATAATTTCCACGTTCGGTTGGATCACCTTTCTTGGGAATAGCCATAAATATGGACCTCTTTCAGTCGGCTGGCCAAGCAGTTCCCTTCCAATATTCTTGGTGTAGAAAAGCGAGCACTTTCAGCACTGCATCTGTTTGTTGAAACATCTCAGCTGGAATTCCGTCACTGCTATAATTCCTGTTTCTGCCAATGCCTTCAGTGCGGTTTGGATTACCTCCTTCAGTACCATGCCTTCCTGATCATGTGCTACCTACCTCATGAAATGGTCCGTTGTCCACCAGTTCTTTTTGGTATAGAATGACTCTGTGTATTGCGTCCATCTTTTGGTTCTTCCTGCATCATTTAGTATTTTTCCGGTAGAATCCTTGACTACCGAAAGTAAAGGTTTGATTGTTTTCTTCAGTTCTTTCAGCTGGAGCAATGGCAAGCGTGTTCTTCCCTTTTGGTTTTCTATCTCCAGCTCTGTGCATGGCATTAGAATACTTTGTCTTCTCGAGATGCACTTTGAAATCACGTCTTCAGTTCTTTTGCTTCATCATTTCTTCCTTTGGCTTTGGCTGCTTGGTGTTGAGCTGCTTGGTGTTTAAGAGCAAGGCATGGTCTGATGTGTAGCATATTCCCGATGGGATTGAAGAAGAAAGTGTATTTTGCTGCCGCTCGCTGGAGTGTTCCGTATACGTCTGTGAGTTCAAGGCATATATGTCAAGCTGGCTGATTGTGCCCTTGAGCTGTTGTATATCTTTGCTGAATTTCTTTCTAGATGTTCTGTGCTTCACCAAGAGTGGTGTGTTGAAGTCTCCTACTGTTCTTGTGGAACTGTCAGTTTCTCTCTTTAGAGCTGAGTTTCACGTTTATTGGAATGCTGTCCTTCGTTGGGTGCGTAAATGTTTGTTACGGTTATGTCTTCACGGTGGATCGTCCCTTTCATCTTTCTGTAATGCCCTACTTTGTCTCGTGTGGCAGACTTTGTTTTAAAGTTTATTGCTCTCTGAAATGACTCTTGTCACTTCTGCTCTTTTTTGATAGCCGTTTGCTTGACGTAGTTGTTGCCATCTTTTGATTTTCAATGAATTGATTCCTTTGTTTCTAAGAGGCACCTCTGGTAGACAGCATGTTGATAGGCCTTTTTTGGAATCCATTCTGTCGCTCTCTGACTCTTTCGGGTTGCATTTAGGCCGTTTACCTTCTGTGTCAGTGTTGCTAGGTTTCAGTTTCTTGCTGTCATTTTCAAGTGCTTTTTCGGTGGTGCTGATGTTTTCTTTGTTCCCCTTAGTCTCCTGCGCTGAATTCCTTCTGCTTTTGGATTTTGCTGTCATTGCTTTTGGTTTTGGACATTTTGTTTTCACGGAGACTTTATCCTTTTCTTCTTTACTTAGATGTGTATTCTTTTCCACTCTGTGGTTCCTTTGAAATTTCCCCTGCTTGAACCAGCCTATTATTCCTTGGTGTTGCCTTGCCATTCCCCGCATGAAAACTTCTATACCTCCACCAATTATTCCCTCTTTTTTTTTTTTTTTCTCATATTGTCTATTAGAGTTTCACATTTCTGGTTTCCTGTTGGAATTCCTTTGTTTCTGGATAGTCGTTGGGAGTTCTTTTACTACACTGGTATCTGGCGAGTAAACTCTTGAATTCTAGATTCAGGCTGTGGTATGATATTGTTTCTCCTAAGACCAAAGGACTCCCTTTAGTAATTAGTGTCATTTTGGTTCTGTTTTTACAGAGTCCCTTAATCTTTCTTATCTGGAAATGTCCTAATTTCAGCATCATAGTTGAGTGAGAGTTCTGCAGGATATCTCATTCTTGGTTGGTAATTTGTTTTTTTTACTATGTCAAACCATTGCCCTTTTGCCTGCATGGTTTCTGCCGAATAATCAGAGCTCAGTCTTATTGTTTGTCCTCTGCGTGTGACTTTTTGTTTTTCTCGAGCTGCTCGCAGGATTTTGCCTTTGTCTTTGGTTTTAGAGAGTGTGATTAGGATAGGCCTTGGTGTTTTACTGTTGCCGTCTATCCTCTATGCGGTTCTTTGAGCTTCTTGGTTGGTCAGCTTTTCATGATTCACAATATTAGGGAAGTTTCCTGTCAGCAATTCTTCAGTGATCCTCTGTGACGGGGATGACAATAGTGAGTCCTGGACAGAGCTGGAGAAAAAATGCAGAAAAAAATCCCTAAGTCACAAAAAACGCCAGACTTACTGGGCTGTCATAGATGGGAGAAACCCCGCCAGTAAGGTCCCTGACACCCTTTTAGCTCAGTAATGAGGTCACGCCTGAGACTCACCCTTCACCAAAGATTAGATAGGCTCCTAACACAAAGATTAGATAGGCCGATAAAAGGGCACAGCAGCCCAGGGGCAAGGACTAGGAGGAAAAAGGGCAGAGGAAAGCTGGTGATAGGAAACCCAAGGCTAAGAAGGGAGACAGGTGACATGTTGTGAAGCTTTCAAACAACGCCGTCACGTAATATGGGTACTAACTCTTTAATGAGAAACTGCTTCGCTCTGGAAACCTTCATCTGCAATATAATTCAATCAATAAGGGCGCAGGAAAAAAAAATGCTTTACCTGGCAGTCTCTACTAATAAGGAAGTTCAATTGTGGATGAGGCCAAATAGCTTCGTAGAATTTCTCTGTATTAATGGTTGTGATCGCCCACCTGTCTGTCCGTGTGTCGTACTGGGGGGGCTTGCGTGTTGCTGTGATGCTGGGAGCTGTGCGACTGGAATTAGGATCTGAACAGGGTCACCCATGATTGACAGGTTTTAGCTGAGCTGCAAGACAAAGGAAGAAGGACTCCACGTTTTACGTCTGAAAAGAACTAGCCAGTGAACACCGTAGGAATAGCAGCGGAACACTGACCGATACAGTGCCAGAAGATGAGCCTCCCAGGTTAGAAGGCACTCAAAAGACACCTCGGGAAGAGCTGCCCCATCCAGTTGGAGCTGTCCTTAATGAGGTGGATGGCGTCAGGCTTTAGGGACCTTCATTTGCTGAAGTGGCACGATTCAAAATGGGAAGAAATAGCTGCGAACCTTCATTAACGATCGGAACGCGGAATGAAAGAAGCATGAACCTAGGATTGGAAATTGTCAGAACTAAAGCGGAACGCTAAAGATCAACATCCTCGTCATGAGCGAGCCAAAATGACTGGAATTGGTATCGGTCATTTTGAATCGGACTATCATTGCATCTCCCATGCCAGGAATGACAACTTGAAGAGGAATCATTTGTCCAAAAGAACGTTTCCGGACCTATCCTGAAGTACAAGATTGTCGGTGATAGGCTAATACCCCTACTCCAACAGGGAAGACCAGTGAATACAACCATTATTCAAATTTACACACCGACCGCTAAGGCCAAAGGTGAAGAAATGGAGGATTTTTACCAACTTCTGTAGACTGAAATTGATCAAACATGCCATCAGGATACATTGAGAATGACTGATGATCGCAATGCAAAAGCTGGAAAGGAAGAAAGATCAGGTGTTGGAAAATCTGACATTGTTGATAGAAAGCATGTTAGAGATTGCACGACAGAGCTTTGCACGATCAACGACTTCTTCACGGCAAGTAGCTTTTTCAGCGAGGTAAACGGTCATACATGGGTCTCATCAGGTAGAATACACGGGAATCATGACAACTACCTCTATGAAAAGAGATGGTGGAACAAGGTCAGGGACCAACTGTGGAACGGACCATCAACTGCACATAGGCCAGTTCAAGTCGAAACTGAAGAGAATGAGAACAAGTCGATGAGAGCCAAAGTACGACCTTGAGGGTATCCTACCTGAATTTACAGACCGTCTCAGAAAGAGATTCGACACATTGCACACTAATGAATGAAGACTAGGCGACTTGTGGAATGACATCAAGGACATCATCCCTGAAGAAAGCAAGAGGTCACTGAGAAGACAGGAAAGAAATACAAGACCAAGAAGGATGTCAGAAGAGACTCTGAAATTTGCTCTGCAACGTCAGGCAGCTAAAGCAAAAGGAGAAATGACGAAGTCAAAAAGCTGAAGAGAAGATTTCAAAGAGCAGCTCGAGAAGACAACGTAATGGAACATGTGCAGAAACCTGGAGTTAGAAAACCAGAAGGGAAGAACATGCTTGGCATTTCTCAAGCTGAAAGAACGGAAGAGAAAACTCAAGCCTTGTGTTGCAGTGGTGAAAGATTCTTTGGGCAACATATTAAATGATGCAGGAGGCGTCTAAACAAGATGCAAGGAATACACGGAGTGATTATACCCGAAAGAACTGGTCGACATTTGGCCATTTCATGAGGTAGCATAGGATGCGGAACCGATGGTACCATACACTTTGGTGAAGTGTCCGTTCATTGCTTTTGCCCTGTTTTAAATCGGATTACTTGTCTTTTCATTGCGGCTTTTGTTGTTGTTAAGGGCCGTCAAGTTATTTCCACTTCATAGGTACCCGAGGTACCACAAAGGAAAGAATTCACTGTCCTGCGCCATGCTTAAAATCCTTCTTTTCCTTGAGCCCGTGCTTTCAGCCACTGTGTCCGTCCTCATCGTGGAGGGCCTTCCTCTATTTGGCCGACCCTGTCCTGTACCAAGCACGACTTCCTTCTCCGGGGACTGATCTCCCCTGCCAACGCGTCCAAAGTATGTCGGATGCAGTCTCACCAACCTTGTTTCGAAGAAGCATTCCGGTTTTACCTCTTCCAAGACACATTTGTGCGTTCTTTTGGCGGTCCATGCGGCATGCAATATTCTTCACCAACGCCGCACTTCAAAGGCGTCAGTTCTTCAGTCTTCCTTATTCATTGTCCAGTTTTCACATGCATATGATGTGATTGAAATACCATTCCTTGGGTCAGGCACACCTTCGTCTTCAAGGTGGTATCTTTGCTTTTCAACGCCTTAAAGAGGTCCTTTACAGGAGATTTGCCCAAAGCAGTTCGTCTTTTGATTTCCTCACCACTGCTTCCATGGGTGCTGAACGCAGAACCAAGTAAAAAGAAATCCTTCCAAACTTCCGTCTTTTCTCCGTTTATTTAGAAACAGGAATTTTGCCTCATGCTCCAGTGGTGAAGATTTTTCTTTTCTTTATGTTGCGGTGTAATCAATACGGAAGATTGTGGCCTTTGATCTTCATCAGTAAGTGCTTCAAGTCTCCTCTTTGCTTTAGGCAAGCAAGGTTGTGTCGTCTCCATAGCGCAGGTGGTTAATGAGTCTTCCTGCAATCCTAGTGCCCCGTTCTTCTCCATATAGTCCAGCTTCTTGGATCATTTGCTCAGCATTCACATTCGAATAGGTGCGGGGAAAGGGTACAACCCTGACACACAGCTTTCCTGAATTGAAAGCACTCAGCATTCCCTTGTTCTGTCCAAAGTGCTGATTGATCTGTGTACAGTTTCCTCTTGAGCACAATTAAGTGTTCTGGAATTCCCATTCTTCACAATGTCATTCATAATTTGTTATGACCCACAGACTTGAATGCCTTAGAATACTCAGTAAAACACGGGGAAGCATCTTTCAGGTATTTGGTGCTTTCAGCCGGCATCCATCTGACATCAGCATGGATGGCCCTGATTGGCCGTCGTCTTCTGAGTCTGGCCTGAATTTCTGGCAGTTCCGTGTCAATATACTGCTGCAGCCACTTTTGAATGATCTCCAGCAAAATTTTACATGTGTTATTGGTGTTGTTCGATAATTTCCACGTTCGGTTGGATCACCTTTCTTGGGAATAGCCATAAATATGGACCTCTTTCAGTCGGCTGGCCAAGCAGTTCCCTTCCAATATTCTTGGTGTAGAAAAGCGAGCACTTTCAGCACTGCATCTGTTTGTTGAAACATCTCAGCTGGAATTCCGTCACTGCTATAATTCCTGTTTCTGCCAATGCCTTCAGTGCGGTTTGGATTACCTCCTTCAGTACCATGCCTTCCTGATCATGTGCTACCTACCTCATGAAATGGTCCGTTGTCCACCAGTTCTTTTTGGTATAGAATGACTCTGTGTATTGCGTCCATCTTTTGGTTCTTCCTGCATCATTTAGTATTTTTCCGGTAGAATCCTTGACTACCGAAAGTAAAGGTTTGATTGTTTTCTTCAGTTCTTTCAGCTGGAGCAATGGCAAGCGTGTTCTTCCCTTTTGGTTTTCTATCTCCAGCTCTGTGCATGGCATTAGAATACTTTGTCTTCTCGAGATGCACTTTGAAATCACGTCTTCAGTTCTTTTGCTTCATCATTTCTTCCTTTGGCTTTGGCTGCTTGGTGTTGAGCTGCTTGGTGTTTAAGAGCAAGGCATGGTCTGATGTGTAGCATATTCCCGATGGGATTGAAGAAGAAAGTGTATTTTGCTGCCGCTCGCTGGAGTGTTCCGTATACGTCTGTGAGTTCAAGGCATATATGTCAAGCTGGCTGATTGTGCCCTTGAGCTGTTGTATATCTTTGCTGAATTTCTTTCTAGATGTTCTGTGCTTCACCAAGAGTGGTGTGTTGAAGTCTCCTACTGTTCTTGTGGAACTGTCAGTTTCTCTCTTTAGAGCTGAGTTTCACGTTTATTGGAATGCTGTCCTTCGTTGGGTGCGTAAATGTTTGTTACGGTTATGTCTTCACGGTGGATCGTCCCTTTCATCTTTCTGTAATGCCCTACTTTGTCTCGTGTGGCAGACTTTGTTTTAAAGTTTATTGCTCTCTGAAATGACTCTTGTCACTTCTGCTCTTCTTTGATAGCCGTTTGCTTGACGTAGTTGTTGCCATCTTTTGATTTTCAATGAATTGATTCCTTTGTTTCTAAGAGGCACCTCTGGTAGACAGCATGTTGATAGGCCTTTTTTGGAATCCATTCTGTCGCTCTCTGACTCTTTCGGGTTGCATTTAGGCCGTTTACCTTCTGTGTCAGTGTTGCTAGGTTTCAGTTTCTTGCTGTCATTTTCAAGTGCTTTTTCGGTGGTGCTGATGTTTTCTTTGTTCCCCTTAGTCTCCTGCGCTGAATTCCTTCTGCTTTTGGATTTTGCTGTCATTGCTTTTGGTTTTGGACATTTTGTTTTCACGGAGACTTTATCCTTTTCTTCTTTACTTAGATGTGTATTCTTTTCCACTCTGTGGTTCCTTTGAAATTTCCCCTGCTTGAACCAGCCTATTATTCCTTGGTGTTGCCTTGCCATTCCCCGCATGAAAACTTCTATACCTCCACCAATTATTCCCTCTTTTTTTTTCTGATATTGTCTATTAGAGTTTCACATTTCTGGTTTCCTGTTGGAATTCCTTTGTTTCTGGATAGTCGTTGGGAGTTCTTTTACTACACTGGTATCTGGCGAGTAAACTCTTGAATTCTAGATTCAGGCTGTGGTATGATATTGTTTCTCCTAAGACCAAAGGACTCCCTTTAGTAATTAGTGTCATTTTGGTTCTGTTTTTACAGAGTCCCTTAATCTTTCTTATCTGGAAATGTCCTAATTTCAGCATCATAGTTGAGTGAGAGTTCTGCAGGATATCTCATTCTTGGTTGGTAATTTGTTTTTTTTACTATGTCAAACCATTGCCCTTTTGCCTGCATGGTTTCTGCCGAATAATCAGAGCTCAGTCTTATTGTTTGTCCTCTGCGTGTGACTTTTTGTTTTCCTCGAGCTGCTCGCAGGATTTTGCCTTTGTCTTTGGTTTTAGAGAGTGTGATTAGGATAGGCCTTGGTGTTTTACTGTTGCCGTCTATCCTCTATGCGGTTCTTTGAGCTTCTTGGTTGGTCAGCTTTTCATGATTCACAATATTAGGGAAGTTTCCTGTCAGCAATTCTTCAGTGATCCTCTGTGACGGGGATGACAATAGTGAGTCCTGGACAGAGCTGGAGAAAAAATGCAGAAAAAAATCCCTAAGTCACAAAAAACGCCAGACTTACTGGGCTGTCATAGATGGGAGAAACCCCGCCAGTAAGGTCCCTGACACCCTTTTAGCTCAGTAATGAGGTCACGCCTGAGACTCACCCTTCACCAAAGATTAGATAGGCTCCTAACACAAAGATTAGATAGGCCGATAAAAGGGCACAGCAGCCCAGGGGCAAGGACTAGGAGGAAAAAGGGCAGAGGAAAGCTGGTGATAGGAAACCCAAGGCTAAGAAGGGAGACAGGTGACATGTTGTGAAGCTTTCAAACAACGCCGTCACGTAATATGGGTACTAACTCTTTAATGAGAAACTGCTTCGCTCTGGAAACCTTCATCTGCAATATAATTCAATCAATAAGGGCGCAGGAAAAAAAATGCTTTACCTGGCAGTCTCTACTAATAAGGAAGTTCAATTGTGGATGAGGCCAAATAGCTTCGTAGAATTTCTCTGTATTAATGGTTGTGATCGCCCACCTGTCTGTCCGTGTGTCGTACTGGGGGGGCTTGCGTGTTGCTGTGATGCTGGGAGCTGTGCGACTGGAATTAGGATCTGAACAGGGTCACCCATGATTGACAGGTTTTAGCTGAGCTGCAAGACAAAGGAAGAAGGACTCCACGTTTTACGTCTGAAAAGAACTAGCCAGTGAACACCGTAGGAATAGCAGCGGAACACTGACCGATACAGTGCCAGAAGATGAGCCTCCCAGGTTAGAAGGCACTCAAAAGACACCTCGGGAAGAGCTGCCCCATCCAGTTGGAGCTGTCCTTAATGAGGTGGATGGCGTCAGGCTTTAGGGACCTTCATTTGCTGAAGTGGCACGATTCAAAATGGGAAGAAATAGCTGCGAACCTTCATTAACGATCGGAACGCGGAATGAAAGAAGCATGAACCTAGGATTGGAAATTGTCAGAACTAAAGCGGAACGCTAAAGATCAACATCCTCGTCATGAGCGAGCCAAAATGACTGGAATTGGTATCGGTCATTTTGAATCGGACTATCATTGCATCTCCCATGCCAGGAATGACAACTTGAAGAGGAATCATTTGTCCAAAAGAACGTTTCCGGACCTATCCTGAAGTACAAGATTGTCGGTGATAGGCTAATACCCCTACTCCAACAGGGAAGACCAGTGAATACAACCATTATTCAAATTTACACACCGACCGCTAAGGCCAAAGGTGAAGAAATGGAGGATTTTTACCAACTTCTGTAGACTGAAATTGATCAAACATGCCATCAGGATACATTGAGAATGACTGATGATCGCAATGCAAAAGCTGGAAAGGAAGAAAGATCAGGTGTTGGAAAATCTGACATTGTTGATAGAAAGCATGTTAGAGATTGCACGACAGAGCTTTGCACGATCAACGACTTCTTCACGGCAAGTAGCTTTTTCAGCGAGGTAAACGGTCATACATGGGTCTCATCAGGTAGAATACACGGGAATCATGACAACTACCTCTATGAAAAGAGATGGTGGAACAAGGTCAGGGACCAACTGTGGAACGGACCATCAAGTGCACATAGGCCAGTTCAAGTCGAAACTGAAGAGAATGAGAACAAGTCGATGAGAGCCAAAGTACGACCTTGAGGGTATCCTACCTGAATTTACAGACCGTCTCAGAAAGAGATTCGACACATTGCACACTAATGAATGAAGACTAGGCGACTTGTGGAATGACATCAAGGACATCATCCCTGAAGAAAGCAAGAGGTCACTGAGAAGACAGGAAAGAAATACAAGACCAAGAAGGATGTCAGAAGAGACTCTGAAATTTGCTCTGCAACGTCAGGCAGCTAAAGCAAAAGGAGAAATGACGAAGTCAAAAAGCTGAAGAGAAGATTTCAAAGAGCAGCTCGAGAAGACAAAGTAATGGAACATGTGCAGAAACCTGGAGTTAGAAAACCAGAAGGGAAGAACATGCTTGGCATTTCTCAAGCTGAAAGAACGGAAGAGAAAACTCAAGCCTTGTGTTGCAGTGGTGAAAGATTCTTTGGGCAACATATTAAATGATGCAGGAGGCGTCTAAACAAGATGCAAGGAATACACGGAGTGATTATACCCGAAAGAACTGGTCGACATTTGGCCATTTCATGAGGTAGCATAGGATGCGGAACCGATGGTACCATACACTTTGGTGAAGTGTCCGTTCATTGCTTTTGCCCTGTTTTAAATCGGATTACTTGTCTTTTCATTGCGGCTTTTGTTGTTGTTAAGGGCCGTCAAGTTATTTCCACTTCATAGGTACCCGAGGTACCACAAAGGAAAGAATTCACTGTCCTGCGCCATGCTTAAAATCCTTCTTTTCCTTGAGCCCGTGCTTTCAGCCACTGTGTCAGTCCTCATCGTGGAGGGCCTTCCTCTATTTGGCCGACCCTGTCCTGTACCAAGCACGACTTCCTTCTCCGGGGACTGATCTCCCCTGCCAACGCGTCCAAAGTATGTCGGATGCAGTCTCACCAACCTTGTTTCGAAGAAGCATTCCGGTTTTACCTCTTCCAAGACACATTTGTGCGTTCTTTTGGCGGTCCATGCGGCATGCAATATTCTTCACCAACGCCGCACTTCAAAGGCGTCAGTTCTTCAGTCTTCCTTATTCATTGTCCAGTTTTCACATGCATATGATGTGATTGAAATACCATTCCTTGGGTCAGGCACACCTTCGTCTTCAAGGTGGTATCTTTGCTTTTCAACGCCTTAAAGAGGTCCTTTACAGGAGATTTGCCCAAAGCAGTTCGTCTTTTGATTTCCTCACCACTGCTTCCATGGGTGCTGAACGCAGAACCAAGTAAAAAGAAATCCTTCCAAACTTCCGTCTTTTCTCCGTTTATTTAGAAACAGGAATTTTGCCTCATGCTCCAGTGGTGAAGATTTTTCTTTTCTTTATGTTGCGGTGTAATCAATACGGAAGATTGTGGCCTTTGATCTTCATCAGTAAGTGCTTCAAGTCTCCTCTTTGCTTTAGGCAAGCAAGGTTGTGTCGTCTCCATAGCGCAGGTGGTTAATGAGTCTTCCTGCAATCCTAGTGCCCCGTTCTTCTCCATATAGTCCAGCTTCTTGGATCATTTGCTCAGCATTCACATTCGAATAGGTGCGGGGAAAGGGTACAACCCTGACACACAGCTTTCCTGAATTGAAAGCACTCAGCATTCCCTTGTTCTGTCCAAAGTGCTGATTGATCTGTGTACAGTTTCCTCTTGAGCACAATTAAGTGTTCTGGAATTCCCATTCTTCACAATGTCATTCATAATTTGTTATGACCCACAGACTTGAATGCCTTAGAATACTCAGTAAAACACGGGGAAGCATCTTTCAGGTATTTGGTGCTTTCAGCCGGCATCCATCTGACATCAGCATGGATGGCCCTGATTGGCCGTCGTCTTCTGAGTCTGGCCTGAGTTTCTGGCAGTTCCGTGTCAATATACTGCTGCAGCCACTTTTGAATGATCTCCAGCAAAATTTTACATGTGTTATTGGTGTTGTTCGATAATTTCCACGTTCGGTTGGATCACCTTTCTTGGGAATAGCCATAAATATGGACCTCTTTCAGTCGGCTGGCCAAGCAGTTCCCTTCCAATATTCTTGGTGTAGAAAAGCGAGCACTTTCAGCACTGCATCTGTTTGTTGAAACATCTCAGCTGGAATTCCGTCACTGCTATAATTCCTGTTTCTGCCAATGCCTTCAGTGCGGTTTGGATTACCTCCTTCAGTACCATGCCTTCCTGATCATGTGCTACCTACCTCATGAAATGGTCCGTTGTCCACCAGTTCTTTTTGGTATAGAATGACTCTGTGTATTGCGTCCATCTTTTGGTTCTTCCTGCATCATTTAGTATTTTTCCGGTAGAATCCTTGACTACCGAAAGTAAAGGTTTGATTGTTTTCTTCAGTTCTTTCAGCTGGAGCAATGGCAAGCGTGTTCTTCCCTTTTGGTTTTCTATCTCCAGCTCTGTGCATGGCATTAGAATACTTTGTCTTCTCGAGATGCACTTTGAAATCACGTCTTCAGTTCTTTTGCTTCATCATTTCTTCCTTTGGCTTTGGCTGCTTGGTGTTGAGCTGCTTGGTGTTTAAGAGCAAGGCATGGTCTGATGTGTAGCATATTCCCGATGGGATTGAAGAAGAAAGTGTATTTTGCTGCCGCTCGCTGGAGTGTTCCGTATACGTCTGTGAGTTCAAGGCATATATGTCAAGCTGGCTGATTGTGCCCTTGAGCTGTTGTATATCTTTGCTGAATTTCTTTCTAGATGTTCTGTGCTTCACCAAGAGTGGTGTGTTGAAGTCTCCTACTGTTCTTGTGGAACTGTCAGTTTCTCTCTTTAGAGCTGAGTTTCACGTTTATTGGAATGCTGTCCTTCGTTGGGTGCGTAAATGTTTGTTACGGTTATGTCTTCACGGTGGATCGTCCCTTTCATCTTTCTGTAATGCCCTACTTTGTCTCGTGTGGCAGACTTTGTTTTAAAGTTTATTGCTCTCTGAAATGACTCTTGTCACTTCTGCTCTTCTTGATAGAATACTATCTCTC